>NC_140589.1:1232763194-1233363194 GCF_964204655.1 Triturus cristatus | reverse complement strand
GAGAGTGCAACAGTAGGGAAAGCGTTGGATAGCGTAGGGTAAAAATTACTATTCCCACTCCAAAGAGTGCAACAGTAGGGAAAGCGTTGGATAGAGTAGGGCTAAAAATTACTATTCCCACTCCAGAGAGTACAACAGTAGGGAAAGCGTTAGATAGCGTAGGGGTAAAAATTACTATTCCCACTTCAGAGAGTGCAACAGTAGGGAAAGCGTTGGATAGCGGGAGGGCAAAATTTACTATTCCCACTCCAGTGAGTGCAACAGTAGGGAAAACATCAGATGGCGTAGGGGTAAAAATTACTATTCCCACTCCAAAGAATGCAACAGTAGGGAAAGCGTTGGATAGCGTAGGGGTAAAAATTACTATTCCCACTCCAGAGAGTGCAACAGTAGGGAAAGCGTTGGATAGCGTATGGGTAAAAATTACTATTCCCACTCCAGTGAGTGCAACTGTAGGGTAAGCGTTGGATAGCGTAGGGGTAAAAATTACTATTCCCACTCCAGAGAGTGCATCAGTAGGGAAAGCGTTAGATAGCGGGAGGGTAAAAATTACTATTCCCACTCCAAAGAGTGCAACAGTAGGGAAAGCGTTGGATAGCGTAGGGGTAAAAATTACTATTCCCACTCCAGTGAGTTCAACAGTAGGGAAAGCGTTGGATAGCGGGAGGGTAACATTTACTATTCCCACTCCAGGGAGTGCAACTCTAGGGTAAGCATTGGATACCGTAGGGGTAAAAATGATTATTCCCACTCCAGTGAGTGCAATAGTAGGGAAAGCGTTGGATAGCGTAGGGGTAAAAATTACTATTCCCACTCCAGTGAGTGCAATACTGGGGAAAATAATAATTTAATATTTTATTAAAAATAAATAAATCATTAATACTAAATAAAAATATTAAAATTAATTACCAATCACACAATATTTAATTATTATAAATACCAATGTTTTTTTATTAATAACCTATTAATAATTAATTAACAACCAATTAATTTTCAATACCAAAAATTAATAAATAAAATTAATACCAATTAATAATTAATTAAGAAAAAATTAATTAGCAATATACAAAAATAAATTCAATAATTAATTATTTACAATTAAATTAATTCCCACCATATTCCCCTATAAACCCACAACCCGCTACAAATAATAAATTAATACAATTAACATAATTATCAATTAAACAATTAATACTAATTAATTACCAATTAATACAAATTATTTACCAATTAATAATTAATCAACAACCAATTAATTTTCAATACCAATAAATAATTACCTAATAACAATTAAATTACTTCCCACCCTATTCCCCTATAAACCCACAACCCGCTACAGAAGTAACACGCAAAATAAATTAAAAATATTTAATAATTCCTAAAAATTATTATTTAATGTACTATAATTAAATTACTTCCCACCCTAATCCCCTATAAACCCACAACCCGCTACGGAATTAAATTACACAAAAATTAAATAACATAAAATTCATGACTTTAAAAATTTTCAAACATACATTCCAAAATTTATACATACTTTTAACACATATACTAACACTTAAACCACTATAAAAAAATTCGATATTTTTAACAACTATATTATGACTGTCGATATTACTTACTTCTATATTATTTAAATCGATATTTTATTTCTTACCTGATTTTCGATATTCTTCACCACTATATTTTGGCAATTCGATATTCTGTCCATTCTATATTAAAAACTCGATATTCTGTCCTGTCGATATTTTGAATTCGAAATTATGTCTGTTTACCTTCGAGTGGCACTAGTAAAAACCACATATGCTCCAGCCATTGGCTTATCAAATTAATTTTGACCTTGGCTGACCACCCATCACATTTCGTTTACATGCATGTGTTTTCCATGTCTTTAATAGCTTTGGCTGCTGGCCATTGTGTCTAGAGCTGAATTTATATATATTGTGGGCTTTAGAGTGTCAGATACAAATTCAATCATTCATTTATCCCACTCATGTAAAGTTGTCACAGTGTTGGCTTAGTACACATCAGTATCTAGTGAGTCACAACAGCATAAGATATACCAGTGCTGACCCCTCCGGTTGCTTCCTCCTCAGACTCAGTTCTTATTTGCTGTTTATCAGGCCATGTGCATCACTTGCCCAGGCATCAGCAACAGAATCCAGTTTACGGCCTAACTACATGTACTCTTATGTTATGTATGTTATGGTAGGGCAGGAAACAAGGGGGTCCAGCCGGATCACGGATCCACCAGGTATTCTTGTGGCTGATCCAAGATTCAGGCTGGTCCAAGTCAAATATTCAGAATTTGTGTCAGTGTAATTTGCGAACACAGGGACACATTCAGCAGCACCTGCACATTGTTTACATTCAGTTTCGAGCAACAACCAGTGAAGGGGTTTTCTTATTTTCACTTCCATCTGGGTCCAACACAAAGGCATGACTTAAAGGGCCACCAGCCCTCCTTATGTTCGATATCATCCTGCCTGGTAGCTATCTGGAGCCTAATATCTATTTTTTTTTTTTTATTAAGTTTTTTTATTAATGTTCCACAAACCGGCCATTACAATAAATCACAAACATAAAACAAATTAAGTCACATATATCTCGTACAATCATATCAGCTTGTACACGTTAAAGATCAAGATAATCTTTTAAAGGGCGCCAAATTCTGAGGCCTAAAAGTCTTTTGCGAGGTTTTTTTAACAGATATATACTAGTTTCAATGTTATACAAATTAAATAACTTAGATCGCCATATATCAAAACTCGGGGCTTGAGGTTGTAGCCAAGCAGTTGCGATGGATAGACGAATTGTAGCAGCAATAATGAAAAGAAAAAAACGAAACTCAAATAGAGGATGCCCCACAGTAATTTCATCCTCTATGCCCAATAGAATTAACTTTGGTGAAAAAACTACAGGTTTCCTAAGAATATAACCAAGAAAGTTTGAAATTTGATTAAAAAAAGATGTTAATAATGGGCATGAATAAAAGACATGCACTAAGTCGGCTTCACTAGCTTTACAGCGAAAACATTCACCAGAGTTAGCATATAAAGGTGAGTTACCCCATTTCATCATCACAGCCGGAGTGTGATATAAATTAAAAATGGTTTTATATAATTGCGTTTTTAATGATGCGGAAAAGAAGATAATATGGGCCAATTTAATAGACTCTTGAACATTAATGGGGGAAGATGTTAACCTGCTTGACCATTTCTGATTAGTTTTATCAATGTCATCAGTACGATATGTTAATAAATGTTTATAAATAGTTCCAATCGGCGGTTGTACCCTAATAGCATCAATAACATCATTTGAGAACAGCGGTGTGGTGTGTTTATGTAAGAAATCCCGAATCTGTAGAAATTTGAAGAATTGATTATTATCTAGATCAAATTGTGTTCTAAGTATATCGAAAGAGAGAAGTGAACCATCAGTAGAGACGAAGTCGCCAAGACATGTGATACCTTTGGAGTACCAGTATCGTGCTACTACGTCACCAAAAATTGGCGGCAATAAGTGTGAAGCCCTGAATGGAGTATATATTGTAAATTTAGGTATATTACACATTTTCCTGACACTTTTCCATGTATTGAAGGCAGATATAATGGTTTTGAACCGTGTGTGTTTGTAATAACTGCTATCAAAGTTAGAGATCAGACAGCTTTTTGCAAGTGAACCAAGAGTGATATGGTAGATCGAGGGATTTTCTGCCATATTAGATATTTCATCTCCAGTCAGGAGGATGCGCATTCTTAAAAGTAAACAGGACATCTGGTAAAGGGCAAAGTCCGGTACTCCCCAACCCCCCCGAACAAGAGGGAGGGTCATATAGCGTGAAGCTCTACGAATTTTTCCTGGGGCCCATAAATATTTTTCACAAATTGATTGTAGCTGGCGAATTTGGAGCCTAGGGATTAATAACGGAACAGCACAAAAAAAATAAAGTACTCTGGGTAATATAATCATTTTAAGTAAATTAACTCTGCCAACCAAAGTAAGATGTAAACTCTGCCAAGATTCCAGTGCATGTTTTGATTTGTCCAATATATCAGTCCAGTTGGTATTAAGGAGTTCCTCCAAATTGGGCCTAATCTTAATGCCCAAATAAACCACTTCTTCCGTAATCCTATTGTCGAATGCAAGAGTTTGATCTGTGCACAGACATTGTGTTTTAGATTTGTTGAGTAGATACCCAGAGTATTTCCCAAAAGATTCGGCTAACAATTCGATGGAGGGTAAAGCCATATTCAGATCAGATGTAATAACGGCTATGTCGTCCGCGTACGCGAGAACCTTATACTTTACGTCATGAGCTATAAAAGGGGGAATCTGAAGGTTAATCTCGAGCATCTTAACAAAGGGATTAATATAAAAAGCAAAAAGAATTGGAGAACACGGACAGCCTTGTCGGGTCCCTCTACTGATCTGTACCTCCTCAGATTTAAAGCCCATAGCACAAATCCTTGCAGTAGGAAACTGATAAAATATCTGGAGAGCCCGGAGAAAATTAGAGCTAAATCCCAAGCGAGTCATGACCTCCCATAAGAACCTCCAGGATACACGGTCAAACGCCTTCTCGGCGTCGAGCAGGGCAAGACCCAAGGGTCTGGACTCAGCCTGCGCGACGTCGAGAAGTGCGATGACCCGATTGATATGATCTACCGTACCACGCCCCGGCACGAAACCGTGTTGCTGTAATGAAACCAATCCTGCAACGATAGGGGCCATGCGGTTTGCTAATAATTTCGCATATAATTTGCCATCACAGTTTAGCAGCGAAATCGGACGGTATGACCCGGGTTGGTCAGGGGGCTTCCCCTTCTTCGGGAATATGACTATATGAGCTGCGGCCCAAGAATCAGGTGGAGTGCCCAACCTAGCTGCCTGAAAGGTGATCAGGAGGTCTAGACGAAGTTCCTGAAAAAAAATCTTATAAATCTCTGATGGCAGGGAATCGGGGCCCGCAGCTTTACCAGAAGGTAGGTTAAAAACTGCACGCTCAATTTCATCATCAGAGAATGGAAGATCCAATCTTTCTGCGGCGGCAGGGTGAAGTCTGTTCCATCCTAAAGTAGGAAGTCCCAGATCAGATGGAATATCATCAAAGTCCGGCTGGCTATACAGTTCAGAGTAGAATTGATGAAAAACTTTCATGATAGCCAGAGGATCTTGGATTAGTACCTGTTGGTCATTATGGATAGCCTTGATATTGGATATCTGTTTTTTCGCCCGGATCCTTTGAGCTAAACATCTCCCAACTGTTTCACCATATTCATACATCTGTTTCCTGTAAAGTTGATATTTAAGCGCTATTTCCTGGGCCCAAACGAGATTAATCTCAGCCTTGCAACGAGCTAATATATCAAGGCTATCCTTAGGATCTGTAGCGGCCTGTAAGTTAGTTATAAGATCCAATTCCGCTTTCTGTAGATGAGTGTATAACTGCAGCAGATTTTGTTTGCGCAGTTTTTGTAAATGAGACGCAAAGCTAAGGACTTCGCCTCTAAAGCAAGCCTTAAAGGAGTCCCAAACTACAGCGGGTTCTGCTGAGCCACGGTTACGCTGAAAGAAATCTAAGATCCACTTTTTCATATATGACACAAAAGAAGTGTCTAGCAAAAGCTTCCTATCGAAAGTGAAAGTTTTATTGTGTCGTATGGTGGTAACATTAGAAAAAGAGATGGTTACCGGGGCGTGGTCGGATAGCAATCTAGGGTAAATTTGAATTTGGCAATGGGAAGCCCAGGCAACGGGGATAAGAAAATAATCCAACCGGAAAAACTTGGTGTGTGGAGAAGAAAAAAAAGTGTAGCCGGGTGTCTGAGGATGTAAGAAATTCCATCCATCTACGAGGCCATGGTCCGCCATCAAATTCTTTAAAGCCTGGAAAACCTTGGGTTTACGACCCCGATATGGGGATGAAGGAGGGCCTGCCCAATTACTATCTAAATGGATATTGAAGTCCCCACAGCACACAACTGGTGAAGGCCATAGAGCGAGCTCACCATTTAAAAAATTAAAGACATTAGCATCATCCACATTAGGGCCATATATTGTGCAGAGGGTAAAGCGCTTGTTGCCAATTGAACATTCAAGAATTGCCCATCTACCTTGTGTATCAGCTGAAATCCGTTCAGTTTTAATTATAGAGGGGCGAGCGAGGATAGCCACTCCCCGTGTTGTATCCGATTGTTTAGAAGTAACTAACAAAAGATACCCCAAATCATCTAGCTTCTGTCGTACCGACCATGAAATATGTGTTTCCTGAATACATACTATGTCAGGATTAATAAGATTCAACTCCCTTTGCATCTTCCTGCGTTTTTCATATCGGTTAAGACCACACACGTTATACGTAACAATTTTTAAATTCAAACTAGCCATTAAGTTGACAACCTATGAGCCCTTTAATAAAGTAAATCAAAACTTGCCTAAATAACAAAACATAGAAATAAGAAGAACGGTTGCAGAACATATTATTTTTCCCCCAATATCTCCCTTCACCCTCAACCCAATCCTCCCCCCCCACCCCAATCTCAACCCCCCCCCCTCCCAACCTACCCACCCAATAGTGAGGCGTTGGGACCGTGGTCCTGGTGATGGAGAGTTGGAAGGACTCACCCGCGGTGCCCCCATACACTAAAGTAAAGACAAGAGTGGCAACGTGGCTACATAGTATAGATTACAATCTTAATCTTAATCATAGTGCTTTCTTCAGCCCAGAGGTGCTAACTGTTGCAAAAATTCCTCAGCAACTACTTCAGACAGAAATAATTGGTTTCGACCCTGCGCCACCACCCTTAATTTAGCCGGGTTCATTAAGAACGCCTGTGCCCCCTTTGCCTGAAATCTAGGGATTAGTTGACGCAAATGCCATCGACGGGAAACTGTTTCATGGGAGAAATCGGGTCTGACAAAAAAGTGGATCCCCTTAGCCAGTCGCTTACTGTTGGGGCGAGCTAGGTCAAAAACAGCATCTCTTGCTAAGAAGTTATTCATAGAGATCAAAATGGCACGGGGGTATTTAGGATCTGAACCTGCCGGGGTAGTTTGTTGTTTTTGATGGAAAGGGAATCGATGGGCTCGCTGGATCTGAGTCCCCCAGTCCCATTGAGAGAGCTCCGGAAAAGCCTCGGTGAACAGTTGAATTATGAATTGTCTAGTATCATCTTGCTCCACCCCCTCCGGAACACCCAGCACGCGTAGATTATTGCGTCGCATTTGGTTTTCGAGCTCAGACAGTTTCCAGGTAACATCGTCTTTTTGTTTTTTGAGAGCAGTCACCATGGAGCCTAATATCTAGATGCCAATGCAATTGTTCTTACTGTGAGGCCTTGTATGTTAAGAGTGCACGCTTGGGAGAAACATAGCGTTATGTTTTAAAAATACAACACAGTGATTGGGGTTGTCTGTACTAATAAGACTTTATTATTTTTTACCTTTTTGGAACCTCAGAATGAACAGATTAAAAAAAAAACAACAAGGTCCTAAACTCATGCCTTGCAATTTGCATGCAGCTCCAGCTCGTAGCTCATTGTGCTATTTTAGAAGAATTGCAATTTTTGAATTTTATGTAACACAAGGATCTCTAAGGGAAAGGCAGTAACTCACTTACCTATCTATGTGAAATATTAATCTGTGATCTGCATGCTGCATGATGTGTTTTGCAGCAGCCAAATTAACCGTCTATGCTACTTTGAGTCAAAACTGTGACTAGTTCAAACACAAGCAAGGGCATTGACAACCAGAGTTATCACCATTATTATTATCCCCTGTAAATTGCTGGACCCACAAAGATCAGCAGCAGGTGCCTTAACCAGGGCCGGACTGGGAACCCAAAGCAGCCCTGGCAATTTTCCCAGACCAGCCCCTGCGGAAGCACTGCCTGGCTCCAGGAGGATGGAAATGCTTGCTTGCTGCTTTTGTTACTTGAGGGCGATATTGCAGCATGTCTGCAAAACCGACCCCCACCCTTCCAGCCTCCCGGGGAAACGCCCGATGCCCGGTATGGCTTGTCCAGCCCTGGCCTTAAACCTGTAAGATATTTTAAAATGCAGAATCTTTCTGACCAATCAAATAAGGCAGAACAGATTTACGATTAAGGTTGCCCTTGCCAATTTCTTTTCAGATGAGTTTAAAATATATATATATATAATTTGACCATCAGAGTCCACTTTTCATTACTAAGCCCCTCGTGGCTACACCCACCTTTCCACTGCCTTGACCCCCAATTTATGGGTTCCCGGAGTATTTTTGTTTCCAGTTCCAGCACTGTGTTATGGTACCTTATCACCATATGTTAGATAGATTTGTATCACACATTATGCCATTAATATGGGCTCACTGCACTTCGTTGTGCAAATAATACAGGAGCTTACCAGAGAATCCTTTTGTTTTTCTAAAATACCAACTGGTAAATTTCATTTTGAGAGGATAACAATAAATACCAACTGCAAAATACTCATTAAGATATCAAAGAAAGCAATAAATATAAGCCAGAGATTTGCAAAATTACTTTGGAATTCTATACCCAGAGAACGGTACTAGAATTATACTTACTTCGAGGAGTGCTATTAAGTTAATTTGATGTTTCCCCCTGTCTGACAGTTCCATTTCACAATGTGCAATTGGAAAAGTATTAGTGGTGGATTAGTGTACTTTTTTATTCGGGTGGCCTCGTTCCAGGTTAGTGAAGGGGCGGAGGAGGTTGGTTTCACATCACATTGGAGGCATGCAGTAAAGCTGTAGATGTTAAAAAACTGGCTAACCTGCGTTCATTCGCTGATCGATTGGTATTATCGAAGCTGCCCAAGCAACTGTCTGTAGGTATGTATATGCTACTAACAAAAACGGAGAATTTAATATTGATGAAGAAATGCACTGTAAACATACTGTGTTCATTGGAGGGTAGACATTTTTGGGATTTTATTTATTCATGACGGTTTAGATAGTGCTGCTCTCAATACAGGGAGTGTTTCTTAAATGAACAACAAGCATTGGCAAAGCCAATAAGTCTGTCCTTTCACATAGCAACAATTATAATGACTAGATGTCCTTTTTGAGTGAAAACAGTGTGAAGTATTTAACAAGACTGCAGCCCTTCAGAACTTTACTAGATGTCCCTATCAAGTCAGAAGAAACTGCTTTACACATCCGTCACAAAGATGCAATAACTCAAGTTGTTACTAAATGTCCTTCTTGAGTATGATGCAACTGCTTCAAAAGTCCTTTACAAAGTCTTTGTTTACATATCCACTTTTGCTATTCTAATAAATTGTGCTTGATTACGATAGGATAAGTAAATATGCCAATGCTGGTATATGCTGAGGAATCGATATCGCAATTTTCAAAAAATTTCTTGATTACTATGGAACACTTGTAAAGACAACCTAATATATATAGGTGATAGCAGTCACTGGTTAAGTCAAGTGCCTTCTTTTTTTTAATACTCTTTATTAAGTATTAAGTATGCAGCTGTAATACAAATATTAAGCCACGGCCCCCTCCAGCATAAAGTAAAAGGAAAATTTAATTAACTAGCCGGGGATCACAGTGCGGCTATAACTAAGATAACAGCCCAACAAGGTAGATACATTACACACTCGTCAATAACACATCCCAATTAAATCAAACAGTGTAATAAAAGCACCTTAAACAATTACATCTTGTTTTAGCGGTAGTGAGAAAGAATAGGCTGCAAAAGAAGTCCATTGTGGACAGTCACCCTCAATAATATAAAAAAATAAAGTTGTCTACTTACAGATATAGGTCACAGATGCCAAGCAATCATACTTGAGGTAACCCACTCCACAGTGGGGACTTACCAGAGCTCATAACGGGAATATTGTCAATAGGTGGGAGTAGGTCAAGTAGGTCAAGTATCCCTGTCCAGATGGTACAGATACGGGCTCCAGATAGAATCAAAGATGTGCAGTTGGTCATTGAGTTTATAAATCAGGCGCTCATCAGAGGACATTATCGACATCACTGTGTTCCAGTCCTCCAGGGTCGGCGGTGCAGATGATTTCCAACACAAAGTATGCACAATTTTACCGTCGCCATAGGAGTGGCCAACCAACAATATTGGCGATTATCCAAGTCTGAACCTGGTAGAATGAGGTGAAGTATAGCCAGCTCTACAGCAGGGTGGAGTGCAAGATCACTGGTTCTGAGTATGGAGCTCCAGACTTCCATCCAATATGGTTGAATGAGATCGCATGACCAAAGAAGGTGGATAATGGTACCTCCAGGATCATGGCATATCCAGCAGACATCAGTAGGGATCAAGCCAGCATGAAACAATTTGCCTGGGGTCCAGTGCCAACCATGAAGTATTGTGAAATAACTGATTCCTGAAGGTACTTGTCATGTGTAGCAAGAAGGGTGGATCAAGTTTTATCTGTTGGGTCCTTGGACAAATGGGGATGCCAGTGAGTGAGCAGGGCCTGAGAGGGTGATTTCGAGTAGAGTGTGATTATCAACAAGTCATAAAGTCCTGATATCAGTTTCCTGTACACTCCCTATTTTAGCAAATACATGTGTAGTATGGAGTCTTAAATGCCAAGCCGCCTATGGCAGAGAACCGCCATAATGCAGCTCCGTAACTGATAGTATTGAAGGAGGGTTCCACTTTTAATGTGACAGCTCTAGGATACCTTGTTGCTTGCAGGAAGCCCCGCTGAAAGGAGAGTTGTCAATTACCAGCCAGCATTGTCCCGAAGAGGTGCCTGGAGATGAATGAGACAAATGTGAATGCTGAAGAAGTGGCACTTTCTTCCAGATATGAAATGTGCACAATAGCCCCGGGTTATCCAAAGTGCCCTCAGGGAGGCATTGAAAATAGAGCAAATGGAGACCCTATGTTCTTTGACAAAGATCCATTTCCAGAGTTGGCTAGACTGTTTTTTCAAGATCGGACTCAAAATAGTAAGCCAGTTGTGAAAAGTGCTGTGTATAATAGTATATAGTAATGTTCAGAAGTCTCAGACCACTGAACTTGCTGTCCGTATACCATTTAGGCATAGCCAAGTGAGTTTTGCTCCCAAGGCAGACGTAAGACTTAATCAGACCATCTATGCGGAAAGGGAGAGAAAGTGAGATCCTAATCGACAGCAAGCCCAGTACATAGTTGTAGTGTGGGCCACCATGATTCTAATTGTACTCTACCCTATAGCGATAGATGCAATGTGCTCCAATTCTCAAAATCCTTCTGCATTTGTTCAAGTAGTTGAGACACAGTAGCCTGAACCATGGCTGGAACAGAAGGGCAGATCCAAATCCCCAAGTACTTCATTTGAGTGGATTTCCAAATAAATGATAGGGAGGATACAGACTTCTCTTTTGTTCTAGAGGTTAATGGAAAGGCTTCCCTCTTAGTCCAATTAGCCTTGTACCCAGAACAGGTTAACAATTTATCTAGGACCAACATAAAGGCTCACGCCGAAAGCTCAGGGGAAGAAAGCGAAAGCTGAATATCATCACCAGTAAACGTTATTTGTAGTTGGCCAGTTGCTGTGGGAAGGCCTTGTATCTGATCAGATTGATGGATCATGATGGCCAGGTACTCTGCCAGCAAGAAGAGTAAAGGGGAAAAAGGGCAACCCTGCTTCGTTTAGTTTAGTTTAGTTTAATACATTTATAGAGCGCATGGCTACACCACAACGGTGTGTCCCCGCGCTATGACACAAGAGAGAGAGAGATTGCAGCGAAAGAAGGGTGCTAGTTCTGAGTCTTTACTGGTTCCGTCCTGCTATACAGCCATGTTTTTAACTGCTTGCGGAAGTGTCTTTCGGAAGTTTCTGTTCTCAGGGTTAGTGGCAGAGTATTCCAGGTCCTAGCAGCTATATATCTGAAGGAGCGAGCTCCCATTCTGGCTTTATATGTCCTCGGTGTTTTAACCAAGGCCATATCCGTGGATCGCAGGGTCCGACCAGGTATGTATTCAGTTAGGAGAGAGAGTAGGTATTTGGGGCCGCATTTCATAAGGATACGGTGTCCGTAGCACAGAGCCTTAAAAATGACCCTCTTTCCTACTGGCAACCAGTGGAGTTTTTCCAGGACGTTCTGTGAGTTAGCCCTCCTGGGGAGGCCAAGTACTAATCGGGCAGCGGCATTTTGTACCCTCTGTAGTTTCCCAATACCCCCCTTTGTTGTTCCAAGATAGAGCACATTTCCATATTCTAATTGAGATGTTATTGTCGCATGTACAATGGTTTTCTAGCGCTAGAAGGCAGGAGATAGAGAATTTTCCTCAAGACTTTGATAGCTCCATAGCATTTGCCCGCAACCCTATGTATTTGGTTGATAAAGCTCAATTTAGAGTCAAAGTAGATTCCTAGATTCTTTACTTCAGTTTTAGGTTTAGGCAATTGTCCTAAGGAGCCTGGCCACCAAGCAGATGACCATATAGTTGGCGATCTACCCACAATCATTACCTCAGTTTTGTTCCCGTTTAGTTTGAGGCAATGGTTGGACATCCAGTCTGCCACCTCTGATAGGCATTGTGAGAAACGAGTGGCTGCTTGTTCCTCCTTTTGTGACAGTAGGACAATTAGCTGTGTATCGTCGGCATATGAGACAATTGACACATTATGTTGTTCCGCCTGCTTAGCCAGGGGGCCTACATATAGGTTAAAGAGGGTTGGGCTCAATATAGAGCCTTGAGGGACACCCTGCTCCAGCGACATGCTCTTAGACATGTAGGGCTTCTGAGCCACTCTGAAACTGCGTTCACAGAGGAAAGATCTCAGCCAGCACAGAGCTTTGTTCCTAATGCCACATGCTTCCAATCTTAGTAGTAATAACTGATGAGAAACAGTGTCAAACGCTGCGCTGAGGTCAAGAAGGATCAGAGCAGCGGTTTCCCCTTCATCAGCGAGTTTCCTTAGTGCTTCCGTGGCATAGAGTAGTGCCGACTCTGTTGAGTGTGCACTTCTGAAACCCGATTGCGAAGGGTATAGTAGGCTGTATTTATTAATATGATCAGTTAATTGTTTATTTGTGATTTTTTCCACAATTTTTGCTACAAATGGCAGTAGGGATATTGGGCGTAGGTTTTCCAGTACAGTGTGTTTGATAAGAGGGTTCTTTTTCAAGGGTTTGACAATAGCTTGTTTCCATTTAGTGGGGACCATACCTTCTTTGAAGGAGCGCAAAATGATGTCTAGAATATGCGGCATAATGGGGTTGGCTCCTTCCATGATTATATCCGGTCTTGCAGCATCTAGTGGTGAGCCGGATTTTATTCCTCTGGCTATGTTAGTGAGTACAGCAAGATTCTGTATAGTAAATTCGTCCAGTGTTCCACCTTCGTACGATTCCATACTAGAGTCTGTGGTGCTGGTTCCTTGTCTGGCCTCTATAGGGAAGGTGTCATATATGTTCTTGACCTTGGTGGCAAAGAACTCTGCAATGTTATCACAATTCTCCCTGGAGGTAGGGCACTCCTCCATCTCCTTATAGGTTTTAAGTGATTTCAATATAGTGAATAATTCTTTTGGGGCGTTCTTGGCTCTGTTAATTTTTTCTGTGTAGTATGTGCCTCTGATTTTCTTAATTTGTGCGTGATATTGTTTAAGCTCATGCTTGTAATCTTCTCTAGCCCTATTGCAGTAGTTGATCCTCCAAATTCGTTCCAGCTTTTTAAATTTCTTTTTGGCTTCAGCCAATTCATTATTAAACCAAGGTGCGGTAGCACCCATCCTTTTCGGGATCCTAGTGCTCCATGGCGCTATTTCATTTAGTGTCTCAGAAATCCATGAATCCAGTTGGTCATTAGCGCGATTTGTGTCCCTTTCAAATCTGGGTACCCTTTCTGTTAGTGCCTGGGAAAAGGAGTTGGAGTTAAATTTACTCCAATTCCTAGTAGTTATTTCATGCTTAGGCTGTTTAGGGAATTTCCTATGTGAGGGTATAAAAAAAGGAACTAGGTAATGGTCTGACCACGGAATGGGACATGGAGGTCCGACCGTTAGGTCTTTGCTGTTAGTAAAAATAGGGTCTAATATGTGACCCCTTTGGTGAGTAGGTGTTGTGACATTTTGAGTCAGATTTAGTGTTAGTAGGTCCTTACATAGCAGATTTACTTCCTGGTCTTGCTTATTATCAAAGTGAATGTTCAAGTCACCAAGCACCACGAAATTGTTGTGTCTGAGGGCTGGTTGCACTACTGTGTCTACCAAGCTGGTTATGAAATTAGTGGCTGGGCCTGGCGGTCTGTAGATTAGCCATCCGGCTAATATAGTTTCCTCTATAGTTGATAGAGTAAAAGAGAAAGCTTCACAACTTGTTTGACCTCACATGTCATTTTGCTATTATGTATTATGGCTATACCTCCTCCAGTTCGACCTACACGGTCCTGCCTCATCATCCTGTAATTATCATTCATGGTATCTAAAACATCTGGAGTGGAGCTCTCATTGAGCCAAGTTTCAGTCAGGAATAGGGCGTCTAACCTATGTTCGTCGAGCAAGTCCTTAATTTCATATTTGTGTTTGACGAGCGATCCGCAATTAAGCAGAGCCAAACGTAATGTAGAGTCATTTGAGATTTGGCTCTCAGGCCTGAAATCAGATTGGCAGTGCAGGCACTTAAGAGTATGATTATCTACATTCAGCCTGTGTTTGCATATAGAATTCAGAGGTTTGGATAGTATAAGTAACTCCCTTCTGTTGTATACGATCCTGTCTCTGGGAGGATTGGGCGCCGGGGACCTGGCCCCTGGGCCCGGACGGGCGCGGACGGGCGCAGACGGGCTTGCCTTTGGCGCGCCTTCGGCGCGCCAGCAGCGCGCCCGCTGCACGCATCCGCTGCGCAGTCGCTTGCACATAGGTTTAAATAGAGGAGTCAGGTTAGCTCCTCCCACCCGGAAATGCGTCTGTCTGCCCGGCCGCGCCCTCCACACAATCGGCACAAGCCGTGATGGACCGGGGCGGGCGGAGCAGCAGCGCTCAGACAGGTTCCTCTGCGAATGTACCCCATTGCCGACCAAAGTGGTCGATGGTGAGGCATAAAGCCAGGAAGCCATTGTGATGAAAGTTGGCCCAATCCCCATGCGGTCCATGGTGTGAAATAGGTAGTCCCAATCCACACTATCAAACGTTTTTCCACATCGAGGAAGAGAACCATCCTCTAATCAGTTGCAGATCTGGAGAGCCAAATTAGATGAAGTAGTGAGAGCAAATAGTTCCAAGATGAGTGACATGGAACAAAGCCCACCTGTGATTAATGTAATAAATAGTGAAGGGCTGCTTTGAGCCTATTGGCCATCATTGTTGAAAAGATCTTCATGTCACAATTGATCGAGGAAATCGGCCACTTGTATATTACAGGTGATCTTTGCCGGTTTTCAACAGCAATGTTATATAAGCCTTCTAGGTTTATGTATGTATATATATATATATATATATATATATATATTCACTGAAAAAACCATAGGTTTCAGGGGTGTTATAGTTAGCTGGACTTTTCACTTGTACAAAACCATTGAAATTCCCCCGTTATAGTTAGTTCAGCTAACTATAACTCGCGCGCCCGCAATGCACTGCTGATGACGTCACATATTACATCACTCATGACATGGTCAGTGACATCACTCATGACATCACTGATGACATCTCAAATGACATCACTGATGACATCACTGATGACATCATCCAGTGAATGTGTGTTATTCTGAAAATTAAATATGTTTTATATATGTATATCTCAAGGTCGATGGAAGAATAAATGGGTATATAAGTGTCTAAATGGATGATTTGTTTTTGAAAAATTGATTGTGTAACTGACTGATTAAGTGTATCATAGTGAATACATGGCTTAGTGAGTAATGTTTAAATATGTAAATATCTGTATCAGTCTCTCACTTTGTGTATAAGTGGCTGCATGGGTTGGTGAGTAGCTACATGGGTGTCTATATAGGTTATTAGTTGGTTTTTTGAGTATCAGTCTGAGTGTCTGCATGGTTCGGTGGGGGTATTACGTAGTGCATAGGTGCATGAATGAGTGACTCACTGTTTGTATGTGTTGAACACAGTATGTGTGCAGGACTGTATGGGTGGATGAGTGTGTGTATGGGTGTGTTAGTGAGTGAATGACTGTCTCAATAGTGTCTTTATGAGTAACTACATATGTTTTAAACTAGTATATGTGACTATTGGTGTATATATGTGAGTATATGTGAGAGTGAGAGATTGAAAGAGTTCCTGTATGAATAAGTATGTGTTTCTATAAGTGATTGTTTAGAAGACTAAGTATGTGTAAGTTTCCGTAGAAGTAAGTGTGGTGGTGTGTGTATAACTGTATATGCAAGTAAATGTATGTTTGATTCTTTATTAGCATGAGTGACTATGTGTGTGAGTAACTCTATGGATGAGTGGCATTGTGTAACAGGATGTATAGGTGTATGAGTACATATGATGAGTGAGTACATGTATGGGTGCCTGTATTGGACTGTTGGTGAATGAGTGGATGTGTATGTGGATCTTAGAATTACTGAAGAGGTTGTTGTAACTGGTATTGGTATGTCCATTGTTTTGAAAATTTTAGTCTCTATTTTTGAATGTGTGTATCAAAGGTTATATTAGGGTGAGAGGAGGTCTGCCACTCTATCACAAGGATGATGTCATCAGTGATGTCATCAGTGATGTCATTTGAGATGTCATCAGTGATGTCATGAGTGATGTCACTGACCATGTCATGAGTGATGTAATATGTGACGTCATCAGCAGTGCATTGCGGGCGCGCGAGTTATAGTTAGCTGAACTAACTATAACGGGGGAATTTCAATGGTTTTGTACAAGTGAAAAGTCCAGCTAACTATAACACCCCTGAAACCTATGGTTTTTTCAGTGAATTTCTGAGGTTTTTTAAATGCTAATTCCTAACTATAACGTGCCTGAAACCTATGGTTTTTTCTGTTAATTTCAAAGGTTTTTTAAATGCTAATTTCTAACTATGCCTACAGAGATAGGACATGTGAAGAAAGAAGAAAAAATGCACAGAAAGAAACAAAAGAAGTGCAGAAAGAAGCAACAGAAGTCCTCAAATACGAAGATAAGTGCAGGAAGAAGGATAACGTGCAGAAAGAACAAAAAGAAGAGCAGAAAGAAGCCTTGTTGCAAAATCATCCTGTACCCTCAACTTTTTCAGACGGATACTGGTGGTAACTGAGTCTGACTAACCAGTCCTAGAGCCAGTGCTATGTTAAAAGACACTTAGAATACAGTGAAAACACCTACATACACTAGGGAACATTATGCGTTGGGGTCCCCCTGTGATTAGCCTTACCTCCTCTATAAGCCCCTAGTATATAATAGGGTATGGGGATTAAAACTACCTCTTAAAACAGGCCACAGGGCGTTTTTGCACACGTTAACTCAGGCCCCGTCCCCTCCTTTCACCATTGTGTAAACACGCCCTGTGTCCGTTTTTAGTTGGGAGATTAAGTTCATTTGAGTCCTGAGGGTCCCTAGGGTCCAACTAGCCCACTAGGTACCTCCAGTAAGTGCCACAGAGCTGCGTTGCAGAGAGGTGTAAAAAGTGGCACGGCCTGGACCACCTCTCTGCAATGCAGCTCAGTGGCGCTTACTGGAAGCACTTGGTGGGCTAGTTAGCCCCCAGGGGCCCTCAGTATTGAAGGGAAATTATATCCCCAATTTAAAACGTGCCATGGTGCGTGTTTGCACACGTCACCTCAGGCCCCGTCCCCTCCCTTCACCACTGTGTAAACGCGCCCTGTGGCTGTTCTAAGTTGAGAGATTAAGTCCCCTTAAATCCTAAGGGTCCCTAGGGTCACACTAGACCACTAGGTACCTCCAGTAAGCGCCACAGAGCTGCGTTGCAGAGTGGTGTAAAAAGGGGCTTGGCCTCAGAACACCTGTCTGCAGCGCAGCTCCCTGGCGCATACTGGAGATGCCTGTTGGGGGCGCGTTTGCAGAGTGCTGCATGGAGGGGGCATGGCCTCCGGCACGATGCCAGTCTTTTATTTATTTTATTTTTTTAAGAAGGGGGGCTGTGTGGTTCCCCTTCTTATTCTAATTTATTGGCCCTGATGACCCCATCCCCCAGGGCCTGTCTCCTAATTATATTTTTTTGACCCCAATCTCCAGGGCCGGCCACTGTTTTTTATTATTTTTAAAAAATATATATTTATAGACACACCTAGGACATGCTGGACAAACCGTACGTACCTATCACCATGACGATTTGCGTGATATTCATTAAAAGGCGACTATGCATGCAATTAATCCACGTGGAATGTATTTACACCACTAGTGAAGCTCTGACATGTCTGATGCTCTACCGTGCCTAATCCCGGTAGACACCCTTGTCGTTTATTTATACAAACATGGGTAGCTATTGACGGGCACATTTAATACACATGCACACCAAGCCATTCAAAGGGGATTCGACAAAAAATCGACCAAAACTATGCAAGAAACCCCCCTCACAGTTAATAAAACACACATCCACTGCCGGATGTGTAATACTTTTTATTTTACTCTCTGGAAAGGGGACGAACATCACTTGCGAGTCACAGCGCGCTCCTGACAGAGCCCAATGCTGTGTTACACCCACCATTGCCTGCCGAGTGCCACACACCTCTGTATTGTATTCCACTAGCTAGTGCATATGCTATGACACTCTCTAGCCCATGTGCACTGTAACACCACCCCGTGAAAATGTCATGCCACACTTGTCTTCGTACGGGTTATATTGCCCCATCTAACGTGCCTTCCTCGATGCCTATGTTATAACGCACAGTGCTATGCCATACATATTACAATTTGGGATCCATATCTTTGTCACAGTGCATATGCAACGTTACACTCCCCAGCACATATTTTATATTACAACTTTAGAGACTAGTTAGGTTACACAACACTGCCCTGTGCATATTACACTCCAAGGCGCATATCGCATAGCACGCGCTAGTGCCTGTGCTATCTCGCGCTCTCCAATGAATCTGTCATTGCGCACAATGTATTGCATATTATATTTCACGCCTGGTTCATCTTATATCACACTTTTTGGTGCATAGTTTATACCATACACTATATCTAGTTTTCATTTTCAATCGTGCTCTCAGGACTATGTTCTATATAACACTGTGTTCACCTACCCTTTTCACGGGCATTACATTTTGCGATAGGGGGTGGAGGGTCAGGGGGTGTTTTTGCCAAGTGAGCCCGGAGTCACAGTCACTAACGTCTTCTTCTTCCTGAATAAAAGTGAGATTATGCTGCATACTTGTTCATATTTTAAGTAGTTTGCACAGACAAAATGTTTTAAAAACAATAAAGTTTCTAATACCCGCCTTCTCTGAACAGTTAGCTTGCTGCCCCATCCCCCTCCTCCCTATCCTCTGTTGTGTGAATCCATGGACTAGCCTCCTCCCTCCTGCCATGCATGGTCTGATGTGCTGCCACTGCCCTCAATTTAGTATGATGTACCAGTCCACTCCTCCTGCCCTCCATTGCCCAATTATATGCCCCATCATTGACCTCCTGCTTAAACTCTGTGCTTAGCTTGCTGCCCCTATTCTCCTTCCCCCTGCCCTCCGATGTCTTTGTGCATGCCCCTGCTCCATCCTTTTTGCCCACCATGTCCCATGGACCTGCCACTCCTATCTACTCTGAGTGTTCTGTTGAGCTGCCACTCCCCTCCCACCTGCCTAGCATTGTCAGATGACTGTAACCTGTCCCTGCCACCTCCACCCTGCCTGTCCACATGCCATGCCTCTATCCTCTTCCTCCTGTCCTACATGGTCCATTGTACTGCCACACCCTTCTGCCCTCCCTGGTCTGTTGTGCTGCAACTGCTCCTCCTGCCTGCCCCGTGTGGTCTGTTGTGAGGCCCCTTCCCCTGAACTTTCTTGTCTGTGCACAGGTCCTGACCCTCCCTTCTATCCTCCATCGTCCTTTGTGCATGCCCCTGCACCCTCCTTCTTGCCCATCATAGCCATTGTGCTGCCACTAACCCTCCCACTTGCCATGCATGGTCTTCTGTGCTGCCATGGCCCCTCCCACCTTCCCTGTGTGGTCAGTTAGCTGCCCCTAACCCCCTCCCACCTTCCCTCCATGGTCTGTGTGTATGCCATCACAGTCTCACTGTTGCTCTTCATGTTGTGTCTTGCTTCTAGTGCCCATCCTGCCTGACCTCCATGGCCATCTTGCTGCTCCTGCCCTGCCCCCTTGCCCCCAGCCCTCTGTTTACATGTGCAGACCCCTACTCCCTCCCTCCTGGCTTGTCTGTTCCATTGTAATGCCCCTGATCCGTCCCTCCTGCCCTTTATGGTCTGTTATGCTGCAGCCTTCTCTCCTGTCTGTCCATTATGGTCAGCTAGCTACCATTGCCTCTTGCCCCTCTGTTCTCTGTTGTCCATGTGCATGGTCCTGTCCCCTCCGTCTTGCTTTCTATGGATTGTTGTGCTGCACTCCCGTCCTGCATGCCCTGTGTGGTGTATTGTGCTGCTGCAAACCCTGATGCCTGCCCTGCAGGGTCAGTTTGGTGCACCTCTCCATGTCTCTCCTGTCCTCTGTTATCCAAGTCCATGTCCCTATCCCATTTCCTTCCATGATCCAATGTACCATACTTGCGAACATTTTGAACTTGGTAAGAGGGAGATTTTGAAAAAAAACTGGGGTATTGATTTTCCCCTTTGAGTTACATTGAAAAAGAGGATATTGTAGACAGGAGACAGATCAAATAAAGCCCATTTGAGCTTAAAAACATTGGACGTTTCCTGGCTGAATCGGGTCTGTTGGCATGTATGGTTGTACTACCATTGCCTCTTCCTTCTGCCCACAATGGTCTATTACATTGCCACAGCCTTGAAGGAGGGTAGATTTTGTATCACAGGGGGCCCCTGGCCCGTTCTGTCCACACCTGAAGTATGAGACCCTTGTCCTTGCCCTGCCAGCCGCATTTGTAGGCCGTATTAAATTGACCAGCGGGTCCTGTGTTGCTATATAATTATCCTGAGACATCCTTACCACTCAGCCAGCATAAAACCCCTGTGTAGGCCCTTCTGTTCAATATGTAGGCCTCTTTGTTAAATTGACCATAGCTCTGCAATTTTAGTGTATAGCAGTCTGAAGGCAGGTCTGCGAGGCCTTCTGCTCCAAACTAGTAGCCCCCACCCTACCCGAGTGCTCCGTGCTCGGTATCAAAGTTCAACATCCCCCTGAAGCTGTCGACATACAGTAGGCTGCATCCTGGACTGGTACTTGCTTCCTGGGCAGGTTTCCCGCTTTTAAGGAAGTGGCAACTGCAGAGCGTCAAGTTAGGAGAACTGAGGAGATTTTATACATGAATATATTGAATTCCTGTACAATACCCATTATTTTCTGCTTGCTCTATGGAACTTACGATAAGCGATTGGCCTGAGAGACTGACCTTTTCACCCAGTCCATTGTCAGCATTAAGTGGGTAAATGACGAAATGTCTGGTAAAATCTGCAGACGAAGCTTTTGGGTAGCATACGTAGGTAGATGTAGCGTGCAAAGGAGCCCACAAAATGATATAAAAAGGGAGCACCCACAGATATCGACGGACAACCTCGCCGTCTGTATGTAGGTTAACAGGCTGTGCAGGTTTTCCCCAAGAACTGGGAGCTCTTGTCTTCCTTTGCTTAAAATGTCTTGCTCTGCTTTGCTTGAAGCATCTTATTCTATTTTACCTATATGAAATGTCATGTTATGTTTAACCATTGTTCTCTTTACTTTTGCATTTAAAAGATGTTGTATTGTAATTGCAGGAATGCTTGCTCTAAGAGTAAATGTGAGTGTCCCTAGGTAACATTTTCCTTGGTGTAACTTGTTTCTCATGATGCATTTATAGATGTGTTTTCTCTCTCTCTCTGTCAGTCCATTAATTGAGATACAGAGAATATCATGACAGCTGTATGATTATCTGGATTCTGTATTTTGTACTTTATGTCTCTATTCTGCGGTTTCTTTGAAGTTGCATCTTCTCATTAAACTGCCATTGTATTCTGCCTCCAATTCCATGTCTCATATGTCTGTTTTCTTCATTTTTGGAGCAAGCGTTCCTAGGCACCCCGGCTCAAATTAAGGTGCCCCTTTTGTCCCTGACTCACTCTCCTGCTCAGTTCTGTGGTGGCTCCCGGGGCTCTGGGGACCGCCCCTAGCTTCCTTGACCCGTAATAGATCTTCCCTCCAACAGCCTCTCTTGCAAGTCCTGTATTGTTGGTTTGTTGCCCCTACCCCCTTTCCACTGCCCTCCATAGTCTGTTGTGCTTCCACGGCCCTTCCTGCCTGCTCAGTGTGGTTAAATTGTTGCCTTTGCACCCTCCTACCTGCCTTCAATTTTCAGAGTCCGTGCCCCTGGCCTCTGCCTCTCAACAGTATCCTAATGAACAACTAGATTGCTAACATTCTATATTTATTACAAAAGTGTGGAACGCCTGACATCATCTTGATGTAATCAAAACTGTAATACCTAGAGCATTCCTTTAGAAATTACATATATGAGAGGGTCTTATTGGCATCAAAATTATGGTTAGTGCTCTAAAAGACTAAAATAAGGACATATTTTCTGAGTTTTCAAATAGCGACAAAGCACTTTTAAATTATTTGTTATCTTTATGTTTTTTTATCTAGTTGACAACTTGATTAAATGTTGCACTTAGGGGAGAGGATGTGGTGTTACTTCCAGAACTGCAGACTTTGCAACTGGGGAACCAGGTTGAAGTTTCTGCTTCAGCTCGACATTCTGTGATTCTGGTCAAATCACTTAGTCTCCCCATGTCTACAACCAAAATGAATTTGTTCTTGTGTGATGTAACCAATGCTCATGTAAAGCACTCCAATACCTGACAAGTCTGCACTATATAACACTGCAAAAACACAAAATAATAAGTGTTTTGCACACTTCTGTCATTGGGCTATATTTGGGCTATATCTGGGTGATTTTGGGCTACATTTGGGCTCTTTTGTCTCCGGTGGCCATCTTGGGAGATTTATTTGTTATGAAGTTTCCTAATTTCCTCATGTACTGCAGTCTCCTCAGTCGGAAATGCTTTCAGTTTTTTACTTTGATTCCATCATGAAGGTATTCAGATATGTCACACATTTGCCATGAATTCTGAATGTTAGCACTCTAGTTGCTCATTAGATCACTGTAGTAAAACTACTGTTCACCATGGAAGTCTGCTCCTGGTATTAAAAGTGCATGTTTCAGTCTGCATGTCAGAATTTTTAATGAAATAGAAGAGGATTTGAGAAGTCACTCAAAATGTGCCCTCATTTTCTTTCTTCAGCATTAATCATAATTTCTATGGCAAAATGAACACCCTCATTGTGTTCCTTTTTAAATTAAATGTTTTAAGTGTTACCAGTTTATTCCAATCAAGATGGCTTCAGGTGTGCCATACTTTTGTCATAATGAAGACAGTAAGTGCTCTAGTTGTTTTTAAGAACATTCTTGGACATTCTGTCATTGGGCTATACTTGGGCTACATCTGGGTGATATTTGGGCTACATTTGGGCTCTTTTGTCTCTGGTGGCCATCTTGGGAGACTTATTTGTTATGAAGTTTCCTAATTTCCTCATTTACTGCAGTCTCCTCAGTAGGAAATACTTTCAGTTTTTTACTTTGATTCCATCAAGAAGGCATTCAAATGTGTCACACATTTGCCATAAAATCAGAATGTTAGCACTCTTTTTGCTCATTAGATCACTGTAGTAAAGCTACTGCTCACCAGGGAAAACTGCTGCTGGTATTGAAAGTGCATGTTTCAGTCTGCATGCCAGGATTTGAGAAGTCACTCAAAATGTGCCCTAATTTTTCTTTCTGCAGCACTAATCATACTTTTTATGGAAAAATGAACCACCTCATTTTGTTCCTTTTTAAATTAAATGTTTTAAGAGTTACCACTTTAATCCAAGCAAGATGGCTTCAGGTGTGCCATACATTTATCATAAGTAGGACGGTTAGCTCTCTAGTAGTTCTTTGGAACACTCTGGAAAGCTGCAGTAGAACACAAAGGAATCAACTGACAGTCTCTGCCCTTGTTGGATGTACATGTTTTACTGAGAATGTCAGACTTCATTCTCACATGACTGAGAAAGATAATGTGAATTTACAGAAAATAAGCTCTCAGTTTAGCTTATAGATCACCTTCCAAACCTCTGTGGTAAAAGCATGAGAACATATTTTTCTCTCAATCATGATATCCCAGCAGAAGGCTTTTTCACATGGTGAAATCACCTTAGAACATACCACAATTCCTAAAATGAGTATGGTACCATCAACAAATGATTTATAATGTAACTAA
Organism: Triturus cristatus; assembly: GCF_964204655.1. Taxonomy (NCBI): domain Eukaryota; kingdom Metazoa; phylum Chordata; class Amphibia; order Caudata; family Salamandridae; genus Triturus; species Triturus cristatus. Next base: position 1,233,338,890 of record NC_140589.1, on the reverse strand, counting down.
AGTCTTAAAATCTTCTATTAACTGCAATGCTTTTTAATGAGGTGCTATCATGTATATTGGTCCCAAGATGGCTGCCAACACTTCTTGGATGAAGTGCTGACAGCCAATCAGATCTCAGGATGAGATGTGTGGTTAGGCTCCGCCCACATATATATATTGATTTAAATGCTATTTTCTCAGGAACTACTGAACAGATTTACACCAGACCTACAAAAGGCACTTCCTTGACCTGAGGACTACCTCTCTGCCAAATTTCAAGTAACTCTGTTCAGCCGTTCGGGCTGTAGCTGTGTCTAAAGGTCCTATGGAAAAATGCATGGGAAAAACACGTTTTGGGACCCCCCTTTTTTCTCAGCCCCCGCTTGACGAATCCCCCCGAGACTTTCAGGGTAGGAGCGGAGCGTAGCGCCCCACCTATTTTGAAAAATTCGCGAGGATTCGTCGACCGGCGCCAAAGTTATTCAAAATAGAATGTTGCGGATTTCCTATGGAAACAGGGTCCTAACTATAACTATCTACTGGCGACCGCCAGTAGATAATATATATATATATTAACAGAAAAAACCATAGGTTTCAGGCACGTTATAGTTAGGAATTAGCATTTAAAAAACCTCAGAAATTCACTGAAAAAACCATAGGTTTCAGGGGTGTTATAGTTAGCTGGACTTTTCACTTGTACAAAACCATTGAAATTCCCCCGTTATAGTTAGTTCAGCTAACTATAACTCGCGCGCCCGCAATGCACTGCTGATGACGTCACATATTACATCACTCATGACATGGTCAGTGACATCACTCATGACATCACTGATGACATCTCAAATGACATCACTGATGACATCACTGATGACATCATCCAGTGAATGTGTGTTATTCTGAAAATTAAATATGTTTTATATATGTATATCTCAAGGTCGATGGAAGAATAAATGGGTATATAAGTGTCTAAATGGATGATTTGTTTTTGAAAAATTGATTGTGTAACTGACTGATTAAGTGTATCATAGTGAATACATGGCTTAGTGAGTAATGTTTAAATATGTAAATATCTGTATCAGTCTCTCACTTTGTGTATAAGTGGCTGCATGGGTTGGTGAGTAGCTACATGGGTGTCTATATAGGTTATTAGTTGGTTTTTTGAGTATCAGTCTGAGTGTCTGCATGGTTCGGTGGGGGTATTACGTAGTGCATAGGTGCATGAATGAGTGACTCACTGTTTGTATGTGTTGAACACAGTATGTGTGCAGGACTGTATGGGTGGATGAGTGTGTGTATGGGTGTGTTAGTGAGTGAATGACTGTCTCAATAGTGTCTTTATGAGTAACTACATATGTTTTAAACTAGTATATGTGACTATTGGTGTATATATGTGAGTATATGTGAGAGTGAGAGATTGAAAGAGTTCCTGTATGAATAAGTATGTGTTTCTATAAGTGATTGTTTAAAAGACTAAGTATGTGTAAGTTTCCGTAGAAGTAAGTGTGGTGGTGTGTGTATAACTGTATATGCAAGTAAATGTATGTTTGATTCTTTATTAGCATGAGTGACTATGTGTGTGAGTAACTCTATGGATGAGTGGCATTGTGTAACAGGATGTATAGGTGTATGAGTACATATGATGAGTGAGTACATGTATGGGTGCCTGTATTGGACTGTTGGTGAATGAGTGGATGTGTATGTGGATCTTAGAATTACTGAAGAGGTTGTTGTAACTGGTATTGGTATGTCCATTGTTTTGAAAATTTTAGTCTCTATTTTTGAATGTGTGTATCAAAGGTTATATTAGGGTGAGAGGAGGTCTGCCACTCTATCACAAGGATGATGTCATCAGTGATGTCATCAGTGATGTCATTTGAGATGTCATCAGTGATGTCATGAGTGATGTCACTGACCATGTCATGAGTGATGTAATATGTGACGTCATCAGCAGTGCATTGCGGGCGCGCGAGTTATAGTTAGCTGAACTAACTATAACGGGGGAATTTCATTGGTTTTGTACAAGTGAAAAGTCCAGCTAACTATAACACCCCTGAAACCTATGTTTTTTTCAGTGAATTTCTGAGGTTTTTTAAATGCTAATTCCTAACTATAACGTGCCTGAAACCTGTGGTTTTTTCTGTTAATTTCAAAGGTTTTTTAAATGCTAATTTCTAACTATGCCTACAGAGATAGGACATGTGAAGAAAGAAGAAAAAATGCACAGAAAGAAACAAAAGAAGTGCAGAAAGAAGCAACAGAAGTCCTCAAATACGAAGATAAGTGCAGGAAGAAGGATAACGTGCAGAAAGAACAAAAAGAAGAGCAGAAAGAAGCCTTGTTGCAAAATCATCCTGTACCCTCAACTTTTTCAGACGGATACTGGTGGTAACTGAGTCTGACTAACCAGTCCTAGAGCCAGTGCTATGTTAAAAGACACTTAGAATACAGTGAAAACACCTACATACACTAGGGAACATTATGCGTTGGGGTCCCCCTGTGATTAGCCTTACCTCCTCTATAAGCCCCTAGTATATAATAGGGCATGGGGATTAAAACTACCTCTTAAAACAGGCCACAGGGCGTTTTTGCACACGTTAACTCAGGCCCCGTCCCCTCCTTTCACCATTGTGTAAACACGCCCTGTGTCCGTTTTTAGTTGGGAGATTAAGTTCATTTGAGTCCTGAGGGTCCCTAGGGTCCAACTAGCCCACTAGGTACCTCCAGTAAGTGCCACAGAGCTGCGTTGCAGAGAGGTGTAAAAAGTGGCACGGCCTGGACCACCTCTCTGCAATGCAGCTCAGTGGCGCTTACTGGAAGCACTTGGTGGGCTAGTTAGCCCCCAGGGGCCCTCAGTATTGAAGGGAAATTATATCCCCAATTTAAAACGTGCCATGGTGCGTGTTTGCACACGTCACCTCAGGCCCCGTCCCCTCCCTTCACCACTGTGTAAACGCGCCCTGTGGCTGTTCTAAGTTGAGAGATTAAGTCCCCTTGAATCCTAAGGGTCCCTAGGGTCACACTAGACCACTAGGTACCTCCAGTAAGCGCCACAGAGCTGCGTTGCAGAGAGGTGTAAAAAGGGGCTTGGCCTCAGAACACCTGTCTGCAGCGCAGCTCCCTGGCGCATACTGGAGATGCCTGTTGGGGGCGCGTTTGCAGAGTGCTGCATGGAGGGGGCATGGCCTCCGGCACGATGCCAGTCTTTTATTTATTTTATTTTTTTAAGAAGGGGGGCTGTGTGGTTCCCCTTCTTATTCTAATTTATTGGCCCTGATGACCCCATCCCCCAGGGCCTGTCTCCTAATTATATTTTTTTGACCCCAATCTCCAGGGCCGGCCACTGTTTTTTATTATTTTTAAAAAATATATATTTATAGACACACCTAGGACATGCTGGACAAACCGTTCGTACCTATCACCATGACGATTTGCGTGATATTCATTAAAAGGCGACTATGCATGCAATTAATCCACGTGGAATGTATTTACACCACTAGTGAAGCTCTGACATGTCTGATGCTCTACCGTGCCTAATCCCGGTAGACACCCTTGTCGTTTATTTATACAAACATGGGTAGCTATTGACGGGCACATTTAATACACATGCACACCAAGCCATTCAAAGGGGATTCGACAAAAATTCGACCAAAACTATGCAAGAAACCCCCCTCACAGTTAATAAAACACACATCCACTGCCGGATGTGTAATACTTTTTATTTTACTCTCTGGAAAGGGGACGAACATCACTTGCGAGTCACAGCGCGCTCCTGACAGAGCCCAATGCTGTGTTACACCCACCATTGCCTGCCGAGTGCCACACACCTCTGTATTGTATTCCACTAGCTAGTGCATATGCTATGACACTCTCTAGCCCATGTGCACTGTAACACCACCCCGTGAATATGTCATGCCACACTTGTCTTCGCACGGGTTATATTGCCCCATCTAACGTGCCTTCCTCGATGCCTATGTTATAACGCACAGTGCTATGCCATACATATTACAATTTGGGATCCATATCTTTGTCACAGTGCATATGCAACGTTACACTCCCCAGCACATATTTTATATTACAACTTTAGAGACTAGTTAGGTTACACAACACTGCCCTGTGCATATTACACTCCAAGGCGCATATCGCATAGCACGCGCTAGTGCCTGTGCTATCTCGCGCTCTCCAATGAATCTGTCATTGCGCACAATGTATTGCATATTATATTTCACGCCTGGTTCATCTTATATCACACTTTTTGGTGCATAGTTTATACCATACACTATATCTAGTTTTCATTTTCAATCGTGCTCTCAGGACTATGTTCTATATAACACTGTGTTCACCTACCCTTTTCACGGGCATTACATTTTGCGATAGGGGGTGGAGGGTCAGGGGGTGTTTTTGCCAAGTGAGCCCGGAGTCACAGTCACTAACGTCTTCTTCTTCCTGAATAAAAGTGAGATTATGCTGCATACTTGTTCATATTTCAAGTAGTTTGCACAGACAAAATGTTTTAAAAACAATAAAGTTTCTAATACCCGCCTTCTCTGAACAGTTAGCTTGCTGCCCCATCCCCCTCCTCCCTATCCTCTGTTGTGTGAATCCATGGACTAGCCTCCTCCCTCCTGCCATGCATGGTCTGATGTGCTGCCACTGCCCTCAATTTAGTATGATGTACCAGTCCACTCCTCCTGCCCTCCATTGCCCAATTCTATGCCCCATCATTGACCTCCTGCTTAAACTCTGTGCTTAGCTTGCTGCCCCTATTCTCCTTCCCCCTGCCCTCCGATGTCTTTGTGCATGCCCCTGCTCCATCCTTTTTGCCCACCATGTCCCATGGACCTGCCACTCCTATCTACTCTGAGTGTTCTGTTGAGCTGCCACTCCCCTCCCACCTGCCTAGCATTGTCAGATGACTGTAACCTGTCCCTGCCACCTCCACCCTGCCTGTCCACATGCCATGCCTCTATCCTCTTCCTCCTGTCCTACATGGTCCATTGTACTGCCACACCCTTCTGCCCTCCCTGGTCTGTTGTGCTGCAACTGCTCCTCCTGCCTGCCCCGTGTGGTCTGTTGTGAGGCCCCTTCCCCTGAACTTTCTTGTCTGTGCACAGGTCCTGACCCTCCCTTCTATCCTCCATCGTCCTTTGTGCATGCCCCTGCACCCTCCTTCTTGCCCATCATAGCCATTGTGCTGCCACTAACCCTCCCACTTGCCATGCATGGTCTTCTGTGCTGCCATGGCCCCTCCCACCTTCCCTGTGTGGTCAGTTAGCTGCCCCTGACCCCCTCCCACCTTCCCTCCATGGTCTGTGTGTATGCCATCACAGTCTCACTGTTGCTCTTCATGTTGTGTCTTGCTTCTAGTGCCCATCCTGCCTGACCTCCATGGCCATCTTGCTGCTCCTGCCCTGCCCCCTTGCCCCCAGCCCTCTGTTTACATGTGCAGACCCCTACTCCCTCCCTCCTGGCTTGTCTGTTCCATTGTAATGCCCCTGATCCGTCCCTCCTGCCCTTTATGGTCTGTTATGCTGCAGCCTTCTCTCCTGTCTGTCCATTATGGTCAGCTAGCTACCATTGCCTCTTGCCCCTCTGTTCTCTGTTGTCCATGTGCATGGTCCTGTCCCCTCCGTCTTGCTTTCTATGGATTGTTGTGCTGCACTCCCGTCCTGCATGCCCTGTGTGGTGTATTGTGCTGCTGCAAACCCTGATGCCTGCCCTGCAGGGTCAGTTTGGTGCACCTCTCCATGTCTCTCCTGTCCTCTGTTATCCAAGTCCATGTCCCTATCCCATTTCCTTCCATGATCCAATGTACCATACTTGCGAACATTTTGAACTTGGTAAGAGGGAGATTTTGAAAAAAAACTGGGGTATTGATTTTCCCCTTTGAGTTACATTGAAAAAGAGGATATTGTAGACAGGAGACAGATCAAATAAAGCCCATTTGAGCTTAAAAACATTGGACGTTTCCTGGCTGAATCGGGTCTGTTGGCATGTATGGTTGTACTACCATTGCCTCTTCCTTCTGCCCACAATGGTCTATTACATTGCCACAGCCTTGAAGGAGGGTAGATTTTGTATCACAGGGGGCCCCTGGCCCGTTCTGTCCACACCTGAAGTATGAGACCCTTGTCCTTGCCCTGCCAGCCGCATTTGTAGGCCGTATTAAATTGACCAGCGGGTCCTGTGTTGCTATATAATTATCCTGAGACATCCTTACCACTCAGCCAGCATGAAACCCCTGTGTAGGCCCTTCTGTTCAATATGTAGGCCTCTTTGTTAAATTGACCATAGCTCTGCAATTTTAGTGTATAGCAGTCTGAAGGCAGGTCTGCGAGGCCTTCTGCTCCAAACTAGTAGCCCCCACCCTACCCGAGTGCTCCGTGCTCGGTATCAAAGTTCAACATCCCCCTGAAGCTGTCGACATACAGTAGGCTGCATCCTGGACTGGTACTTGCTTCCTGGGCAGGTTTCCCGCTTTTAAGGAAGTGGCAACCGCAGAGCGTCAAGTTAGGAGAACTGAGGAGATTTTATACATGAATATATTGAATTCCTGTACAATACCCATTATTTTCTGCTTGCTCTATGGAACTTACGATAAGCGATTGGCCTGAGAGACTGACCTTTTCACCCAGTCCATTGTCAGCATTAAGTGGGTAAATGACGAAATGTCTGGTAAAATCTGCAGACGAAGCTTTTGGGTAGCATACGTAGGTAGATGTAGCGTGCAAAGGAGCCCACAAAATGATATAAAAAGGGAGCACCCACAGATATCGACGGACAACCTCGCCGTCTGTATGTAGGTTAACAGGCTGTGCAGGTTTTCCCCAAGAACTGGGAGCTCTTGTCTTCCTTTGCTTAAAATGTCTTGCTCTGCTTTGCTTGAAGCATCTTATTCTATTTTACCTATATGAAATGTCATGTTATGTTTAACCATTGTTCTCTTTACTTTTGCATTTAAAAGATGTTGTATTGTAATTGCAGGAATGCTTGCTCTAAGAGTAAATGTGAGTGTCCCTAGGTAACATTTTCCTTGGTGTAACTTGTTTCTCATGATGCATTTATAGATGTGTTTTCTCTCTCTCTCTGTCAGTCCATTAATTGAGATACAGAGAATATCATGACAGCTGTATGATTATCTGGATTCTGTATTTTGTACTTTATGTCTCTATTCTGCGGTTTCTTTGAAGTTGCATCTTCTCATTAAACTGCCATTGTTTTCTGCCTCCAATTCCATGTCTCATATGTCTGTTTTCTTCATTTTTGGAGCAAGCGTTCCTAGGCACCCCGGCTCAAATTAAGGTGCCCCTTTTGTCCCTGACTCACTCTCCTGCTCAGTTCTGTGGTGGCTCCCGGGGCTCTGGGGACCGTCCCTAGCTTCCTTGACCCGTAATAGATCTTCCCTCCAACAGCCTCTCTTGCAAGTCCTGTATTGTTGGTTTGTTGCCCCTGCCCCCCTTTCCACTGCCCTCCATAGTCTGTTGTGCTTCCACGGCCCTTCCTGCCTGCTCAGTGTGGTTAAATTGTTGCCTTTGCACCCTCCTACCTGCCTTCAATTTTCAGAGTCCGTGCCCCTGGCCTCTGCCTCTCAACAGTATCCTAATGAACAACTAGATTGCTAACATTCTATATTTATTACAAAAGTGTGGAACGCCTGACATCATCTTGATGTAATCAAAACTGTAATACCTAGAGCATTCCTTTAGAAATTACATATATGAGAGGGTCTTATTGGCATCAAAATTATGGTTAGTGCTCTAAAAGACTAAAATAAGGACATATTTTCTGAGTTTTCAAATAGCGACAAAGCACTTTTAAATTATTTGTTATCTTTATGTTTTTTTATCTAGTTGACAACTTGATTAAATGTTGCACTTAGGGGAGAGGATGTGGTGTTACTTCCAGAACTGCAGACTTTGCAACTGGGGAACCAGGTTGAAGTTTCTGCTTCAGCTCGACATTCTGTGATTCTGGTCAAATCACTTAGTCTCCCCATGTCTACAACCAAAATGAATTTGTTCTTGTGTGATGTAACCAATGCTCATGTAAAGCACTCCAATACCTGACAAGTCTGCACTATATAACACTGCAAAAACACAAAATAATAAGTGTTTTGCACACTTCTGTCATTGGGCTATATTTGGGCTATATCTGGGTGATTTTGGGCTACATTTGGGCTCTTTTGTCTCCGGTGGCCATCTTGGGAGATTTATTTGTTATGAAGTTTCCTAATTTCCTCATGTACTGCAGTCTCCTCAGTCGGAAATGCTTTCAGTTTTTTACTTTGATTCCATCATGAAGGTATTCAGATATGTCACACATTTGCCATGAATTCTGAATGTTAGCACTCTAGTTGCTCATTAGATCACTGTAGTAAAACTACTGTTCACCATGGAAGTCTGCTCCTGGTATTAAAAGTGCATGTTTCAGTCTACATGTCAGAACTTTTTAATGAAATAGAAGAGGATTTGAGAAGTCACTCAAAATGTGCCCTCATTTTCTTTCTTCAGCATTAATCATAATTTCTATGGCAAAATGAACCCCCTCATTGTGTTCCTTTTTAAATTAAATGTTTTAAGTGTTACCAGTTTATTCCAATCAAGATGGCTTCAGGTGTGCCATACTTTTGTCATAATGAAGACAGTAAGTGCTCTAGTTGTTTTTAAGAACATTCTTGGACATTCTGTCATTGGGCTATACTTGGGCTACATCTGGGTGATATTTGGGCTACATTTGGGCTCTTTTGTCTCTGGTGGCCATCTTGGGAGACTTATTTGTTATGAAGTTTCCTAATTTCCTCATTTACTGCAGTCTCCTCAGTAGGAAATACTTTCAGTTTTTTACTTTGATTCCATCAAGAAGGCATTCAAATGTGTCACACATTTGCCATAAAATCAGAATGTTAGCACTCTTTTTGCTCATTAGATCACTGTAGTAAAGCTACTGCTCACCAGGGAAAACTGCTGCTGGTATTGAAAGTGCATGTTTCAGTCTGCATGCCAGGATTTGAGAAGTCACTCAAAATGTGCCCTAATTTTTCTTTCTGCAGCACTAATCATACTTTTTATGGAAAAATGAACCACCTCATTTTGTTCCTTTTTAAATTAAATGTTTTAAGAGTTACCACTTTAATCCAAGCAAGATGGCTTCAGGTGTGCCATACATTTATCATAAGTAGGACGGTTAGCTCTCTAGTAGTTCTTTGGAACACTCTGGAAAGCTGCAGTAGAACACAAAGGAATCAACTGACAGTCTCTGCCCTTGTTGGATGTACATGTTTTACTGAGAATGTCAGACTTCATTCTCACATGACTGAGAAAGATAATGTGAATTTACAGAAAATAAGCTCTCAGTTTAGCTTATAGATCACCTTCCAAACCTCTGTGGTAAAAGCATGAGAACATATTTTTCTCTCAATCATGATATCCCAGCAGAAGGCTTTTTCACATGGTGAAATCACCTTAGAACATACCACAATTCCTAAAATGAGTATGGTACCATCAACAAATGATTTATAATGTAACTAAAGTCTTAAAATCTTCTATTAACTGCAATGCTTTTTAATTAGGTGCTATCATGTATATTGGTCCCAAGATGGCTGCCAACACTTCTTGGATGAAGTGCTGACAGCCAATCAGATCTCAGGATGAGATGTGTGGTTAGGCTCCGCCCACATATATATATTGATTTAAATGCTATTTTCTCAGGAACTACTGAACAGATTTACACCAGACCTACAAAAGGCACTTCCTTGACCTGAGGACTACCTCTCTGCCAAATTTCAAGTAACTCTGTTCAGCCGTTCGGGCTGTAGCTGTGTCTAAAGGTCCTATGGAAAAATGCATGGGAAAAACACGTTTTGGGACCCCCCTTTTTTCTCAGCCCCCGCTTGACGAATCCCCCCGAGACTTTCAGGGTAGGAGCGGAGCGTAGCGCCCCACCTATTTTGAAAAATTCGCGAGGATTCGTCGACCGGCGCCAAAGTTATTCAAAATAGAATGTTGCGGATTTCCTATGGAAACAGGGTCCTAACTATAACTATCTACTGGCGACCGCCAGTAGATAATATATATATATATTAACAGAAAAAACCATAGGTTTCAGGCACGTTATAGTTAGGAATTAGCATTTAAAAAACCTCAGAAATTCACTGAAAAAACCATAGGTTTCAGGGGTGTTATAGTTAGCTGGACTTTTCACTTGTACAAAACCATTGAAATTCCCCCGTTATAGTTAGTTCAGCTAACTATAACTCGCGCGCCCGCAATGCACTGCTGATGACGTCACATATTACATCACTCATGACATGGTCAGTGACATCACTCATGACATCACTGATGACATCTCAAATGACATCACTGATGACATCACTGATGACATCATCCAGTGAATGTGTGTTATTCTGAAAATTAAATATGTTTTATATATGTATATCTCAAGGTCGATGGAAGAATAAATGGGTATATAAGTGTCTAAATGGATGATTTGTTTTTGAAAAATTGATTGTGTAACTGACTGATTAAGTGTATCATAGTGAATACATGGCTTAGTGAGTAATGTTTAAATATGTAAATATCTGTATCAGTCTCTCACTTTGTGTATAAGTGGCTGCATGGGTTGGTGAGTAGCTACATGGGTGTCTATATAGGTTATTAGTTGGTTTTTTGAGTATCAGTCTGAGTGTCTGCATGGTTCGGTGGGGGTATTACGTAGTGCATAGGTGCATGAATGAGTGACTCACTGTTTGTATGTGTTGAACACAGTATGTGTGCAGGACTGTATGGGTGGATGAGTGTGTGTATGGGTGTGTTAGTGAGTGAATGACTGTCTCGTCTTTATGAGTAACTACATATGTTTTAAACTAGTATATGTGACTATTGGTGTATATATGTGAGTATATGTGAGAGTGAGAGATTGAAAGAGTTCCTGTATGAATAAGTATGTGTTTCTATAAGTGATTGTTTAAAAGACTAAGTATGTGTAAGTTTCCGTAGAAGTAAGTGTGGTGGTGTGTGTATAACTGTATATGCAAGTAAATGTATGTTTGATTCTTTATTAGCATGAGTGACTATGTGTGTGAGTAACTCTATTGATGAGTGGCATTGTGTAACAGGATGTATAGGTGTATGAGTACATATGATGAGTGAGTACATGTATGGGTGCCTGTATTGGACTGTTGGTGAATGAGTGGATGTGTATGTGGATCTTAGAATTACTGAAGAGGTTGTTGTAACTGGTATTGGTATGTCCATTGTTTTGAAAATTTTAGTCTCTATTTTTGAATGTGTGTATCAAAGGTTATATTAGGGTGAGAGGAGGTCTGCCACTCTATCACAAGGATGATGTCATCAGTGATGTCATCAGTGATGTCATTTGAGATGTCATCAGTGATGTCATGAGTGATGTCACTGACCATGTCATGAGTGATGTAATATGTGACGTCATCAGCAGTGCATTGCGGGCGCGCGAGTTATAGTTAGCTGAACTAACTATAACGGGGGAATTTCAATGGTTTTGTACAAGTGAAAAGTCCAGCTAACTATAACACCCCTGAAACCTATGGTTTTTTCAGTGAATTTCTGAGGTTTTTTAAATGCTAATTCCTAACTATAACGTGCCTGAAACCTATGGTTTTTTCTGTTAATTTCAAAGGTTTTTTAAATGCTAATTTCTAACTATGCCTACAGAGATAGGACATGTGAAGAAAGAAGAAAAAATGCACAGAAAGAAACAAAAGAAGTGCAGAAAGAAGCAACAGAAGTCCTCAAATACGAAGATAAGTGCAGGAAGAAGGATAACGTGCAGAAAGAACAAAAAGAAGAGCAGAAAGAAGCCTTGTTGCAAAATCATCCTGTACCCTCAACTTTTTCAGACGGATACTGGTGGTAACTGAGTCTGACTAACCAGTCCTAGAGCCAGTGCTATGTTAAAAGACACTTAGAATACAGTGAAAACACCTACATACACTAGGGAACATTATGCGTTGGGGTCCCCCTGTGATTAGCCATACCTCCTCTATAAGCCCCTAGTATATAATAGGGCATGGGGATTAAAACTACCTCTTAAAACAGGCCACAGGGCGTTTTTGCACACGTTAACTCAGGCCCCGTCCCCTCCTTTCACCATTGTGTAAACACGCCCTGTGTCCGTTTTTAGTTGGGAGATTAAGTTCATTTGAGTCCTGAGGGTCCCTAGGGTCCAACTAGCCCACTAGGTACCTCCAGTAAGTGCCACAGAGCTGCGTTGCAGAGAGGTGTAAAAAGTGGCACGGCCTGGACCACCTCTCTGCAATGCAGCTCAGTGGCGCTTACTGGAAGCACTTGGTGGGCTAGTTAGCCCCCAGGGGCCCTCAGTATTGAAGGGAAATTATATCCCCAATTTAAAACGTGCCATGGTGCGTGTTTGCACACGTCACCTCAGGCCCCGTCCCCTCCCTTCACCACTGTGTAAACGCGCCCTGTGGCTGTTCTAAGTTGAGAGATTAAGTCCCCTTGAATCCTAAGGGTCCCTAGGGTCACACTAGACCACTAGGTACCTCCAGTAAGCGCCACAGAGCTGCGTTGCAGAGAGGTGTAAAAAGGGGCTTGGCCTCAGAACACCTGTCTGCAGCGCAGCTCCCTGGCGCATACTGGAGATGCCTGTTGGGGGCGCGTTTGCAGAGTGCTGCATGGAGGGGGCATGGCCTCCGGCACGATGCCAGTCTTTTATTTATTTTATTTTTTTAAGAAGGGGGGCTGTGTGGTTCCCCTTCTTATTCTAATTTATTGGCCCTGATGACCCCATCCCCCAGGGCCTGTCTCCTAATTATATTTTTTTGACCCCAATCTCCAGGGCCGGCCACTGTTTTTTATTATTTTTAAAAAATATATATTTATAGACACACCTAGGACATGCTGGACAAACCGTACGTACCTATCACCATGACGATTTGCGTGATATTCATTAAAAGGCGACTATGCATGCAATTAATCCACGTGGAATGTATTTACACCACTAGTGAAGCTCTGACATGTCTGATGCTCTACCGTGCCTAATCCCGGTAGACACCCTTGTCGTTTATTTATACAAACATGGGTAGCTATTGACGGGCACATTTAATACACATGCACACCAAGCCATTCAAAGGGGATTCGACAAAAATTCGACCAAAACTATGCAAGAAACCCCCCTCACAGTTAATAAAACACACATCCACTGCCGGATGTGTAATACTTTTTATTTTACTCTCTGGAAAGGGGACGAACATCACTTGCGAGTCACAGCGCGCTCCTGACAGAGCCCAATGCTGTGTTACACCCACCATTGCCTGCCGAGTGCCACACACCTCTGTATTGTATTCCACTAGCTAGTGCATATGCTATGACACTCTCTAGCCCATGTGCACTGTAACACCACCCCGTGAAAATGTCATGCCACACTTGTCTTCGCACGGGTTATATTGCCCCATCTAACGTGCCTTCCTCGATGCCTATGTTATAACGCACAGTGCTATGCCATACATATTACAATTTGGGATCCATATCTTTGTCACAGTGCATATGCAACGTTACACTCCCCAGCACATATTTTATATTACAACTTTAGAGACTAGTTAGGTTACACAACACTGCCCTGTGCATATTACACTCCAAGGCGCATATCGCATAGCACGCGCTAGTGCCTGTGCTATCTCGCGCTCTCCAATGAATCTGTCATTGCGCACAATGTATTGCATATTATATTTCACGCCTGGTTCATCTTATATCACACTTTTTGGTGCATAGTTTATACCATACACTATATCTAGTTTTCATTTTCAATCGTGCTCTCAGGACTATGTTCTATATAACACTGTGTTCACCTACCCTTTTCACGGGCATTACATTTTGCGATAGGGGGTGGAGGGTCAGGGGGTGTTTTTGCCAAGTGAGCCCGGAGTCACAGTCACTAACGTCTTCTTCTTCCTGAATAAAAGTGAGATTATGCTGCATACTTGTTCATATTTTAAGTAGTTTGCACAGACAAAATGTTTTAAAAACAATAAAGTTTCTAATACCCGCCTTCTCTGAACAGTTAGCTTGCTGCCCCATCCCCCTCCTCCCTATCCTCTGTTGTGTGAATCCATGGACTAGCCTCCTCCCTCCTGCCATGCATGGTCTGATGTGCTGCCACTGCCCTCAATTTAGTATGATGTACCAGTCCACTCCTCCTGCCCTCCATTGCCCAATTATATGCCCCATCATTGACCTCCTGCTTAAACTCTGTGCTTAGCTTGCTGCCCCTATTCTCCTTCCCCCTGCCCTCCGATGTCTTTGTGCATGCCCCTGCTCCATCCTTTTTGCCCACCATGTCCCATGGACCTGCCACTCCTATCTACTCTGAGTGTTCTGTTGAGCTGCCACTCCCCTCCCACCTGCCTAGCATTGTCAGATGACTGTAACCTGTCCCTGCCACCTCCACCCTGCCTGTCCACATGCCATGCCTCTATCCTCTTCCTCCTGTCCTACATGGTCCATTGTACTGCCACACCCTTCTGCCCTCCCTGGTCTGTTGTGCTGCAACTGCTCCTCCTGCCTGCCCCGTGTGGTCTGTTGTGAGGCCCCTTCCCCTGAACTTTCTTGTCTGTGCACAGGTCCTGACCCTCCCTTCTATCCTCCATCGTCCTTTGTGCATGCCCCTGCACCCTCCTTCTTGCCCATCATAGCCATTGTGCTGCCACTAACCCTCCCACTTGCCATGCATGGTCTTCTGTGCTGCCATGGCCCCTCCCACCTTCCCTGTGTGGTCAGTTAGCTGCCCCTGACCCCCTCCCACCTTCCCTCCATGGTCTGTGTGTATGCCATCACAGTCTCACTGTTGCTCTTCATGTTGTGTCTTGCTTCTAGTGCCCATCCTGCCTGACCTCCATGGCCATCTTGCTGCTCCTGCCCTGCCCCCTTGCCCCCAGCCCTCTGTTTACATGTGCAGACCCCTACTCCCTCCCTCCTGGCTTGTCTGTTCCATTGTAATGCCCCTGATCCGTCCCTCCTGCCCTTTATGGTCTGTTATGCTGCAGCCTTCTCTCCTGTCTGTCCATTATGGTCAGCTAGCTACCATTGCCTCTTGCCCCTCTGTTCTCTGTTGTCCATGTGCATGGTCCTGTCCCCTCCGTCTTGCTTTCTATGGATTGTTGTGCTGCACTCCCGTCCTGCATGCCCTGTGTGGTGTATTGTGCTGCTGCAAACCCTGATGCCTGCCCTGCAGGGTCAGTTTGGTGCACCTCTCCATGTCTCTCCTGTCCTCTGTTATCCAAGTCCATGTCCCTATCCCATTTCCTTCCATGATCCAATGTACCATACTTGCGAACATTTTGAACTTGGTAAGAGGGAGATTTTGAAAAAAAACTGGGGTATTGATTTTCCCCTTTGAGTTACATTGAAAAAGAGGATATTGTAGACAGGAGACAGATCAAATAAAGCCCATTTGAGCTTAAAAACATTGGACGTTTCCTGGCTGAATCGGGTCTGTTGGCATGTATGGTTGTACTACCATTGCCTCTTCCTTCTGCCCACAATGGTCTATTACATTGCCACAGCCTTGAAGGAGGGTAGATTTTGTATCACAGGGGGCCCCTGGCCCGTTCTGTCCACACCTGAAGTATGAGACCCTTGTCCTTGCCCTGCCAGCCGCATTTGTAGGCCGTATTAAATTGACCAGCGGGTCCTGTGTTGCTATATAATTATCCTGAGACATCCTTACCACTCAGCCAGCATAAAACCCCTGTGTAGGCCCTTCTGTTCAATATGTAGGCCTCTTTGTTAAATTGACCATAGCTCTGCAATTTTAGTGTATAGCAGTCTGAAGGCAGGTCTGCGAGGCCTTCTGCTCCAAACTAGTAGCCCCCACCCTACCCGAGTGCTCCGTGCTCGGTATCAAAGTTCAACATCCCCCTGAAGCTGTCGACATACAGTAGGCTGCATCCTGGACTGGTACTTGCTTCCTGGGCAGGTTTCCCGCTTTTAAGGAAGTGGCAACCGCAGAGCGTCAAGTTAGGAGAACTGAGGAGATTTTATACATGAATATATTGAATTCCTGTACAATACCCATTATTTTCTGCTTGCTCTATGGAACTTACGATAAGCGATTGGCCTGAGAGACTGACCTTTTCACCCAGTCCATTGTCAGCATTAAGTGGGTAAATGACGAAATGTCTGGTAAAATCTGCAGACGAAGCTTTTGGGTAGCATACGTAGGTAGATGTAGCGTGCAAAGGAGCCCACAAAATGATATAAAAAGGGAGCACCCACAGATATCGACGGACAACCTCGCCGTCTGTATGTAGGTTAACAGGCTGTGCAGGTTTTCCCCAAGAACTGGGAGCTCTTGTCTTCCTTTGCTTAAAATGTCTTGCTCTGCTTTGCTTGAAGCATCTTATTCTATTTTACCTATATGAAATGTCATGTTATGTTTAACCATTGTTCTCTTTACTTTTGCATTTAAAAGATGTTGTATTGTAATTGCAGGAATGCTTGCTCTAAGAGTAAATGTGAGTGTCCCTAGGTAACATTTTCCTTGGTGTAACTTGTTTCTCATGATGCATTTATAGATGTGTTTTCTCTCTCTCTCTGTCAGTCCATTAATTGAGATACAGAGAATATCATGACAGCTGTATGATTATCTGGATTCTGTATTTTGTACTTTATGTCTCTATTCTGCGGTTTCTTTGAAGTTGCATCTTCTCATTAAACTGCCATTGTATTCTGCCTCCAATTCCATGTCTCATATGTCTGTTTTCTTCATTTTTGGAGCAAGCGTTCCTAGGCACCCCGGCTCAAATTAAGGTGCCCCTTTTGTCCCTGACTCACTCTCCTGCTCAGTTCTGTGGTGGCTCCCGGGGCTCTGGGGACCGCCCCTAGCTTCCTTGACCCGTAATAGATCTTCCCTCCAACAGCCTCTCTTGCAAGTCCTGTATTGTTGGTTTGTTGCCCCTGCCCCCCTTTCCACTGCCCTCCATAGTCTGTTGTGCTTCCACGGCCCTTCCTGCCTGCTCAGTGTGGTTAAATTGTTGCCTTTGCACCCTCCTACCTGCCTTCAATTTTCAGAGTCCGTGCCCCTGGCCTCTGCCTCTCAACAGTATCCTAATGAACAACTAGATTGCTAACATTCTATATTTATTACAAAAGTGTGGAACGCCTGACATCATCTTGATGTAATCAAAACTGTAATACCTAGAGCATTCCTTTAGAAATTACATATATGAGAGGGTCTTATTGGCATCAAAATTATGGTTAGTGCTCTAAAAGACTAAAATAAAGACATATTTTCTGAGTTTTCAAATAGCGACAAAGCACTTTTAAATTATTTGTTATCTTTATGTTTTTTTATCTAGTTGACAACTTGATTAAATGTTGCACTTAGGGGAGAGGATGTGGTGTTACTTCCAGAACTGCAGACTTTGCAACTGGGGAACCAGGTTGAAGTTTCTGCTTCAGCTCGACATTCTGTGATTCTGGTCAAATCACTTAGTCTCCCCATGTCTACAACCAAAATGAATTTGTTCTTGTGTGATGTAACCAATGCTCATGTAAAGCACTCCAATACCTGACAAGTCTGCACTATATAACACTGCAAAAACACATAATAATAAGTGTTTTGCACACTTCTGTCATTGGGCTATATTTGGGCTATATCTGGGTGATTTTGGGCTACATTTGGGCTCTTTTGTCTCCGGTGGCCATCTTGGGAGATTTATTTGTTATGAAGTTTCCTAATTTCCTCATGTACTGCAGTCTCCTCAGTCGGAAATGCTTTCAGTTTTTTACTTTGATTCCATCATGAAGGTATTCAGATATGTCACACATTTGCCATGAATTCTGAATGTTAGCACTCTAGTTGCTCATTAGATCACTGTAGTAAAACTACTGTTCACCATGGAAGTCTGCTCCTGGTATTAAAAGTGCATGTTTCAGTCTGCATGTCAGAATTTTTTAATGAAATAGAAGAGGATTTGAGAAGTCACTCAAAATGTGCCCTCATTTTCTTTCTTCAGCATTAATCATAATTTCTATGGCAAAATGAACCCCCTCATTGTGTTCCTTTTTAAATTAAATGTTTTAAGTGTTACCAGTTTATTCCAATCAAGATGGCTTCAGGTGTGCCATACTTTTGTCATAATGAAGACAGTAAGTGCTCTAGTTGTTTTTAAGAACATTCTTGGACATTCTGTCATTGGGCTATACTTGGGCTACATCTGGGTGATATTTGGGCTACATTTGGGCTCTTTTGTCTCTGGTGGCCATCTTGGGAGACTTATTTGTTATGAAGTTTCCTAATTTCCTCATTTACTGCAGTCTCCTCAGTAGGAAATACTTTCAGTTTTTTACTTTGATTCCATCAAGAAGGCATTTAAATGTGTCACACATTTGCCATAAAATCAGAATGTTAGCACTCTTTTTGCTCATTAGATCACTGTAGTAAAGCTACTGCTCACCAGGGAAAACTGCTGCTGGTATTGAAAGTGCATGTTTCAGTCTGCATGCCAGGATTTGAGAAGTCACTCAAAATGTGCCCTAATTTTTCTTTCTGCAGCACTAATCATACTTTTTATGGAAAAATGAACCACCTCATTTTGTTCCTTTTTAAATTAAATGTTTTAAGAGTTACCACTTTAATCCAAGCAAGATGGCTTCAGGTGTGCCATACATTTATCATAAGTAGGACGGTTAGCTCTCTAGTAGTTCTTTGGAACACTCTGGAAAGCTGCAGTAGAACACAAAGGAATCAACTGACAGTCTCTGCCCTTGTTGGATGTACATGTTTTACTGAGAATGTCAGACTTCATTCTCACATGACTGAGAAAGATAATGTGAATTTACAGAAAATAAGCTCTCAGTTTAGCTTATAGATCACCTTCCAAACCTCTGTGGTAAAAGCATGAGAACATATTTTTCTCTCAATCATGATATCCCAGCAGAAGGCTTTTTCACATGGTGAAATCACCTTAGAACATACCACAATTCCTAAAATGAGTATGGTACCATCAACAAATGATTTATAATGTAACTAAAGTCTTAAAATCTTCTATTAACTGCAATGCTTTTTAATGAGGTGCTATCATGTATATTGGTCCCAAGATGGCTGCCAACACTTCTTGGATGAAGTGCTGACAGCCAATCAGATCTCAGGATGAGATGTGTGGTTAGGCTCCGCCCACATATATATATTGATTTAAATGCTATTTTCTCAGGAACTACTGAACAGATTTACACCAGACCTACAAAAGGCACTTCCTTGACCTGAGGACTACCTCTCTGCCAAATTTCAAGTAACTCTGTTCAGCCGTTCGGGCTGTAGCTGTGTCTAAAGGTCCTATGGAAAAATGCATGGGAAAAACACGTTTTGGGACCCCCCTTTTTTCTCAGCCCCCGCTTGACGAATCCCCCCGAGACTTTCAGGGTAGGAGCGGAGCGTAGCGCCCCACCTATTTTGAAAAATTCGCGAGGATTCGTCGACCGGCGCCAAAGTTATTCAAAATAGAATGTTGCGGATTTCCTATGGAAACAGGGTCCTAACTATAACTATCTACTGGCGACCGCCAGTAGATAATATATATTATCTACTGGCGGTCGCCAGTAGATAGTTATAGTTAGGACCCTGTTTCCATAGGAAATCCGCAACATTCTATTTTGAATAACTTTGGCGCCGGTCGACGAATCCTCGCGAATTTTTCAAAATAGGTGGGGCGCTACGCTCCGCTCCTACCCTGAAAGTCTCGGGGGGATTCGTCAAGCGGGGGCTGAGAAAAAAGGGGGGTCCCAAAACGTGTTTTTCCCATGCATTTTTCCATAGGACCTTTAGACACAGCTACAGCCCGAACGGCTGAACAGAGTTACTTGAAATTTGGCAGAGAGGTAGTCCTCAGGTCAAGGAAGTGCCTTTTGTAGGTCTGGTGTAAATCTGTTCAGTAGTTCCTGAGAAAATAGCATTTAAATCAATATATATATGTGGGCGGAGCCTAACCACACATCTCATCCTGAGATCTGATTGGCTGTCAGCACTTCATCCAAGAAGTGTTGGCAGCCATCTTGGGACCAATATACATGATAGCACCTCATTAAAAAGCATTGCAGTTAATAGAAGATTTTAAGACTTTAGTTACATTATAAATCATTTGTTGATGGTACCATACTCATTTTAGGAATTGTGGTATGTTCTAAGGTGATTTCACCATGTGAAAAAGCCTTCTGCTGGGATATCATGATTGAGAGAAAAATATGTTCTCATGCTTTTACCACAGAGGTTTGGAAGGTGATCTATAAGCTAAACTGAGAGCTTATTTTCTGTAAATTCACATTATCTTTCTCAGTCATGTGAGAATGAAGTCTGACATTCTCAGTAAAACATGTACATCCAACAAGGGCAGAGACTGTCAGTTGATTCCTTTGTGTTCTACTGCAGCTTTCCAGAGTGTTCCAAAGAACTACTAGAGAGCTAACCGTCCTACTTATGATAAATGTATGGCACACCTGAAGCCATCTTGCTTGGATTAAAGTGGTAACTCTTAAAACATTTAATTTAAAAAGGAACAAAATGAGGTGGTTCATTTTTCCATAAAAAGTATGATTAGTGCTGCAGAAAGAAAAATTAGGGCACATTTTGAGTGACTTCTCAAATCCTGGCATGCAGACTGAAACATGCACTTTCAATACCAGCAGCAGTTTTCCCTGGTGAGCAGTAGCTTTACTACAGTGATCTAATGAGCAAAAAGAGTGCTAACATTCTGATTTTATGGCAAATGTGTGACACATTTAAATGCCTTCTTGATGGAATCAAAGTAAAAAACTGAAAGTATTTCCTACTGAGGAGACTGCAGTAAATGAGGAAATTAGGAAACTTCATAACAAATAAGTCTCCCAAGATGGCCACCAGAGACAAAAGAGCCCAAATGTAGCCCAAATATCACCCAGATGTAGCCCAAGTATAGCCCAATGACAGAATGTCCAAGAATGTTCTTAAAAACAACTAGAGCACTTACTGTCTTCATTATGACAAAAGTATGGCACACCTGAAGCCATCTTGATTGGAATAAACTGGTAACACTTAAAACATTTAATTTAAAAAGGAACACAATGAGGGGGTTCATTTTGCCATAGAAATTATGATTAATGCTGAAGAAAGAAAATGAGGGCACATTTTGAGTGACTTCTCAAATCCTCTTCTATTTCATTAAAAAATTCTGACATGCAGACTGAAACATGCACTTTTAATACCAGGAGCAGACTTCCATGGTGAACAGTAGTTTTACTACAGTGATCTAATGAGCAACTAGAGTGCTAACATTCAGAATTCATGGCAAATGTGTGACATATCTGAATACCTTCATGATGGAATCAAAGTAAAAAACTGAAAGCATTTCCGACTGAGGAGACTGCAGTACATGAGGAAATTAGGAAACTTCATAACAAATAAATCTCCCAAGATGGCCACCGGAGACAAAAGAGCCCAAATGTAGCCCAAAATCACCCAGATATAGCCCAAATATAGCCCAATGACAGAAGTGTGCAAAACACTTATTATTATGTGTTTTTGCAGTGTTATATAGTGCAGACTTGTCAGGTATTGGAGTGCTTTACATGAGCATTGGTTACATCACACAAGAACAAATTCATTTTGGTTGTAGACATGGGGAGACTAAGTGATTTGACCAGAATCACAGAATGTCGAGCTGAAGCAGAAACTTCAACCTGGTTCCCCAGTTGCAAAGTCTGCAGTTCTGGAAGTAACACCACATCCTCTCCCCTAAGTGCAACATTTAATCAAGTTGTCAACTAGATAAAAAAACATAAAGATAACAAATAATTTAAAAGTGCTTTGTCGCTATTTGAAAACTCAGAAAATATGTCTTTATTTTAGTCTTTTAGAGCACTAACCATAATTTTGATGCCAATAAGACCCTCTCATATATGTAATTTCTAAAGGAATGCTCTAGGTATTACAGTTTTGATTACATCAAGATGATGTCAGGCGTTCCACACTTTTGTAATAAATATAGAATGTTAGCAATCTAGTTGTTCATTAGGATACTGTTGAGAGGCAGAGGCCAGGGGCACGGACTCTGAAAATTGAAGGCAGGTAGGAGGGTGCAAAGGCAACAATTTAACCACACTGAGCAGGCAGGAAGGGCCGTGGAAGCACAACAGACTATGGAGGGCAGTGGAAAGGGGGGCAGGGGCAACAAACCAACAATACAGGACTTGCAAGAGAGGCTGTTGGAGGGAAGATCTATTACGGGTCAAGGAAGCTAGGGGCGGTCCCCAGAGCCCCGGGAGCCACCACAGAACTGAGCAGGAGAGTGAGTCAGGGACAAAAGGGGCACCTTAATTTGAGCCGGGGTGCCTAGGAACGCTTGCTCCAAAAATGAAGAAAACAGACATATGAGACATGGAATTGGAGGCAGAATACAATGGCAGTTTAATGAGAAGATGCAACTTCAAAGAAACCGCAGAATAGAGACATAAAGTACAAAATACAGAATCCAGATAATCATACAGCTGTCATGATATTCTCTGTATCTCAATTAATGGACTGACAGAGAGAGAGAGAAAACACATCTATAAATGCATCATGAGAAACAAGTTACACCAAGGAAAATGTTACCTAGGGACACTCACATTTACTCTTAGAGCAAGCATTCCTGCAATTACAATACAACATCTTTTAAATGCAAAAGTAAAGAGAACAATGGTTAAACATAACATGACATTTCATATAGGTAAAATAGAATAAGATGCTTCAAGCAAAGCAGAGCAAGACATTTTAAGCAAAGGAAGACAAGAGCTCCCAGTTCTTGGGGAAAACCTGCACAGCCTGTTAACCTACATACAGACGGCGAGGTTGTCCGTCGATATCTGTGGGTGCTCCCTTTTTATATCATTTTGTGGGCTCCTTTGCACGCTACATCTACCTACGTATGCTACCCAAAAGCTTCGTCTGCAGATTTTACCAGACATTTCGTCATTTACCCACTTAATGCTGACAATGGACTGGGTGAAAAGGTCAGTCTCTCAGGCCAATCGCTTATCGTAAGTTCCATAGAGCAAGCAGAAAATAATGGGTATTGTACAGGAATTCAATATATTCATGTATAAAATCTCCTCAGTTCTCCTAACTTGACGCTCTGCGGTTGCCACTTCCTTAAAAGCGGGAAACCTGCCCAGGAAGCAAGTACCAGTCCAGGATGCAGCCTACTGTATGTCGACAGCTTCAGGGGGATGTTGAACTTTGATACCGAGCACGGAGCACTCGGGTAGGGTGGGGGCTACTAGTTTGGAGCAGAAGGCCTCGCAGACCTGCCTTCAGACTGCTATACACTAAAATTGCAGAGCTATGGTCAATTTAACAAAGAGGCCTACATATTGAACAGAAGGGCCTACACAGGGGTTTTATGCTGGCTGAGTGGTAAGGATGTCTCAGGATAATTATATAGCAACACAGGACCCGCTGGTCAATTTAATACGGCCTACAAATGCGGCTGGCAGGGCAAGGACAAGGGTCTCATACTTCAGGTGTGGACAGAACGGGCCAGGGGCCCCCTGTGATACAAAATCTACCCTCCTTCAAGGCTGTGGCAATGTAATAGACCATTGTGGGCAGAAGGAAGAGGCAATGGTAGTACAACCATACATGCCAACAGACCCGATTCAGCCAGGAAACGTCCAATGTTTTTAAGCTCAAATGGGCTTTATTTGATCTGTCTCCTGTCTACAATATCCTCTTTTTCAATGTAACTCAAAGGGGAAAATCAATACCCCAGTTTTTTTTCAAAATCTCCCTCTTACCAAGTTCAAAATGTTCGCAAGTATGGTACATTGGATCATGGAAGGAAATGGGATAGGGACATGGACTTGGATAACAGAGGACAGGAGAGACATGGAGAGGTGCACCAAACTGACCCTGCAGGGCAGGCATCAGGGTTTGCAGCAGCACAATACACCACACAGGGCATGCAGGACGGGAGTGCAGCACAACAATCCATAGAAAGCAAGACGGAGGGGACAGGACCATGCACATGGACAACAGAGAACAGAGGGGCAAGAGGCAATGGTAGCTAGCTGACCATAATGGACAGACAGGAGAGAAGGCTGCAGCATAACAGACCATAAAGGGCAGGAGGGACGGATCAGGGGCATTACAATGGAACAGACAAGCCAGGAGGGAGGGAGTAGGGGTCTGCACATGTAAACAGAGGGCTGGGGGCAAGGGGGCAGGGCAGGAGCAGCAAGATGGCCATGGAGGTCAGGCAGGATGGGCACTAGAAGCAAGACACAACATGAAGAGCAACAGTGAGACTGTGATGGCATACACACAGACCATGGAGGGAAGGTGGGAGGGGGTCAGGGGCAGCTAACTGACCACACAGGGAAGGTGGGAGGGGCCATGGCAGCACAGAAGACCATGCATGGCAAGTGGGAGGGTTAGTGGCAGCACAATGGCTATGATGGGCAAGAAGGAGGGTGCAGGGGCATGCACAAAGGACGATGGAGGATAGAAGGGAGGGTCAGGACCTGTGCACAGACAAGAAAGTTCAGGGGAAGGGGCCTCACAACAGACCACACGGGGCAGGCAGGAGGAGCAGTTGCAGCACAACAGACCAGGGAGGGCAGAAGGGTGTGGCAGTACAATGGACCATGTAGGACAGGAGGAAGAGGATAGAGGCATGGCATGTGGACAGGCAGGGTGGAGGTGGCAGGGACAGGTTACAGTCATCTGACAATGCTAGGCAGGTGGGAGGGGAGTGGCAGCTCAACAGAACACTCAGAGTAGATAGGAGTGGCAGGTCCATGGGACATGGTGGGCAAAAAGGATGGAGCAGGGGCATGCACAAAGACATCGGAGGGCAGGGGGAAGGAGAATAGGGGCAGCAAGCTAAGCACAGAGTTTAAGCAGGAGGTCAATGATGGGGCATATAATTGGGCAATGGAGGGCAGGAGGAGTGGACTGGTACATCATACTAAATTGAGGGCAGTGGCAGCACATCAGACCATGCATGGCAGGAGGGAGGAGGCTAGTCCATGGATTCACACAACAGAGGATAGGGAGGAGGGGGATGGGGCAGCAAGCTAACTGTTCAGAGAAGGCGGGTATTAGAAACTTTATTGTTTTTAAAACATTTTGTCTGTGCAAACTACTTAAAATATGAACAAGTATGCAGCATAATCTCACTTTTATTCAGGAAGAAGAAGACGTTAGTGACTGTGACTCCGGGCTCACTTGGCAAAAACACCCCCTGACCCTCCACCCCCTATCGCAAAATGTAATGCCCGTGAAAAGGGTAGGTGAACACAGTGTTATATAGAACATAGTCCTGAGAGCACGATTGAAAATGAAAACTAGATATAGTGTATGGTATAAACTATGCACCAAAAAGTGTGATATAAGATGAACCAGGCGTGAAATATAATATGCAATACATTGTGCGCAATGACAGATTCATTGGAGAGCGCGAGATAGCACAGGCACTAGCGCGTGCTATGCGATATGCGCCTTGGAGTGTAATATGCACAGGGCAGTGTTGTGTAACCTAACTAGTCTCTAAAGTTGTAATATAAAATATGTGCTGGGGAGTGTAACGTTGCATATGCACTGTGACAAAGATATGGATCCCAAATTGTAATATGTATGGCATAGCACTGTGCGTTATAACATAGGCATCGAGGAAGGCACGTTACATGGGGCAATATAACCCGTGCGAAGACAAGTGTGGCATGACATTTTCACGGGGTGGTGTTACAGTGCACATGGGCTAGAGAGTGTCATAGCATATGCACTAGCTAGTGGAATACAATACAGAGGTGTGTGGCACTCGGCAGGCAATGGTGGGTGTAACACAGCATTGGGCTCTGTCAGGAGCGCGCTGTGACTCGCAAGTGATGTTCGTCCCCTTTCCAGAGAGTAAAATAAAAAGTATTACACATCCGGCAGTGGATGTGTGTTTTATTAACTGTGAGGGGGGTTTCTTGCATAGTTTTGGTCGAATTTTTGTCGAATCCCCTTTGAATGGCTTGGTGTGCATGTGTATTAAATGTGCCCGTCAATAGCTACCCATGTTTGTATAAATAAACGACAAGGGTGTCTACCGGGATTAGGCACGGTAGAGCATCAGACATGTCAGAGCTTCACTAGTGGTGTAAATACATTCCACGTGGATTAATTGCATGCATAGTCGCCTTTTAATGAATATCACGCAAATCGTCATGGTGATAGGTACGTACGGTTTGTCCAGCATGTCCTAGGTGTGTCTATAAATATATATTTTTTAAAAATAATAAAAAACAGTGGCCGGCCCTGGAGATTGGGGTCAAAAAAATATAATTAGGAGACAGGCCCTGGGGGATGGGGTCATCAGGGCCAATAAATTAGAATAAGAAGGGGAACCACACAGCCCCCCTTCTTAAAAAAATAAAATAAATAAAAGACTGGCATCGTGCCGGAGGCCATGCCCCCTCCATGCAGCACTCTGCAAACGCGCCCCCAACAGGCATCTCCAGTATGCGCCAGGGAGCTGCGCTGCAGACAGGTGTTCTGAGGCCAAGCCCCTTTTTACACCTCTCTGCAACGCAGCTCTGTGGCGCTTACTGGAGGTACCTAGTGGTCTAGTGTGACCCTAGGGACCCTTAGGATTCAAGGGGACTTAATCTCTCAACTTAGAACAGCCACAGGGCGCGTTTACACAGTGGTGAAGGGAGGGGACGGGGCCTGAGGTGACGTGTGCAAACACGCACCATGGCACGTTTTAAATTGGGGATATAATTTCCCTTCAATACTGAGGGCCCCTGGGGGCTAACTAGCCCACCAAGTGCTTCCAGTAAGCGCCACTGAGCTGCATTGCAGAGAGGTGGTCCAGGCCGTGCCACTTTTTACACCTCTCTGCAACGCAGCTCTGTGGCACTTACTGGAGGTACCTAGTGGGCTAGTTGGACCCTAGGGACCCTCAGGACTCAAATGAACTTAATCTCCCAACTAAAAACGGACACAGGGCGTGTTTACACAATGGTGAAAGGAGGGGACGGGGCCTGAGTTAACGTGTGCAAAAACGCCCTGTGGCCTGTTTTAAGAGGTAGTTTTAATCCCCATGCCCTATTATATACTAGGGGCTTATAGAGGAGGTATGGCTAATCACAGGGGGACCCCAACGCATAATGTTCCCTAGTGTATGTAGGTGTTTTCACTGTATTCTAAGTGTCTTTTAACATAGCACTGGCTCTAGGACTGGTTAGTCAGACTCAGTTACCACCAGTATCCGTCTGAAAAAGTTGAGGGTACAGGATGATTTTGCAACAAGGCTTCTTTCTGCTCTTCTTTTTGTTCTTTCTGCACGTTATCCTTCTTCCTGCACTTATCTTCATATTTGAGGACTTCTGTTGCTTCTTTCTGCACTTCTTTTGTTTCTTTCTGTGCATTTTTTCTTCTTTCTTCACATGTCCTATCTCTGTAGGCATAGTTAGAAATTAGCATTTAAAAAACCTTTGAAATTAACAGAAAAAACCATAGGTTTCAGGCACGTTATAGTTAGGAATTAGCATTTAAAAAACCTCAGAAATTCACTGAAAAAACCATAGGTTTCAGGGGTGTTATAGTTAGCTGGACTTTTCACTTGTACAAAACCATTGAAATTCCCCCGTTATAGTTAGTTCAGCTAACTATAACTCGCGCGCCCGCAATGCACTGCTGATGACGTCACATATTACATCACTCATGACATGGTCAGTGACATCACTCATGACATCACTGATGTTTGGGGTAGTTTTAAGGGGGAGAGGGGTATGGGTAGTTTTTAGGGGTGGGGTTTGGGGTCCTTATTGGGGGTGAGAGGGGGGTTTGGGGTAGTTTTAAGGGGGTAGGAGGGGTTCAGAATAGTTTTTAGGGGTGGAGGTTTGGTTAGTTTCTAGAGGGTGGGAGGGAGGAAGGTTCAGAGTAGTTTTTAGGGGGTGGGAGGGGTTCAGAGTAGTTTTTAATGGGTGGGGGTTCGGGGTAGTTTTTAGGGGGTGGGAGGGTTCGAGGTAAATTTTAGGAGGTTGGGGTGTGTATTTAGGGATCGGGGGAGAGGAAGGGGGATGGTAAACTTAGCCATGGATAGTTGTTTACCATGCATGCCTTTACCACAAAAATCCGTGGTAAAGGAATGCTTGGTAAAGCAATTCGTGGCTAGGTCGTTGTAGAGACCGCATTGTAAAGGCAGGCGTTGTAGAGGAACTCGTTGTTCTGACTTACAACCCCTATATATGTATGTAATTATTGTATGATATTTTTTGGGAAAACATGAAGTTGGCAAAAGAGCTAAAGCTGTCTTTAGGCCATACCTAAAAATAAGACACAAAGGTTCCCAAAGCAGTGCATACCACCGCTTGCGCAGCTCCTCGATGGTGCGTGTGGTGACTCCAACAGCATTCACCTTGCTCTGTATTTCCAGCCAGATTTTCCTCTTCCTGGCCTCTGGGACTTTGAGTGCCTTCTTCCCAAAGAGGAGCTCATGGCTGCAGACCATCTCCTCAATGAGGACCTCCTGCTCCTTTTCTGAAAACTTGTGTTTTCTCTTTCTTTTTTCTGCATCTTTGCCCTGCTGGTTTTGTTTGGGATCCATTGCTGGTTGCTGTCTCCAGGAAAGCCTCCTCACACTCCACAAGCAGCCTCTGGGTGTGGCTCAGGTGAGCAGGTGCAGGCAATCACTACAGTTTCCTGTTTGTGATGTCATCAGCCTGCACCAGGCTTGCAGATTCCCGTTTTTGCGATTTCTTAATTAGCGAATTTCGCTATTAAGAAATCGCAATACGGGATTCTGCGAATTATTTGCAATTTTTAAGTAATCGCAAATGATTAGCGATTTATTTTATACATCCCGTTTAGCGAATCTGAATTTGAGAATCGCAAAATCTCGCAAATTAGGATTCGCTAAAGGGGAGTTTGATACATATGCCCCCTAATGTCCTTTTTGAGTGAAAACAGTGTGAAGTATTTAACAAGACTGCAGCCTTTCAGAACTTTACTAGATGTCCCTATCAAGTCAGAAGAAACTGCTTTACTCATCTGTCACAAAGATGCAATAACTCAAGTTGTTACTAAATGTCCTTCTTGAGTATGATGCAACTGTTTCAAAAGTCCTTCACAAAGTCTTTGTTTGTATATCCACTTTTGCTATTCTAATAAATTGTGCTTGATTACGATAGGATAAGTAAATATGCCAATGCTGGTATATGCTGAGGAATCGATATCGCAATTTTCAAAAAATGTCTTGATTACTATGGAACACTTGTAAAGACAACCTAATATATATAGGTGATAGCAGTCACTGGTTAAGTCAAGTGCCTTCTTTTTTTTAATACTCTTTATTAAGTATTAAGTACGCAGCTGTAATACAAATATTAAGCCACGGCCCCCTCCACCATAAAGTAAAAGGAAAATTGAATTAACTAGCCGGGGATCACAGTGCGGCTATAACTAAGATAACAGCCCAACAAGGTAGATACATTACACACTCGTCAATAATACATCCCAATTAAATCAAACAGTGTAATAAAAGCACCTTAAACAATTACATCTTGTTTTAGAAAGAATAGGCTGCAAAAGAAGTCCATTGTGGACAGTCACCCTCAATAATATAAAAAAATAAAGTTGTCTACTTACAGATATAGGTCGCAGATGCCAAGCAATCACACTTGAGGTAACCCACTCCACAGTGGGGACTTACCAGAGCTCATAACGGGAACATTGTCAATAGGTGGGAGTAGGTCAAGTATCCCTGTCCAGATGGTACAGATACGGGCTCCAGATAGAATCAAAGATGTGCAGTTGGTCATTGAGTTTATAAATCAGGCGCTCATCAGAGGACATTATCGACATCACTGTGTTCCAGTCCTCCAGGGTCGGCGGTGCAGATGATTTCCAACACAAAGTATGCACAATTTTACCGTCGCCATAGGAGCGGCCAACCAACAACATTGGCGATTATCCAAGTCTGAACCTGGTAGAATGAGGTGAAGTATAGCCTGCTCTACAGCAGGGTGGAGTGCAAGATCACTGGTTCTGAGTATGGAACTGCAGACTTCCTTCCAATATGGTTGAATGAGATCACATGACCAAAGAAGGTGGATAATGGTACCTCCAGGATCATGGCATCTCCAGCAGACATCAGTAGGGATCAAGCCAGCATGAAACAATTTGCCTGGGGTCCAGTGCCAACCATGAAGTATTGTGAAATAACTGATTCCTGAAGGTACTTGTCATGTGTAGCAAGAAGGGTGGATCAAGTTTTATCTGTTGGGTCCTTGGACAAATGGGGATGGCAGCGAGTGAGCAGGGCCTGAGAGGGTGATTTCGAGTAGAGTGTGATTATCAACAAGTCATAAAGACCTGATATCAGTTTCCTGTACACTCCCTATTTTAGCAAATACATGTGTAGTATGGAGTCTTAAATGCCAAGCCGCCTATGGCAAAGAACCGCAATAATGCAGCTCCATAACTGGTAGTATTGAAGAAGGGTTCCACTTTTAATGTTACAGCTCTAGGATACCTTGTTGCTTGCAGGAAGCCCCGCTGAAAGGAGAGTTGTCAATTACCAGCCGGCATTGTCCCAAAGAGGTGCCTGGAGATGAATGAGACAAATGTGAATGCTGAAGAAGGTGCACTTTCTTCCAGATATGAAATGTGCACAATAGCCCCGGGTTATCCAAAGTGCCCTCAGGGAGGCATTGAAAATAGAGCAAATGGAGACCCTATGTTCTTTGACAAAGATCCATTTCCAGAGTTAGCTAGACTGTTTTTTCAAGATCGGACTAAAAATAGTAAGCCAGTTGTGAAAAGTGCTGTGTATAATAGTACATAGTAATGTTCGGAAGTCTCAGACCACTGAACTTGCTGTCTGTATACCATTTAGGCATAGCCAAGTGAGTTTTGCTCTTAAGTTTTGACGTAAGACTTAATCAGGCCATCTATGCGGAAAGGGAGAGAAAGTGAGATCCTAATCGACAGCAAGCTCAGTACATAGTTGTAGTGTGGGCCACCATGATTCTAATTGTACTCTGCCCTATAGCGATAGATGCAATGTGCTCCAATTCTCAAAATCCTTCTGCATTTGTTCAAGTAGTTGAGACACAGTAGCCTGAACCATGGCTGGAACAGAAGGGCAGATCCAAATCCCCAAGTACTTCATTTGAGTGGATTTCCAAATAAATGATAGGGAGGATACAGACTTCTCTTTTGTTCTAGAGGTTAATGGAAGGGCTTACCTCTTAGTCCAATTAGCCTTGTACCCAGAACAGGTTGAGAATTTATCTAGGACCAACATAAAGGCTCACGCCGAAAGCTCAGGGGAAGAAAGCGAAAGCTGAATATCATCACCAGTAAACGTTATTTGCAGTTGGCCAGTTGCTGTGGGAAGGCCTTGTATCTGATCAGATTGATGGATCATGATGGCCAGTGACTCTGCCAGCAAGAAGAGTAAAGGGGAAAAAGGGCAACCCTACCTCGTTCCTCTGCGAATGTACCCCATTGCCGACCAAAGTGGTCGATGGTGAGGCATAAAGCCAGGAAACCATTGTGATGAAAGTCGGCCCAATCCCCATGCGGTCCATGGTGTGAAATAGGTTGTCCCAATCCACACTATCAAACGTTTTTCCACATCGAGGAAGAGAACCATCCTCTAATCAGTTGCAGATCTGGAGAGCCAAATTAGATGAAGTAATGAGAGCATATAGTTCCAAGATGAGTGACTGGGAACAAAGCCCACCTGTGATTTATGTACTAAATAGTGAAGGGCTGCTTTGAGCCTATTGGCCATCATTGTTGAAAAGATCTTCATGTCACAATTGATCGAGGAAATCGGCCACTTGTATATTACAGGGGATCTTTGCCGGTTTTCAACAGCAATGTTATATAAGCCTTCTATCGTTTTGCTGAGAAACAGCTTTTTTGAGTGGCACTATATTTATGTCCCAGTAAAATGGACACTGTCTTATGCTATGGGCTGTGGTAAGAAGAAGCAAAATGCAAGCCAATAGATAAAGATATTTAGTTAAGGGTTCATATATATATATATATATATATATATATAAGGTTTATGTATGTATATATATATATATATATATGTATCTACACTCAAACCTCCAAATTCTCAAGTCTTTACTAGAGGTCCCTCTCAAGTCAAATGCAAAATCTTCAAAATTATTTCCTAGCACTGCGGTTCACTCAAGTCGTTACTAAAGCTAACTCTTGACTCAGATGCAAAAGCATTGAAACTTTTTCATGGAGCTACCATTCCACTAGTCATTACTAGGTGCCTCTAATGAGTCAGACCCCATACAAATCAAATGCCAAAGCATTGAAATTCTTACACCAAGCTGAAGTTCCACTAATTATTACTAGGTGTCCCTCACAAGTGAAATGTGAATGCACTGATGGTCTTTCATGAAGGGGCAGTTCGATAAGTTGTTACTAGGTGTCTTTCACACGTCAAATGCGAACGCATTATTCTTTATTTAAGCTGCAGTTTCATTAGGTGTTACTGTGTATCATACAAAAGACAAATGATCGAGTAAGATGCAAAAGCATTGAAATTCTTATATGAAGCTGCAATTCCTCTAGTCGTTACTTGGTGTCCCTCACAAATTAACTGCAAAAGCATTGAAATATTTCCATTTAGGAGCAGTTCCACTTGTTAATAGATGTCCACCTCAAGTTAGAAGCAACTGCTTCAAATGACTAGCACCTCCCTGAGAGGGTGTGGCTTTAGCATATAAATTTGCATGCACACTTTTGCTATTTTAGCCATTTGTGCTTGCTTTCAATAAGATTCATTATTTGGCAAAGCAGGTTCATAATAGTCAAATTTACAGATATAAATACATTTCTTGATTATTTTTCAAGTTTGTGATCACTCAGTACTGTTTACTGGAAATTTAATTCACTGGTAAGTACAAGTACAATTAAATAGATTACTTTGGCTATTTATGTTGCAGTTGCTGTAAGCTTTGTCTTTTATTTGAGAGGAGTGTTTTTTGCCTACTCCATACTGATAGTGCTCGTACAATACTCCACTAAGGGAGATGCAGTTCCACAAGTAATTACCAGAGGGATCTCTCAAATCAGGTACAGGTGGTTCAAATGTGAATCGCAATCCTGTGAGAGGGGGGCGGGGGGTTCTGCCGAACAACCTGCATATATACTCCAGCTACTCTAGTAACCTGTGCTCATATTCAGTAGGATGAATAAACATACCAAAGCTGGTTTATAGTGAGGCTTGAACATTGTAATTTACAAGAATTGTCTTGAGAGTTATGTGTATAGTTGATGTACCCCTACTATACACAGGGACTATCAATCACTGGTAAATGCGAGTGCCAACGAGTTATATTTTTGGAAAATATTTTTTATGTGTATGTGTACATATGCAAGGGCGAAAGGCAGTCACTCAAAGTGAAAGCATACAATGGTGGGAGTGGGCTGGTCTGTTCATCCATACCTTCTGCTGGGGTAGGGCGGAGTATAATTAGAGTGACATGTCAACAGACCAATGGGGAAAGAGTGTTGATTGGGAGCCCCTATATATGGGAAACATCCGGAACAACAAGGCCAGAGCCACGAGTTCCGAAAGCCTGCAAGCCGATCGACTTGCCTGAACAACGACTTTGCCTGTGGTTAAGGCAAAGTTATTCTAGTGCTTGGGATAGCGGAGAGAGAGAAGCGTCGGAAAGAGAAGAGGACAGTTAAGAGGGGGTCCAGGGTAGTTTTTAGGGGGTGGGGTTCGGGGTAGTTTTTAACAGGTGGGGGTTTGGGGTAGGGGATTTGCGGTAGTTTTTAGGGGGTGGGGGTTTGGGGTAGTCTTTAGGGGAGGGGAGTTTGGGGTAGTTTTATGGGGGAGAGGGGTATGGGTAGTTTTTAGAGGTGGGGGTTTGGGGTCCTTATTGGGGTGAGAGGGGGGTTTGGGGTAGTTTTAAGGGGGTAGGAGGGGTTCAGAATAGTTTTTACGGGTAGAGGTTTGGTTAGTTTCTAGAGGGTGGGAGGGAGGAAGGTTCAGAGTAGTTTTTAGGGGGTGGGAGGGGTTCAGAGTAGTTTTTAATGGGTGGGGGTTCGGGGTAGTTTTTAGGGGGTGGGAGGGTTCGAGGTAATTTTTAGGAGGTTGGGGTGTGTATTTAGGGCTCGAGGGAGAGGAAGGGGTATGGTAAACTTAGCCATGGATAGTTGTTTACCATGCATGCCTTTACCACAAAAATCCGTGGTAAAGGAATGCTTAGTAAAGCAATTCGTGGCTAAGACGCGGTCGTTGTAGAGACCGCATTGTAAAGGCAGGCGTTGTAGAGGAACTCGTTGTTCTGACTTACAGTCCCTATATATGTATGTAATTATTGTATGATATTTTTTGGGAAAACATGGAGCTGGCAAAACAGCTAAATCTGTCTTTAGGCCATACCTAAAAATAAGACACAAAGGTTCCCAAAGCAGTGCATGTCACCATAACAGTGTGCAAAGTTTATGATTTGGTTTTAGTTATGATTTTTTTTTATATATGATTTTTTGATCTAATACTGCTATTACCTCAGACATCCTGCTTTACAGTTGACAAAACCGCAAGACTGCGGTTTATGAAAAATACATTGTGCACTACAATAATAACATGGTGCACTGCAATAATAATTATAATACATGGTCACACCATCACCTTTGTCACAAACCACCTAAATCCTGGGTGCGTAGCCCTTTCATATGAAAGACAGTGCATATTTGTAAACATTAAGAATAAAAATAGAATACCTTCTGCAAAATTAAACACGTCAAAAAGCTGTTAGATATTTGTGGCAAAATAAATATCAGATCCAGTATAATACAAGTCAGTTTGAAAAAACAAAAATGCATAGTAGCTTGGAATGTGCATAAAGATTATAACTTTTCTCTAACTACCTAAGGACTTCAGAAAATAAACATGTTGCCATAAATGTGTCCTTTCTGCTTTTCATGATACAGCTAAAAACACAGAGCAGAAGAAAGAAAAGCAATGCTTCATTTTGATCCTGAAACAGCTGCTTTAATTGCGTCCTTGACCTGTCTTTTCCCTCACTAGTAGCTCTGGCAGCAGGCCTTGGGAAGTCAGAACTCAACGTAATAAGTTATCACAGTTGAGTTCTGAAGTCATTCTTTTATGATAGGTGACTGGGTGTGTCGTAAGTTGCCTATTATAAAGACATTAGAGAAAGGTTTTTATACAGAGATTGGCTGCTTGGCCTGCTTTTTAGGTGTCGCCTAGCAGCGCGCATGCGCTGCTCTGCAAGACTTATTGTAAGGGGGCTTCAAAAAGCTCACCACACGCTCGTGTGTGTGTGGCCTATTGCTTGCGGTTACCCGCACAGGCGCCATATGTTTTGAATTATCGTGCCCAGACATGGGTGAGATAATTCAAAACATATGGCCTGGTGCTCGCTCTCGCGCACACTGGCTTGTTTTGTTTTCCTATCGTACTGACTACTGCCTGGTGTCAATGGCATATATCACGAACTACAACTTCAAAGACATGTCTGCGAAATCCTTTCATCCCAAAGGAATCCAGCCATTGCACTTTTTAAATATCATTAGCCACATTCTGACACTGTATATAATTTACAGTGTGCAGAAGACGCTCAAGGGGGGCCGTAACTGTTTTTCACTTTGTTTTTAAAATGTGTGAAGATTAATTGACGAAGGGGTCTTCGGTGTCAACCTGGACGTACCAGCAACCATTTTATTATCTGTGCTCCGCAGACATACTCCTTTCATTCTGAGTATATTTACAGAAACTTCTCACCTCGCACATTAATTCAACATCAAGTTTATTTATGTAAGCCCTTGGTGAGTCGAAGGGAGATCCCTCACTGTTTCTAAAAGGCCTCAAAAGATTAGACAAGCAGACAGCCAAAATATGTTTCACACTGGAGAACCCTACTGCCATGGGAAATGAGTGATTCCACAGTGACACAAGGCAGTGTAAGAAGGCGGGGGAAACAAGCAAAGGTGCTGCAGTAATTTGTTTGGCTGATACAAAATGTAACAAGCATTGGCATAGACAATAGGTCTCGCCTTTGGGACCTTAAAAGTGTTTAGTTATGCAGCACAATATCCTTGGTGCAACAACATCAATTGTTGCATGGCTAAACACTTATAAGGTCCCAAAGGTGAGACCTATTGGCTATGCCAATGCTTGTTTACTATATAATTATATTTTGTACGAGTAATATTTGCCCTGAAAAGCACAGGACCCAAGACTGACAAACCGATCTGTCCCTCCTGTATGACGGTTGTGACAGTTTCCAAGAAAAATACAATGGAAAAGGTGTGATAAAATATTAAAATGGAACTGGATAATGGAGTTATCTGTTCTTTTTTCAGGATTGGAGGATGCTTTCTTGGCCTCTTAAACTCCAAGGGAATTTTTCACAATGTTGGAGCGGCACCAGAAAATGGCTTGGTTGCATAATATCCCTGGGTAGGAAGTGGCTGATGCTTCTGCTGTGACTAATGGAGTCCGGAGCCTCCCTGCTGTCCTGTCTGTGAGTGTTGTGTCCAGAGAGGTTAGGTTTTATGAGTTTATGGTCTAGATAAATTTAAAGGTGCCTACACTGGAGTTTGGATATAGAACATTTATCCCTAAAGTGTGACAAGGGAAAGTGTGCTTCTCTTGTTCACGACAGAGGAAAAAACAAGCATAAAGATCCTGAAGCATGATCATGTAGCCGTGCATGTGCATCACCACATATTTGCATATATATATATTGTGACCCTGCAGTAGCTATTTTTTATACTGTGTTGTCAGACCAAGCACACTGATGTATATCAGCACATGCACAGGTATGCATTGTGATGCTGCTATTTTATTTTTCATTTTTGGGTCGCAGCCTACCAGACAGCGCAGCTGTCTGCATTTGCTAAAGACATCTTGGGGAATTTCAGAAAGTTGACATGAGAATCCATTCCGCCCGTTGCTTGCCATTGGCTTTGTGGTTTGTAACTCACATCTTCTTGCTTTTCATTTGCGGGCTTTATTTGCTTTAGGCTCTGCAAGTTCACTCCATCCATCCCGTTGCCCACACCTTATTTACCAGCATCCTTCCGAGAGCTCCCATTCCGTAAACAGGCCTGTAAATCTTGCTCTGATCTCTTCACCTTTGCTGGGCATTTATAGAACAAGGTCAAACATCAAGCTGTGTCTTCCAGTGAGCTGTTTCCTTTGCTGTTGGCTAACTTCAAAGTGTGAGCGTTTATAGGAAAGAGGAATGCAAATTACTCTCCGCATGGAGCCCGCTGGTGCCCCTTCTATGCTCCATTTACGAGGTTGTAATATAACCCTTCAATAGCAGATCATGTAGCATGCGGATGCCAGATTTTTGTTTTTTTGTTTTTTTAGGCACAGAGAGATAAATGACTTGCACAGAATCACAGGATGTTGCAGTGCTGACACTGTCCCTGCTTGTTTAGAATATGACACTCATTCTTCTTGTGTGTCGGTGCTGTAAGGCACAAGATGCTCTGTTTTTGCTGAATTAGAGCGACTCATGTAAAACAGATATCAAGTCATCAACATGCTGGCATACACGTTGCAGGGAATTCCTTGGCTGATGAAGCCACTAAAGCAACAGTGCGAACTGCTGTAGTTGCTGCAATAACTCGTTCAAGTACCAGGATAGACACAAACATCTTGGTGGCTGTCAATGCTGCAAGCAATTACACCCACCTGCCGAAAGGCTTTTCACTCAAGTACTCCTACAAGGTAGATGCACAAACATACCATTTGCTAACATTCCTACAGTGGGGAATAGAGTAAAACTAAATTCAGACTGCAGGTTAGGATTAATTGTCGTTGCACACAAGGGTCTTGTATCACCAAACAAAAGGGTGACTGCTACAATTCAATTATTGCAGCAACACTACTGGTGGCCAGGTCTTTACAAACAGGCCAAGGACGTTATCCTCAAAAGTGACATCTGCCAGCAGATGAAGGGTTCCACCTTGGCGCGTCCACCACAGACACGTCTACTGATTTCTAACAAGCCTCTGGCTTGTGTTTATTTGGACCGTTGCAGCCCTTGGTCATCAGATGGGGCTTAAAAGTACATATTGGTAGCAGTTGATTTGTGCTCTAGATTCCTATGGGTACGGCCACAGCAGTCAGCTGTCGTCCGAACTGGTATAAAGGATCTGCGAGTCTTTATTGGGAAATATGCAGTAGGCACACTACATTTCGATAAGGGGCCGTTGTTTAGCTCTAGGGCTTACAAAGAGGCCATGATAAGTTTGGGTGCAACCCTGCATTATTCCTCCCCACACATAGCTTACACAGATGACACTCAGCTCCTTTTTACGTGGAAGGAAAAAGACTTGTCCTCGGATTTAGCTAAAAATTGTCTTTCAGCCGTTTTTAACTGGCTTGCTAGGGCTCAGCTCAAGTGCAATGAGGACAAGTCTGAGGTACTGCTGTATGGGTCCTTTCCTCCCCAATTTAGGGACGATCTCTGGCCTGTAGATTATCCCAAGCCTAATTCAGTTGACATCCCGGTTAAGAATCTGGGGGTCTGGTTCAGTGAGGACCTCCGGTTTACTATGCAGATCGCGTATCGACTACGCCAATGCTTTATATTTTGGCCTCCCCGGATACCAGCTGAAATAGGTGCAAAGTATTCAAAACGAGGCAGCAAGAGTGTTGCTTGGTATCCCCGGCAGATCAAGCATAAAGCAACATCTTCGGGACCTGCACTGGCTTCCCGTGGTGCAACATGTCCAGTTCAAGGCTGTCACTCTTGCTCACGGTGCCCTATATAAATCTGGGCCTCCATATCTTAGGAGACGCTTTGATTTCTACGTTCCCCGAAGACAATTGCGATCAGCCGCATTAGGTCTTGCAGTCATCCCCCGATTCCGTCTTATACGAATGGGGGGCAGCTCTCTCTCTTTTAAGGAAGCCAAAGTCTGGAACGCCCTTCCTTATGAATTGCATAACACTCAGGATCTCAGGCTGTTTCAAAAACAGTTAAAGACCCTGCTCTTCAACTAACCCATAGCTCCGCCCGCACCTTGCTTCTTTGTTTTTCTGCAGTTGGCTTTCGCGCCGGGACACTCTTGAGTATCCGTGCGCGTTATAAGTGTTTTATAACATAACATAACATAACACACCTTCCCGAGGAAAACCTGGCTGTGGAGAGGAACAACCAGAACTTAAAGCAGTCTTTAACAGCTTGGCGCTAGGCTCAGGTCATAGTTGGGTTCTTCATCTATAGAGGGTCCAGAGGGCATTGAACAATCTGTCTAGAAAATCCCTAAGTGGTCCGACCCCCTATGAGATCATGTTTGGGGTAAATATGTGGTTCCCAGACCTCAACAGTCCCAGCATAGTGGCAGAAGAAACACTATTTGATCAAAATGAACATCTGGCTGTTTTACAGAAAATGAATAGCTTCTGAGATGGACAAAACAACGTCCAATAAAATGCACCACCAATGGTGAAGTGAAGGAAGTACTTGCAAGGTCTGTATGGATCCCGAAGATTGAGGATCTGGTCAGGGAGAAAATTGTGGACAAGAAAGAATTTGGGCCATCCTACAGAGTGCCTGTACTGTTATGTTTCATCTAGGTACCCCAATACAGGCTCAGGTAGCAAACTAACCTTTCACCTATATTCTCTCCTACCATTACACTACATAACGTTTCTCTGGACTCACCTACCTAGTTACGGTACTGTTAACAGGACGTGGGGTTTTTCCTGAAAACTAGCCTCATTCATTATGCATGAGGATTCTTGGAAACTCAGCAGGACTACCATCTCCTGCATAATACCTATGTATAAGGATCATTCCTTCCGTCAGCCTAAGTCCGACATGACAAAGCAAGGTAGATCTCCTGAGGGTATCACTTTGGGTATATAAACCCCATATCTTTGCTGAGGAAGGGGGAGGAGAAAAAGTACTTCCATGCTGACACACTGACACGAGACGCTGAGGTTCCTGCGAGAAGACACTCCACCTCGCAGTGGTCTGACATCCCTGCGGAGTGTCCATCTCTAGACCAAGACTGTGTCCCAAAGTCTCTCACTTCAGGTAATGGGGTTGATTTTATCCTAGAGGGATTCTTGGCTCTGCGCCTACATACATGCTAGGTACACTTAGGTACATCTAGTTAGGGTTGCATCATAGGAGTATGAATTTTATTGTCATGAATTTTTATACCTGCCTCTATTCATCGTTTTAGCACTATGGTAGAAATCTACCATCCTTTTACTCTGTTGGTGCTTATAATCATTTATATCTGTTTCTGTCTATTGGTTGTTTCAGCACACCTATTTTTACACTAGAATGACGCTGGTTCAATAAATGTTTATTGAAAATGTCCCCACTGTTTATTCTGTGTATCTCTCTGAGACAAAGTGAGCACGAGTGACTGAGCACTATTTCCACGATCCCTTATGGGACAGAGTTGTCATGTTGGATAGTTGCCGAGAATTATTCTCTCCTTGGTAAGAGGGGTTTCTAGTGGCACTGTGAGCTAGCTGGCATACAGGCGAACATACTCAGTGAGGGTGTCTGGAATCAATCTGAACACCAATCCCACAGTCTATGTTGTCTAAAAGCGTAGATCCTATATAGGTTTATAGGAACTACACGACATGGCTCTGCCAACGTTGGTTTGGTACTTAATTAACTGTGAAATCTGAGTAGTTCAATCATGCTACTCTCAGAGAACCCTACTCAAATTTTCCCAGAGACATCTGGAGTGGGAAGGGAACAATCCGACACAGATGAGTAGGCTACGGGGTCACAGTTAGGGGTGGGACAGAAATATTGGTGATTAAGGCACACGAATCATATAGAACAGTTATTCTATTCATGGGTTAAATTCCCACAAGCAGTTGCACAAATACATTTCATTTTTCTACTGAAGATGAAACACCAAATGAATACTGTCCGTATGAGGACATTGAGGTTCTATGCACCTTCCAGGAGCACATAAACTGGTTTAAAGGCGCCCTTCCACACGCAAAAGAAAAAGTGAGACTCGGTCTGCTCAGGAGAGATGGAGTGACTTGGCCAGTTCTAGTGGCCTCTACACCACACCCAGACATTGACACAATGCCAGTAGCAGACGTACGTCCAGTTCATAAAGAAATAGTAAAACTTTACAGAAACCTGACACAGTTTGTGATGAGAGCACTCACACTTCAGCCAGCAAGGGCTACACAAGCCAGACAAATTCAGGGATCTACAACTAAAATAACACCACAAACGCTACACACAGTTATGGGTAAAATGCCCACTAGGTATGAGCAAATGCTATTCTGGATAGCTAAAAAAATAACAAAGTTAGAGGCAGTATTGCCACACACAAGCCCTGGAGAATACTAACAATCTGCTTGCCAATGGAGATAGCTCCCCAGATAGAGGATTGTACCTCTTGGGGTACAGTTTTCACTGCCATATATACCAGAACAAATGGTATCCCTTCATTAGCAGTAACACCAGATGTTTTAAGACGGATACAGAATGAGTATTGAGCAGAATGTGTACTGAACTTAGGGATGAAATTATTAGGTAATTTTGCCCAGGTATCAGCTATTATATTAGCAAATATAACAAGCAGTGGCATAGCCAATAGGTCTCGCCTTTGGGACCTTATAAGTGTTTAGCCATGCAACAGTTGCATAACTAAATACTTATAAGTCCCAAAAGCGAGACCTATTGGCTATACAAATGCAATTACAATTACACACTGCCAGGTAATCAATATCATTCGAAACCCAGCAGTAGAGTAGCAAGGATGTCATGGGCCCTGGTACAGGCACGGAAAACGCCTCCTTTGACTACTTCTGGGGTAGTAAAATACAGCAATTATCAGGGTTCAAAGAACCCTGGTGCCACTGCAACTGCTGCACCAAAGGTAGCTATGCCCCACCCAGCACGAACAGGCACCTGCCACGTTTAGGACGGTCCGAAAGTCTATATAGTGCCTGAATTCACCAGGTACAAAAGCATATTATGTTCTATCACTGGGTGCCAGGAAGGCATCACTGAGCTGCAAGCAACTGTCTTCAATTGGGACTGAGAAGAAAAGGACACAGGGGAGCCAGAGGCAGAAATAACTCGGGTGTAATGCAGTCTGTATAGCGCTGTGGTGGGATGTCTCTAGGCACCCAAGTCAGGACGCTCTGACCCAGAGCAAGTTCTAGGTAAGCGCGTGATGCGGTTATTTCTGCGGCGCACGACTCAACTAAACCGCCCTTTATGGAGAAAACATCACTTCCAGGGCGTTTAATGTGACTCGTGTCCTGTAATTAGATTCTCTAATTAAAGGGTGGAGCCAGGGGCCCGCCCCTTCGGGGTTCGCAGAGAGGCAGACAATCTGTTATAGTGGGTAAACTAGTGGTGGGGTTGCTGCACTCAGAATTGAGGGGGCAGTTATGAGGTGTTACTGCCTGGCTCTTCTACGGCAGTACCGAACAAGGAATTCCAACTGCATGGCGCAATGTGCTACCCATGTAGGCAAGCGCTTCGGCGCCCCACTTGGGTCAGTAAGCGCTATGTAAATGTTGCAATACAATACAGCCGTGTTTTTCACATCAAAACCACGAAATACATAGCAAAGCTAAGAGTGGGAGGTGAGTGTGTGAGGGGAGAGGGAGAAAAGAAACACGCAGGTCAGAGTCCGATGAGTGGGAGAGGAGCAGGTCGGTCCGAGGGCGGGAGAAAGCGGTGTGGCGAAGAGACGAGAGTGGGATAAACACTGAGAGTGAAAATGAAAGATTGGTCAGTGAAAAGTGAGATTGTGCAAGACGGGAGAGAAGAACAGGGCAAAGCCGGTGTCAGAGAGGACACAGAGGCAGTGCCAAGAAAGAAAAGAAATTGCCATCCTAAATTAACTTGTTTTATACAGGTTTTGTCGTGTCAATGTGCTAGAAAAACTGCTATTATTAGTACCCAATTTAATGGTCCTCAAGTATCGACCTGGGAAGCATAAAAGACTGAAGTGGCCCTTTCGAGATTCGAACTTCTGACCTATAGTTCACAAGCAGGTGTCAGCCCTCAATGCTTAAACTACGGAGCCACATTGCTAAAAAAAAGCGAATGCTATTTAAACGGTGACAAAAATATCATAAGAAATAGAGAGCAAATGGGAGAGTTGCAGAGACAGAAGGGGACATAAAAACTATAACAACACAAGAAACATAGGTAACGGAGTAAAGAAACTTAAGGGAGAGAGACCGAAGAAAAGAACAGAGAGACGAGAACAGAAATTTATTATTGTCGCAGTTTTACATTGCATATTGGTGGACTTTACATGTGCACTTCCTACATTAAACACAGGGATATTGAGTCATTTGCCCAGAATCAAAGGATGCTGCGCCGACGCCAGGACTTGGAGCTGGTTTCCCAGTTGCAAAGTCGGCAGCTCTGGCTGTAACCCACATCCTCTCCCCGGATAACAAATGCCGAGGTAAGTCAAGGGTGGTGGATGCATGCACAGAGAAGGCGAAAAGGGCTACCTACGGTGGCAATAGAGAACATATGGGCAAAAAGGAGATAGAGGGGGCAAAACGAGGGAGAGGAAAGTGCTGCTATGGGTAACTGACAGAGAGAAGAGGAAGTGAGGCATGGAGAGGAAAAGGGAGATTTTAAAAGAAGGGTGAGTTGGAGAGAAGAAAACAAGCATTCGGCCGCGCGGCCGTAAAAGTAACGGCCGCGCGGCCGTGAAAACGAAAGTAATAGCGATCGCGATCAAAGCGAAAGTGATCACGATCGCTTGGACGGGAGCACTGTGTGGCAAGCACGCAAGTGGTGCACGTGCAGCAGTGATTGCCGGCTGCGCACGTGCACGCTCACGTGCACTCAAGCTTTAGGCCACAGGCAGCACTTTAAAAATCCCAACTACAAAATGTCTCCCCGAGCCAGCGCATGCGCTGGGCTCAGCGAGACCTAAAAAGGGGAGGCAGTAGCAGTGGCAATACGCCAACGCCTGAGGGATTTCACTCCTTTACAACAGGAACGTGAATTACCTAAAATTAACAAAGACACCTATGCAGAATTGGGTAGAGATAGTGTGGAGCTAGAGCAACAAAACCTCAACTCATGGTTGGTCCTGAGAAAGAGAACACCATGCAAGCCCCTGAATCTTAAAAAGAAGAAATGGGATAATAATAAAAAACAAAAGAATAGAGACAATAGATCACAAACTAGGGGTGGATCTCCTCAACAGGAGCCCTCCGAAAGGAGGTACAACCTTAGGAATCGTGATTACATTAAAAAACGTGTACGGTATCAGGATACTGATACACGTTCCTCTTGTTCCTTTCAGGGTTCATCAAAAAACTCCGAGAGGGAAGGACGGTCAGAACACAGACAAGGAGAGCGTACAAAGTGCAGAGACACACAACGCGCTACAGACTATACTTCCAAAAAAGAAGAGAAACCAAAATCAAAACCTCAATTTAAAAAGAAGAAGGTAGCAGGTCTTGAATTTAGAGATGCCCAGAATTCTGAGGACTCAACTTCTGAAGGGGGAATGGGCTCTGACGATGCTAGACT
Source organism: Triturus cristatus (assembly GCF_964204655.1). Classification (NCBI taxonomy): domain Eukaryota; kingdom Metazoa; phylum Chordata; class Amphibia; order Caudata; family Salamandridae; genus Triturus; species Triturus cristatus. The sequence continues at coordinate 1,233,294,377 of NC_140589.1, read as the reverse complement.
GCGCAGCAGAAGTAACAATAGCTTGCCAGGACCTGATGGAATTTCTGGTGACAGCGGAGTTGAATGAACAGATCACGGTGGAGACACCTGATACAAGGATAAGTGTCCCACATATGTTACATGAAATAATACTCCAAATGGAGGGGGACAAACCCCGAAAAATTAAAGGTCTCTTTTGGGAGAACCTGACTTATGGCTATGACATCCTTTTAGCTGAAAAAGATTGGCAGCCTGAAATTGTTATGGATCGCCCAAAAGGAGAAACAGTAATTTTATCTGCTTTTTCCGACCTCGTTCCAATATACTTAAAGTATACATACGCGCAGGAGTGAGCGGTAGCACTTGCTCCAGCATTATATCACAACCATGTTGGGTGGGATGCTGAGTCACCTCACCATACAATCCCAGTTAAAACGACTCCAACTCCACAGAGACAGTACCCATTAAACAAGATGCAAAAAAACAGGTCAGGGAGATCTTAGATCAACTTGAATACCAGGGTGAAATTGAAGCTTGAACCTCCTCCATGCATAATCCTTTGTTTCCAGCAATGAAACCTGATAATTCATACCGTCTAGTTTTAGACTACAGACATCTGAATGCATGCACTAAAACACAGTGCCGCATTGATGAATAACATTGTGCGGACAAAATACAAAACAACACTAGATATCTCATATAGATTTTTCTGCCAAAATATAGCACCTGAGAGCAGATATTTGACAGCATTCTCAGCGCTCAGTTATCAGCGTCAATTTTGTCCACTCATCCAAGGGTATAAGAATGGCCCTGGGTTGTTCTCCGCTAGGGAAACAGAGTTATTTCAGAATTTGGATGAAGAGGTACTGTCCTATGTAGATGATATTTATCTGACGGATGATGATTTAAAGGATCAGTTGACCAGGGTGAGCAACATATATTTGGGATTCACCTCGGAGGGCTACATATTCAACTTTAAAAAATCGAAAATAGCCCACCTCAATGTCCTATTTTTGGGATACAAGCTTTCACATGAAGGGAAAAGCCTGTCAGCTAACTAGCAGCTAACTTTTTAGAAAAGTGTGCGTTGCTCCAACCTCCTAAATCGCTGAAAAACGTACAATCCATAATGGGCTTCTTAAATTTTGACAGAACATACATTTTGGATTACGCAGAAAAAGTTAAACCTTTCTACGACCTAATAAGACCTGATTTTTCAGTTAGGCATTGGATACAAGAAAACACAGATATCCTTTGTTCTCTACAAGCTGACATGATAGCTTTGAAACACTTACACACGCGTGTAAACACCACTAATTTGGTGATCCGTGTTATAGCGGGTCAATCTGGGTACACTCACCTAACCTTCAATGAAGGCAAAACAGTACCCATAGATCAGGGGAAACAAATAGTTGTCATAACTCCGGTACCAGCCTTAAAGGCTACCACAAAGGCAAGTGTTCCAAATGCTGAAGCTTTACATCCAAGATGGATACAATGGGCCAATTCTCTCACTGCTACAGATGTAGATTACAAATTTAACTCTACACTTTAAACACAAGCATTCCTACAATTTGAACATGAATATCCTCTCCCAAATGAAATAATGCCTCTAGATCATTATGAATACATTATTTACACAGATGGATCTGCTCAGCCAGCCGTAGGAAGTAAACAGCAATACAGCGCAGCATGTGCGATTGTGAAGGGTCGTATGCAGGAAGGCAAGTTCCATCCTAGCAGTACGAAGACACAGTCTCTAGGAGACTGCACGGCACAGCTGGCAGAACTAAAAGCCCTGTTACTGGCACTAATAAATACGGATCGAGAATTTCCCACACTGATTGTGTGTGATTCTTTTTATTGTGTCCAGTCATACAATTAATATCTTCACTACTGGGGTCAAAATGGTTTTAAAGACTCAAAAGGTGGCACAATTAAGCATAGAATGCTATGGGACCCAGTAGCTGAGTTGAAATACGAACTACCAAGAGCTTAAGTGATACACACGCTGAGTCATCAACGTGATGGTGTTCACCTTGAAGGGAATTCATTGGCCAATGAAGCCGCAAAGGGGGCAGTATGAACTGCTGTCATAGCTGCAATCACTCATTCAAAAACGAGAATAGACAGATAGATAATGGTAGCTGTCACTGCTTCACGCAAAATCAGCACAGCGTTACCGAAAGGCTTTCCACTCAAGTACTCCTACAAGTTAGATGCAAAAAATATTCCGTAAACTCAAATTTCAGGAGTGGGGGATACAGTAATACCAAACATAGATCGCAGATTAGGCTTAATACTAGCTGTACACGAGGGTCTAGGTTCTGCACACGCAGGAGTTACTAAGTTTCTTTACTGTAGCAATGCTGTTGGTGGCCAGGACTAACTAAACAGACAAATAATTTTGTCCTAAATTGCGACATCTGTCAGCAGATAAAGGGTTTCACCGTGGCATGTCCAGCACAGACACCATTACTTATATCAGGCAGACCACTCGCATATGTCTATTTGGACCACTACTGCCCCTTACAATTGCTTGAGGCTTACAAGTATATCTTGGTGGCAGTGGATTCATGCTCTAGATTCCTATGGGTATGGCATCAATGCTTACCTGACGCTCGAACTATTATAAAAGATTTGCGAGTCTTTATAGGGACATACGCAGTTGGCACATTACATTCTGAATGCAGCCCCGCGTTTAGCTCTCGGGCTTCCAAGGAGGCCATAGGAAGTTTGGGTGTTGCATTGCGGTACTCCTCTCTGTACCATCCCAAGGGAAATTCGGTTGTGGAGAGGAAAAACCGAGACTTAAAGCAATCTTTAACAGCAAGGGTATTAGGTTTGGGTGGTAGTTGGGTCAATCACTTATACGGGTCCAAAGAGCCCTTAACAATATGCCAAGAAGTTCCCTAGGAGGTGTCACTCCTTACGAAGTCCTATTTGGGACGAGAATGTGCGTACCTGATCTCGACTATGAAAGCACAGTGGCGGATGAAAAACCATTTGACATCAATAAAAGTTTGGCTGTTTTACAGGATCTCAATGAATTCCGGGCACTACAAAGTAACGTGCAAGTAAAATGCACCGCCACTGGGGAAGTAAAATTAGTCACAGGAATACCTGCCTGGATCCCTAAAGTCGGGGATCTGGTCAGAGAAAAGATTGTGGACAAGAAAGAATTTGGGCCATCATACAGAAAGCCTGTACCTGTACTGGCTGTTGAAGGAACAAGAACAGTACTTCTTCCGCCTCTTGCCGGCAAAAAAGAAAGAAAAGAGATTTGTCTCCATTGATCTGATCAAACCACACTATGTGGCCGATACTGAATAGTAGGCCTCATGGACTCCTGGCTAGCTGATGCTCTCCTCTCGCTACCATACAGGAAGTTCAAACAGAAAGACTTATAACATTTGAAGAGTCACCAAAACCAAGTAATGGACTTTCCAACAATGAAATGGAACTCGTTCCTGTTGAAACAGAACATCAAAACACAAATGAAACACAAATATCAATTCAGCCTACCACCAATGTGTACATCAATATGCCTCTACAAGAGACATATGCCAGTTCAACAAAACCTGCTGAGCTACCAAAGATAGATTGAACTGCATCTGGCTGCTTCATCGATTTTGATACCTTTTCTCTTGATCCCAGTGAACCTGAGACAATGCCAGCTCCAGTTTCCCGTAAGCAACAACTTCATGATTTCTATACTTTTCTGAAAAATACTTCCCTAGTTTCACCATGGCTACAACTCTGGATAATAACTGGAATATTGTTTTTTCTATTCTGGATTGCCCTAGTGACTGTATTTTGCTTACTTATGAATGGAAACTATCTCCCAGAACGCTCTGCAGTATCAAATGTGAACTTGGTCCTGAAATCTCATACATCTTCTCATCGTGAACAAAGAGACCTGTCCTTTGTGAATGTTGGACGTGGCCCATCTGGCAGGTCCGCCCCTGAAGTTTTTATGGTATATGTAACCTGGGGATGGTGATTCCCCCTCTGAGTGAGTGTGAGGAGAGAGCGACCCACCCTTCCATAGGAATACATGGGGAATGGATGAGTCCTCGGTAGTTCCCAGTGCGTAGAGTGTACAGGGTCAAGTCTGGTATGTATGAACTCGTGAGGTTGAATGCTGCGCAACGGTATATGAGGTATGAGTGTGTCTAGTGTAGAAGTCCCCCTTTTGGAAGTTGGCATATTTGTGGAATATGTGCCTGGCGTATGATTGGCCGGGGCTGGCTGGTGAGCCTGGCTCCCAGGATCTGGGGGGGTCTGCCCGGGGGTGAATGGAGTGTTTAGCATACTGATGTGAGGGGAGGAGTGAGCCTGGGTCTGCTTGTGGATTGACCGTCTGGTTTGAGTGTCATGAATGAGGCTGGGTTTTCCCCAGACACGGCTGGCTCCACCCCCTGGGGTGCGGCTGATGTTCCTAGCCTGGCCAGTGTAAAGAATCCCCCATAACCAGTTCCAGCTGGTTCTCCCCCTGCCTGCCCCTTCAGACCAAGAATGTGTGTATAAAAAGGGTGCTGTGACACTCTGGACTTGTTCTTGTTCTGACTTGAATCTGCCAGGGGCGTGCTGCTGCTGGGGCCCAGGGGAAGGCTTGCCTCCCTGGACCCTGCCCAGCCCCTGGATGCCATGGATACCTGGAAGACCTCTTTGCTGGGAGCTTTCTGCTCCATTTCTTTATGCCCCCAGGACTTTATTGACCTAGCGCCTGGATAGCGCTATCTTTTCCCCCAGGAAGGAGGAACATGTGGGCCTTGGCAGCGCTGGGCTGCGATCTCCGCCGAGGGAATCCCGACGTAGGGGTTCCCCCCGTGATGCTGGTCTCGCGGGTGCCCACCCCGCTGTCTTTGCGCTAATTATATGCAGGTGCCCACCCTGCGTCTTCATTGTTGTGTTATCCCTAATGCGGGTGCCCACCCCGCGTATGGTTGTTCTATTGCGGGTGCCCACCCCGCGATCATTGAAGGAGAAATCACCGCCGCGGCCCGAGCTTCAGTTCAAAACCGCCGCCGAGTCCGCGGCCCGCCTGGTTGTGGGCGGGGCCGCGGGACGGAAGCGGAAGTGCCGCCATTGTAATGGGAGGCGGCCGCCGGGAGCTTGCGAGGCTCCACTTAGAAGTCCGGCCCGGAGAGGAACGGAGTCCCCGGAGAACGGCCCGGTGAGTACATACGGGCTGGGGGACTCCACACAGGTGCGGGGGCAGTGCTCACAAGCCCCGGGAGGCTCCGACGGTGGAGGCATTATTTCTCGAGCCGGCGAGGCTCTGGGGGACATTGTTCTTTGGTGCTGAGTAAGAGCCCCGAGAAGGCTCCAACGACGGGGCGATCTCTGAAAGAGCCCAGCGAGGCTCCCCCCACAAGGGGCACCAGTTGTTTCTTTACGGAGCGGCCCCAGATGGCAGCGGGTCGCTCCCCCTTTGCCCCCCCCAGTAACGTTTAGGGCCACAAAGGCCCTAGGGGGCATTTCAATTGTTTTATAGCCCAGAGAGGGCTACAGAGGCACGCCGGTGCCTGAGTTCGTCCCACAGCTGCCCAGCACTTAGTGGGCAGCTGCCACGTTTAGGTCGTGCCCCTCTGAGTTTTGGACTGGGCCTCCTGCGCAGTCTTGCCCCTGACTTTGCTGGACATAGGGCGTCTTAGCCTGGACAAGGCCAGTTGGCCTGGGGACTGCCACAGGTGGTGGCATATGAGTTCTGGCGCAATTGTTCCTTGCTCTACACCGCTGAATGTGTTCATGCATCATGTGTAACGGTCTATTACCCCTACAGGTACGGTGATACTTAGGTGGTTGTTTGCTTTCTCCTAGGACAGGTAGTGCTAGTGAGGTCCTGATTCCCTGCGCAATATTTCTCCTAAGGTGGTTAGGGTTGCGTAGGTGGTACTTTCCGATACCAGTAGTTACCGGTTGTGGCTACATGTTATTTTGTGCTACTGTGATATTATTCCTATGTTCTACGTGCTAATTTCTACAAAGTGCTGATTCCGGACAGTGGTCCATGTGGCCCTGTCCCCTGTATATATAATCCCTTGTAAATTCTCCCCGTGCCTGTGGGCACCTTGTAAAGTGTGTGTCTTTATTTAATGTGTGGTGTATAATACAGAGGCTATTTTTATACAATGCCTTGTGTGGAGTTTCCTTTGTGGGGGGCCTGGGGTGTTGTTGCTGGGTGCGTGCGCAAATGCTTCACATGTCCTCCGAGTTAGGCCTAGCTGCCCGCGCCGCGTTACCTAGAGGGCGAGCAGGGGTCGACCTTTCATAGGAGTGGTGGTCTCTGACTGGCTGGGGCGCCAGCCCTGGCCGGCCGGGGGCCCCATTTCCTACACTGGTGGCAGCGGCGGGATCCGGACTTGTGTTTGCGCAGTACCACAACGATAACTGGCCTCCCTACAAAACTCTGTACTGTACATGGTCGCAAGGAAAGGAGATTATTGTTTTAAGAGTTTACGTCAATGTCCGTTCTGTGAAAGATGTGTTCGAGTTAGGTGTCCCTAGCTTGGGAGGGTAAATCATCCCCCTAGGGTAATATGGTTCTCTGGATTCACCAGAAGGGTGGGATCCGGTGGTGGTTGCAAAATTGTGGTCAAATATGTGTGGTCCGTGTCCCTGCCCTAGAGTAATGGTACCCGTGCCCCGAGGGTCAGGTTGAGGAATCAGGGGCGGTGGAAAAACTGTCCTACCAGTCTAGGGGACGGTAGGTGCATGAATATTGAGGTATGCTGAGTAATGGAGTATAAGTTCTCCGGGATGGGGAGCTTGCTGAGTCAACGTTAATCCTGTCCTTCCTTACCCCGCTGAGTGTGTTGGAGGCATCATGTGTTCCGTGCACCGCTGAATGTGTCTGATGCATCAGGTGTCCTGTCCTTCCTTACCCCGCTGAATGTGTTGGAGGCATCATGTGCTCCGAGCCCCGCTGAATGTGGTTTAGGCGTCAGGTGTCGCCCTGGCTGAACTTATGTTAAGTTGTATCCCGGACAAGGAAGACCTGCTGGCGCTGCCGCGGCTTGCCTTGGGGAGAGCTGAACGTTGAGACCTGCTGGCGCTGCCGCGGCTCGTTTTTGTTAAAGTTATGGTAGTTGTATCCCGGACAAGGAAGACCTGCTGGCTCGGCCGCGGCTTGCCTTGGGGAGAGCTGAACCTTGAGACCTGCTGGCGCTGCCGCGGCTTGTTTTTGTTAAAATTATGGTAGTTGTATCCCGGACAAGGAAGACCTGCTGGCGCTGCCGCGGCTTGCCTTGGGGAGAGCTGAACCTTGAGACCTGCTGGCGCTGCCGCGGCTCGTTTTTGTTAAAATTATGGTAGTTGTATCCCGGACAAGGAAGACCTGCTGGCTCGGCCGCGGCTTGCCTTGGGGAGAGCTGAACGCTTAGTTCCCAGGTGGAAGACCAGTGGAGGGAGGAAGTTCCAAGACTGATAAGAAAGTGTGTTCTGAGGGTGTTCCTCCTGGGAGGACGCGGAACCTCAGAAGTAGAGGTAGGGTGGGGCATTCTTGCCCGTGACCTCTGGCAATCCTGAGGGTGCGGACCCTAGGTGGAAGGAACAGTGGTAGGCATGGCTACCCCGAGAAAGGGAGTGGAGAAGGGCTATTGTGGGCCCGGGGTTACCACCCCCCACTCCGGATTAGCAGGGACCAGTGGTATCTGGGTAGCCCAGGGCCTGGTCCCAGCCACGGACAACTAAGGCGTGTCAGTGGGGTAGCCTGGTTGGGCCTATGTCTTTATTATTTTTCATTTTTTTATTTTTTTTCTTTTCTTAATCTTTAGCGTGTGTGTGTCTATCGGTCCAGGTGGGCGTTGAGCTGGAGGGTGGCTCGGCAGCGCGGGCCACGTCCAGGTTCTATCGCCCTACACGCAGGGAAGTCCATCACGGTAGTGATTGGTCTGCCCTGCCTTTGGGCTGCGAGGGGCATGTGTTGGACGTGGCCCATCTGGCAGGTCCGCCCCTGAAGTTTTTATGGTATATGTAACCTGGGGATGGTGATTCCCCCTCTGAGTGAGTGTGAGGAGAGAGCGACCCACCCTTCCATAGGAATACATGGGGAATGGATGAGTCCTCGGTAGTTCCCGGTGCGTAGAGTGTGCCGGGTCAAGTCTGGTATGTATGAACTCGTGAGGTTGAATGCTGCACAACGGTATATGAGGTATGAGTGTGTCTAGTGTAGAAGTCCCCCTTTTGGAAGTTGGCATATTTGTGGAATATGTGCCTGGCGTATGATTGGCCGGGGCTGGCTGGTGAGCCTGGCTCCCAGGATCTGGGAGGGTCTGCCCGGGGGTGAATGGAGTGTTTAGCATACTGATGTGAGGGGAGGAGTGAGCCTGGGTCTGCTTGTGGATTGACCGTCTGGTTTGAGTGTCATGAATGAGGCTGGGTTTTCCCCAGACACGGCTGGCTCCACCCCCTGGGGTGCGGCTGATGTTCCTAGCCTGGCCAGTGTAAAGAATCCCCCATAACCAGTTCCAGCTGGTTCTCCCCCTGCCTGCCCCTTCAGACCAAGAATGTGTGTATAAAAAGGGTGCTGTGACACTCTGGACTTGTTCTTGTTCTGACTTGAATCTGCCAGGGGCGTGCTGCTGCTGGGGCCCAGGGGAAGGCTTGCCTCCCTGGACCCTGCCCAGCCCCTGGATGCCATGGATACCTGGAAGACCTCTTTGCTGGGAGCTTTCTGCTCCATTTCTTTATGCCCCCAGGACTTTATTGACCTAGCGCCTGGATAGCGCTATCTTTTCCCCCAGGAAGGAGGAACATGTGGGCCTTGGCAGCGCTGGGCTGCGATCTCCGCCGAGGGAATCCCGACGTAGGGGTTCCCCCCGTGATGCTGGTCTCGCGGGTGCCCACCCCGCTGTCTTTGCGCTAATTATATGCAGGTGCCCACCTTGCGTCTTCATTGTTGTGTTATCCCTAATGCGGGTGCCCACCCCGCGTATGGTTGTTCTATTGCGGGTGCCCACCCCGCGATCATTGAAGGAGAAATCACCGCCGCGGCCCGAGCTTCAGTTCAAAACCGCCGCCGAGTCCGCGGCCCGCCTGGTTGTGGGCGGGGCCGCGGGACGGAAGCGGAAGTGCCGCCATTGTAATGGGAGGCGGCCGCCGGGAGCTTGCGAGGCTCCACTTAGAAGTCCGGCCCGGAGAGGAACGGAGTCCCCGGAGAACGGCCCGGTGAGTACATACGGGCTGGGGGACTCCACACAGGTGCGGGGGCAGTGCTCACAAGCCCCGGGAGGCTCCGACGGTGGAGGCATTATTTCTCGAGCCGGCGAGGCTCTGGGGGACATTGTTCTTTGGTGCTGAGTAAGAGCCCCGAGAAGGCTCCAACGACGGGGCGATCTCTGAAAGAGCCCAGCGAGGCTCCCCCCACAAGGGGCACCAGTTGTTTCTTTACGGAGCGGCCCCAGATGGCAGCGGGTCGCTCCCCCTTTGCCCCCCCAGTAACGTTTAGGGCCACGAAGGCCCTAGGGGGCATTTCAATTGTTTTATAGCCCAGAGAGGGCTACAGAGGCACGCCGGTGCCTGAGTTCGTCCCACAGCTGCCCAGCACTTAGTGGGCAGCTGCCACGTTTAGGTCGTGCCCCTCTGAGTTTTGGACTGGGCCTCCTGCGCAGTCTTGCCCCTGACTTTGCTGGACATAGGGCGTCTTAGCCTGGACAAGGCCAGTTGGCCTGGGGACTGCCACAGGTGGTGGCATATGAGTTCTGGCGCAATTGTTCCTTGCTCTACACCGCTGAATGTGTTCATGCATCATGTGTAACGGTCTATTACCCCTACAGGTACGGTGATACTTAGGTGGTTGTTTGCTTTCTCCTAGGACAGGTAGTGCTAGTGAGGTCCTGATTCCCTGCGCAATATTTCTCCTAAGGTGGTTAGGGTTGCGTAGGTGGTACTTTCCGATACCAGTAGTTACCGGTTGTGGCTACATGTTATTTTGTGCTACTGTGATATTATTCCTATGTTCTACGTGCTAATTTCTACAAAGTGCTGATTCCGGACAGTGGTCCATGTGGCCCTGTCCCCTGTATATATAATCCCTTGTAAATTCTCCCCGTGCCTGTGGGCACCTTGTAAAGTGTGTGTCTTTATTTAATGTGTGGTGTATAATACAGAGGCTATTTTTATACAATGCCTTGTGTGGAGTTTCCTTTGTGGGGGGCCTGGGGTGTTGTTGCTGGGTGCGTGCGCAAATGCTTCACATGTCCTCCGAGTTAGGCCTAGCTGCCCGCGCCGCGTTACCTAGAGGGCGAGCAGGGGTCGACCTTTCATAGGAGTGGTGGTCTCTGACTGGCTGGGGCGCCAGCCCTGGCCGGCCGGGGGCCCCATTTCCTACAGTGAACATTACAGCTGTTCCAATTCCTGATGGTATAGTTTGGGACAACTTAGAGCCACCACAGGATGCTTCAGCTCCTGCTGGAACAGATACCGGCTCCTCAACAAGTATTCAGGCCTTGGATGTCACACAGGCTTCCCCAGCATTGGCTGTGGATAAAACAGAAGTTCATCTGTGCTCGAGTGACCTGATCTGTGAGGTTTTGCAGGGATCGTCGTCTGCGATGGCAAGCAACAGTGATGTTGCGTCTCCCAGCCAGGACACATAAACATTTGGCTCATCTTGTGCTGGAAAAATTTTGGCCTCTTTCAAAACAACCAAATTTGGGATTTTTAAACTATAGACACTTTTTCTTGCTGAACTGCATGGTTTTCAGACACTCATAGTTGTTTGAACTATATATGCGAACATATTTTAGTAAGACTTCTACCACTTAAAATAAAATATTTGCATTTTTTAAATTTAAAACATTTTTATGCACTATTGTATGGACTAATTAGTTGTTTGCATACAATGCCTAGAAGTACATTAAAATTATAGTAAGTTGTCCAGTCGGATGAGGAGTGGGTGTTATGTTTCATATATGTACCCCAATATAGGCTCAGGTAGCAACCTAACCTTTCACATATATTCTCCCCTACCATTACACTACATAACGGTTCTTGGGACTGACTTTCCACCTTGTTACGGTACTGGTAACAGGACATGGGGATTTCTCTGAAAGCTAGCCTCATTCATTATGCATGAGGATTCTTGAAAACTCAGCAGGACTACCATCTCCTTCATAATAACTATGTATAAGGGTCATTTCTTCCATCATCCTAAGTCCGACATGACACAGCAAAGTAGATCCCCTGAGGGGAGGGTACCACTTTGGATATATAAACTCTTCCCTTTCCACTCCACATCCCTTTTTACTCATCCCAAGCCTCCTTCTACTGCTATGCCCTTCCAAAAAAAATCCTTCACTCTTCTATCCCCGCACTATCCTTTTCAATCAAAATAACAAACTAACGTCACCTTTTCAAATGTCATATTTCACTATACTAATTCACCACTAATCCTTTATGGGTTCCAGAGTAGCTTGCTACTAGCCGAAAAAGCACTTTAACACTTCATCAGGGGTAGCAAGCACTATATAAATGCAAACCTTTTTCCCCTCTTCTATCTCCCATACCCTTCTCAATCCAAATAACTGACTAACAAATCCACCACTCAAAATACCTTCATATTTCACTATACTAATTCAACACTAATCCTTTATGGGTTTCGGAGGTGCGTGCTACTTGCCAAAAAAAGCGCTTCAACACCCCATCAGGGGTAATAACCGCTATATAAATGCAAACCATTTTCCCTCTCCTATCCCTCTGCTATCCTTCTGAATCCAAATAACTGACTAACCTATCCACCACTCAAATTACTTTCATATTTCACTATACTAATTCAGCACCAATCCTTAACGGGTTCCGGAGTAGCGTGCTACTCGCTGAAAAAGCACTTTGACACCTCGTCAAGGGTAGTAAGTGCTATAGGAATGCAATTACAATTACCATTACAATTACAATTTTATTGTCATGTATTTTTATACCTGCCTGTATTCATCATTTCAGCACTATGGTAGAAATCTACCATCCTTTTACTCTGTTGGTGCTTATAATCATTTATATCTGTTTCTCTCTAATGGCTGTTTCAGCACACCCATTTTACACTAGAATGACGCTGGTTCAACAAATGCTTATTGACAACGTCCCCACCGTTTATTCTGTGTATCTCTCTATGACAAAGTGAGCACGAGTGACTGAGCACTGTTTCCACTATCCCTGATCACTGATGGAACAGACTTGTCATGTTCGATAGTTGCCAAGAACTATTCTCTCCTTGGTAAGAGGGGTTTCTAGTGGCACTGTGAGCTGGCTGGTATACAGGCGAACATACTTGGTGGGGGGTGTCTGGAATCAGTCTGAACCCCAATCCCACTGTCTATGTTGTCTAAACTCGCAGATCCTATATAGGTTTATAGGAACTACACAACAGTACCCGTCCTGTCTGTTGAAGGTCCCAGAACTGTACTTCTTTCGCCTCTTAATGGTTGCAAAGACAAGAGATTTGTCTCCATTGAGCTGATCAAACCACTGTGTGGTCGATTGTCAACAGTAAGCCACCTGGCTAGTTATCAGCCTCCTCTTGCTAGCATATAGGAAGTTCAGATTGAAGTTTTAATAACTGAAGAAGCATCCCTTCTCCAATGAGAAATAACGGTAAACAACAATAAAGTATCCCTTCTACCTGTTACTACAACAACAACATCTGCACAATCACATTGTAGAGAAAGACAGATTTCAATTCAGAATCCTGACAAGTATCCTGCCTACATCAATGTACCACAGATCGAGTCAACTCCCAGTTCTTCGAAATTTGAAGAGCTGGCAAAGATAGATCAGACTGCCTCTGGCTACTTTATCGGCTTTAATGACTTCTCATCTGATTCCTCTGATCCACTACCAACGCCACCTCTACAGTTTGAGCTGAGAGTGCATGTTTTCTATCTGAGGCTGAAAAATACATACTTTGTTTCCCCATGGTTACACCTTTGAATTAAAATTGCGTTACTTTTTCTGATCCTTTGGATTGGCTTGGTGACAGTGTTTTTCCAGCTTCTAAACGGACACTATCTCACAGAACACTCTGCTGCACATCTGGTAAACTTGGTTCTTAAACCTTTTTCGTCATCACACGGAGAACAAAGAAACCTTTTCCTGGTGAAGATTTCAGCTGTTCCCGTTCCTGATGGGATTGTGTGGTATAGGGGTATTGTATGATGTGTATGGCCCCATTGAACTCTTACAAATTCCATGTTTGTTTAAACTTTCTCTAAATGACATTGTCACCCATAGCACTGTCTCTGATGATTGGGATGTAGATACAGTTCATTTGATGCTAGAAGATTTGGGTCATTCTCTTGTTTTCTCCTCTGATGAACTGTGTGAACTATGATGAAGTGTTCTGTCTTCAACATTACAGTAATCATTGCCTGCATAAAGCAAGTAATCCACATGGATTGTAGAAGTCTTTGTTTAGGTAAGGGTATGTTTTTTCTTTATTGTACCTTTTGATATCGTTTTGAAGTTTTTCAGTTTTTTTATGGGCATTGAACTCCTCAAATTCCTTTATGGTTTGTTGTATCTTTTCAAGAAGGAATTTACCATTTGTAATTGTAGAATCTCCCAGTATCTTTTTTTTTTAGAGTTTCTATTTCTTTTAATAGGATTTTAAGTTGTCTCAAGGCAGTTTCTATACTTAAGACCATCCAAGTGCGAGAGCACTTGTTCGCTGAGAAACTAAAACCTATTTTGAATTCTTCATCATCTGTAAAAATTATAGGTATATTACGGATTTGTAATCCAGTTGGAATGATGTTTGCGTTTAAACAATCTGTTAGATATTTAGCATGGAGTTCTGTTCTAACTAGTTTCTTTTTAAGCCGTTCCAATTGGTTGAGATCTGATTCATATGGAAGTTAAGTTGTGAGGCCTTTATTGCCCAATAATGAGGGGCCTGCCGCAATTTTCAGAATATACTCATCTGAATATGACAATGTCTCTGCTTCAGACATAAATAAAGTTGTTTTATATTGAAACAAACAAAAGAAAAACCACTTAAAAGTGGTCCACAGCAGACAACTGTCTGCGCTTAAAGTAAGGTAAGTGCAGTGGACAACCCAATATACCCTTGAGGGCTCGGGCAAATATGAATAAATAGGTAGAAAGGTGCCTTCAAGGGATTTGTTTGGTAAATAATTTGTATAATTTCGATTCTTAATTAAAGGTAGGGCAGTTATATACCTACAAATTTATTAATTATCACTTTTTCAATACTTAAGTCAGCTTAGTTTGTCAGAATCAGGATTGAATAAGGTGTGAGTGAATCATCACATATTAACCTGAATACAATAAATTCAATAAACCAAAAGGAGGAGAAACAAGCGGGTGTATATATAAAAATTGAATTTATATTTCTAGTTCAAAAAAGGGTACTTCAAATTACAACAATTAAATACAGTGAAAGGAAATATTTCAATATTTGATGCCTTCACTTTCAAATTGATCCAACACTTTTTCACAACAATATATAGCCATTTCTCTGGAAAACAGTGTGATTGTCGACGTTTCGGTCTTTAGGTTTTCTTTACCAAGACCATCCTCAGGACAATTTTATTTACAAGGGTATCTTCAGGGGAAACATTTGTGCCTCTCAGCTGACAACACACATTTGGTGTCTGCCCAGAAAGTAAATTACTCTCTGGGCCCACTCCTACAGATTGTCTGGGTCAATCGAGATTAGTATACTTTGCCTCCTCAACAAAGGTCAAAGATCTTCACCAGCAGGATGCTGATAACAAACAGATGGTCTTAGCATCTGTGCCATGCTCTAACAATCCCTTATTTGGTGTCTCTTGTATATTTCGACCTACAGGTCATTAGATTCAAACCTACTTCTGGATAGCTTCAGCATTTCCCTCAGGATATGATTGGAGAACTCTGCCTTGAGCTTATTGTGGGTTTCTCCATCTAGGTTTCCAGAGCCTCTTAAGGAAACAGTGAGCTTCCTTTTGTGATGGAATCCAGTTGACCTTGGATAGATAAATAGTTCTTGGACAAAGTCCCCCTTCTCCCAAATCCAATATATTGGTCTCCAGTTAGGAGTGCCTCTTCTTCAATAGGGTTGGGTCATCTTTCCTGCATTTCGGTTAGAGTAACATGTCCATGTCTGTCCCTGGGGAGGCAGTATCATGATCTTCTGCTATGCTAATAGTGTCACCCATGGACAAATTATCACTATCCTCTGCCACAGTTTCCCACCTCCAATGGGAAGCTAATCAAGCAGTTCAGAGATGTGCTTCTGAAAGCCCTACCTTAGTTTATTAAAGGGGTTGCCCTCTGATGGAGGCCTAGCTGGAGGCTCTTTGTACTCCCCTTGATGTAAGGTATCACTGGTCCGCTTGAGATAACAGAGCAGCTTCTCTCTGCATGACCATCTGTTATTGCTTGCCTCCTTGTGTACGTTTCCTATTTGATCCATCCACAACACATATCCAGAATTTGTACCGAATGGTACCACCTTTGTACCCTCCCAGGGCATGGCACTTGTTGTAAAAGCAACCCTGGAGTCTCCGTTATATGCTCAAAAGCCTCTGATAATGCTCGCTGCACTGTACCATCAACATACGCCTATTATCTGATTAAAACTGTTGACAGGGGACTTTGACTCCACATCTTTATTCTCATAAGAAAAATCACTACACACACAGCAGATCTAAAATGCAGGGCTTCTCCAAGACATTCCTGAGATCTTTTGTACTGAATCAGACTTTTTGGTGTGGTGAACCCCTAAGAAACTTAGGGAGTTTCCCATACCTTTTTATTGCCCATTGTTCACTGCATGTTCTACCCCCCATGGGTTAACAGATAGCTAGGGGGAATGTGCATACTTGTTGTGGGCTTCTGCTGAAAGGAGACTCTCAGTTCTGCACATCCTTGCTAGCCCCTTACAATAAAGACCATGGCTGGACCAGGTAGAATAGTCAGAAATGCCAAATACTGGCCTCGGAGCTGATTGTTAGAAAAATACTGTCTGCAACTTCAGTATAACGATGTAAGATATGTTTTGGTTCGAAGCATACATATCAAAGAGAACATCAATTGTGATGACCTTGGAAAATAGCATGGCCAATTTAGATATTGCAGGTTATTTTGTGACTAGCAGAATATAGTAACAGACAATTAACCAGTTGCCCGTGATACAGTACTAGACTGGGAGTCAATTAACCGTTTGGAGCTTATTTCAGGAATCCAAATTACTTATAAATCTCCACTTTATAGATTTTAGGAAGCACCATTACATCTTCCACTAATTGGAGGCTTTCATCAGTACCAGAGGTATGGCGTTTGTCTGAAATATAAGGATACCCTTTGTAAGAAGGTGGAATCTGACTATATGGTTGCCCCCAACTTTTTTTCCTGGTATTTGAATGGTTTTTGACTAGTCTGGCTGGGATCCTGCTATCCAGGACCCCAGCCTATCTGCTTCCTCTCTAAACTGATGTGAGTACCCTAGGTACATACCAATTGGATACTGAGCCCCTTGTAGATGGTACCCTAGGTACCCAGGACATGGGTCCCTCAGAGGCCTACCAGGGGCTGCAGCACTTATTGTGCCACCCCTGGGACAGCCATACAATCTGACACCACCAGACCACGACTGTAGTCTGGGTAAGGTGGTGCTTGAACCCCTTACAGGGATATAGGTATCCTGTATCCCACTTAATACAACACATATATCCTCATAGGTCACCCCTAAGGCAGGCCTTGCTAATCCTACAAGGCAGGGTGCTGAGATATGTGTGAGGGGGAACCCTTACCTGAGTAGGGCCCCTCTGCAACCTTCGTAAAACTATTGCTGGGTTGTTTGTAGTGCAGCCATACCATATACTCTTAACCACATTATAAGTAATCACGATAGCGTGATAACTTGAGAGTGGCTGCACAGAATCATGTTGTGTTTGGTGTCAAACATGTAGGAATCATACCCCCAATCCAACCATGGGAGTGAGGGCATGATTCCCCCCTGCTAGAGGGGTGATATGGTAAAAGCGGCAGATTTTAGACACCAATTTAAAAGTGCACACGTAGTACAAAATGGATGCTACCTGCCACCCACACGACTCTGGCTGCCTGTTGCTGGGCAGAACTCCAGCCACGGCAGCTGGACAATAGGGATCTTGTTGCAGGGAGGTGCTCCCACCTACCCAGACAGACTATGTGGATTGGAACTGGGTGGATGCACCATAGGATGTCTTTCAGACTTGCACATAGGCTTCTCCAGTGCCTACTTCTGCAAACACCGCCTCAAACCGGTTCAGGGGCATCCTGTCCCCTGACCAGGTGGGAAAACACCCAAAGGGGAGAGGGTGTAGCCACCCTTTCCCGCCTGAACTCTCATTGGTGGGCTCTGATCTAGACACTCCCCTAATCCTTGGATAAAGGTGAATACAGGGTCCCCAGAGCCTCAGATTAATCTTGGATTTCACAGACTTGAACCTTCGACTTGCTGCCTGAATGAAGAAATCTCCCTTGGGGTAAAGGAGTTACCCCCATGCTTGGCAGGCACCTGAAACACTGCAAGTGACCCGGTTGGAACTCCGCTGCTCCTATGGACATCGAAGACTTCTGCCTATCTTGAGGTGGGTTTCCAGGCATCCCAGAGGTCAGTGAGTGTGCACAGCAAAGCTCAGCACCGTGGACCCCGTGGGTGCTGAGATCCCCAATACCCCAGGACACCGGCCACCTCTTGCATAGCACACGACCCTGACCAGTGGGGAAGTTGTGCTTTGGCCCAATATTTTTCACTTTCCATTCTTTTTTATAATTTCTTTAAATTGACTAATAGTGTTGTCCCTCACTAGGAAGAAAGCCATGTATATAACTAGTGGGCCTGTGCTCCCACTCCACTGTAAAATGGCCGACACATTTCACCCCTTGGTGGGTGGACGCGTTAGTCCCTTGTCTTTGTCGATCGTTTGAAATATGGCTCCGTGTACACTCCTGTGTACCTCGATTCGAAGTAGGACAGCGAACTTGGAGAGATGTTACGTAGACCGTAGAGAGAAAAAGAGAAGAGCCATAAGGTAAGATAAGTTGGTGTTCAGGCGCGTGTCATTTAGATTTAGTTCAGATTTATTTATTTATCCCCGCGTGTTTAGTTGTGCGCTTTTCCTCATTGCAGCGTGCACACGACGGCGGATGGAATTCCCTACAGTGGACCCAACGTTAGCTTAGTGATAATACTTCTAAGCCAGGGACTTTTTTCGATCCTTTGGGTGATAAGGTAGTCCTTCGCTGGAATTAATGTATTTTACTGGTTAAAGTGAGGTTCACTCCACCCCCTTCTTCTTCTCCCGCAGTTACAGTCGGGCTAGGGGTAGACTAAACCCCCCCCCCCATACCCCACCGCCTACTAGCAAGTTGATTCCATGCAGGATGTCCGGAGTAAGGGACAATAGCTAAGGTTTGTGTTGAACCTATCCGATTGCAGAATGAGAGATCCTGTAGATTAAATACGTTTATATATATGCTTTTGGGAAGCAGACACACGGGTGTAGAATGAGTTGTCCGTCACATTGGGCGTACATACATGCCTGCGTAAGTTGAGGAATTAGAATTTTTATTTTCCTTGAGATTCACGTCACTGCTGATTCGGTGTTTCTGTTGTGGTGGTGGAACTTTCTGCATGCTTCACAGGGAACGAGACCTGTATTTATACCGGCAAGGATAATCGTTTGGCCATTATGTACTGTATATGTTATTACAGTTTATTATTTTTCTTTATGTAGAATGCTGCTGTTGTTTTTGTCCTGAAGACGCCATAAGAAATAGATCGGCTGAAACGCGACCGCGTCGACAGTTTTTTAACAGAAGGACTGCAAATTAATTGAACTGTTTGTGGATGTAACAGTTTCACATTGCTTCTTTTGAATTATTTGGAAAGTGATGTTCCTATACGCAATGTATGAACCTTCTGGGTAGTCCATACTATTTAAAGGTGGCTCCACAATAGGAAATATTTCATGGTGGACAGTAGCCTTAGTTTGTTTTTGTTTTAGAGGTGTTATTTGTAAATATATGTTCTTTTTATATGCTCAACTATAAAATGGCTAAATAAGAAAATGTGAATATATACACATATGACAGGATTATTAAAGGTATCCTTGTTTAAAAATATTTCTCTATTTTTTCCTCCTTATCACTTTTTCTAAATTGTGTTTCAGATACCCAGGTAATAGGAGGGTTATTGATGGGTATACCCCTAACCAATAGAATTGGCCCAATATTGAGCCAACCTCTCAGCATCATCTGTGCCAAAGATCGACGCCCTAGCCCGCTCCAGCGACCCGTGGGCACATCTTTACGCACGCCAAATTGCTGCCTCCCGCGATCCCTTGTCTCTCGACTGGTGGGCCCTAGCAGAGGTCAATCTTTACTTTAAAGGGCTCCCCTGGTTGCTCCAGGCCTGCTCTACAGTCTCCTCGCTGGAGACCTTGCTCAGACCTCGTTGGTCTGCACAAGTAGCTGTTTTGTGAACCTTGCGTGGGTTGCGGTTGCCAAGGCTTAGTGGAACCAATCCGGACACTAACACCGCAGCGGCCTTCATCCTTTGTGGGACAGTCGCCCTCCAGAAGCTGGCCTTCCTTGAAGCCTCCTGGACCCCGTGGCTGACGATCCAAGCTACCCATCTTCCGCCTGGAAGCACCCGACATTGAAAGGCTCTTTCTCATGAGTCCCCTGGTCACTGTGCCGTGACCCAGACTCTGTCCCCTCTGCTTTCAGGTCCTTACCTTCAAGATCTACATCTTCAATCTGCACGACATCGACAACGCTTCACGCCAGCAGCAGTTCTTCACCTTTCCTCATTGAAAACGAGATTGCGACCCGACATCGAAAACGACCTGTGCACCCGGCTTCCCTGGGGCAGGTAACAGTGGTACCTCGGTACCGTCGTGGGTGTTGGCCCTCCAAGAGCTTAACTCTAAGCTGCTGAACTTGAACTCCTGCTAGAAGTGTTTTAATTCCTGCAATTTCCAACCGCCACATTCTCCATAGGGTTTAATAGAGATCCCGACAGTAGTTTGTACCACTGCACGCGTCTCCCGTGGACCTCCTTCCTCACTACCTTGGGTGGTTTCTTAAGGGGCCAGCGACCCTAAGTGCCCTAGGTACTGTCTGTAGAATTGTCGTGGTTCTTATACCACTTTTTTAATATATGGTTTAGTCCCCCCCTGGGGCGCTATGATTCCAGAGCTATTTATTGTAACTGTCAATGCTTGTTTGAATTGTATCTTTACCTCCAGTTTCATAAAGAGACTAGTGGGATTATTCTTAGAATAAATACATATATTTTATATATATACCTTTGTGGACTACTCTTTCATTTGGTTATTCAAGAGGTTATCTATGGTAAAACAATAAGCTTAACACTCCTTCAAGACTTAGCCTGAAGGCTGCTCTCCACAGCTACCACTAGCATAGCTTTCTTTAAAGGTTGTCTTTTAACCTATCACCTTAAGAGTCGAATTGGACTGGTGCAAGGTGTCCCCTATAACTAGTGGACAGCATATGCCAGGCCAACTTCTCACACCCTTTCTATATAAGATTCATATAATCTGCCTTTGTGGTCAAGATCTTTTCATGCTCATCCGAGTTAAGAGAGAAACCAATATAAACTATAGCAGATTCTACTTTTATATCAGGAGCTGGGGTGTATTAGATATATAGTTTAAGTAGGCAGCGTTAATTAGATGTACTTTTCTATTCGAACAAATATACTTTTCAGCCATTTTTGCTTTGTTGGACAGCATACCCGAGTATACAGAGTTAAATTCACATAGTGAATGAATGTAGATTATCTCTGAATACAATCTACTCCTACTAATATTAATTATTGTAAATTTTAACAAAGGTAATATAGTCTCCCTATCTTAAATTTAAGATCTGTAAATGCCAACCACTGCAATTTCTTCTGTGTCGGCATTTTGGACAGTGCCTGTAATTGGCTAAACTTGAATGTAATTACGACTCACCTGCTTCAGAACCAGAACTGTACTGCAGTCCATGGATCTTCTCCAGTACAGTGGCCTCCACTCTGCCTTTCTTATACTGTAAGTGGTAAGGAATTAAGAGCACATCATGGAGTAGAAACAGAGACCCACCAACCTTACCCAGGCCAGGATTACAACAGATTGTTCCTTTGTGAGTGATGTAGTCGAACGATGCTGCAAGTTATACTTTCCCTTTATGGGCTCCAAAGGTCCTTCAATATAAGGCCATACCTACACGTGTAAGAAGAAATTTCTATGAGAACTGCATCAATAAATATACCAGGTTCCAGATGAAATGCAAGCAAAAACATTACAGCTCTTTTTGTTAAGTCCAAACTAAAGGAGGTAAAACAGCACATCATAACAAAATGGAAAGCCCACGTTAGCTCTAGAAATTCTCAAGCTCCCATGACTGAAAGCTAAAGATGCCCTCGCCCCAGGGTTTGCCAAAGCAGAACCTTGATTCTACTGGAAATTTAATAACTTAATATTCCAACCCATATCCCACCCCCAGAAGATGTATTTAGTGAAGTTTCCCTGAAGGTAACTCGGGTTGGCTGCTGTAATGTCAGGCATACACAGTAAGGATAGCCTACAAAGGCCCTTGTGAGACTTAGGGAATATTTGTTTGCCTGATGTGGTACTCATTGAGAGACCAAAGCCTATGGTACACATGCTGACACTGCTCTCACCAACAGCGTGTATCTCTTTTTGTGTCTGTAGGGCCTGATAGCACATGCCTTACATCAGGGCCTACAACAGTGTTACAGAACACAGTGACGAATGATCAGACCTTGAGCATGCTACGGTGGAAAGGTGATCCCCACCCTGCATAATGATTGGGTGGCATTCGACATGTGTCAGAGGGAGGAACAAGAGCTGGCTGTTCTGGAAGAAACCAATATAATTGAAAGTGTGAAAGGCCTAGGCGTTTCCAATCCCCGGAATCCACAAGGCAAACTAGACAGATAAGGTGCACGTGCCTCCCAAACACAGCTACTTGACTAGAGTGGCGAACCCAAGCCACAGTGGATGGCCAGGAAGCAGAGTTAGATGTGTCCCAGTGGTTCTCCACGGGAGTCACACACTCTGGCTACTATCTTCCACACTCTGCTTCATGCTCTGTTATTACATTCTCTGTACATGTAGGCCTCAGAAGATGTAAGTGTCACAACACTGGGCTCTTTAGAGCTGCAGAGGTGTTTCAAAACTGTGTGAGAGAAGTCATGTTTGGCTTAGTGGGCCTGATTAAAATATGTGGTACAAAAGGGGGTGATGATGGACGGAGCATCAGAACCAATCAAACACTCACACCCAGTCAACAGATCTGGGTTTGATCCATCACCGTTCTTTAGCCCACTCTGCCACCCCAGTTCAGACATGGCCATATGCAAATCAGTCTGACCCTGTGCCGCATGAGAACAGTCCAGCCCGAACTGCCAAACCATGCCTTCCTAGGACCCGTTTCTGGCATTTCAGCCGTCTTCAGCCAGGCTTGCTTGAATCCAGTGGCAAAGTGAGCAAGGGACTCAACGTCTGAGCATACCCTGCCAACTTATGGTGAAAAAAGCGGTACAAAAGGGGGTGATGATGGACGGAGCATTAGAACCAATCAAACACTCACACCCAGTCAACAGATCTGGGTTTGATCCATCACCGTTCTTTAGCCCACTCTGCCACCCCAGTTCAGACATTGCCATATGCAAATCAGTCTGACCCTGTGCCTCATGGGAACAGTCCAGCCCGAACTGCCAAGCCATGCCTTCCCTGGACAGGAAACAAGCTTCCTAGGACCGGTTTCTGGCATTTCAGCCATCTTCAGCCAGGCTTGCTTGAATCCAGTGGCAAAGTGAGCACGGGACTCAACGTCTGAGCATACCCTGCCAACTTATGGCGAACAAAGTGGTACAAAAGGGGGTGATGATGGACGGAGCATCAGAACCAATCAAACACTCACACCCAGTCAACAGATCTGGGTTTGATCCATCACCGTTCTTTAGCCCACTCTGCCACCCCAGTTCAGACATGGCCATATGCAAATCAGTCAGACCCTCTGCCTCATGGGAACAGTCCAGCCCGAACTGCCAAGCCATGCCTTCCCTGGACCGGAAACAAGCTTCCTAGGACCGGTTTCTGGCATTTCAGCCGTCTTCAGCCAGGCTTGCTTGAATACAGTGGCAAAGTGAGCAAGGCACTCAACGTCTGAGCATACCCTGCCAACTTATGGCGAACACAGCGGTATAAAAGGGGGTGATGATGGACGGAGCATCAGAACCAATCAAGCACTCACACCCAGTCAACAGATCTGGGTTTGATCCATCACCGTTCTTTAGCCCACTCTGCCACCCCAGTTCAGACATGGCCATATGCAAATCAGTCTGACCCTGTGCCTCATGGGAACAGTCCAGCCCGAACTGCCAAGTCATGCCTTCCCTGGACCGGAAACAAGCTTCCTAGGACCGGTTTCTGGAATTTCAGCCGTCTTCAGCCAGGCTGCTTGAATCCAGTGGCAAAGTGAGCAAGGGACTCAACGTCTGAGCATACCCTGCCAACTTATGGCTTTGTTCGCCATAAGTTGGCAGGGTATGCTCAGACGTGAGTCCATTGCTCACTTTGCCACTGGATTCAAGCAAGCCTGGCTGAAGACTGCTGAAATGCCAGAAACCGGTCCTAGAAAGCTTGTTTCCGGTCCAGGGAAGGCATGGCTTGGCAGTTAGGGCTGGACTGTTCCCATGAGGCACAGGGTCAGACTGATATGCATATGGCCATGTCTGAACTGGGGTGGCAGAGTGGGCTAAAGAACGGTGATGGATCAAACCCAGATCTGTTGACTGGGTGTGAGTATTTGATTGGTTCTGATGCTCCGTCCATCACCACCCCCTTTTGTACCGCTTTGTTCGCCATAAGTTGGCAGGGTATGCTCAGACGTGAGTCCCTTGGTCACTTTGCCACTGGATTCAAGCAAGCCTGGCTGAAGACGGCTGAAATGCCAGAAACCGGTCCTAGGAAGCTTGTTTCCGGTCTAGGGAAGGCATGGCTTGGCAGTTCGGGCTGGACTGTTCCCATGAGACACAGGGTCAGACTGATTTACATATGGCCATGTCTGAACTGGGGTGGCAGAGTGGACTAAAGAACGGTGATGGATCAAACCCAGAACTGTTGACTGGGTGTGAGTATTTGATTGGTTCTGATGCTCCGTCCATCACCACCCCCTTTTGTACTGCTTTGTTCGCCATAAGTTGGCAGGGTATGCTCAGACATGAGTCTCTTGCTCACTTTGCCACTGGATTCAAGCAAGCCTGGCTGAAGACGGCTGAAATGCCAGAAACCGGTCCTAAGAAGCTTGTTTCTGGTCCAGGGAAGGCATGGCTTGGCAGTTCGGGCTGGACTGTTCCCATGAGGCACAGGGTCAGGCTGATTTGCATATGGCCATGTCTGAACTGGGGTGGCAGAGTGGGCTAAAGAACGGTGATGGATCAAACCCAGATCTGTTGACTGGGTGTGAGTATTTGATTGGTTCTGATGCTCCGTCCATCACCACCCCCTTTTGTACCGCTTTGATTAAAATATGTGACAACATATTGGTCCATGGGCCCTTTCCCATTGCCTTGTGAGCCGCGGTCAGTCTTAGAGGAGGGAGAGAGCCTGTGATGCCCCTCTTTTCTTCTCTTTGCCTCTTCCTCACTGGAGCAGAGGGGCTTGCGGACGGAGCAGTCTGTGGCAGTGACATCTGTCCATGCTCCAGAGGGGGTGGAGTTTTGTGAAAGATTTGGGCGAGGCTGAGACTTATCTATATCCTCCATCAAAGGACAGAGACAGATGACAGGGCAAGTTGGGCACATATAGTGCATTTGGCGGAGACCTCGTGGGCAGTAATACCTCTTCAAAGCTACCTCCCATTTTGTACTTGTCATTCTTCTCTTTTTTAATATTTTTCTTTTAGTCCTCATATGAGACAAGAAGCACGGAGTCTGTTATGTGACACCGACGGGTTCCGACCTCGCTAAGGGCCACCTTCTCCAGATCAAGTCCTCCTTTAAGATTTCTTAGGAGTTTCCAAACACCAACTTTGTACTCTCTCTTTGTTGATTTTGTCTTTAATCCTCGACCTCCAGACGGACCGAGACCTCGCTGTTAAATTGTCTTCCATCTTCTTATCATTTGTACAATGCCAAAGAGTCTCACATCTGAATCCGTTGCTCTGACCCATTAGCACAGTTCAACCTGCTAATACGCTGTGCTGATCTACCCTAATCAGTGCATGTCGGTGGACACACGTCATGCATATTTCTCTTTGTGCAATTAAAACCAAAATAAAAAGAAGCTGTGACTGCAAATTTCCAATTCTTCCATCAGGCCCTTCACCTTCGAAAATGCTGAAAATAACCAGTGCCAGGCTTATCTTAATCTCTCTTTTCATTATATCTGTTGCAATCTTACCCACTTCCTGCCAGAAGAGTTGGATGCTTGGACACTGCCAAAATAAGTGAACGTTGTCTTCTTTCTCTAGGACGCTTTTAGGGCAGCACCTTGTCTTTTGCCCTCCCAGCTTCGCCAGCTTCTTCGGGGACCAATACCCCCCCATGTATTGTAAGAGATGCAAATTTTACAGAAGCCCAAATTGCAGTAATTGATCCTAGTCATGGGTGCGTTAACTCATCAACGCCAGGCCCGTTCTCCACATTTCCTCTAGCAGCGTAAGGGGCCCATCTTCACCTTGCACCAGCATCTATTACCATTTTGACATCTCTTTCTTCTGAGGAAGAGTACTTTGCAGTTTCTCTTCCCATTCTGTTTCCTTCCCCTACATCACCCTGTTCACCTGCCCAGCTAAGCAGCAGATACAATGTAAATTTAGAGATCCTGTGGACCATGAGCCGAGATAGTGTTTTTCATTAAGTCAGGGTACCCCTCCCCCTTCAATTGTTCTCCTCTTGTTATTCCGGTATTTATTAAGGGCCTAGCTTGTATGTCGTGCAAACAGCCTGGTGTTCCAGATAAGTTCTATATAGGAGCACATTTCCTAAACTTGCCTGGGGAAGGCTAAGTAAAGATGTCCCATTAGTGGTTGTGTAGGGACAGACTAATGCTTTTTACTTATGAACCTCCAATGAGGACAATTCTTGATCTTGCGGCAATCATTGCCTGCATTCTGATTTTGGAACTTGTCATTCTTTGTATGCTTCAGACATTCAACTTTGCCCGTTGGTTTGGCTTTTTATTAGTTCCAATGTATTTAAACAACCTCGTCTTGAGGTGCCTGTATGTCCAGTTATTTCTGGCTTTGTAATAAACTAACTAACTTAGAAGCCGGAGCCTGTGATTCTCCAGAGTCATGAATTATTGGCACTGTAAAATCTGATGTGACAAGTTATTTCTATCCTCTACACATCTAAGCAAGTACCAAAGGTCTGTCGACCAGGGGTTCCAAAGTATATCTAGAAAAAGGAACCCGGCCCCATCAGTTGGTAGCAATGTCTGATGGTTACCTCTTGGAGTAAGGGAAGAACCTAGGAACAGTTAGGAAAGCTTAGCCCATGGAGGTCCAAAGAGCCCAAAGGATGAGAGCCCAAAAGATCGAGAGTGGAGAACGACGGACGTTGGCAGAGACTCACAGAGAGTGACGGTGCAGCGAGAACATCGGTGAATGGTGGCGTATGAATGGGATGTTATGTGTTAGATTTTGGTGATGATTTGATAATGTGAAGTCTTGCAGAGTTGGGATGAGAGTCGAGTGAATATGGTTTCGGGCCAAAAAGGCGCGGTCCATGAGATATGGGATATGAACATTTGATTTTGATTTGATGTCAGGATTGACGAGTAGCCTAAGATCACGGAATAGATTTGAGGTGTAGAAGACACTGAATTGATGTAATTGTCTGACCAGTGATTGTGGGAAATCGTGACGCACTGTCGATGACCCGTCTGAAGATAGGGAACGTATGTGAGTGAGCTTGTTAGAATTGTGTGGGAAGCCTTGTGAACAAGGGTGGACCACAGTGATTTGAGTGGCCAGCGCAGGTCGTGGGCCACAGTGTGGGAATGGTCTCGAGAGACTGGATCCTATTGATTTTGAAAAGAGGCAGACAATTACTTGAGACTGTCCAGTCGTTTCATGGACAGTCTAATTTCTGTGACTGTCTGGTCGTTTCCTTGGACAGACAGTTACTTGATTCTATGATTGAGAGTGTGAATGTGTAAGGTGAGATTGTGAAGGAGGGTGAACCGCTGTGAGGGGGAAGAGTGTTGTCGGCGTGTGCCGCACTGCGATAGGTTGGTTGGTGTAACACCGTGCTGGGATTGGTATATTGTCATCAGGAAGTTGAAACGAAAACATCTTGTGGGTAAAAGAATTTGGTTCAATCATGCGATGCTTTAGAGGCTTATGAAATATTTGTAGAGGAGATAGAGGAGTAGTTACTTGTGTGGATGAAGAAGCACCACCCGAGGATACCCCAGCACACTACAGGGCCACAAACGTAGGGTTCCATACCATACTTTGGCTTCAAAATTGGCATAAGATTACTGAAAAGGAGGGAGATTTGGCTTTTCCACGCTATGGCTTGTTTAGATTAGAGGTACTGTATCAGTTGAGGGGAGTGATGGCTTAATTGCAACCTCCACCTAGACCAACACAGTTTGAGGCATTAGACGCATGGATGAGAGCAGGACAGGTGAAGAGTAGGGAGAGAAGAGGATGAAAAAGGCGGTGAAAGTGTATCAGGATGCGCGATGAGACGCACAGTTGAAGAAGTGGAGTGTAGACACCATAGAGGGAGAGAGGCTGTTTCCACTATTAGTAAAGACAGGAGATGCTCGGAAAAGGAAGGAAGATGATGATAGTGACACTGATGACAGCTTGTTAGATAGGTTGCTAGCAGAGCATCCTCTGCCATACAATCCAGATTCAGACGAGGAGAAAACGGGAGAAACACAGACGAGCCCTAGTGCGAGAGTAGTGATAAAGATCTCAACAGGAAAGGAAGGAACAGGGATACCAACGTTGGGAGGTACAGAGATGAACAGAGTTAATGCTGCTACGCGGTTAACGGAAGCCCTTACGGTGCTGGTCACCATTGGACCTACAGTGTCAGTGTATGACCCAGATCAAGGGGAAAACAGTAGTCAGCCACGGTTAGGAGCAGGAGAAAGAATTAACTTACGAGGAAATGTTACTGCGACCATGGGCTAAGCTTTCCTAACTAGTCCATTTTTGGTGCCTAGAGAAGCTAGTACTCCATTCCCAGCCACCGCAGATCCTTCTAGAGTGCGTGTTGGGTATAGCGCAGTATGATCAGTGTCATTGGCAGACTCACGTTTGGACTTAAGGCTGTGGGAAGCTCCAGTTAGAGGAACCATGGGTCGGATATCAAGAGGAGGAGTTGATCAGGGAGCTTCTGGGAGTCAGTATGTCCCACAGAACATAGCGACAGGAAATTACTGCAGGAATCAGAGCAGTGAAGGTGAGGAACCGAGTAGTGCATCAAGTCAGGGAACGATCAAGGCTGCAGTAAAGACTAAGGTGTTAAACGTAGTAAGGTTGAAGGCAGAAGTGGATGAAATAATAAGCGGACACTTCCACTAGAGAGGATAGAGCTTTATGAGCAAGATGAGTTGTTGTATGGGGCGAAGGATGTTACTGGTAAGGTAAGGAAGGCACATGAGAAACTGACAGAAGTGGCACAAAAGTATGACCTGGATTTCTCCAAACCAAAATGTTACAGGGAGGTCATAGGTTACATTAGAGCGACCTGGAATTGGAGGCGAAACGAGTCATAAGATTGAAAAACCATATTTGAGAATTGGTTGTAGGGATATGCGCATGGAGCATGCTTGCTAAGTGGGAGGAAGGGTGGTCCAAGAAAAAGAATGTCAAGCAAGGGATAGGAGTTACGCCACATCTGGGAGGGGTGAACAACAAGAGTAGAGGCTTACCCATTGTGAGAGGTACCAAGCGGAGGGTATGTACATGTGCCTGGGAGCAGGGGTGACTTGGCAGAATTTACAAATGATTTGCCTCGGCTGAATGAGAAGCCTGAAGAATGGTACAAACAAGTGGATCGCTTTGTCAAGATTTCAAAAGTACAGTGGGTTGATTTGAATACTCTGTTTGACATTGTGGTACCGAGTGACTTTTTTTTTTTACAGAGTTTTATATAGCGCGAACTTGACCCGAATCGGGTATCAGAGTGCTTTACATAGCACCAGTTGCATTTGTGGTCTGCTTGCAAAATTGCAGTAGAATGACTATCTGCCAAACCCGACGAGACCGCATAACCATGGTCCTTCACCAGTGTTCATGAAAATGTTTGAGCAAGTAATCACATGGTTACAGTCCAAAATCTTGCCACAAGATATTGATTGGCTTAAACTAGATCGGACTACCCAAGAGCCAAAGGAAACGGTACATTATGAGAGGCTCTTGCAAGCTTTTAAGCAGTATAATGGGTTGGACACTTTAGTTTCGAAGAACATGGGACATTTCGTCTTCAAGTTTGTTCTAGGACTGAGGCCAGAAAATAGCTTTATGATCCAGCAGCATCTGATCGGTTGGCAAAATAAATCTGTGGACAAGATTCTATGGTACGCCATATATTGTTGTGATGAGGTAGACTCTAAGCATAGGAAAATAAAGGATAAACTGATGTCAGACCAGATGAGAAATGCAGATAGGTTAGAACAAGCGCAGTCGAGTGAAGGAACATTGAGTCAGAAGCAGGGAAACAGTCATGGAGGAACCCAGAACGTGATGATTCATGCGGGTCAGGAAAGAGGGAGACCTATTGACCCCAAGACTGGAGTTGAGGTGGGTACCCTAAAGAAAACCACTGCATGTCATTTTTGTCAAAATATTGGGCTTTGGAAGCGCGAGTGTCGATTAAATCCATCAAATCAGATCTAAGATGACGAAATAGTATAAGTACTTGAGGTAGTAAATACTGTGAAGAGGCCCAGGTACGTACACTGGGGGGTCTGAGTCCACAAGTGCAAGTTCCCCAACCTCCGAGAATTCCACAGGGAAATCGAGTATACCAACAGATACCCTTTATCAAAGCTTTAGATGAGTTCGATTCAGGCCTGTTGCAATGACGGTGCCTGAGGAGGGAGGAAGACTGTACCCTTGGAGCAGTCTAAGTGGTAGACCAGAGAGGACCGGATGTGGAGGTGGATATGGACGGTCATTTCATCACATTCTTGATTGATACTGGTGCTACCCGTTCTACTGTGAGGTCCGCAGTAGTCTCAAATCTACCCCTCTCTGGACAATTGACCCAAGTTGTAGGAGTTGCAAATAAGAGAAAGACCAATCCACAGACAGATGAGATACCTGTGAAGATAGGCACCTTTTAGGATTGTCACCAATTTGGGATGTGGGATTTGAGTCCAGTCTGTTTGTTGGGTCGTGACCTTTTTTGTAAATTGAGTTGTACCATCTATTGCATGCCCAAAGGAGTAGAGTTGCAGACTAACAATGATGATATTGCAGTCATGCTGGTAAATCAGAATCTCTGTACAGAGATTATCCCCGTGTTGACGGTGGAAGACCTGCCAAACAACTTGAGGGACTCTGGCTCTCCAGTGGTGTGGGACTTCACTGGAGAAGAGATTGTGTTGATTCGACGAGTTGAGCCAGTTAAGATACAGATCAAGCCGAGTGCTGTTTCCAAGAACACCCCAGTACAATGGATGCCGGAAAGGGTGGCAGGAATTACACCTGTGATTGAGTACATGATCAAGAAGGGCATTCTGAAGGAAATCATGGAGAGCCCATGCAATTCGCCCATAATGGGATTGCAGAAGCAGAGTGGGAAATACAGAATCGTGCAGGACCTGCGAAAGGTCAACACAATTGTAGTTCCTTGTTTTCCTGTGGTACCGAATTCATCTGTGATCTTGTTCCAGATTCCTTGTGAAGCTGAATGGTTTACAGTGATTGAACTATGTCAGTCTTTCTTCTCGATACCCTTGCACGAAGAAAGCCAATTTGTATTCGCTTTCCGTCTGGAAAATCGTGTATTAACGTGGTGTCGCATCCCACAAGGGTATGCTGAGAGTCCATCAATCTTTAATCAGATTTTGAAAAAGAATCTTGAGAGTCTGATGCTGACACAGAGTTCAGTTCTTGTGCAGTACATTGATGACCTCCTGATTGCATCAGAGACTGAGGAGGCTTGTAGGGTTGATACTGTTGCACTGTTAAATCACCTGGCAGAGAATGGACACAAGCCATAGCGGACACTTGGGATGAGGTCAAGTGTCTGCAGGAAGGAGTGTCAGATCAAGAAGGAGCTGATTGGATTACAGCAGATTGTGAGAAAAGAGATGATGGCATTTGGGTTTCATCTGATGACCGAGCAGTGTTGCCGGACTGTTTACTGAGCCCTATTGTGAGGTAGATTTAGGTAGCAGTTTACATTGGGAGAGATATCATGGTGTAAGTATTCAGACAGCCACGGTTTTGTGCGTTTGCTTAAGCAGTGTGTCACAGATGTGTTACATGTCAACGGATGAATGCTGGAAAGAAAACTGTGGTTTAACTGAGTCACATTGGAAAGTCTGGGGGTCCTTTCAACGGGATCCAACTCGATTTTATCAAGATGTCTAGGTGCAATGGACTGAGATACATTCTTGTGGTGGTTTGTGTTGTCTCACAGTGGGTGGAAGCATATCCAACAGGAAGGTGTGATGGTCTCATGGTATCAAAGTTGTTACTTAGGGAGCTCATATTGTGCTTCGGATTTCCAACTTCATTGGAGTCGGATAGAGGGACCCACTTCAATAGTGAAATTATTAAACTGCTTTGTACTGCCTTACAAGTTGATCAGAGATTGCACTGTAGTTACCGACCAGAGGAGTCTGGTCTTGTGGAGCAGATCAATGGGACTCTCAAAATGTGGATGACAAAGTTCTATTCATCCACATCTCTGAAATGGCCTGATGCATTACCTTTGGTGTTGATGAGTGTGTGTAACATCACCGATAGAAGGACAGGACTTTTGCCCCTGAGATCTTAATGGGGAGGGTGATGCGCTTGCCAGCAGTGCCATCTACAGCGTTGATAAACCTCACCAATGATTTGATTCTTGATTATTGCAAAGGACTGGCTGACGCGGTCCATTCTGTGTCTTACCAGGTTGAAGCTGCGACTGCACCGATCTCGAAGGATGTCTGCCACGCCTCCCACACCCGCAGAGTTTCATGACCCTCGTAAGAAACAGCTCCTCTCCCTGAAGGAAATCCAGCCAGGGCTGTGAGGCCACTGGATATGACAAGTCAAGCTGTGGGGGTTACTGACGAGGCTGCTTATCCACCAGAACAAGCTGAGGGGAGTCACGCTACACTAAGCCCAGGTATCTACTCTGAGGCAGACTAACATTGCGAGTGGTACAGAGTCAGATTCAGCTGAAGAAACTGGTGTGGAAAGTGACCGGGTACAGAGAAGGAGAGCAGAATTCACAAGAGAATGGTGGCCTGTGAGACAGAAGAGGCAGAATTTGAGATTTGCACCTGAAAGAGATCTTGCTTCTGTATGTGAAACGTCTGAATCAGAGCTAAGTGACACAGAACAAGCACAAGAGGGCGTTAGGAGGTCGAGGAGAGCCAGAGTGCCGTGCCAAAGATACGCTGCCCCGGAGTGGACTTACCTGGTTACAGATGCCGGGAGTAGTGGGGACCGGGAGACTGAGGTCCGTACAAGTGGTGAGCAGAGCCTCAGAGTTGGTCATTGAGATTGAATTACTGGTCCCTTGGATAGAAGCCGATGGGGGTGTTGACAGTGACTGTACCAAATCCTCCGATATTGAGCAGTGTGAGGGTTTTGATTCTGCAAGATCTGTCATTTCCAACCTTTGGATATCAGCCACATGCGCAGTTCGTCTTGAAATTCTACAGCGTGTCATTGATGAAATTGGCTCTGATCTTGTGAGGGATTGCTGATTGAATTGTGTACTGTAAACAAAACGCTTGTTTTAATAGAAGATAACTTAGGCCCGAGTGGAAGAAGAGTAAAGTTAGGGTTTTCCGCAGAAAAAGAAATAGGGCTAATGAAGTCTTTTGAACTGTGTAAATATTTGTACAACAATCTCTGAAGTTGGTTTCCAGGACTCCAACGAACTGTGCCTGAATTCTGTGGAGCAGCAATAAGAGGCAGAGAAAGAGACTTTGCGTTAATCCTCTTGCTGTGCTGACCCGAACTCAGTTAAAAATGGAGTCTGGAAATTCGAACCGTAGAGCCAAGTGTATAATAGGTACCCTTATAGTAGGAGTAATAGTAGTGAGAGCAGTAGTTATTTTATCATTGAAAACATCGCACAAAGCTGAAGGTGATGGGGTGGGAGTACTAGGAACCTCCACACCTACCACTTCTAGCACGAAAGAGGGTACATTAGGAGCTGATAAAGCTATGCTAGATCAAACTAGCAGTGTGTTGCATGTAGATCTGTCTACGGGTGACTATACGTTGAATGCTTATGCGAAATTGCTGTATGAGTATGTGAATACAATTGATGTGAGGGATTGTTTTTTGTATATGCAGTTACCTGCATCAGTAGAGGAGGGGATTCGTTACCACCACCTGCCTCTAACGTATGGTATCACATGTAGTTTATTGCTTGGTATGTTTTACGGTAAGGGTCACTATGAATATTATTTCTCTAACTACGACGTAGTGCTTTCAGAAGTTCCAGCTTATAAGCTCCTAAATAAATATGATTATTACAAGCAGGAAGAAAGGATGGGAAAGTATTTTATACCTACCGTTACATTAGATACAGCTTACGGTCATCGCCATAATTTGACATGTATGCTTACTGATGTATAGAAGAAGTTCATAGATCAAGTAGAAGATAGACATAGGCAATTAACAGTTAAGCTAAACAGTAGAGAAGGGAAATTTGAGTGGACCAAGGAGGAGTTAGCACATAAAGCGAACGGGAGCTATGGTCCAATAGCTTTAGATTTTGAACAGCGAAGGAAACTTTGCATTAGACATGAACAGACCTATTATGATAAGATCATTGTTGGACAGAGCATGTGAACATATTTTCACAATTGAAGCCACTGTGAAAACCTTTTTGCAAGAAGCAGTGCAAGTGGTACCCAATGTGTACTTTGTGTGTGGGAAGAATGCGTATGAGCGATTGTCAATGAATTGGTATGGCACGTGTTATGTGGCTGTTGTATTTCCTAAGATATACCACGTTGAAGACTTGGGACCATTGGAAGGGGGAATACACCATAGAGAGAATTGAGGTACAAGTGCAGGAGAGATTATTGGAGATGTATTTGGAGCTATGATGCCAAGTTTGGGAGTGGTTCTGAATGACATAAAGATCAGAAGGTTGTATTGTAGATAAGTTGTCTGCGAATACATCTCAGTCTTTGTTACTTGTGGATGGAGTGAGGGTGTCGATAAGAGCTATGGTGATGCAAAGCTGTCATGCGTTAGAGGTGTTGCTAGGAAAACAGGGCAGATTCTTTAAAATGTTGAGGGTTCAACAGTGTTTTACTTATATCCCAGACCATAGCAAGAATCTGAGGAAATATATAAACAACATCACTGAGATTCACCATAAGGTACATGACTTGCCAACAGAAGGAGTTTGGGACAAGGTTGGGAAAGGATTTGGAAAGTTTGAAAATTGGTTTGCAGGCCTTAGTAGGGGAATTCTTGGTTACTTTCTGAAGCCCATCATCATAGTAGTGGTTTGTGTGATTCTTTTGATTGGAGTGATAAGGGCTTATAAGTGGACTAAGGCACGACAGGCCGAGAATTGTCTTAGGCAACATGAGAAGAGAATGGAGAAACTGCAGGACAGTCACTATGAGAATATCAAAAGCTTAGAAAGGTTTCAACAGGGAAGACTGTCTACAACTTCTGTTTAGGTTAGTTCTTTCTACAGGGAATTGTGATTGGTTGTGATAACACTTGTCCTCAGAGGGGCGGACTGATAGAGCGCAATTGTGCTCTTTCATTTGTAGGGGTGCATTATAATCACAAGTAGTTTGCACCTGCATTTATTCTTTTGTCGTGTTAACATTTGGATACTAGAATGTGAAATATAATAACGCGTAGAAGTGAGCTAATAGAGATACTTCCTGTAAAGTGGAGAGATTAATATTGTAATTGTGTATTAAATGGTGAAGATTCTAATGTTCATTTTAAAATGACTGAGAATTAACTTACTGTCATGTAATGCATTCATTTATACATGCGCAATCTTAATGTTCATGTAGATGCGTGTTTAATGACGTACCACGGTGACTTTTATTAGCTGATTTTCAGTAGGCCTTATGCGCCTTTCCCTAGCCCTCAGAAATGAGTTGTTCGTAATGTTCATGTGTATGTAGAATCTTTTTCTTTCTCATAGGAGAAATTCACCCTTGTTAGTTAGAATAACACTTTTGTTTTAGGAGCTTGGCTTGGGGAGGAGAGAATACATTGAACAAGTGTTGCTGATAATGTAAGACATTGTTCTTTCTCACTGGAGAAGGCCTGGGAATCAAGGTCATCGAGCCAGAGACTAGGAGTATTGAAACTAAATGGAAAATCACTGATGAGGAGGTGTCCAGCTGGATGAGGCGATCGGTTGATGTGAAATGGGAGTGTCCTAGGATTTTGGTGTTGGAATTAGGGTCAGTGCCCCGGGGGTTGAGTTAGGAGAGGAGATTCGATGGAGATAGAGAAGGGGCATCTTAGAACGAGCTCTGTAGCTTTATGCTACTTGGCCCATTCAACGTGAGTGTACTTCTTAGGAAGTCTTCACGCACTGACACCTTTTCCTGAACTTGCCTGGGGAATGCTAAGTAGGGATGTCCCGTTAGTGGTAGTGTAGGGACAGACTAATGCTTTTTACTTACGAACCTCCAATGAGGACTAATCTTGATGTTGGGGCAATCTTTGCCGGCGTTCTGATTTTGGAACTTGTCATTCTTTGTATGCTTCAGAGATTGAACTTTGCCCGTAGGTTTGGCGTTGTATTAGTTCCGATGTATTTCAGCAACGTCGTCTTGAGGTGCCTGTATGTCCAGTTATTTTTTGCTTTGTAATAAACGAACTAACTTAGCATCTGGAATCTGTGATTCTTCAGAGTGATGAAATATTGGGACTGTGAAATCTGATGGGACAAGTTATTTCTTCCCTCTACACTTCTAAGCAGGTACCAATGGTCTGTTGACCAGGGGTTTCACAGCATATCTAGAAAAGGGAACCCGGCCCCATCAAGGGGAACAGCAGTTATGAATTTTTAAAGTTTGAAGTAGAAATAGCGCCAAGAAGCACAAAGTGTCAAAGATAGTCAATGGTCACAATAGAACAGGACTGAGGAGCAATTTGCGATAGTGTTCAGGTCAGATATACTAATCAGATTTGTCCTGATCAAAGATTTTACCTTCTTACTTTAGTCCTTTAAGTCCCAATCCACCACAGGAGTACACTTCAAAAGGAGGGTAGCAGGCAGTGGCAAACAAGAGGGTCCAGTCCAGGTCCAGTTGCCACCAGTCACCTCTGCAGTTGTAGGAAATGACCTCTTGTAGTTTATTGTGTCCCTGTAGCTTTAACAAGAGGTCAGTCGTATGACCCATGGAGTCAACTTCTTTGCCATGGGTAAAAGAGGGAGAGAAGACCCAATCTTCTAGGCTCTCCTCAGGTCTCACACAACAGGTTCAGTCCTCTTCTGATCTCAGGGCCAGCTTTAGCTCTGGTGGTGCCTGGTGTGACAATCCTTTTTGGCGCCCCTCAATGACCTCCTTCTCCGTGGATTCCCTCAATACCACCCTACAACAGTGCCCCTCACCTCCCCGTAGCCCCTTTCACATACATTTCCTTTTTATAGTGCTACTCATACCAGTGTACGGTGTCACAGTATTTACACCACACACACATTATACAGAGACAATGAATCGTACATATGTAACTCAGTCTATAGGAAATGTCACATAAGACAATGAGGATTACAAGATGTGGGAATCACGTCATCCATACTAGTAGGTACTATATTTTATGAGTGTTTGGTCTGGAGAAGCAGAAAATATGGATTTAAAACACACCTGAGTAGTTAGGGTTAGCTTAACTAATAAGAATGCATTTTTAAACAAACTAACCATTTTACCAACATTAGGATGATGAAGAACAGGAAAAAAATAAGATTTCAACCTTATGCATTGCAGTTTGCATGCAACTCTTTGATAGAAGCTCATAGGTCTCTGTGCTATATTAAGATGGTAACTTATGAATTGCAAGTAACAAAATGATCTCTTCAACAAAAGCAGTACCCCATTGAGATACCCTCATAAAATACTGTTCTGTGATCTGCATGGTTCATGTTCTTTGCAGCAGGCATTTTAACCCTATTCGCTCCTCTATGATGAGTCACACCTGCTACTAGATAAAATGTGCTCTCTCTCCAGCAAGAACATTAATAACAAGAATTATCTTGACATTTTATTGTTGCCTGAAAACTGTCCGATACACAAGAAACTCTGCAGTGGGTGTTTTTTAAACAAAGCACACCCGAGGCCAGCGCCAGGTGTGGCTACACCAGTCACACTGCCCTAAAACTGTCTGATCTTCCTCAGGTCCTGGAGTGTTTCGAAGTGGGTCCCTGAAGAAACCACATTTATGCCTGTCTCGAGCTAGAGGGTGGGATTCCTCCTGGGATAACCAAACCATTAGGGTAAAGGTTTCTGAGGCTAACCCTACCAATGTTGGGAAATTTTAAGATGCCCAAAGTCTTTGGCCATGCTAAACATAGGTTTGGGGGACTGGCGGTGTGTGGGGGTTGTATACTATGATAATCATAGTACCCTCCCATATCTTACACCAAATTGAAGTTTGGGTTAGTTCCCATACCCACATCAACTTCAGAGACAGAGGTCTGGTAGAACAAAGCTGAGTTTTCAGCAACCATACATGTGCTCGACAAGAACTGTTTGGGCATCGTGCCTTCACCCTTTGAAGTGCACCCCAAATGTTATATGTAAACTCCTAAGGCCTGTCAAACAACATGTTAAATTATAATGTCAAAAAGAAGACCACTAAGATTGGGGACTGACTGGCTGGGAGGACACAAGAATGACACTGCCCGAGAGGTAGTTAGCATTTGTCTGTGACAGAAAAGGCCTCTTTGAAGTACACCCCATGTTTCATATGAAAAATGACTGCACCACAACCGGAGCATCCTTTTGAGTATCTTTGTCTGCATTCCTCAGCATCAGGACCACTCCATTGACATCAACTGAGGTTGTCCTGTAAAGTTTGAAACTTGCTTCAAAAACTCTCTGATGACCAGGTAACTGTCCAAAGTATCCTTGGCCCCATCAACGTTATCCCTGCTAGATTTGATTGCCCAAGTCGGGCAGGAGTGCTTACATGAACTTTTTCAAACTTTTCAAAAAAATGTTCAACCTTTACGTTTGACAATGCTTATTTGCAATTGCATTTAAAAGTGACAAAATGTTCTAAAATCTATATCTCCAGAATCCTTCAGTTGATTTTAATGTTCAAAGTCTCTAAAAATTCATAAAAATACGCTCTATTTTTATAAATTGTGATTTTCTTATTCTGTTGTTTGGTGCTGTTAAATGTGTCACCCTTTGCCAAGCCTTACTGCTAGCAGCACCAGCTACCCAGGGTTGAGCTAAGGTAAAGAAAATGATACTGACTGGACCCAAGACAGTATCTGGGAGTGTACTCCACGATAAGGCTCCACAGCCATATCATATAGTACACCCAGATCCTCACACACTTCCTGAGCCAATGTGCCCCGAGGGGTGGCTATCTCTGTAATTCTCCACTGCATACAATTAAAATACCCACTTGGGTTTACTACATCCCTACATGTCTGTGGCATATGTATTGCAGTGTTTCTCCTGGGTGCCTGTGATGTTATTTTACTGTGGGACAGGTAACTCACACCCTCTCAGGGGTGATGGGCATTCCCACTAAATTAGACCCTAAGGCAGCCCTGCTTTTTCTTAGTCTGTAACTTGGATTTTGCCACAGGTGCTACAATGTTAATAAACCTGGGATTTCTCGTCAAAGCATGAAAAGGTTGAGCACTGACAGGCCAACACGGCACCTCAACTGCAGGCATAGTTGAGAGGCAAGACCAGTTCTTCCTTGATTGATGAACTAAACCAGCACTTGAGCAGATGTAATTGCAAACACCAGAAGATCTGGGGTGTTTGGCGGGGACACTTTTAGTGTTCTTAAAACAGCAATGTTTCTAATATTATCTAAACCGCTAATTCCACCTGCACCCACCTTGCTGTTGATTCACACACCCCAAATTGATGATACAATCTGTGTTATCTGCGATACCAATGTGAACAATGCCTTATGAAGTATATCTCACACACGTTCTTACAGTTGCCTTGTTTATAAATTGACTAAAAGCAACAAAATGTTTTTACTTAAAAACAAAAAGACTAATTACTTTTAGCAATACTGTAGCACTGTTTCCACATTTCAGAATTACAATTATGGACTGCTTTTTCTAGTTCAGATAGACCGCATACTTCTAATCCTGCACTTATTGGTGTCAATATCAAAACCTGACTCTGTTAGAATTAAAATGTATTACTGCCATATTAGTCGTATTTTACCTGATATTATGTTAGCATTTATGTAGCTATTTCATAATATATGCTTGCTGTATGCATATGCAACTAATAAGTGCAGATGTTACGTTAGTTAGGTTGACGCTGTGCCACCATTTTACCTCTCGAAGATGCCATTTTGTGCTATAATCAAAACTGTTACTTGATCATTTTGGAGAAATGGTCCTTGGTAAGTTTTGTTTCTCAAATGCTGAATCTTGCTCATTAACGCATGCCTTTTCTGTTACATAGAGGCCTTCTCCCACCTGTCTAGTGGGGAGGATAAGCCAGACGACCTTGGGCAGTAGATAGCTTGTGCCAGGCTGCGGAATCGAAACTTATGTTCTGTACCCCCATTGTATTACGACAGCTACCAGTGTTTTTCCATAGTAGGCGGGTCTTTGTGGGCTCCGCAACATACATAATGTAACTTTATGCTTGTTAGAGTCAGTCCCTCATCAGCAATCATAGCAGGCTGGTCGGATTGGACTCCACTGCGGTGTGTTTTGTGAATAAACTAGTTTGCTTGTATTCTCTACTGCGTTATTGACTCTTCATTTCTTGGAAGGCTAGAGGAGGTCGAGAGTGACCCGGGTGACCCTAGTTGGGTCACTTCCTTCAACACCACAGATGGGGAAGACAATACTCGAACTCCAAGACTACATCATCCAGGTCATCTAAAAACCCAGTTCAGGGAACGCAGCGAGCAGTCTGTTACACCACCACATGCAGCTGCTGAGAGTGAGGTCCAACATGCCGAGGACAACGATGAGTAGGTCTGGCTTTTGACTGAATGGAAACACTCCTTTCCCATGTCTCAACAAGACATTAGATCATCCACAGAAGTAATGACAGCTTTGTGCACCGCCCAAGGAGGCAATTGGTGGTACATATTACAAGAGCAATCATGACAAACCTCGGTGGCTATCCAAAAGGCTCTCATCTATCCACGTTATCCCAGATAGACTAATTCTGTGAGGGAACTGGCTTGTACTGCCCAGTCTTTTTTGACCAAGTACTTGATCTAGCTGATGCTGGACATCAAGGCTCGACCGAGGAAAGGTATGGGTCCAACAACATACCCGAGTAATAACTCATGTGACAGTTACACAAGGTAGCCAGGGCACTTGTCCCAGTAATCAGAGAACACATCCCTGTTGACTTCTGGGTAAGGGTCATATTCAACTGTGGCAGCCTCCAAGATGTCGCTGTCTTGTTGTAATACTTAGTGGTACCAAAAAAACACAGAGGTAAAGATATTGCAATCTACATCAGGAGAAAAGGCCAAACTCAAGAAACTTATGGCCACTCATGGCCTAAAATTGCAGAAGACTTCAAGTCACAAGTCGAGCATACCAAGGTGACACTCTCCAGGTTGCATGATAATGGGAAAACAGAACGATTCATGTGGACTCTGAACAAAACCATATGCTTTGCCATTGCTACTGGGGTCAACATTAAGTGAGCTATTGAGGCATTTCTTTGAGAATACTGAAACATCCCATATGTCACAAGGGGTCACCCAATTTTTGTCGTGAGCACACAATATGTGGCATTAGACTCAATCGCTCACTATGAGGCCTGGAGCCCCGTTGAAAGAATGACAACTGGGGTTGTGCTGACGAGAGGCCGCAAGACCGCAGCGAAGATTAAGGCCATCAGAGTTAAAAATAGGATAAAAAGGTCCAAATTTAAAAGTGCCACCGTGTTGCAAATAGAGAAAATGTCCCTTCAATTCCACTGTTTGGATAGTAAAATACAGTCATAATTTGGGTCTCTTGGCCCTGTACCATTGCACCTACTGCACCATTGATAGGTATGCACATGGCTCACCTCAAACAACCACTGAACTATCTCGGACATCAAGGTAACCCTTGTCATCGCCCATCGCGGTGCAACCATGAGACTTTAAATGTGTCATTCTTTTGCAAAAACCCTGACCTCTGCTAAGGGAGCATTCCTGGACTGCACACATTTACTATGTGTTTATGATAATCTGGTAACCAGGTTAAAACAACAATAGGCGATCTGCAATGAGTGTGGGGAAAGTAATACAGCCTGAGTGTCTTGAAAGGTGCACAAAGTTAAACCGGGTCGGTTACCAAACGACCCTAAATTACTACTCCACAGAGGGGCAAACTATATTAGCAGAATGATCCGAGCACGCAAATAGTAAGACAAAATGTCAATGTTCATCCAACAGTTAATGAATACAAATCCACTTTAATCCATGTTCGGGCCAATGGAGGTGTAATCCAATAGTCTTCAGATCAGAAAAGCGTAGACTTTCACATAGCCAATGAAAATTCCAAACATTAATGGAATTGTACTTACACCAAAGACGACTTCAGCCAACTTGTGTTTAGTCAAAAGATGAGTAATACCTCAACTTCCTCAGGGCTGATGAAAAAGTGGCACTTTGAGCAAAAGTACATTGCAGGATAACAGGCTGAGTAGTGTCGTGATCAAACACCATAAGCGCGTTGCAATACAGCAGCAGAGTGCCTCATACGGACAGAACTCCCGTCCCTACACGTGTGTTATGGCCCACACATGGACTTGTATTAATTTACTGTTGGGTGGACATTGAAATGTTTTCTTACTATTTGGGTGCTCAGATCATTCTGCTTACATCTACTATGTGTGTTTACATCTGCACTTGGAGCCACCTCTTAGCATGTGGCTCGCCTCTAGGCCTACAACAGCCTGACACAACAGCTGCCACTGAACTGGAAAAGAGGGAGATCCGGCCGCTAATTCTTGAAACAAACCCAACTGGCACCAATGAAACGTGCAATGTTCCTAATCCCAGAACCCACTCAGCGGCACACACACTCTGTGTTCTTTACGTTCAGAGAAGCAGCCTGCTAGGTCCAAAGGAGACCTATTACTTTCAGTTCCAGCTGAGCACAACACAAATGCCTCAGGTAAAGGGCAATCGGTACTCCTTTTGTGGGAATCTCATCTTGGTTCAGATCTACTTGGAACCTAACAATGATAAACAGCTTGTTCAATTCACACGTGCCTAAGAGATGATTTGGGGAGAGGTTTTTGAGTTTTAACCACAAAGGAAGCGCTATACATTCACTGCAAGAATGTCAGATGTATCTGACTATATGAGCAACGAACCTATGTATCAACCACCTGAGTTATCATACCACTATTATGCCCTGGAACTCGCCGGGGACACCAAGGTCCCTGCAGCAGGTGACTATCCCCATAGGATATTATGAAATCTAGTCTGCGTTTGACCAACCAAGTAAACCAGAACATGTTTACTACCACACTTGTTCTTGTTAATTTCTTTGGGGGAAACTTTTTTTTTTTAAATGAATGATTAAATGTATAAACCAACTATCAGACCCTACTAGCTCCTGCCTGCCTTTCTTGGACATCCTAATGTATGTGATGCAGAAGTATTTCATTGTGCATTTCCAGCACTGAGCTCCCTCACATGTATTTCGGGGCAGTGGGCGTCCGCCAAGCGCATGGTCTTTAGGTAACTTTTGGAAGTCATTTTGAAGAGTATGTTGGCACGAAAGAGAGGTGGTCGGCAATCGTCTTGTCCCGTGGAATGCATTGTATCGGAATGAGAGAATTTAGGGTGCAGTGCGCGGCAAAAGAAACCTTTACCTGGGTCAATGTGCAGTAAAATAGAGGATTTCCACTAACAGGATCTTCATAGGGCAGTGCGCGTCAAAAATGCTCCCTCCCTCGTTCCAAAAAATCCCTGCACTCCTCCGGCCCCTCACCCTTGCCTTCCTCTGCCCCCACTCCTCCTCTAGTGACGCCGGCTCCGTCCTCCTCCTCTGAAGTGCGCGTCTCTCCGTGAGCCGCTGCTCCGTGCGTTGGCTGCGGGCTGAGGACAGGGAACGGCGGCTGGACTGTGCTCCAGAAGGAGGCGGACGGCAGCAGCATGCCAGCGCGCTGCTGAGGGGACGCCGCCAGCCCTCCGGCTGCCTGTGTGAGCGGAGCCGCCATGGAGCACGGGAGACTGCGAGGCGAGCAGGGGGACTGCTAAGACGAAGGGAACCAAAGACCGAGAGGTAAGGGGCCGCCGTAGCCTGCCCAATGTTCCCCTGCTCGGGCCATTAAATCAGCGTGGGGTCCGTTCCATCCCCACGCAGAGCATCCCTCAAGCTCCCTGAAGGGGCAAGCAGCGCTAGAAGGTCAGGAGGTGTCCGCGGCTTTCCTCGGGCACGCTGCCTGCTGGCTCACAGCAGGACTGCCCTTGCCCGCTGCCTCCCCGGACTCGCACTCTTCTGGCGTCTTTACTTTGTTTCCATCCGCTGCTGGAGATGCCGGGGAGCTGTAGTTAATATCCGCTTGTAGCCCTGCGCTGAACTCTCGTGGCAGCACGCGCGCGCCCACCGTGTGTGTCTG
The DNA here is from genome assembly GCF_964204655.1 of Triturus cristatus. NCBI lineage: Eukaryota > Metazoa > Chordata > Amphibia > Caudata > Salamandridae > Triturus > Triturus cristatus. The sequence goes on along the minus strand of NC_140589.1, from coordinate 1,233,250,431 downwards.
CGTAGCGTAAACTACGCATTGTCAACTCCAGGATAGGGAGTAAGTGTATTGTCATGTGTGTAGCAGCACAAAGGGTCACTAGACATGTTTCCCGCGATAATCTGCCCTGGGGTGTGTGTGCGTATAGTAGAGGCGGGTGAGGCAACCAGTTAACAGGGAGCGTCGCACCAGAGCTCAGCCAAGGGTCTGGCGTGGAGTCGAATCAAGAAAATGTTTGACACATAAGTCGTTAAATAAACTTCATACACAAATATGATAACATATGTTCAGAATTCCAAAACGTATATTTCCTTAACATGCGGGAGCGTTTCACCTTAGTACATCAGGTTGCATCGCTGCATTCGTTGACAGTCAATTCTTAAGAGGTAGTTTTTAAACATTCATGCACCCTGAGGACAAGGCCGAAAGTAACCCAAGAGCCAAGTCTGTTGACATGAGCACCCTATAAGTACTTATGACAATTGACCTAGATTCTTATTATACATGGTGCTTCATTACAATATATTAAATCAAACACAAGAGCTTTTTTTGTACAGCACACACCCTGTTTGAAGATGCTCTGTTATGCGATAATGGAAATAAAAAGAAAGTACGGAGATGTAGAATATTTCCCCAGGATCACACTGTTTGGGGAATCGGTGAAGCCGGGATTGATACTAGGTTTTCTAGTTTCACGTTGTGCGACTCTTAGCTTGGTATCTCTTTCGACTGTTTTACATTAAAGGTAAATGATCTATCTTTATTTCTTGGCGCTCGAGGTTTGAGCGTGGGATGCAGGCAGGAGCCACGTGGAAGGTTGGCTCCCTTTGGGCTTGAGAGCCCCATTAGTAACCTCGAGCCGAGGCAGAGCCGGTGATCTGGCTCGCCCTGCTCAAGTATATACCAGGAGCAGGGGGCGCTGTTGTGCGTCCGTGTCTGAAATACCACAATACTGTATGCTTGCCAGCCAACAGTGTGCGCAAGTATTTTTGTGCCCTGCATTGTGTATGCCAGTATCCCGTTTTCCCTGATATTTGTGATTGTGACAGACTAAAATGCACCCACGACGTGTGGTGTGCCTGTGTTCTGGGTTGCGTGTAACGTACAGTGTACGCGCCCAGAATACCATGTGCCCTTGAGACATATGTTTCAAGATAAGGTGTGACTAGAGTAGGAATTTTGGGTGTGTACCAGGAATAAGGAAGTTATGTGGTGTTTGTTCCAGGTCACAAAGTCCTTTAAGGTGTCATACAGGCATACAGTGTGCCCCGTTTCTCATGAAAATAAACAGCGTCCTTGCGTGGGTGGTTTGCTTTCGCCAGGATATATTGTCCTATACATACAGTGTTCAGGCTGGATGCGCGTGTGTCTACGCCAGGATTTAGCCTGTATACATTTGTGTAAATGCCAGAATTGAGAGTTTCCTGGGTGTGTACTAGAGTACACAAAATGTCTTGAAGGTCGATGCCATGATATAGTGTGCCTGGGTCGAGTGGACCCTGAAATGTGTATATATTTTGTGTGCTTTCAGGATACAGCGTATCCTGAAGTTGTGTACCAGGATGCAGAATGGCAATATGTGCCCAGTACACGGTGCGCACCAAATAGTGTGTCAGAAAACATTGTACTCCAGTCATGTGTAAGGATAGTACACGCACAGCATATTTCGGGAGGATGTGGCGGTGTGTGTGTGTGTTTGTGATGATAAATTATTTACATTGTGCTTCGATAGAATTGCCTCTGCCCGGGATATCAGCGTAACAATCTGGTCCCCTGGATCGTGTGCCAGGATGCTGCTAACCCCTGGAGTGGGATGGGTGCTCTGTGCCAGGCTGTTGCGTACCCGCGATTGTGCCCCATGCTGTGTGCCCTGGAAGTGTTTGTACCAGGCTCCAATTCCTTTCGAGGTAACCTTTTGGCGTTCTTTGGTTTCACCAGGGTCGGAGTGTGACAGAAAATAAGTCCGGGCACCAAAATATAAGCGGCCAACGTTTGAGCATGAGAAAGCTAAAAAACAAAAGTAGCCCACCTTTGCAAAAATTGCATTTTAGAACTTGTAAAGACATGTTATACATGTGTTTTGCATGGTATCTATCCATTTGCGTTTGCTGCATGCAATGTTTCTGGTAATTTCAGGGAAATTAACATTACAACCCAGCCCAGCAGACATAAAGCAGGCCCAGTCACCGGCCCACACCTTATCAGACCTGCCCCTGGGCGCTGCCTGATGCCCTACATGCCAGTCCGACCCTGGGTGTCACCCTCAGCCAATGCCCCTCCCCATCTACCAGTTAGCAATAAAGTGCTCTTTGCCACTTGTGCAACTCTTCTCTGCCTTTGCTGTTCAAATAACGACAAAACGTAGAGCAGGTTACCTGCGCCCGAAAATCTACTCAAACAAACCCCAGACACAGGAACGGTAACCCCGAGTGTGAACTGCGGATCCCCCTCAATATTAACCCCTTCCCTGCTCATGATGGAACCACTCCGTCATGAGCCACGGTTGCGCTGTGCTCATGACGGAGTGGTTCCGTCATGCTGCGGCCGTTGGCAGCCGCTCCGCCCACGCGGCGCTAATTCCCCGCCTGTGCGGGCGATTAGCGCAGTGGGCGGAGACGTGATGGAACCACTCCGTCATGAGCACAGCTCAACCGTGGCTCGTGACGGAGCGGTTCCGTCACGAGCACCGCACCACCGCGCTGCCCCCAAACCCCCCCCCAGCGCCGCGGCGGAATTCCTGCCGCGGCGAAGGGGTTAATACCGCGTGTTTTGGAAGGCGCGTCCCTCAGCTGTTATTTTGAGAGAGCCAGAAGTGTTTTGCGTCACATTGTGCTTGTTTGTGAGGCACACAACGCCCACCTCCAGTGTGAGGCCCGGCGGCCAGCATGCAGATGTTACACATCAGTTCTTTTTGAATGGCCTCCGAGCTTGGCGCGGCGCGTCACGCGCAGTACTGGCGTCCCTTCTCCAGGCCACAACAGCTCGAAAGTACATCACGACTCGTACTCAGCACGTGCTATTTTTGTTGCTCTACCGTCGTAGTTTCATATTCGCATTTATGTGCCACGAGATAAAAGTGTTTTGAGATTAGGATGCTAAAAGAGCTATGAAACCAGAAAGCGGAAAGAGAAACACCAGTCATTTTCGACTTATTAAAAAAATATATATATTCCGCATGGCTTAACAGAGGTCGCTGGTGTGTTTCCCCCAGAATCTGTCTCTTTTGGAACTTTTATGTTTTGTCTACTGGTGGCGCTGGTTAAGAGCTGCACCGTTGTATCTAGTTGGAGGGCAGGGGGTGACTGCACGAGTGGGCACGTAATGTACATACGTCAGTGTAGTGTACAACTGTACCAGAGGCGTAGCTAGAGCTTGTGGCGCCCGGGGCTATCCCTCAGATTGCCGCCCCTGGGGAGGGGGGGGTTGCTGGGGAAAAAAGGACGGCGACCACTTGAAAGAGGTCCGAGAGACACGTAGTATTGCCGCTAATAGTTACCTCGATCATGCAAGTTACATGCACATACATGACACGGTCCAAGGCTACAAAGTTGAATACGCCAGTGACTGGCAGTGACCGGCAGTATAAAAGAGAACACACAGACTGCACTGATCTATCTGGGGACTCAGAAAAACTGCATGTGACATCCATCAGAGAGCTGCGTGAATAATTACCTGGTAATCCCCTCAGCACAATGCAAACATGCACATACATGACACTGTTCAGGGATCCATCATCTACAGCTGACATTAAATGACCATTCATCATGGTCCCCCCATTCGGAGAGGTGTGGCTCACTGGTTAGAGGCGGCAGATCCGCAAGCAGAGAATCGGCCAGGGACCAGGGTTCAATTCCCGACGCAGCAGGGTCGTGAACCAGGGTCAAAACGGACTCGATAATTCTCGCCTCGGTACCTACTCTAACCAGGAACACACTCGGCAACTCTGGGCATTAGCTTGCCTCATCTCCACAACGGCCCCCCACATTCGCCGGGGATGCCTGGTTTCACCTTGGAGATACCCAGGAGGGACCATCTCACAGGGATAGCCAGGACGGGTTCCCCAGCGGTCTACAGCGCCACGACGCCTCAGGGCAGCAGTGCGCTTTACTAGACACATACATTTACATTTACATTAAAGCAGTGCACTTTGTGATCTGCATGGTACATGTTCTTTCCAGCAGGCACATTAACCCTCTGTGCTACCTTTCCATGAGTCAATCCTTCCACTAGACAAAACTCCGATCTCTCTCTAGGAAGAACATTAATCACCGAAGTTATCATGACATTTTTATTGATTCTGAAAATTGCTGGAGACCAGGAAGGAGGCAGCAAGTTATTTTAAAACATAATATACTTGCAAACACTACGCACCCACCCGAAATAGGTACCCAGTGGGGTCACACCGTTCGCATCGCCCTAACCTGCTCAAGGTTCATGTGACCTCAGTGACAGGGTCACAGAGACTGGATCACTGTTGCTCTAGTCTAGGGTGTGCTGCTTCGTAGGCCTGCCCGCAAGACTGGAGATGAACTTCAGTATGGATTGTGGTGGACAGGCCTTCAAGGTTAACCCACAATTGACACCACTAGGGTACATCTGCTTGTGCTAAGATATCAAGCCTTCTAAGGTCTAGTGGGGCCTTCTAAGGTCTAGCATGGGAGTGTGCTCCCTCAGTAGAGTGGTCTGGTGGACTGGTCATGAAGGCTGAACCCGGTTCCCTAGTTCCAAATTCTACAGCTCTGGCCATAGTGCCACATCCTCTCCCCCACTGAACACCATACTTCCCCACTGAGAGAAACTCGCACTGCCTTCAGCTATAACCTAATTGTGCCCGCTATAAACACTTGGATGTGGCTCAATTCAAATTATGCACTTGATAAGAGTAATATGCTGCCTAAAAATAAAAGTAAAAGCAACCACTCATAGGGAATGCAAGATTAAGTAAAGCATGTGAAATGTAAGCAGAAACAACATGGTTACCTTAACGATCTCTCACTCACTATTCAGAAATCAGCGAGTGGTTTTACATGAAAAGTTAAGGACATGACTAGAGGGCCCTGAAGGGAACCGTTTCAATGTCCATTGCTTATATCCTTACAAAACGTAAGCAGTATGGTTTAAAAAGACCACATCCATAAACACAGAGCCATGGTACACGTTTTGTTTTCCAATCCACCCATCAACCAGGTATTACAGTACCTCCAGGAATGGTACACTTTCCCACCTGGGAACAGCAATGCAGTTCAAAGAAAGACGAGAAAACAAAAGTAGCGCTTCACTGGCAAACTCTGTAAAGTGATGCTGATGTATTTGGATGTAAATAAAACCAATCTGGCTACTTTGCAACCACTCTGTCTTGCTTTATTTAGTTATGTATTTATTTTTCATGTTTAAAACCTTCTATTTCTCTCCATCCCACTGCTCTTTGGAATAGAAAAATGTCAGAAAAAGGGCATTTCTCGCAAGAGTGTTTTTCTTTTTGGGATCCATTTCACAGGGAAGCAACTAAATGAAAGAAGGAAAGAGAGGTTGTGAACCGTTTCTTCAAGTTACGCTTTTCAGTAAGTGAGGAGCAAGACAGAAAGAGAGGGAATAATAGGAAGAGAGGGGGGACAGCTGACAGTACAAAAAAGAAGAGGACATTGCCCGAGTCCTATTCCTTCTCTGCCCGTCCCCGAACGTCCATGAAAGCAAGCAGAGCCTTATCTGAATGCCTTTGTCCGCCCCCAAAATAGTGCCGCCTGGGGCGGACCGCCCCCACCGCCCCACCCTAGCTACGCCACTGTTGTAATAATAGTGCACCTTAGACATTGTGGGGCATATTTACAAGCCCCTATCGCCACAAAAGTGACGTTGTGGTGGCGATAGGGGCTTCACCTTATTTACAAGGCAGCGTTAAGCCACTTAATGTGACTTAACGCTGCCTTGTAAATAAGGCACCCTTTCACTCTGTTCTTAGCGTGAAAGGGGAGGGCAATGGGTGTTGTGGTGGGTGTTCTACCGCAACACCCATTGATTTTGACACTGCCCCCTATTTACAAGGGTGGCGTAAATAGGAGGCAGCGCCAAAATTAAGACCAGGGAAAACCTAGTCTTAAACAGGTGAAATGGGGAGAAATGCTTTATTTCTCCTCGTTTTTGCTGTTTCCATGTTTGCGGCACACATAGAGACAGCAGATTTCCATTGATTTTTATGTGCAGGAAGGTGACCCCTACTGCACATAAACAATCCAAACAAAATGACGTTTTGCAACTTGTATGTGTGCTGCATTTAGCAGCACAAATATTTGTTACAAAATGCCATTTAAAGATTGTTTATGTGCAGGAAGGTCTCCCCTCCTGCACATAAACAAACATAGTGCAAGGGTGCCTACATTGGCTCTAGGCTGCTAAGTTTAGCGCAAGCGCAGGGGGAAACGCAGGACTGCACGATATTGTTGTAAATATGGTGCAGCCTTAAGTTTCTGAAGTGGCGGAGCACGGCGTTTAGCCAAGGAGGCTAACGCTGCGCTCTGCCACTTCATTGTAATTATGCCCCAGAATGTCTTGACAACCATAGAGGTAGATCAATGCACGTGGAAACTGATAACACAGTCCCAGTAGTGTAGAACATTTGTGGAGTGTGGGAGTTGCATTGCAAGGTGTATTAATTTAAACATCAACAGTTCGTACGGGCATAACAGTTTATATACAGAGGCAGGTACATGCTGCAGTTGGTGGTAATACTGCGTGATTGTCGGGCATCACAGAAGCATACAACACATAGGGTATGGTTGATGTATTAAACATGCTCTGATTACAGCTGAAAGAAGCCTATACCACTTAAAATGTGACACACGGATGCAGATTGATATTGTTTGGTTCTCAAAGAAGCGTTGATGGATAACCTCATGTGCTGACGGGGAGATGCACTCCTTTCTCGCTTCAACGTCTCAGACACGTTTAAGTATCGATCCATTAAAGAACCAGCTCCACTGCCAATACAGACCGTGGCGTTCAGACAACCACACGCTACTCAATGTCCTACTCTTCCCCAGCCAGGACAAATTACACTGGCCGCACAGCTCCCCCTCCCATAAATCACACAAAATGGGGGGTTGGAGCAAATAAGCGGGCACCTCCACGCAAGGTAGAAGGTGTGTATTGCTCCCATTGTTTTTTTAATGCTGTTAGGGATCTTTACATCTCACCGGTTGACACTTGAAGGCCTTGCATGAACAATTTTCACCACCAGCTTGGGCCACTGGGGGTGTTGACAGTTTTTGGAACGTAGGATTGAGGGCCCATGCTTATGATTTTTATGGTCCCCACCCGGTAGGTCTACGTGGTGAAAAGGAGGATCAGATCCTGAAAGGGACTTTTAGTGATGGTTGCCTAAGATCAACCGCAGTGTGAGACTATTTAAGGATGGTGTTGGCACTCGAGCATGATTGCAATGTCATCCTAGTTTGTCATTTTTAAGGGCCATGCAAATAGTTTAGAACCGTCAACTATCTAAGGTTGGTCATAAAATAACTGTGAGATGGGTTCTGGGCTGCAGCAGTGCTGACATTAAATTTTGCTGGCAGATATAAATTAATTTCTAATGAAAGTAATGTAAGTCGCTTTTTCAAAGTTTTGTTAGTCTTAGCCCCTGTCAGGATAATGGTTTTATAGGTAAAATAGGATTGTGAAAGGTAACCAATGTTTTTAGATAAAATACGACCCATACTTTATAAAAAAAATAATTAAAAAAAACATTATTTGGGTTGTTTGAACTATTCTGCGGAGAGCGGGGTCCATGTCTTGCTTGTCCACAGACTAATACCTTATGACAGCGCTGCCGCCTGTCCTCTCAGGTCCCGCACTTACCACAAAGTAGACAATATAGCTATCCAACCTAGAATCCCCAACTCAAGAATTTGAGAATTGGAGTAACAAGGTGATGGTCAGATACAACTGAACGCACCTGACCTGACTCCTCTCTAAGCAAGCACAAGGAGATGATGGACGGAGCGCTGAAACTTTTCAGACACTCACCTCTACCTCTTCTCCAGCGAATAAGAAATAAACATTTCTTGTGACAGCGTTGCTGCCTCTCCTTTCCCCTCAGCCCATATACTTGTCTAGATATACCCGATGTAGTGATTTAATCAGTGGAGCATTACCAACTCAAGTAGTTCAGCAGGCCCCCTATTAGGCCAGGTGCGATGTGGAAATTACACCGGGGCGTGGGCATGGAAGTCACGGCTCACCTGAAACAACTTGACTATTCTGAATCACCCAACGCGAACCACCGTTACCAGAAAATCATCCCGATGCCTCCAGCAAAATCCTTGTGCTGCCTGTGCCGGAAAAGAAGCGAGCGCGCGGTGGTAGAGCGCGTGACGTCACTGCCGCGCTACTTTTCAACGCAACGCAAGGGCTGACCAAACATTATGCCCAGGGCCGTCATTGGTAGCGCTTTTGCGCGCTACAAGATCGACGGCCCTGGGACGGGGCCCACAACTCCCACAAACAGGGTACGTCGCTCGGCAGCATGATTTTAAAATCAGGTGCGCAGCACGCTTGCTCTTCACACAGGGGCTGCGCGCGGGCTCCAGTGGCAGCGGCCTTTATAATTTATTTGGGGACAGACACTGACGTCCCCAAATAAATTATAAAGGCTGTTGCTACGGGCTGCCACCCCCAAAATTGTGCCGCCTGGGGTGGACCGCCCCCCCCTAGCTACGCCACTGAACTGTACACACCCTGCATCCACTGCACTGGCACTCTGTACAGTGTATTTAACCAAGCCTGCTTTAAGGCGCATAGCATCATTTTTACACCCATGACTACATTCCACTACACCTCAATGCAGTCTCTCAGTATTCATGTGGCACCCCCAAACTCGCGCAGTTTTTACACTGCACCCCAAAACTCTCGCAGTGATCTTTCACTCTGCAGCATGAGTCATATGTCATTCTGTTGACTCACTGCCTATGGTACATTGTTGCAGACGGTGGTTGAAATGGCCTTAAGTGTAGGTACTCAGTGCTCAAAATACACCTCACTGCACTATTCGGACTCATCTCAAACCTCTTTCTACTACTCTTTTCAATGCACTACCCTATATCTCACCCTATACCTCTATCAATATATCCTCTACATCCCTTCTCTCATTCATCTCCAACTGCATACCACTACTATGACCCCCAAAATAGCCCTTTCTAGACTCTCCCCTACTCTACCCCTCCTTGCACCATCTGACACCTCTTTTACTATACTGATCCCCAAAACAAGCCTTTCTATACTCTTCCCTCTGACTCTTCCCCTCCACATCCCTTTTTACTCATCCCAAGCCTCCCACTACTGCTATGACATCCCAAAAAAAAATAAAAAAAATCCTTTATTCTTCTATCCCTCCACTATCCTTTTCAATCAAAATACCAGACTAACATGTCCACTTATCAAATTTCATATGTCACTATACTAATTCACCTCTAATCTTTTATGGGTTCCGAGTCGCGTGCTGCTGACTGAAAAAAACGCTTCAACACCTCATTAGGGGTAGCAAGCATTATATAAATGCAACCCTTTTTCCCTCTTCTATCCCTCCGCTATCCTTCTCAATCCAAATAACTGACTAATATCCATCACTCAAATTACTTTCATATTTCACTATACTAATTCATCACTAATCCTCTATGGGTTCCGGAGTAGCGTGCTACTCGCCGAAAAAGCGCTTTGACGCCTCGTCAGGGGTAGTAAGCGCTGTATAAATGCAATTACAATACAATACAATTATAGAAGGCTGCTGCACTCACATCACTGACATCTTGATCTAAAATGCATTCAATCTACCCACCACAGTACTCAGGATGCACCCCTCAGTAGCCACACAGCCTCTTTCCACCGTACTGCCCGCTATTTAAATTGTATTTAACCGCAGGTGGTGACGGTGTGTGAGTACGCTGGGGTTCTCATGGTGACCAGTGGTATCGGAACACATTTAAACAATGTTGTTACCTTCACAGTATTCCTAAAAGCGCAGCATTAATCCTAACTTTGATTTAAAACGTCTGATTGTTGACTCACCTTTCCTTCAAATAACTTTCAACTTCCTTTCCATTCTGTGCATGCCTCCTCTCTCTGAGCATGGCCGACTCTACGCTACATGTATGTTTTGCCTCAATGCCTTCAACCCTTTTATTGTACCTCTGCAGATTCCCCACTCTTAATTTCAAATATCACAACCTCTGCTTTAAGACTCATACACCTGCGCTCTAACAGTACCTAATTTTGTGTAGCTCTTCTATTAAAACCACCAACCAATGCATGAATTCACATTTCCCACCCCCACAAAAGATCATGCCTTAATCCTATTAATTTAATCTACCTCAAAGCAACTGGACTAAAATGTGGCATGCTTTCCTTAGGTATCAAACAACGTCTCAACGGGTATTGTTTCTAGACAGGTTGACAAACTGTAAAATTAATTACAAAACAACAGAAACGGGGAAAAAGCAATGATTTCTTGAAAAAGCAGTCTGTATTAACAGTTGTAATAGTTGTAACAGCACTAATACATAGTTTAACAGTGTAATCCAAAAATGAGTGCACTGAATGTGCTTGTGAAAAAGGTGAACGGTGCAAGTGAGACATGTGACAGGTGCGAAAAATAGCATGAAAGGCGCAAACTTTCTTTTTTTTTTTTAAATGGACACAAAACAAGGGCAGTGCAGCCGTAATTAATAAAGAACATGCTAGAAACCAAAGAACAGGATTACACTTTAATCAGATGGTGTTGTGATTACAGAAACAGTACTGCAGTCATGAAGAAAACAATACATTGTTTGTATCAATCAACTTGAAAGTTTAGCAAATCGCTTCGCCTTTTAGCATGAAAAATACAATTTAGAAAAACTCCAAACTTTCTGTTAAAGTTTCAATTTTTATTTTTCTATATTTGTTTCTGAATTTATATAAAATACTTCATAATCTTGTATTTGTTTGATGGAGGCCTAGTTCTGTATTTTGGTGTGTTGTTTTGAAGTTCAAATGATAGAAATGGCCTAGGCTGGGTCCCACCTTCATGTAGGGATTCAGTGGGGGGAGGAGAGGGAGGTGGGTGTGTTCCCACATTCCAGTAATGAATTAGTGCGGATCCTGGGCGTCCATTTAGAATTCAGTGGAGGTCCATAAAAGTCAAAAGCTTAAGAACTACTGGTCTAGAGCATTACATGCAAAATAAATATGATCCGAGTAGACTATTTAATCCAGAAGGTAAACATAATTATAGTTTTTTCTATATAGTGTTTCATACTGCAGTTTGTGTTCTGTCTAATTACTGTAAATAGCAAGAGTTACAATTACCCATCTTCTTGACACTGAGTATACCGGCCTCAGAAGCAGGGGTTCGTTTTACCAGGATTATCCTGCAGGTAACAGCGGATTTGAGAAGCTCACTCTTACTAACAAATAGATTCAGACATTTCCTTAGTAGGCTTGGGGCATTGAGGATGCTTTCAGAGCAGGATGGGCTGCATCAAGTCCTTTTGTGGGCCGGGTTGAACTTTTTTGCCTAGTCTGATTTGGGTTTCTAGTCCGGCACTGTGTAGGCAACCGTGTATTGCGGTAAATTGAGGAGGGTTCTCTAGCGGGAAGAAGGTGCATTAGCAGTTACACAATAGTCACACATGCCTTTTATAGCGCTTGTTCTTCTCCTCACTTTGGAAGTCAACTTAAGGATGCCACCTCGAGTAAGTGTTGCCACCTATTTTGAGAGTCAGTTATCACTGTTAGTGATCTCATTTTACCTCATTACATGTGCAGATCCATCTATAACAAGCATTGACAACGCCAATTGGTCTCCCCTATGAAAGAGCTATTGGCTTTGCCAATATGTTTTAGTAATGTTGTACACCAGAGCAACTGCTGTTCAGCTAAAAGTTAGTGGGGTAAAGGAGAGTGGTGTGGAGTGGAGTGTCGTAAAGTGGAGTAGAGTGGAGTGTTATGGAATGAAGTACAGTAGAGTTGAGTGGTGTGGAGAGGAGTGAAGTGCAGTGTCATGAGTAGCATACAGTGCTGTGGAGTATAGTGGAGGGAGTAGAGTGTCATAGAGTGGAAGGGCATAGAGTTGAGTGGTGTAGAGTGGAGTACAGTGTCCAAGTTGAGTAGAGTGGAGTGGCATAGAGTGTCCTGGAGTGGTGTAGAGCAGAGTCGGGTAGCATAGAGAGTGTTGTATAGAGTGGAGTAGAGTGTTGTAGAGTACAGTGGCATAGAGTGGATTAGATTGTCAGAGTGGAATGGCTTAGAGTGAAGTGGTGTAGTGTGTCAGAATAGAATGGAGTAGAGTGGTATGGAGTGGCATAGCGGGAGTTGCATTAAGTGTTGTAGAGTGGAGTAGTGTCATAGAATGGCACAGAGTGTAGTAGATTCCCAATGTAGCAGAGTTAATGGAAAAGAGCATCACAGAGTGGAGTATCATGGAATGGAGTGGCCTAGAGTGAAGTGGTGTAAAATACAGTGGCGTAGAGTAGATTGACATAGAGTGCAGTGGCGTAAAGTGCATTGGTTTTGAGTAAAGTGGTGTAGAGTGCATTGATATAGAGTGCAGTGACAAAGTGCATTGGCACAGAGTGCAGTGACAGAGAAGTATAGAGTGCTGTGGCATAGAGTAGAGTGCTGCACAGTAGATTGCAGTGGCGTAGAGTGGAATGACGCAGAGTGGCGTAGAGTCAAGTGGCACTGAGTGGGGTGGTGCCAGTTAGAGTGGAGTAGTGCAGGGTAGAGTGCAGAGGTGTAGAGGAGTGTGGTGTAGAGTGCAGTAGAGCATCGTAGAGTTGAGTAGTGCAGAGTAGAGTGCAGTTGCATAGAGTGCAGTAGAATAGAGTGTAGTGGCATGCAGTGTAGTCATGAAGATTAGAATGTCAAAGTGCCGGGTCGTAGACTGCAAGGCTGTAGAGTGGTGCAGAGTATAATAGAGTGGCATATAGTGTAGTGAAATAGAGTGCAGTGGTGTAGAGTGATGTATAGGGCAGTGGCATAGAGTAGAATGTTGTAGAGTATAGTGGCGTAAAGTGCAGTGGTGCAAAGTAGTTGGAATAGGTGCAGTGGCTTAGGGTGCATTGGTTTTGATAAAGTGGTGTAGAGTGCAGTGGTTTAGAGTAGAGTGGTATAGTGTAGACTGCAGAGGCATAGAGTGGTGCAGGGTAGAGCGCAGTGGTGTTGAGTGAAGTAGAGTGGCATAGAGCACAGTGCCATATAATGCAGTGGCGTAGAATAGATTGTTTCAGAGCAGAGTGCAGTGGCATAGAGTAGTGGCACAGAGTAGAGTGGTGTAGCTTTGATTGTAGTGACACCGAGTGAAGAAGACTGGCATACAGTTGAGTGGCGTACAGTGGAGTGGCATGGACTGGAGTGGTGCAGGGTAGAGTGGAATGGTATAGAGCAGTGACATAGAGTGCAGTGTTGCAAAATGGAGTGGTGCAGAGTGGAGTGCCCTAGACTGGAGTGGTGTAGAGTGCAGTGGTACATGGTAGCATGGGTTAGATTGCACTGGTGGGTAGAGTGCACTGGCAGCGTAGAGTGGTGCAGATTAGAGTAGAGAGGCATAGAGTGAAGTGGCGTAGAGTGCAGTGGTGCAAAGTAGATTAGAGTGGTGTAGAGTGCAGTGGCGTAGAATGCAGTAGAGTGGCGTAGAGTAGAGTGGCAGACCCCCAGTAACCAGCTTGAACGTCACATAAATTGTCTCATTTTGAAGTCAGAGAAAGAAAAATAAACACCAAGCTCCCTGGAAGACACATTTGACCTCTGTCTTTGAATGCACAGCAAATGTGACAAGATAAGAACACAATGTAAAGGCCTGTTTACAGAAAGCAAGTTTGTGGAAGAATACAGTTAGCAAGATTTGGCTAACGGGAGGGATGAACTCAAGCTGGACAGCCTAAAGCAAATAACACCAACAAATAGAAAGCCAGAAAATGTGAGTTACAAACTAAAAAAAAGCAATGGTAAGCAACGGGTTGAAAGCATCCCTAGGGTCAACTTTCCCCCAAGATGTCTTTAGAAAACCAGACCAGTGTGCTGTCTGGTAGGCTGTAATCTAAAAAGTGCACTTTACTGCCAGGGTTGGTGGAACAGTACTTTATGTTGCCTATGCTTTTTCTTTCTGTTTTTTATTATTTTTTACTTTTTAAGTCATCATTGTATGTTTAAACTAAATCATCACAGTACAGTATTTTAAAGCCAATAGTTCTTTTTCTATGCACCAATAATAATCATATTTTCCTGAAGTGTGCTCCTAAACTGAGGAGAATTTTAATATGTCTTGTAAGCATATCTGCCTGCTAGGTATAATATGTGTTGTCCTATGAAAATTATTCCAAGCAATAAGCAACTTTTTTTTTTAAGTAAACATTTTATTCTAATAATATGTGCGCTACCGCTATGCAGTTTTTTTTATTTTCTTCTTTTTGTTCTTCTGGTACATGCTTGCAATAAAAATTAAAAATAACCATCACACCAGGTTGCCAAGGCCATATCTTTTGGCTTTGCCAATGCTTGTTCTTTGTACATTGTACTATAAAAGTTATAGAGGGCCATAATATGTTGCCAATTGGACGAGCATCTTACCAAAATCGTTTTGGGAGTGCAACCTCCCAACAAGTGGTCGGCGGTTCCACTCCTGATGGTATGATGTGACCACCAGCACGGCAGTCGGAAACATAGCCTTTACCATGGCAGCTTGTGCTGCAGCCTGGAAAGGGGCAGCCACACAAGCTGCAATGGTAAAGGGTATATTTTCAAACATCTATGCACCATGTGCCAGGCACCATGTTGGGTCTGGCAGATGATGCATAGATGTTTGGGGGGGCACCACATTTGTCCCCTAGGCCACACAGCAGAGGCATTGGCAGGACGGGGGCCCTGCTAAGGGCCACCAAAGTGACTTCCTGAAAGCCGGAAAGGCTGACATGGAAAGGCTGTCGGAAAGGGACATTGTTATCCCTACGGCGGTGCCTCTGCAGGCACCACCTCCATTGTAGGGATTAGGCCTCCGGCAGACGCCCCGACAGGATCCTTGATCCTGTTTGTGGCAGAGGACGGTCCCTCCGACAACATCCCTCTGACTGCCGGCATGGTAATCCAGCGGTCGGACTGATGCCTTGTATGTTGGACGGACAGCCACAATGGCCTGTGGGTGGTGGTCCGTCTGACATCCTAGTAAGGCCCAGAGTTACTATTGACTGATTGCTAATCACTTTACGCCTTTCTAATGTGCAACAACTTTTGCTTTATACCATAAATAGGTAATCGGTTCGTTGATTTTTTTTTAAACAAAATAAATCTATATTATTACGTTTGTTGATGTTCCATGTTTCTGGTGTATGTTCCTTGTTGGTTTGTTTTACAGACTTTTGGTCCTCCAGTACACAAACACATATGTTTGTTACCCCCGGGTCTAGCCAGCGCTATATAAAACCTTTCAAATAAATACATTTCACATAACTAGTGCTAAAGTTGAGTTAGGGGCCACAACACTTATTTTTTCGCATAAGATATTTCCTGAGAGCAATAGCACACAAATGGAAAGAAAGGGGAAGAGAAAGACTGAAAACATGTCTCAAAGGGAGAAAGCATGTTTCCAGTCCAGGGAGGACCTGGCTTGGCAGTTCGGGCTGGACTGTTCCCATGAGGCATAAACAAAGTAGGTCGCACACTGCTCGTCATACCAGCAAATAGCCCCATAGAACTCTGGATAATGTAGTAGCAACGGTGAGTACGCCTATGCCACGAGTATGTCACTATAATGCCATCCCTGGACACGTGTTTCGAGGTAATTGCCTCTCGTCAGCAGGGAGCAGGTAGGTATGTGGGGTGCCAAGTAGACTGCCATGAGGCACAGGGTCAAGACTGATTTGCATATGGCTGGGTTCAAACTTGAATGGTATGGTGAGCAAAAAAATGATGGATTTAGGCCCAGATCTCTGTACTGGGGTGAATGTATGACATTGTTCTGCATTCTGTCTATCAACTGTTGTTTTTATAATCTATGGACGCATTTGAAGCCAAATATATCGCTTTTATAAAGGATTTCTGTGTGTCGCCCTTCTGTTGGTCCTAGTGATGGAGTGGTGAAAGCAGAGCTTTTTGCAGATGCTTTCTTGAATATTTATATAGATATATATCAAGGCTCTTGAGGAGCCGAAACGCGTAATGGCGGCATTGAATTAAAATAAGGAATTTAACTCTTACTTTGTGGTCCGTGTCTGTGTGTTCGAGGAGAACTCAAAAGACGACGGGAGAGTGGAATATATATATGTATGTGTGTGTGTGTATATATATATATATATATATATATATTCACTGAAAAAACCATAGGTTTCAGGTGCGTTATAGTTAGTTGGACATTTCTCTCGTACAAAACCATTGAAATTTCCCCGTTATAGTTAGTTCAGCTAACTATAACTCGCGCGCCCGCAATGCACTGCTGATGACGTCACATATTACATCACTCAAGACATGGTCAGTGACATCCCTCATGACATCACTGATGTGAATTTCAAAGGTTTTGTAAATGACAATTTTTAAATGTATTAATTGTTATATTGATTTTTTTTATACTAATTTCCTACATTTTTTAAAACTATTTATTTTTAAATATTTTATTTTTTAAATTACATTATAATTACATTATACAATACATTACCAAATATACTTTCTCAGAATGAATTACTTTAGTTTAAATACTTTGCAAATAGGCAATAGACTTTTAAGTACAGTAGTTACAGTTGTTGCAATGGGCAACACAATTTCAAACAATGCACAATTGAGCTCAATGTGAATTTCTAGTTAAATGCAATTAGTTACTTTATGGATTACTATTCTAACCACAGGGCTGGATCCTAGATTCAGTCCTTGGACATCTTCTGTAAACAGTTGAGTAAAAGCGTTTTGGTTACAGTAGTGATTTTTAAGGAATATTATTGTATTTTAAAAGTTGACAGAGAAATTTTTTCACATAGAATCACCAATGTTATCATATGGCAGGAAATTCACTTAGCAGGCCAAGTAGTGTTATCGTCACTTTTTCTTACTCACTGGTGGATCCTGGATCCAGCACTGGTGCATCTCATGTAAACAGTTGAAAGAATGCGTTTATGTCATACAGGCGATTTTTAAGGAATATTTTTAGTTTGTGAAAATAGACAGAAACTTTTCTGCTGAAAACCAGACAATGGATTCCTATGGAAGGACATAAAAGTTACTGGTAAGTACGATTAGAATTACTTTTCAGAGTCAGTGCTGGGCTAAAAGATGCAGCACTGAGGTCTCTCTTGATAACAGGTGAGTAAATCGGAATTCGTAGTTCTGCTGATTTTATAGGAATATTTTAAAGTTCCAAAACCCCACACTTAGAAGAATTTTCAAGTGAAACCAGTCAACGTTACCCTATGGAAGGAAATTCACTTAGCAGGTAAGTAGTGTGATCGTCACTTTTTCTTAATCAGTGGTGGATCCTGGATCCAGCACTGGTGCATCTCTTGTAAACAGTTGAAAGAATGCGTTTAAGTCATACAGGCGATTTTTAAGGAATATTTTCAGTTTGTGAAAATAGAAACTTAGAAACTTTTCTGCTGAAAACCAGACAATGGATTCCTATGGAAGGAAATACAAGTTACTGGTAAGTACGGTTAGAATTACTTTTCAGGGTCAGTGCTGGGCTAAAAGATGCAGCACTGAGGTCTCTCCTGATAACAGGTGAGTAAATCGGAATTCGTTATTCGGATGATTTTAGGTGAATATTTTAAAGTTCCAAAACTCCACACACAGAAGAATTTCCAAGTGAAACCAGTCAATGTTAGCCTATGGAAGGAAATACAAGTTACTGTAAGTATGGTTAGAATTACTTTTCAGGATCAGTACTGGGCTCAAAGATGCATCACTGAGGTCTCTCCTGATAACAGGTGAGTAAATCGGAATTCGTAGTACATCCAGTAAGCGCCACAGAGCTGCGTGGCAGAGAGATGTCAAAAGGGGCACGGCCTGCACCACCTCTTTGCAATGCAGTGCAGTGGCACTTCCTGGAAGCACCTGGTGGGCTACTTGGCCCCCATGGTCCCTCAGGTTTGAAGTGGACTTTTTCCCCCAACTTAAAACGCATCACGTCAGGCCCCCTCCCCTCCCTTCACCACTGTGTAAACGCGCCCTGTCACCGTTCTAAGTTGAGAGATTAAGTCCCCTTCAATCCTAAGGCTCCCTAGGGTCAAACTAGCCCACTAGGTACCTCCAGTAAGCACCACAGAGCTGCGTTGCAGAGAGGTGTAAAAAGGGGCGTGGCCTCTGAACACCTGTCTGCAACACAGCTCCCTGGCGCATACTGGAGATACCTGTTGGGCTATTTGGCCCACAGGGGCCCTCAGTGGACCCTCAGTATTGAAAGAGAATTAATTCCCCAACTTAAAACGCGCTACAGGGTGCGTTTGCACAGTGGTGAAGGAAAGGGGCGTGGCCTGAGGTGATATGTCTTCAAACACACCCTGCGTTGCAGAGAGGTGTAAAAAGGGGCGTGGCCTCAGAACACCTCTCTGCAACGCAGCTCCCTGGCGCATACTGGAGGTACCTGGTGGGTCAGTTGGCTCCCAGGGACCCCCAGTATTCAAGGGGAATTTGTTCCCCCTCTGCAAACGCACCAGGGGGCGCGTTTGCAGAGTGGTGCAAGAAGGGGGCGCGGCCTCCGGACCGATCACGTTGTTTTTTTTGTTGTTTTATTTAAGAAGGGGGCTGTGTAGCCCCCCTTCTTTTTCTAATTTCTTAGCCCTGGGGACCCCATCCCCCAGGGCCTGCCCCCAAATTAATTTTTTAAAACAAAAAAATCGGGAAGGGGGCAGCGTCGCCCCCCTCCCGAGGCCATAATCTGCCCCGGGGACCCCATTCCCCGGAGCATGGGCCTTTTTAAAAAAAAAATATTTTGGAGGGGGGCTGCCTTGCCCCCCTCCTGTGGCCACTTATGGCCCGGGGACCCCATCCCCCAGGGCCGGCCCTTTTTAAAAATTTTATTTAAAAAAATCAATTTGGGGAGGTGGGCCGCGTGGCCCCCCTCCCGGGCCACTAATAGCCCCGGGGCACTGCAGGAGCCGGCCCTGGGGGGTGGCGGTCCCCAGGGCCATCAAGGGCTCAAGGAGAGGGGCCCCCCTCCCACCTGTTTCAAAGCCCCGGGGGGTGGTGGTCCCCGGGGCTGGGGATCCGTCATGGACCCCCCAATTTACATATTTAGAGCCCTGGGGAGGTGGAAGTCCCCGCGATGTTTGGGGGGCTTGAGCACCCCCACACAGGGTATATTTTTTTAAAATAAAGCCCCGGGGGTGGCGGTCCCTGGTGCCGCGGGGGGTCGTGAACCCCCATTCATATTTTTAAGCCCTGGGGGCTGGCGGTCCCAGGGGCTGTTGGGGCCTGAGAGTCCCCCCAACAAAGAAATGGAAGCCTCGGGGGGTGGCAGTCCCCGGGGCTGGGGGTCCTGAGAGACCCCCACACAATTGAAATAAGCTCCGGGGGTGGCGGTCCCCGGGGCTCGGTTCTACCGAGGCACAAGATGGCTGCCAACACTTCCTGATTTGGAGTGTTGACAGCCAATTAGAATACAGCTCGTGCACGGCAAGGTGCGCACTGGGTGCGCATAGGGTGCGTGGATCCTCCGAGGCCATAGATATATATGTACTTTTAAATGTAATTTTCTCAGGAACTACTGAACGGATTTACACCATTTAAGCAAAAGGCACGAGTCTGAACTGAGGACTACCTTTTTGCCAAATTTGGTGTAATTCCGTTTAGCAGTTCGGGCTGTAGCTGCGTCAACAGGTCCTATGGGAAATTGCATGGGGAAAAAGCAATTTGGGACCCCCCTTTTTTCTCGGCCCCCGCTTGACGAATCACCCCGAAACTGTCAGGATAGGAGCAGACCGGAGCTGGCCAAAAGTTTGGAAAATTTCACAAAGATTCGTCAACCGGCGCCAGAGTTATTGGGAATAGAATGTTGCGGATTTCCTATGGAAAATAGGTCCTAACTATAGCTATCTACTGGCGACCGCCAGTAGATAATATATATATAAATATATATATTCACTGAAAAACCAAAGATTTCAAGGGCGTTATAGTTAGGAATTGGCATTTAAAAAACCTTAGAAATTCACACAAAAAAATATAGGTTTCAGGGGCGTTATAGTTAGCTGGACATTTCCCTCGTACAAAACCCTAGAAATTCCCCTGTTATAGTTAGTTCAGCTAACTATAACTCGCGCCCCCGCAATGCACTGCTGATGACGTCACATATTACATCACTCATGACATGGTCAGTGACATCACTGATGACATCACTGATGACATATCAAATGACATCACTGATGACATCACTGATGACGTCATCCAGTGACTGTGTGTTTCTGTAAAGTTTAAATATGTTTTATATATTTATAGTGAAAGGCCAATGGAAGAATGAGTGGGTGTATAAGTATGTGAATGGGTGATTTTCTAGGTGCGTAACTGACTCTATAAGTGAGTCATTAAATGTATCTTACTGCAGACTAGTGACTAAACTGTGTGAATATCTGTATGTGTCTGTGTGTTGGTGTATAAGTGGCTGCATGTTTTGTGAATAGCTACATGAGTGTCTATATGGGTTATTGATTGGTTGTCTGAGTATCTGTATGGGTGCCTGAGTGTTTGTGGGGGTAGGGTGTGTGTGACTCTGTGCATAGATGTGTGAGTGGGTGATTCAGTGGGTGCATGGTTTTAAGAGTGCATCTGTGATGGACTGTATGGTTGGGTGACTGTATGTAAGGGTGTGTTAGTGATTGAATGTATATCTCAGTTTTACATGTGTCAGTAACTACATATGTGAAACGCAGTGTATATGTGTGTAAGAGTATATAACTATCTATATGTGAGAGTGTGTGATTTTGGGAGTGGCTGTATGGATGAGTGTGTGCTTGTATCAGTAATTGTATAAGTGCGTCAGAATTTGTTAGTATTTTTATGAGTAAGTGAACTTGAGTGTGTTTAACTGTATAGGTGAGTAAATTGGACTGTGATTAATTATTTGCATGACTGACTAGATGTGTCAGTACCTCAATGGATGATTGGCGGTGTGTGAAGGTCTATATAGGTGTATAAATGCATATGATAGTCCTGTACAGAGTGACTGTAAGTATGAGTGACTGTACAGGTGAGTGAGTGGAGATGTATGTAGACCTAAGAGTCAATGAGTGGGTGTGTAGTTATTGGTATTGGAGTATCTATGGTTTTCAAAATGGCCGTCTGAAATTTTGATTCGGTGTATCAAAGGTTATATTAGGGTGTGAGAAGATGCACTAATTTATCACATGGATGACATCATCAGTGATGTCATCAGTGATGTCATTTGAGATGTCATCAGTGATGTCATCAGTGATGTCACTGACCATGTCATGAGTGATGTAATATGTGACGTCATCAGCAGTGCATTGCGGGGGCACGAGTTATAGTTAGCTGAACTAACTATAACAGGGGAATTTCTAGGGTTTTGTACGAGGGAAATGTCCAGCTAACTATAACGCCCCTGAAACCTATGTTTTTTTCAGTGAATTTCAAAGGTTTTTCAAATGCCAATTCCTAACTATAACGTGCATGAAACCTATGGTTTTTTCAGTGAATTTCAAAGGTTTTTTAAATGCTAATTTCTATCTATAACTTATCTCTAAATATATCATGTTTAATGATTTTCATTGGATTTCTATATTTGTCAAATTCAGTGTGTCAATTACATTAATTATGTTTTTTTTTAATTCTTTTTTATCACCATTTTTTAATTTTCTTTTTTTAATTAATTCTTTTAAAAACGTAAAAAATATTATTTGTTTTTATTGGGTTTTTCAAACATATTTTTTTATATTTTTAAATATATTTCTTAAACTATATGTTCAAAACTTTATTTTATATATTTTTTTTCATGTTTTTGGATCCGCACATCCTATGCGCACCACGTGTGAGCATCCGCGCATGGTATGCCTTGGGTACATGTTTAGTGCACGATCGCAATGCGACTGGTACGCGACTCCCAACCTATACGCGACACGTTCGATGTACGTAACGCGACATTTACGCGCTTCCGCGATGCGTCATCCGCGTCTGTGACGCGGTAGGTGCGCGGATCCCACGAAATATTTAACATTTAAAAAAACATATATATATGTATTTCATGTGAATATTAATTGAAGACAAACTCTAAACTAGTCTTAAAACTAATATATTTTTACATCTAATCCTATAATTTATTTTAATTCAAATTCGCGGATGCGCGCTGGGTGCGTGCTGCCTATGCGCAGGGTGCGTGGATCCCATGTGACCTGCAAAAAAAGAGATTTGATTGGTTCATTACACTTTCTGTTCTAACTATTGAAAGTCCCCACCCAATTCAATCATTCTTCTTTGACCTTCTTTGGAGGAGCATCTCTTTGCAGAGAAGAAGATTTTTTAGACTAAGTTTACACTTAGCTCTAACTTTTTTGAACTAAAAATGGCTTCAGGGCAGCAGGCATCACCTGAATCTCCTCATACATCTGAGGATGAATTTTTGGAGGAGGCACCACGCAAAGAACGTTTTTCTTCAGTGGTGTGGAATTTTTTTACTTTTCCCCAGGGGCAGAATAAGAACAATGCCACCTTGGTCACATTCAATATTTGCAAAAGAGTGCTGGCAAAATACCACAAGATACAAATTGCAGATATATAAAATGCTTACGTCTAACAAAATTTTATAAGTTTAACTTACAAAAACTGTAAATGTTGCCGCTTTCAAATATTCACCGAATCTGAGGATACATTTTCGGAGAAGGCACCACGCCCACAATGTTTTTCTTCAGTGGTGTGGAAATTTTTTACTTTTCCCGAGGGGCAAACAAAGACCAATGCCACCTTGGTCATGTGCAAGATTTGCAAAAGAGTTCTGTCGCGAGGGGATCCTAACAAGAAATACTCGTACGGCACGGCAAGTATGATGAAACACCTAAGGACCCTTCATCCGAACAATCTTGCACGAGAAGAGTGCAAACAGATGAGAAACACTCCTGCTCCTGCGCCTTTCTGAATTTCTTTTCTTTTTCTTTTTTTTTCTGGCATGATTTACGTTGAAAAACAGTATCTGTAAAAAAAGAATCACAAATAAATATATATTAATAACTTTCAAATTTATACTATTCCATTACTGTACAAACACATTTTATATAAAAACTGACTAAGAAACTATAGCCCTGAACCACAAGTGTGACGATGGTTAAAACACTACATGCATAGTGCATACTACTTTGAAGCAGTTCATGCCCTAAAGCCTACCTCACTAAAAGACTACATGCTAACTGACTGAATGATTACAGTACTATAAGGAGACACACTGGGTGAGTGACAGGGTGTTTGCTAGAAGTGTATGAATACTGATTGGGGAATTGAAGGTGTGAAAGACAACTGTGTAGGTGATCAGAGGACTGCATCCATGGTGAATAGGCATTTGAAGCAGTCTATGTGCTAAGGCCTGGCTCACTGCAGAGGTACTTGGGTACTGACGGAATGATTAAAGTACAGCAAGGAGAGTGCCTGAGTGAATTTATAAGTGGTTGGCTTTTGACATAGTGAATGGATTAGTACTTGGTACTGAATGGGTCACTAGAGGAGTGCAAAGGGAGTGACAGGATGTTTGCTGGACTGTATGGATACTGACTAGGGAATTGAAGGTGTGAAAGACAAGTATATAGTATGTTAGAAGACTGCATGCATACTGCATAGACATTTGAAGCAGTATATGTGGTAATGTATGGTTCACAACATGAGTACTTGGAAACTGACTAAATCATCAGACTACTGCTAGGACAGTGCCTGGGTAAAACTTTTAAATTTTCAGTTCTGGCACAGTGAAGAGAATAGTACATGGCACTGCACTTTAGTGTCAAACCCTGACTCATTTTATCAATGCATAAGCAAAGAATAGCTTCTAAACCTACTAAAACTTGACAACATGACCGGTTTTAAAACAGTTATCTGTCAGCAAATACACGATGTTACCAAATGCTTCTATCACAATCCTTACCCAAATGCACACAGACTCACAGTGTGATTTTAGACAAGCAACACTAGCCTAGGAGTTTACCAAAACTCATTCACTAGTCTACAAGAGGTAAGGGTACTGCACACAATCTACATATTTAAGTACAGCACATTAGTGTCAAAGCATGACACATTTAATCAACGCATACGCAAAGACTGGCTTCTAATGCTACTAAAACCTGACAACATGACAGGTTTTAAAAGAGTTATCTGCCAGAAAATACACGATGTTACCAAATGCTTCTCTCACAGTGGTTCCCAAATGCACACAGACTCACAGTGTGATTCTAGACAACAACCACTATACCTAGGAGTTTACCAAAAATCATTCACTACTGTGGAAGTGGTAAGGGAACTGCACACAATCTACATATTTCAGGACTGCACTTTTGTGTCAAAGCCTAACTCATTTAATCAACGCATAAGCAAAGACTGGCTTCTAATGCTACTAAAACTTGACAACATGACAGGTCTTTAAAAAGTTATCTGTCAGAAAATGCACGATGTTACCAAATGCTTCTCTCACAGTGGTTCCCAAATGCACACAGACTCATAGTGTGATTCTAGACAAGCACCACTATCCCTTGGAGTTTACCAAAACTCATTCACTACAGTGGAAATGATAAGGGAACTGCACACAATCTACATATTTCAGGACTGCACTTTTGTGTCAAAGCCTGACTCATTTAATCAAAGCATAAGCAAAAAATGCCTTCTAATGCTACTAAAAGTTGACAACAAGACAGGTTTTAAAACAGTTATCTGTCAGCAAATACACGATGTTACCAAATACTTCTCTCACAGTGGTTCCCAAATGCACACAGACTCACAGTGTGATTCTAGACAAGCAACACTATCCCTAGCAGCTTACAAAAACTCATTCACTACTGTGCAAGGGGTAAGGAGACTACACACAATCTACATATTAAAGTACAGCACATTAGTGTCAAAGCATGACTTATTTTGTCAATGCATAAGCAAAGACTGGCTTCTAATGCTACTAATACTTGACAACATAACAGGTTTTAAAACAGTTATCTGTCAGCAAATACACGATGTTACCAAATGCTTCTCTCACAGTGGTTCCCAAACGCACACATACTCACTGTGTGATTCTAGACAAACAACACTATCCCTTGCACTATACCAAAACACATTTCTTCATCTATAAGGAGTACTACATTTTAGTATAGAAACATAACTCATTTCACAAATTCATAAACAATGACTGGTTTTTAATTCTACCAAAATATAAAAACAGCACAGTTATCAAACACATGAAAAACACAAATGCTTATCACAGAATGGTTTCTACATGCACACACACTGTCAATAAGATTGTAGAGAAAAAAGTACTCCCTACACTTTAGCAGGAGAAATACATTAGTCTGATTAAAATCAAAATAGTCTACATACATCCCCTCACAATTAAATAACTCACCTTTCAAGTTGTTGTGTAGATTAAGAGGTATATCAGTCACACTCCAGATATCAGTCACACACCAGATTTTCTTATACAGAATCTCTGCACTGTGCACCTTTCAGCAAAAACAAAGAATGGCAAAGTTTCCCTTTCATTTTCCACACATATACATGTAAACATCAAATCACAATCCTTCACACATAAATTCAAAAGCAAACACACATTTCTATTGGTTAAACATTTCAACCCTTTCCAAATGAAATACATTTCAACCCTTCCCCCAATCTGCCTTCTGCCTGTTACCATAGAAACAGGTCATGGAACACTGTACTGAGCACACAGGTCACAAGTTCAGCACACAATGTTGCTAATCAAAACAGCAAGTGTGCTTGACTTTTCAACATATCAGCTTATCATATATAGTGTTCCTTTCAATCAGGTTTTGTTAACCAATAAGAATCATGCGTTTAAAAAACAGAAACATGCACCCTACCTTTCAGTGTAGAAAGTTGTCATACAACCAATGATTTCTTGTCTTTTTTCATTTTTTTTTCCCTTGGATCCGCGCACCCAATGCGAGAGGATCCGTGCACCAAACGCGATAGGATGCGCGCACCCTGGGCGCATTTCTCCTTTAAAAAAAAAGGGGGGGGCCCCAGGGGGTCCTTCTGGGACCCCCTAAGCACCTCTAGAGGGTCAGAGTATTTCCACTCTGCCCCTATATATGTTTTACACACTTATTCCCCTTGCTTCTTCAGCCTCGCTTCTACCGAGGCAGAAAATGGCCGCCAACAGTTCCTGGTTTCGAATGTAGACAGACACTTGACAGCCAATTAGCATTCAGCACGCTCTCGGGAGGGTGTGCGCTCGATTCGGGGAGGGTGCACTTACGGTGCGGGAAGGGTCCGCGGATCCTCCCCGGCCATAGATATCACTAACTTTGTTACCCTCATTTTCTCAGGAACTAATGAACAGATTCACACCATTTATGCAAAAGGCACGAACTGAGGACTACCTCTTTGCCAACTTTGGTGTCATTCCGTTCAGCGGTTCGGGCTGTAGCTGCGACAACAGATCCTATGGGAAATTGCATGGGGAAAACACGTTTTGGGACCCCCCTTTTTTCTTGGCCCCCGCTTTACGAATCACCATGAAACTTTCAGGGTAGGAGCGGAGCTGGCCAAAAGTTTGGAAAATTTCACGAGGATTCATCAACCGGCGCCAGACTTATTGGGAATAGAATGTTGCGGATTTCCTATGGAAAATAGGTCCTAACTATAACTATCTACTGGCGACCACCAGTAGATAATATATATATATATATATATATATTCAAAAAAGCAGTTCACTGATCTCCCTGCCGCTTTTTCGGCGGCGGGCTTAAGCGAGGTAGCGATCCTCCTTAATACTCCAAATATCCTGTGCATCCACAAAATGACTATTTTGTGTAGGCACAGGATATTTGGAATATATATATTACCTACTGGCGGTCGCCAGTAGGTAGTTATAGTTAGGACCTATTATCCATAGGAAATCCGCAACATTCTATTTGGAATAACTTTGGCGCCGGTTGACGAATCTTCACGAAATTTTCAAAACTCGTGGCCAGCTCCGGTCCGCTCCTATCCTGAAAGTCTCAGGGTGATTCGTCAACCGGGGGCCGAGAAAAAAGGGGGTCCCAAAACGTGTTTTCCCCATGCAATTTTCCATAGAGACCTTTAGTCGCAGCTACGGCCCGAACTGCTGAACGGAATTACACCAAATTTGGCAGAAAGGTAGACCTTGGTTCAGAGTCGTGCCTTTTGCTTAAATGGTGTAAATCTGATCAGTAGTTCCTGAGAAAATCAAAATCAAAATCACATATATATCTATGGCCGCGCTGGATCTGCGCACCCTGAGCGCACCCTCCCGATCACGAGCTGCATGCTAATTGGCTGTCAACTGTCTGTCAACACTCCAAACCTGGAAGTGTTGGCAGCCATTTTGTGCCTCGGTAGAAGCGAGGCTGAAGAAATCAGTGGAACTAGTGTGTAAAACTCATAAAGGGGGCAGGGTAGAAATACCGTGACCCTCTAGACCTGCTTAGGGGCTCCCACAAGGACCCCCAGGGGCGTAATTTTTTATTTATTTTTTTTAAACGGCGAAATACACGCAGGGTGCGCGGACCCTGCCGTAAAAAATAAAATAAAATGAAGCGCGGGCTTTAATAATTAGCCCCCGGGGGGGGTTAAATCCAGGGGGCAAAAGTTTTACATTTTATGGGGGGCCCAGAGGGGCTCCCCAGCCCCGGGGACAGCCACCCCCTGGGACTACAACATAAATGGGTGGGGGGGCCTCAACCGCCACCCCCCAGCAAAATAGATGGGTGGGGGGCTCAAAGGCCCCCCCCCAGCCCCAGGGACCGCTACCCCCTGGGGCTACAACATAAATGGGTGGGGGGGCTTAACCGCCACCCCCCCCAGCAAATAGATGGTTGGGGGGGCTCAAAGGCCTCCCAGGGACTGCTACCCCCTGGGGCTTTCTCAAAAATGGTTGGGGGGCTAAAAGGCCCACCCAAGCCCTGGGGACCACCTCCTGGAGCCCTCGAGGGCCCTGGGGACCGCCACCCCCCAGGGCCAGCTCCTGCACTGTCCCGGGGTGCCCACCCCGGGACACTGCTGTTTGCTATGGCAGGGCGAGAGTCGAGGCTCCCGTCCTGTCCTAGAAAACTTGGTTTGGATTTTGAAAGAGAGAGCAGGGAAACCTGCTCTCTCTTTCAAAATGCAAACCATTTTGCTTTTCCACATGGGGAGCTGCATGTTAGCAGCTCCCCGTGTGGAAAAACAATGCCGGCTCCCGAAGGACGCGGGGAGCCGGCTAGGACTGTGGGGGCATTGGGGCTTCCCCCCATGGTCCCCAACGTTATATATGAGCCCCGGTAAAATTAGGAGTCGCGCATCCAGTGCGGCCCCTTGGTATGCACGCGTTGGGTGCACGACTCCTAACTTATAGGGTGCGCGACTCCAGCGCGTTGGCTGCACGATTTACGTACATGTCGCGTATGCGCCAGAAGTCGCGTACCGGTCGCATAGCGATCGCGCAGGAAAATGCGTACCCGTCGCACACCCTACGCGGATCATACACAACAATCCTAAAATGGCGGCTAGGTTCCACACAGTGATCGAGAAAGGTACGCTTTGGGTGCGCGACCCCCAAAAAAATTTGAAAAAAGAACAATAAAGAAAATAATATAAATATATTTAAAAAAATATAAAATAAAAAAAAATTTGAATGTAAATATATATATTTTTTCTCCAAATTTACATTACAAATATGTAATGTATTTTACAAAATAAGATATCTAAAAATAAATAGATTAAAAAAATGTTGTAAAACAATATGAAAAAATAAATATAACAATTAATACATTTAAAATTTATCATTGAAAAAACCTTAGAAATTCACTGAAAGAAACATAGGTTTCAGGCCTGTTATAGTTAGGAATTAGCATTTAAAAAACCGTTGAGATTCACTGAAAAAACCATAGGTTTCAGACATGTTATAGATAGGAATTAGCATTTAAAAAACCTTAGAAATTCACTGAAAAAACCATAGGTTTTAGGGGTGTTATAGTTAGCTGTACATTTCACTCGTACAAAATCATTGAAATTCCTCTGTTATAGTTAGTTCTGCTAACTATAACTCGCGTGCCCGCAATCCACTACTGATGATGTCACATATTACATCATTCATGACATGGTCAGTGACATCACTGATGATATCTCAATTAACATCACTGATGACATCATCCATGTGTAAAATACAGAGTACCATATTTGAATCCATTGACACACCAATACAAATTTCTAAACACCCACTCAGTGATTCCTAGATCTACACACACATCTAATCACTTACCTATAGATTCACTCATACATGCTGTCAATGATCATCAGACACTATCAAATATACTTATACACCTATATCGACATTACACACCAGCACACATCCTATTCACTTATACAGTCATCCTACTCACTCATGCAAACAATGGATCATACTTACATTTATTCAGCTACACACTTATACATACACCACTTCATACATTCATATAGATAGTAACTCATACTTAGTGTGTTATAAAATCACTATTACAAGTATACAGTTATCCATACAGTCACTCATACAATCACTGAGTCTTATATATACTTATTTATATACAACTGTCACATACGCTGCCTTTTATTTTTAGGTCTCGCCTGACCCAGCGCATGCGCTGGTCTGGCGAGACTTATTGAGAGGGCTCCAAAAAATGCTACCAGGCCAGCCTAGAGCTACAGTGCATGTGCGCGCGCCACTTTTACCGCGATTACTTTCACGGCCCACGGCCGCTTTGATGTTTGATCG
Source organism: Triturus cristatus (assembly GCF_964204655.1). Lineage (NCBI taxonomy): Eukaryota > Metazoa > Chordata > Amphibia > Caudata > Salamandridae > Triturus > Triturus cristatus. The sequence continues at coordinate 1,233,220,550 of NC_140589.1, read as the reverse complement.
CGATCACTTTCGTGGCCGCACGGCCACTTGGCATAGCCAATAGGTCTCGCTTTTGGGACCTTATAAGTATTTAGTTATGCAACTGTTGCATGGCTAAACACTTATAAGGTCCCAAAGGCGAGACCTATTGGCTATGCTAATGCTTGTTCTAGTTTGTTGGACATGTACCATTGAGAGATATGTTTGCTCATCACCACTCCCATAAAGATATTCACTCACCCAAACAACTGTTATAACATGTAGTCTTAACCTCATATACCTACTGAATCAACTATTCACTCATCTTTGGGCAATCACACACCCCCCACCGAACCACACACACATTCACTCTCCCATACAAATACTCAGTTAACTAAACAATAACTAATATAGACTTTCACATAGCTAGTAACCAACTGATGCAGCAGTTTACACAACAACTGACAAAGTGATACAGATATTCACACCGTTTAGTCACTATCCAATATATTTAGTGAGACACTATAAATTAGTCAAGTAAACAGTCAATCACACTGCTACTAAATCATCCATCAAGATATTTATATTTATATATCCACTCATTCTTCAATGCAGATTGCAATATATATAATACATATTTAAATAACGAACCAAACCACATTCACTGGATGATGATATCAGTGATGTCATCAGTGATGTCATTTGAGATGTCATCAGTGATGTCATCAGTGATGTCACTGACCATGTCATGAATGATGTAATATGTGACATCATCAGCAGTGGATTGCGGGCGCGCGAGTTATAGTTAGCAGAATTAACTATAACGGAGGAATTTCAATGGTTTTGAACGAGTGAAATGTCCAGCTAACTATATCAACCCTAAAACCTATGTTTTTTTCAGTGAATTTCTAAGGTTTTTTAAATGCTAATTCCTAACTATAACATGCCTGAAACCTATGGTTTTTTCAGTGAAAATATATATATATATATATATATATATATATATATATATATATATATATATATATATATATATATATATATATATATATATATATATATATATATATTACCTACTGGCGGTCGCCAGTAGGTAGTTATAGTTAGGACCACGTTTCCATAGGAAATCCGCAACATTCTATTTTGAATAACTTTGGCGCCGGTCGACGAATCCTCGCCAATTTTTCAAAATAGGTGGGGCGCTACGCTCCGCTCCTACCCTGAAAGTCTCGGGGGGATTCGTCAAGCGGGGGCTGAGATAAAAGGGGGGTCCCAAAACGCGTTTTTCCCATGCATTTTTCCATAGGACCTTTAGACAGGGCTACAGCCCGAACGGCTGAACAGAATTACTTGAAATTTGGCAGAGAGGTAGTCCCCAGGTCAAGGAAGTGCCTTTTGTAGGTTTGGTGTAAATCTGTTCAGTAGATTCTGAGAAAATAGCCTTTAAATCAATATATATATCTGAGCCAGCTTACGGTGCGCTTACGGTGCGCTTACCGTACGCGTACGGTGGCGTGCGCGAGCGCGATTTTGATTGGCTCTTAGATCTTAGTAAACATTCGAATCGGTCGAAACCAGGAAGCGGCGGCCGCCATTTTCTCTCTCGCTCTCAGAGTTGGGCAGCAAAAATGAAGCCCAAAAATGTCTAAAGGGGCAGTGTCTTCAGATCCTAACCACCCATCAATGATATAGGGGTCCCCAAAAACCCCCCAAGCCCCAAAAAAACCAATTTTTTTTTTTCGGAAAATCGGCGATTACGCTTACCGTACGCGTACGGTAAAAATTTTAAAATAAAAAAATTATCCACACTCTCCACACGCTTATCACACCTATGAAATTAATAAGAATACATTTCTCAAAGATGCGCATAATATGTCCCCCATGTGCGCACGGTGCGCGAAGCGCATCGTGCGTACAAGGCCCATCCCGCATAACGTGGGCGCGCACCGCGTGACCACCGTGCATGCACGGCACTAACTGCGTAAAGTGGGCGCACGGTGCGCGAAGCGCACCGCGCGCACGCAACGAACTGCGTTAATTGGGCGCGCACGCCACGAATGGCGTAAAGTAACTTAGCATTTAAAAAACCGTACAAATTCACTGAAAAAACCATAGGTTTCACACACGTTATAGTTAGGAATTAGCATTTAAAAAACCTTGCAAATTCACTGAAAAAACCATAGGTTTCACACATGTTATAGTTAGCTGGACATTTTACTGATAAAAAACCAATGAAATTCCCCCGTTATAGTTACTGTAGGCAACTATAACTCACGCGACCGTAATCCTCTGCTGATGACATATGTGTCTTTATGAAAAAAAAATATTTGTAATATATGTATAGCTAAAATTTAATGGAAGAAGACATGGGCAAATAAGTGTCTAAATACAGTATTAGCATCAGCAGAGGATTACGGTCGCGTGAGTTATAGTTGCCTACAGTAACTATAACGGGGGAATTTCATTGGTTTTTTATCAGTAAAATGTCCAGCTAACTATAACATGTGTGAAACCTATGGTTTTTTCAGTGAATTTGCAAGGTTTTTTAAATGCTAATTCCTAACTATAACGTGTGTGAAACCTATGGTTTTTTCAGTGAATATATATATATATATATATATATATATATATATATATATATATATATATATATATATATATATATATAATACAGTAATTCCCTTTCTCTTTCTGATGTGAAGCACTCTAGGCTCTTACCTGCCCTAATGATCAAATGTGCAGATTCTGTTCTTAGCTAGACCTCTCGCTTGCAGTTTAAAACCGATTGTTGTGATAAATATCTCACATCAGTTAGTTCACTGTTTTGCTGGTGAAAGTGTTAACAAATGGCTTGATGTTTCATTTGCACATAACCTTGGTGTACTATCTTGTCATGCCAATACAATTTTGGGAGCTTTTTTCTTTTTTGGTGTTTTGAACAGTGAAGTTGCTTCAAAAACCTACTTTCTGCGCTATCGAGTAGATGCACAAAAAGTAGTCAATCGTAACCCGTAATGTAATACATGCAGATGTACTACTTTTTGGCATTCTCAAATAATCACTAGTATGGTTATCCAGCAGCACCAGGCTAAGGGTTCTAAGCCCTACCACTGGGAATGTCACGCGACATATCCCTAGGGCTTCCATTCTTCCATTGCATAATTCACATAGAATTACGTACAGGCAGGGTAGAGCACTTGCTAATTCTTTTCCATATTTTGTCTATCAGGAACACCTTTTTTTTTTCCCTGAAGAAAACTTTTCACGTAGAACCCCATGCCTCACCCCACTAATCTGAGGCTGAGCCATTCCCCTTCTCATTCTGGAAGGGAGTTACTCCATCCTTTACTAGGGTGGGACAGAGTCTTATCAGAGCCTGGGAATGCCCACACATATACAAGATTGTGCTCTTTCCAAAATTTCCACTTTAACCCACTTTGTTATGTCCTCTACACACATTTTTATCTTTTTAATTCAATTTTCATCTTTAAGGTTTGATAAAACTAATAAGGCAAAACTGTCGAAGGACAGTGGCATTTCTATACAGTACAGAAAGTAAGTGCAAGGATCAGCTGCAGATGTCCAGAATACTAGTTATGAGATAGCACCTTAACATCTAATCACGAACAATCAAAATAGAACAAGTACCGAAAAAAAGGAAAAGGAAAAAGGGGAAAAAGGTTGAAGATATTCAGAGCAATAACGCTTGTGGAACAATCTTGCATTACATATATAAGAAAAATAAAACGACCACTACCAACTTTGATTGTGCGTTTGCAAATGTGGCTTGCTGCTTAGTTAATGAAGTCTTATTGAGTGTGACTATTGACAGGAGTAGCACCTGAGGCTCTTACTGATACAGGAAAAAATAATGGAGATTAAGAAGTATTGTAGGCCAGCACATCTTACTGTGGTCTATACACTCATACTGGTAAAAAGGAGGTTGGCACTGTTCGGATCGCTGTTACTGTACGGAAAAAAGTATATCTTTTTAAAAAGGACTCTCATCCATAGAAATTCTGTGGCAGAGCATCATCAAGTCCTTGTCTGGTAGGTAATCCGCTTAGGCGGATTCACACCACTCTTGGCGGGAGCTCTCTGTATCTGCCCGATGGGTCACCTGGGTTTCTTCAGGAACTAAACAAATCCCTATTACTATGATAGAATTTGAATCACTCCTTAAGCAAATCTTATTTCAGAGAGGGACATGTATTAATTTGTAGTCATGCTCCTCTCATTTGACGCAAACTGCATACTTCCAGCAGTTGGATCACTATTATACATTCAGGGGCTATCAATCCAAATAGGCACTTCGTCGGGAGAGAAGTTTGATGCAAGTGTGACTACAGGATCCTGCTAAGGAGTGATATGCTGTATCGTCATATAATTATTAACAACAAAGTGGTCCCTAAAGGGGAAGTGTAACCTTGGACTTCCATGGCAATAGTGGCGTAAATAACTCTTCTGTAGGTTTATTTAAATTCTGCGATAAGTGCATTTATTCTAGTTGCTTATTTTCATGAATGACACACCATTCAAACTTTTCAAAAAATATACAGGGTGCGCCTACAGAGTGACGGCGCAATGAGAGTGGGTAAGTGATTAGAAGTGCACTTGTGTTACATATAAAATATATACTTGAGACTAATTGTGAAAGTATTTTGTAACAAATGGCACTCATAGTATCAGTGTCAAGAGACGCAATCAAAATTTAAAACTAGTCCACTTGAGTTTTTTTGTCGACGTTTCGACCCCTTACCACAATTATTTAGAATGGAGTCATCCTCAGGATAGAATAAGAACGGAGGCACCTACAAGTAAAAGAACCATTTGTCAGAATCTGAAATTACATACATAGTCAGCTCAACTGCAATAAGGTTACAACAAAACACCAAAGTGTACATACTAGGTATTTGGGGCCAAGAAACCCACAACTGGAGATGTATCATTCACAGTCTCAGGGAAAAATCTCAACAAACTGCATCAGAGTAGCTACAATAAGATGAACTGTTTTCAAAACCAGCCGCACCCTGGCCCTATATGCAAACAGGTTTAAATTGTTAAATTCAGGCCTACCCAGGGACTGTAACATTATGCATGCCGCTCGTGTCCTGTCTGGGGGCTATAAAGGTTTTGGAGAAATATGTCAACACAGTCACCACGGACTACGTGGAGGCCAACCATCTTCTGCACCAGATTCAGTTGGGCATCAGAGCTAATTTCAGCATGGAAATGGCCTTATTAGAAATAGCTGAAACTATAAAAGCTACTTTGGATAGGGGAGGCAATGCGGTTTTGGTGTTGTTGGACCTTTGCGTGGCCTTCGATACCGTGCCCCACAACAGACTACTGCAAAGACTTGTGGAGGGCAGTATCGGAGGCACGGTATTGTGATGGTTCACTTCCTTCGTAAACAACCGTTTACAAACTATTTGGTCCCCTTCTTTCGCTGCTGTAATACCTCGGGGTCCCACAGGGCTCAATTTTGAGCCTAACTCTGTTCAACTTGTATATGGCCCCTCTTGCACTCCTCGCCGAGAAATACGGTGCCAAAATAGTATTGTATGCGGACGACACACAACTATTGTGCACTTGCGAGAAGGGGGCTGAGTTCAAAGGCAATGTGATCAACACTTGTCTCTCAGAGGTTTTCTCTTGCCTTAGACAAAACCAACTGAAGTGCAACTCTGAAAAGTCAGACATTATCTTCTTTGGCTCATGTCCTTGTGAAGCATGGCACAAATGGTGGCTGCAGGATATGTCTCCCCCCACATCTTCAGTTACCACCCTGAAAGATCTTGGGGTCAGTATGGATGCTGCCCTCTCTATGAAGATTCAGATCCAATCGGTGGCCGGAACCTGTTTTGGGGTATTGAGAATGCTGAGGAACTTTCTCCTCCTGCTCCCAGTTTCTTACAGAAAAAACGGTAGTCCTGGCCTTGGTGGTCTCGAGACTGGAATATGTAAACTCCCTGTACCTGGGCCTCCTGGACTACTTACTAGGCCGATTGCAGGTGGTCCAGAATGTGGCAGCCAGGGCCATCTTTCTGGCAGGACCTAGGACATGCACAACCCATCTTCTGTCTTCCTTACACTGGCTTCCGGTTCGGAAAAGAATCCATTTCAAAACTTTAGTTTTGGTCTTTACCGCCTTTCATAAGATAGGAGCCCCTTACCTTAGGGAAAGATTTCAACACTATACTCCTCAAGGTACCTTGAGGTCCTCTGCTCAGTTTTTGACCTCTACTCCCAAGGTCTTGCTTTCCCGGGTAGGGGGAAGATCCTTTCAAGTGGTGGCCTCTCGTCTGTGGAATAGCCTACCTCTCTCTCGTAGAGAGGTATAGGACCTCCTCACCTTCAGGAGAAAATTAAAAACATGGCTTTTTCAACTTTAGGTCGTGGATGGCTTCTGCTTTGGGTGTTTTTCTGTTAGCTGTTACGTAGATTTTCTCTTAGCGCCGGGACACTCATGGGAGTAGCCGCACGCTTTATAAATACGAAATAACATAACATAACATAAAGGAATAGGTAAGTTCAGGATAGTATATCTAAACAAGAGTGATGAAATGAGCCAGCGTGGGCAAAACAAACCCAAAAGAATTAATTTCAAGTTCGGTAGGTATCAAGGGCTCTCAGAAAATAAAACCTGTATCTATAAAAGTAATGAAGCTTGTAGGACTACGTAGGTTAGTATTATATAACCAGTTAGGCTAGTTACAGTTTGCTTACACAGTGAATATTTAAATCTGCGCTTTCTGAGCATAAATCACGTGAAGTAGACTTTGCACAGGTTAATACAAGCAGAGGACAAAAAATTATTATCCTTCTTTTCAGATTTTTGGGCGCAACTTTGTCATTGTCTCCCTGTGGAGAGCCAAAAGTTAAAACAAACTCTTTTGTACTTACGCAGAGAATTCGTGTAGCTTAATTGTCTCTCCGTGTGGTAAGGAGATAGAAATAGCCTTCATGAAAGGAAGCTAACATCTGTTTTAAATAAAATGAAATAAAAAAGCAGTGAATTAATTGTGTTTAGCCAATATGACAAGAGTGTCTACTATTGCGGCTTTGAAACTGACAAAAAACAAGTATCACTGCTTGTGCGAATCTTATTTCAGTGAGGTACATATATTAATTTGTGCACTCACTCCACTCATTTGATGCAAACTGCATACTTCCAGCCATCTGGGTAACAATTGTACATTCAGGGGATATCAATCCGAATAGGCATTTCGTCGGGAGTGAAGTTTGATGCAAGTGTGACTACAAGATTCTGCTAAGGAGTGATATGCTGTTTTGTCGTATAAGTCACATAACCTGATAATACTCGCCTCTACCTAAGTTCGCTTGTCGGCGGTGGAAGCTACCCTTCTGAGCTCAGGAATGCACCAGAGAAGTAAATTATGGGTATGCACCTTTTGTGTTTGTGTTTCGCAAACTCTATGCCTGCAGCAGTTTCCCACCCCTTGAAGAGTGTTACCCAGCAGCTCTCAAGCCGAGGTCACGATTACAGTAGCAGCCGGGTCTGGTGGCTCAGTGGACTAAAGCAGCCACTGCAGGGGCCTGTATTCGACCTCATGGTCACAGGTTCAAATCCCGGTGGGTCCACTCAGCCTTTCATCCATCTGAGGTCGATAACATGAGTATCGTTGAGTAACAATAAACATCTGTTATTCAGCGCCAGGGCACCTACGGGTAATCGTGCGCTTTACACGTTATCTTAAGAAGTGATTTGAATCTCATGACTTCTCAGACATTTTCAGCCTCTGCCAGCACAGTGCCAGTCAGCCAGCGCACTACCCACTGCGGCCCGGCTGCTAGATAGTAGTTTTCAAAGTTTGAAACAGCGAGGATGCCCTCCTCAATGGAGCACAGAAGTTTACCTAGGGCCAGTTTATGTCTTCGGCCACACCGAATAAAATCCCTCAAAAGTACATCTAGTTCTGTAAAAAAGAGACCTTGAATGCAATGGTATTGTTGCACACAGACAAAAGAAGCGTGCCAATATGACAATCGTAGCAATGGCAATCCTTCCCAATACTGTTAATGGTAGTTTCTGCTAGAAAGTTGCAGATCCCTTTCACCTGAGAGGAACCTGGCAAAATGTCCTTCTAATAAGCCTGAGTTTTGGTGGGGGAAACAGCCTTTACCACGAAGCATTTTCTACGCGTTACGTTTACAACGGTACACTTACCTCGTAAACGTCTTCACAACGCGTATTGCTTCAACGACGTCTTTACCACGCAAGCAACGTCATCACGGAACAACGTCTTCCTCATCCGAAAAAAAAGCGTCAGTCCTTCTTTAGTGTCGGCGAAGACCTAAGAAAAAGGGTCTCCCCCCCAAAAAAAGAAAAAGCAGGGTAAAGGAAAAATCGAGGTTATGGCAATGCGAAGAAAAAACATTCCGTTGTAACGCATGCGTGGTAAAGGCATGCGTTGCAACAGAATGCGTAGTAACGACATATATTCTTTTGGTGGTACACTCTGACCCCCAAATATCTTAAAGTTACTCACTCCTATTTCGGTGGCAATCTATATATATATATATCCTCCTTCCAGCACCTTCATTGGAAACAGAGGATGTCGTATTATATATGTTAAGTCCTGACACTGCACCAAAGTTTTTCAAGGCTTGTAGAGCGCTGGCAAAGTGAGATTCTACATTATAAACCGACAATAAGTCTTCATCTGTATATAAGAAGATGGAGTGAGTCATCCCACCCATTTCAACCCTTACGTCCCATCCATTTAAATACAACCACCAAAGGCTCCATTGCCAGGGAGAACAGCATGAGAGAGAACGGAGAGCTCTGGCATGTGCAACTCATTGTTCGTATCTGCACAGAAATAACCTTTCCCGTCTTGAGTCTAGCAACGGGATTCACGTATAACAATCTGACCCATTTCATTGTTACTGGACCTAACCTCATTTTATGTAAAACCAAAAATAGGTCCCCCCATTCAAATGAATCAAAGGCTTCTCCATATTGATTGACGCTACTGCTGGGATGCTATGGTCAGTTCACAGTCACCCATCACCTGATGGGGCATATATACTGGCAATCATCAGGGTTTGTGGTTGAGGTTACCCCTGATGATGAGGAATCTTTCCTCAGAGTCTGTTTCAGTGTGGTGTATGTTGTATGCCAACCCTGGTTTGATCTATATCAAGGTGCCCAGACATATGAGAAGTATGTTGTGAAGAATATTTGGCCGATCACCTTTTTTGAATTTTAGCATCTTCTGTCATGGTTAAGTGTTTTTCCTGAAGATATGCAACGTCTCTGTTGTGTCGTTTTAGATAGGAGTGAATTTTGGGTCTTTTAATCATGTTCACCATTCTCCTAATGTTCAGGGTCAGTATCTTATATTTGTTTGTTTCTATCTGTATTCATTGGTAGGTCTACTTTAATCCGGTCCCAAGTGCATAGTGATTTATAGCTCGCAAACCCCCTAGACCTCGCTCTGTTACGTAGTCTTCAACATAAAAAAACAACTGTGACACCACGTCTTGGACCGATCCTCTAGGGTCGATATGTGGGTTGGGGATGATGTAGCAATAAAGGAAGAATCCTAATCCCAATGTACGCCAACACCGAGCATGACTATGGGCAGCAATGATGATGTGATGGCCATAAATGCCCGGACCAGCTGTACTGCCATTGTCTTTCAAGGACTTTGTTTTCCACTGTATCTTCTTGAGCCTCTGTGGTCCACAGCAAGAGTGTTAAGACGCATCATTTTGCAGACCAAACTTGTTGTCCATTCCTAGGTATTGTGTGGGTATGTAAAGAAGTAGGGCTTCATGCCATCAATGACCTTCAGCCTGGCAGTATGTAGACCTTTTTAACCTCACAGAACTTGTTATTCTGCTACAGGACAGCTGCTGTGCAGTCCACGATTAGGAAAAGTTTGTTTTGTAGGAGCCATTTGTCCGCAACAATTGTGGGATGGCCTTGCGATTCTGATAATTAAGGAGTAGGGCCACTATAGGTTTTGAGGCGCTCTAGAGCCAGTAACCTTGATGAGACCAGGTGTACCAGCTCCACAGGGAGACAGTTTTCCAGCGACGACCTGTGAGGAAAACCAGTTCTCGAGGCACAGTTCCATTGTGGGGCTCTCCATTTTTTCAGGAAGGCCAATAATTCTCACCTTATTTCCTATTAGAACCCCCACTTTCATCCTCTGCCTTGTGCTCCAGAAAACAAATTTGTTCAACATTGTTGTTGACCCGTACTTGCAGGTCGGGCACACCTGGTTGTTCTTCAGAGACGGTGAGCTCATTATCTTTAACTCTGTCTGACAGTTTGTGCAAGTTGGCTTGCAATAGAGACAAATTAATGGCAATAGTGTCCATTTTAGGTTTAACAACTTCACAGGCGTTCGTGATGGCACTGATGATCAGGTCCAGTTAATCTTGCGGAAATGCCTTAGCTTAAGTGCAACCTTCCTCCGAGTCGGGTATCTATGTTGCCAGTTCACCCAGTAACAGTGGTGCACGTGGAATATGTCTGTTGCATTGGTTTAAGTCTGTCAATTTCAACAAGTTCTGGCGGAGGCACCAGAAGGGTCTGTGTGACAGCTATGCCGCTCATCATCCACCTGAGCTCTGTGCCCCGGCAGTGCCCCGGCACATGATCTTCAACGGTGGTGCTGGCTCATCCAGTGTACAATTACAAAAAAAATCCAGTTACCAGTATGATGATTGCTAACTCTTCAGAATGTGGGAGAAGGGGATCTACATGGACTTTAGTGGATTGCGTTATAAGTCCCCAATGCCCCAGAAAGCTCTGCTCATTTCGTAAATGATTCGGAGCGTCCCAGTTAGCCCCAGTAGCGGTAAAAATGCCAAATGTCCTACACATTGCACACCAGGACTTAGGCCCAGGCAGTTGGTAGTCATTGCCCCCAGGTAATCAGCCCAGCCTTTGGGAGAAAGTTGAATGAGGGAAGCCTTAGAAAAAGTCTACCAGGGGAGAGATAGCCGGAAAGAAAAATACATGAGACAGAGGCACAGGAATTGCCACTGGGCCCCATTCAAGAGAACGAAACCTAAGGAGAATGGGGTGGGGTGACTTCCATGACCATCACTCACCTCCCTAGATGCACTCAGTGCCTCTCAGAGGCTGTAGTCCTCTGGCCTAACCTGGGCTACTCCAGCTAGCTGTGACCTCAGCTGGATCCCGCACCGGTGGGGAGGAGGCATGCACTCATTGGTTTGGGCTCTGTCCTCCCCGAGGCGGTGGTAGTCCAAGGGCCTCCCTATAGGGCCTACATCTTCTGGCCCGTCATGGAATGGCCACCAGCACACACAAGGCTGTGTGCCGAACCTTCTCTCATGGACAGGATCCCAGTGCACAGGACCTTCAGTGGGAACTGGCTCACCAGCAGGTTAGGCAGAGAGGCGTCTCCTGCCTTAGCTGTGTGGGCAGCCTACCCCACTGACTTCCTTGACTCAGTGTACGCCATCCCGCCGGCATCCATGGACACAAAATGGCCCTCGCTGGTCAACAGCAGGCAGTTATTAATGCCACAGGAGGCCATGGAGGAGTGAATTCTTACTGGTGGCCAGGGAGTTAGCTCACAAGATTGACGGTTGCTTTGCCATATTGCCAGGCCACGTCCCTCCCACTTCCCACCCTATGCGCAGGATTTACCACAACAGATTTTTGCGCACTTGTGATGGAGAAATTCATAGTAGTAAATCCATTTATGACTGGAAGGGTTCCTTGGTAATTCTGGGGCAGGGTGACAATGTAGGCATTTTGGCTGTAAACTTGACGTTTTCAGCCGATAAAACGTTTTTCATGTGGCCTATTTGCCTTTCTTTACACCTATTGTGTTTCGTATTCCGAATGGCCTGTAGTGACAATAAGCGCGTCGCTTTTAAACATCACTTGTGTTATTAATATGATGTTTTATTCATGATAAAGTCCACTGCCCTACTGAGATAAACATGCGTTGGCTGGATTTGTGAATTAAGATTGTTATTTGTAAAATAATAACTATGCTTTTGACTGGGGCTCTGATTAATAATTATTGCATTGGATGCATGCAGTGTTTCTTGGAAAACTGTTGCATGAGCCAAAAGATAATTCGTTTGACTCAGTATAATTCTTTTAACGCCTGAGGCTATTGGCTGTAAATGTAAAACAACGCTTGTATTCACCTTAAATTGCGTACAGAAACAACCAAATTGTTTTCCTTATTTAGCACGCAAGGCAAGTCCTTCTTCAGTTGCATGCATAAGCAATTACCGTTGCCTTTGCTTCTTGCCGTCCACGCATTGGCTCACAGAACTGTTATTCATTCTCCACTCACACCCTTTCACTTTAGAAAGACATTCCTTTCTGATTCTCTCAGTGGAATTTCCAAACCCAGACATGAACAAGGATTTTTGGCAGCTGGGGTAAAGTGACAGCTACGTCCAATGACCTCTCTGGCATTAGAGCCATATGTGATGCTTCGAGGCGCTTTCTGGCTCCTTGCTGGTGTTGCCCTGTACTTGTGGTAGTTCTGTCAGTGGAAAATTCTGAGGTTGAGATCACGCTTGTGGGGTAAATGGTATTAACTCTGCTTTTTGTTGTTATATTTACCACCCTTCTGTGAATCCAGAATTACAGTAACATAATGTTGTCTACAAGCAACAAGCATTGGCGAAGTCAATATGTCTCGCCTATGCAAGAACTATTGGCAGGGCCAATGTCTTTTAGCCATGTTGAACACCAGCATGGCATGGTGTGGAGTATCGTAGAGTGTTGTGGCATAGAGTGGAGAGGCATATAGTGTTGTGGAGTGTCCTGTGGAAGGAATAGTGCCGTACAGTGGAAGGGCATAGAGTGGAGTAGAGTGTCTCAGAGTGGAGTAGCATAGATTGGAATAAAGTAACATGGATTGGCGTAGATGGAATGGCGTAGAGCGGAGTAGAATGGAGTGGCATAGAGTGGAGTAGTATAGCAGAGTGGAATGGCACAGAGTGAACTAGTGTTGAATTGTGGTGTAGATTAAAATAAAGTAACATGGAGTGACATAAAGGGAATGGCGGAGTACAGTGGCGTAGAGTGAAGTGGCATGGAGTGAATTAGTGTAGTAGAATGGAATTGCATAGAGTGGACTAGAGTGTTCTCGAGGGCAGTAGAGTGTCGTAGGGTGGGTTGGCAAAGAGTGTCGTAAAGTGAAGTGGCATAGAGTTGAGTGGAGTAGTGTGTAGTAGAATAGAGTGGAGTAAAGTGGCATGGAGTGGCATAGAGAGATTTGCATACAGCTTCGCAGAGTGGAGTAAAGTAGCATAGAGTGGAGTAGAGTGTTGTAGAGTGGAGTGCCATAGAGTGGAGTAGAGTGTCATAGAGTAGAGTGTCGTGGAGTGTAATATCATAAAGTGGAGTGTCGTGCAGTGTAGTAGAGTGGCCTAGAGTACAGTTGTGCAGAGTAGATTGGCATTGAGTGCAGTGGCGTAGAGTGCATTGGTTTTGAGTAAACTGTTGTAGAGTGCATTAGCATAGAGTGTAGTAACGTAGAAAGTAGTGGTTTACAGTAGTGCGCAGTGGTGTAGAGTGGTGAAGAGTAGAGGAGTAGAGTGATGCAAAGTGGAGTAGCACAGATAGGGTGCAGTGGTGCAGAGTAGATTGTTTCAGAGAAGAGTGAAGTGGCATAGAGTGGAGTAGTACAAGGTAGATTGGAGTGGTGCAGGGTAGAGTACAGTGGTGTAGAGTAGAGTTGCACAGAGTGCAGTGGTGTAGAATAGAGTGGCATACAGTGCAGTGGCGTAAAGTGTAGTGGTTCAGAGTTGATTACAGTGGCTTAGAGTAGATTGGCATAGAGTGGAGTGATGCAGAGTAGAGTGGTGTAGAGTGCAGTGACGTCGAGTGCTGTAGAGTGGCGTAGAGCTGAGTGGTGCAGAGTAGACTACAGTGGTGTTGAGTGCAGAGGCGTAGAGTGCAGTGGCATACAGTGCAGTTATGCAGAGTAGAGTAGCGTAGAGTTCAGTGGAGGAGAGTGTAGTGTTCCCAAGTAGAGCGTCGTAGATTGGATTGGCTTAGAGTGGTGCAGAGTAGGCTTTCATAGAGAGCAGTGGCATAGAGCAGAGTGGTGCAGAGTAGAATAAAGTGGCATAAGGTGCAATTGTTTAGAGTAGAGTGGCATAGAGTGCAGTGGAGCAGAGGAGATTGATGTAGAGTTCTGTAGCGGAGAGTGCATTGATTATGAGTAAAGTGATGTAGAATACATTGGCCTAAAGTGCAGTGGTTTAGAGTAAAGTGGCGTAGAGTACAGTAAGCAGCGCAGAGTAGATTGCAGTGGTGTAGAGTGGCATAGAATGCAGTGTCAGAGTGCAATGGTGCAGAGTAGATTAGAGTGGCATAGAGTGGAATGGCGTAGAGTGCACTGGTATAGAGTGGAGTGGTGTGGTGCAGAGTAGATGGTGTAGAGCGTAGAGGCATAGAGTTAAGTAGAGTAGCGTAGAGTAGAGAGGTGCAGAGTTGAGGGCAGATGGCACTGACTGCAGTGGCATATAGTTCAGTAGTGTAGAATAGAGTGCAGTGGCATAGAGTACAGTGGCATACAGTTTAGTGTGCAAAGTAGAGGTACTTAGAGTTCAATGGCGGTGAGGCAGTATTGCAGAGCAGAGTGTCTGAGTGCAGTGGTGTAGAGTATAGTGGTGTAGAGTGTATTGGCATACAGTTCAGTGGCGTAGATTGGTGCGGAGTAGAGTAGAGCGGCAAAGAGAGCAGTGGCATAGAGTACAGTGAAGCAGAGTAGAACCGAGTGGCATAGAGTGCAGTGCCGTAGAGTAGAGTGATGCAGAGCAGAGTATAGTGGCATTGAGTGCAGTGGTGCAGAGTAGATTGGCATAGAGGGCAGTTGCGCAATGGATTTGAGTTAATTTGTTTTAAGTGCATTGGCGTAGAGTGCTTTGGTGTAGAATGCAGTGTCGCAGGGTAGATTGGAGTGCAGCAGGGTAGAGTGCAGTGGCTTAGAGTGCTCCAGAGTACAGTGAAGTGGCATAGAGTGGATTGGCGTGGAGTGCAGTGGCATACTGTGCATTGGCATAGAGGGCAGTAGATAGACATAGAGTGGCATAGAGTGGTGCAGAGTAGCGTCGAGTACCGTGGCATAGAGTGCAGTGGTGTAGTGTAGAGTGGCGTAGAGTTCAGTGGCATAGTGCAGTATTTTAGAGTAGAGTATCATAGAGTGAAGTGGCATAGAATGGATTGGTGCAGGGTAGAGAGCAGTGGCATAAAGTGGAGTGGAGCAGGGTAGATTGGAGTGGCATAGATTAGAGTGACATAGAGTGCAGTGTCGTTAAGTGCAGTGGTGCAGAGTAGATTAGAGTGGATTAGCATAGAGTACAGAGGCGTAGAGCAATGTAGACTAGAGTGGCGTAGAGTGTAGTGGCATACAGTGCATTTGCGTAGTGTGCAATAGAGTGGTACAGGGTAGAGTGCAATGGTGTAGGGTACAATGGCATACAGTGCAGTAGTGCAGAGTAGAGTGGTGTAGAGTTCAGTGGTGTATAGTAGTGGCAGAGAGTACATTGACATAGAGTGTTGTAGAGTAGATTGGCTTAGAGTGCAGTGGTGTAGAGTGATGTGATTAGAGTTGAGTGGTGTAGAGTACAGTAGCATAGTTTAAAGTGGTGCAGAGTAGAGTAGAGTGCTGTAGAGTGGGGTGGTGCAGCATAGAGTGGAGTCGTGAAGAGTGCAGTAAAGTGCAAGGCATAGAGTCAGTGGCAGAGAGTAGATTGTTTCAGAGTATACTGCAGTGGCGTAGGGTGGATTGGTGCAGGGTAGATTATAGCGGTGTAGAGTGGAGTGGTACAGAGATGAGTGCATTGTATAGAGTGTAGTGGCTTAGAGTGCAGTTTTTCAGTGTGGCATAGTGAGGAGTGGATTTATACAGAGTAAAGTTGAGTGACCCAGACTGAAATGGTGTAGATTGCAGTTTCAAAGAGTGAACAGGTGCAGAGTAGAGTAACAAGAGAGCGCATTAGCATACAGTAGAGTGGAACAGAGTAGAGTAGAGTGGTGTAGAGTGAAGTGGCATACAGTGGTGTTGCACAGAGTAGATTGCAGTGGCATGGAGTGGTGCAGATTAGAGTGAAGCACCGTAAAGTGGGGTATTCATGGTGTGGTAGTGCACTGCCATTACAGAGAACACATCTTTAATTGAAATGACCACTACATTTGCACAGACATCGAGTTTTACTGATAAAGGTATACAGTGCACAAACGATAACGTGAGGAAATGTTATCACCTAGTGTATTCATTTGTTTTGATCATATTAAGATATTTGTGTCCCCCACACTACAGAATTACCAAAACATGTACTTCATTTGTGTTTTCCTAATTTTGATGTATTCTGAAATATCTGCACAGTTCACTTACAGACATTGAAATGTTATTTGTGCTAGAAAAAAATAACACCCTACAGCCTTCCTCTACCACTCCCCCAGTAGCCAGCGTGATTGTAACATAAATAAAGGTAAACATCAAGCTCCCTATGAAGACAGAGCATAGCATTCTACCTCTGTCTTTGAATATACAGCACAAGTGACAAGATAAGAACAAAACTTAAAGGTCTGTTTACAGAAATTGAAAACTGGTGGAAGGATACAGTAAATAGAAAATGCTCCACGGAGGTATGAACTCAAGCTGGACAGCCTAAGACGAATAATACTAGCAAACAGATACCAAGCAAATGGGAGTTACAAACCACAAAGCCAATGGGAAGCAATGGGTGGTATGCATTCCCAGGGCAGCTTTAAGAATGTCCCCTAGATGTCTTTTACAAAGCAGACAGCTGTGCTGTCTGACAGGGTTCAACATAAAAATGTCACATTCAACTATACTGTTAGAACAGTGATCTTCCAATCCCACCCTTTGTCACACAAGACAGAATTCATCTACACTGCACATTCCCTTAACATGTAAACAATTAAATGCAGTTAATTTGGCACCAGTCCAGAGTTCCAGGCCTGCTTTCATTCAGGGAAGTTAGCTTAGTTTACTAACCGACAAAAGACATGCAGCCAGCTTAATAAGAACTGCATCAATGTGAGAATTTAAACCAGGATGGATTTACAAAGATTTCGGGCAAATTCCCTACCTCTAGGTCTCAAATTCTTCAGGACGAAAACTGCACCGAATATATAATGGCACCAAATAAATAATCATCGTACACACTTCTGAGATCATACAGCCACAGCATCCATTCCTGGTATTTTAATGCATGAAATAAACCCAATGCTCAAATGCGGCAGCCAAAATACCAAACAAGCACTGGCAATACCAAATGATTTGACTTAGAGACAAAAGTGCCGCTCCAGTCACTTGTGAATTTGGGGATTCAATAAGTATCCAAACATTCATTGTGTCACTCATCTTTGTAGTTATGCATCCACTTATTCACCCACTGACTCCACGTTGCATACAACCACTTACCCACATTCAATAAAACACACATAAACTCAAGAATCATATGCAAACTAAAAGAAAATAAGAAAGTAGAAAAAAACATGCCTCCAACTAAACATAGCAGGCTTATGCGTACAATAGAAAATATAATTAAACATAGTAGCAGGCATCGGTATTGCAATGGTGTTTTAAATAGGGATTTCCTGTTTTAAAGTTTCACATGACTGCCCCATTTAGAAGCAACATGTCTTCCATCTTGTAGATATAATAAAATATAACCATAATGCACACAATATTATTCCAAGATGGCCACTCAGTAAACATCACACAGGAGGGACCATCTTTAAATGGTATTGTGTACAAAGGAGCGTAATTGTACTTTCTCAATATGGGCAAAACAATGTCTCTAAATGTGGCAGACACCCTGGAAGCCTTTCATTTTGACGAAACAGAAGAACTGTGGTCACAACCGCATTTAAGAGAAACCTCCAAGAGGATAGGGAAGGCAGGGGTACATGACGTGCCTAAGGGAATTCTAGGATGCTGGGAGGTATGAGAGGGTGGTCTGTGGGGGAATGACAAGCACAGAGGAGAAAAAGGGAGGGATTACAGGAAACAAAGGGGAGTACAGAATAGGAACAGAGCGAGACAAACAGGAGTGGGCCAGCAAGAGCAGACAGAGAGGGGCATAGTTGTAAAGTAGGCCCTTGTGTACTTCAATGCAAGCTCTCAAATGGAAGCTGAAGGCTATTCCTCAACAGCCAACGACAATAGGTGAGGGCTGAATACAAAGCCAGGGGTTAAAAGCGGTGGACCCAAAGCTCACTATATATATGATAAGAAACGGGTCTATTTGACAGCTGCACTGTAAAACCCCAGACCTAAAAAGACAAAGTAAAGAAGGGAAACATCACTTATAAAAAAAATAAATGGAAAAATAAAGGACTGTTACCCCAGCCATGGCAGCGAAGCAAACTCAGGCAGATATGCACATGTGATCGGGCAAAATGCTTTCAACAGAGCCAGTGGCTGGAGTAGACTGTCCCGCTGCCCCATTCTGTACGTACTCATGGACAGAAGCAGAGGTCGGCAGGATCTGCTGCCCTTGCCGTAACTTTTCATAATAAGCAGACCAGACCTATGGCTTTGAACATAAGTTTACTACAGAACCAATCAGCCCTATAGTCTTTATCCTTGTTTTGTTGTGCTGTACCTTCAATCATAGTCATAAAATTACACATACATACAAAATGAAATATGGAAAAACAAAATACAACACCCCACCCCACCCAAAAATAAAAATGTCCAGAAATAATGTTTACACTGCAACTCTTAAAAGGAACAGACATGCCCTCTCCAGAATAAAGGGGGGCCACTGACTACCTCTTTCCTTTGTTTCTATCATCATAGTCCTGAAACACGATGCTCACTAAATATCTTCTGCTTGTGTTTCTCAGAACCCATTGATTTTATGGGTTTTGTGATTTGAGACAGACTCCCCACGAAATGAACTGGTTGTGTGCTGTACCTGTTCTAGTGACCACAACTAAGCTCATGAGTTGGTCAAGCTTAAAGTACAGACACCATGCTACATAGACAATTGCCTTACAAGAGGGATTGCACACATTTACATCTAAGAAACAGAGAAAAGGGCTAAGACATTATACATAAGTGACTTAGCTGGAGGTTGGTGAGATCTGAAGTCCCATGATACTAGCAGAAGGCTAGGAATGTCTGGTGTTAGTGGTTAAGGAAGGGCAGAGAAGAGGAGTGTCCAAACCCCTTCTGGAGTCTTGTGGAATGCCAGGCATGCTGGACCCCAACCATGGTGGTTTAGGACCTTTTACCTCTGTTGTCCTGGGCCTGACCTACTGTGATCCTGCAAACTAAGCCCCAAGCATACCCCATCCACATTTGATCCTCAGTGGCAGAGTATCAAGGAGAGCAGCCCAATGTTTTTCAAGGAGGTAGGGTAGGGCCGAGACCCAGAAGACAACAGTTTTGCAACAGACATTAATTACTGTCCACACTAGTGCTTAGTTTTGTAAAAAAAGAGGAGTCCCTTAATACATTCCAAAACGCAACATTGCACACAGAAATAAGGTTCTACATATCTAGTAAGGGGATCTCTACACATAAAATAGTAAGGTTTAAAGTGAGCACAAGTGCAGGCTCACTACAGAATGTGCAAGCGGCTTACTTGTTTGTTTCTGTGACCCGCAGGTCAATCGGTAACGTGTCCAAGCAATGAGACTTTAAAGTTATGTTGTTGTCCCAACCCACATTAGTTTAATGCACGAGGGACCTCTGTTGCCAGCTTTACTTAGATATTGATGCTCTAATGCAAACAGTGCATGTCCAGAATTGTTGAGATAGACGCAGGGGCCGGCCCACCATCTTCAGACTTGCTCAGAGTGTCAGAGCGCTGGTCGGCAGCTCATTGGGCCACCTTCAATCTGCCCGTGGGCTTTGCTGGCGCGCAGCTGCATTGAATGGAGAATGCGTAGGTCGGTAGAGTCAGCACCACTCCCTTCGACATTGTTTGCGGATGTCTTCTTGGGAGATCAAAGCAGAGGCTCTTGGCTTTTGAAGTTTTTATAGATTAGATCATGAAGTCCAGTGGACCAACTCCAGACTTTGGCTGGTGGTGCCGGAAACAACCCCCACAGCATCTGGGATTTAGGAGATTGCCCTAAAGCTCCCGGGCACAGGGAATGGGCTTTTCTTCCTTGGAAGTTAGGTACTTGCAGGTTCCAGGCACTGGTGCCCCTCTTTCTGGAGGCCAGCAGCCCCAAGGTCACAGACTCACTCAAAGCTTCTCTTAACAATATTGCTGGATTCAGGGGCTGTCCCCTCACCTCTGGGAGACTATCTGTACACGACACCATCCCATGATCTCAGGATTTCTTTGAGCACTTTGCAAAGTACCTCCTCACCTAGGACACGTCTAAGGTTTGTCTGAACAACCCACTTTTGAAATGTTTCTTAGAGAGCACATGATTAGAAAGTTCCCTCGACTATGTACTAACATTCAACAGCAGGATGTTGTTCATGGTAAGTACATGGTGTGCATTTCTGTAAGGTGCCGCAGCCCAATATATTACAATTGAAATCACGTTTATGGAAATCAGATGTCTTTCCAAGCAAACAAAATCCATTCTACTGCTGGAAAACAATGTAAGCAGGCCCGCAAAGGAGTACTGTTCACCAGTGCACTCAGTTTAATTTTTAGGAATGCCTTTAGAAATCTGAATCATTTTCAGTTTAATACCAGGGAGTTAGTACCTTTCCCCTATCATTCTCATTCTTGCATTTTATCTCCCTGCCCTTCCAAAACCCCTACAGTAACTATTAAATGAATGTAAGTGCAGATCTCTGATTCATGAGCTGCAGTGAATCCATTTATCTAGTGCACTCATAATACCCATAAAAGAATGACATTTTGCTTTATTATGCTCTATGCTTCTTTAAGTTATTATTAAAAACAACATAGAGCATACCCTCATATGAAAATTGAAAATAACACTTAGCATTAAATTAAACAATGTAATTTATCTACCACATACCTTAACTTGAAACTTGTTCAGTTTGCACTGAAGCATACCTTTTACGCACGGTGGCAGCCTATTATTAAACAAACATTTTCACCACTAATCAGTTATTTTTGGTCGAGACGAATTCTTTCTGCCAGCCTTCTCAAGAAGCAAGGGCTTGGGACTCTTGCTTCTTTCCTTCAAATTACAGGGTTCTCAGAGAATTCAATTGGCCAGAACCTCAAGGAACAGCCACATTACCACTGAGTGTTAGAGTCGCACAATTGACCAAGTACAGCTCTTTAAACTCAGAGAAATGACCTGCACTTAACTAAGTTAAGGAAAGGCTCCCTCACTGTACATGTAGTTTTAATGTATATGCAGTTCCTTTTTCTAGAGCACGGGTGTGGCCCAAAAGGACAGCAGAGCACTGTACAGTCATAGAAAAAGAAACATCTTAGAGGGTGGGTGCAAACAAGGCGCAAGAAGGTACACATGACAACAGTAATGGGTAGCAAATGAAATAAAAAACAACGAGCCAGGGCTTGTGGGCTGCTGGGAGGATGGGACATTCAGTAGGAGAAGTTGGGCAGAAGGGGGTGAGTGGGTGATGTGTAGGTTTTTCATTAGTAGGTAACTTTTGCTCACCGCCAAGTGTGATTAGTGTAACCTTTTTAAATGTAGAGAAAGCAGGGCAGTTTCTAATTTTGCAGCGATCAGACCGTCGCTCTAATTTATGCAACTCAATGGAGACTACAAGTTTTCTAAAATTGGTGAGATAAAGGAGCGACATGAGGTGTGAGTTCACATGTGAACCGTTGCTATTTTAGCACCAGCATAGGGTGCACACAGACAGCAGAATAAAGTGCATTATATGCAACAACCTCACTGTGCTTTGCGTGCAGTTGAGTCGAAAACTAGAGCCTCCTCAATCGAGTGGAATGATTAATAAGTAAAGCAAGCATTGGCAAAGTAATAGGTCTGGCTTGTTTCAGTTATAACCTATTGAATTTGCCGATGCTTGTGAGAAATTCTCTTGATCTGTCAAATTAACAAAGGATGCATGTGCTGTAACAGTATTGCATTTCGATGGGAAATGTATAATTAGCACAATAAACAATCATGTTGCCACTCATAGTAAAAGACACCTATCCATTCTTGCATTCACTCACTGTCTCAACTTGCACACACTCACATAAGACAAGCCTGACTCACTCCTACACTGAGTCACTGTAACAACTCACGCACCATCTCACAAAGCATACTCTCACAGTATCCCACACAAAACCCTCACTTGTTCACGCACTTGTGCATTCACTCTCTCATCAAGCACCAACTCACACAAGACCCCTTACACATGCACTCACTCATAGCAACAAACTTAGGCACCTAAAAAGGGGAAAAGAAAACATGCAAAAAGAGTCTGTAGCCATTCTTTAAAAAACACATGAGAGAGGGTGGGATAATCATTCTTTGGGGTGGGTTGTTCTGGGAGCAACACATTTCTTGTTAAATGGTTAAAGGTTCTTTTGTCAATAGGATGTTGACATTAGAAGAAAGGTTAGTCTTAAAGTCAGAAAGGCAGAGCAAGGTCACGATAGAAAAAGTTATCAATCAAATGGGAGCTGGAACCACTGGAGGAGAGACCAACAACCTCCTTCGCCACTCTCAGACAGGGTTCAGACCAGGACAGGGTACTGACACCGCCCTCCTGGCCGTTACAGAGGAGGCAAGATCTATCTTGGATGCAGGGGGATCAGTGGCAGTGATCCTCCTGGACCTGAGTGTCGCCTTCGACACGGTGGACCACACCATCCTCCTCCACCGCCTCCAAAAAACTGGCATCACAGGGACTGCCCTGGCCTGGTTAAAATCATTCCTGGAACACAGGACCTTCCAAGTGGCCGACAGTTACGGTCACTCCAAAGCTCTTCCTCTTAACTGTGGGGTTCCCCAGGGATCCTCCCTGAGCCCCACCCTTTTTAACGTTTACATGGCCCCCTTAGACGATATAGCCTCACCATTCGGCATAAAGGTGGTCATGTACGCCGACGACACCCAACTAGTCGTCTCCATCAACCAGGCTGATCAATCCATGGAGAATCTAGCCACCTGCCTGCATAACATATCCAAATGGATGGGCGACTCCAGATTAAAGCTCAACGGCGAAAAATCTGAGATTATGCTCCTAGGCGACCCAAACAAACTCCCCAAAACCCTTGCCTGGCCACCCAGCATGGGTACCCCCCCCCCACACCAAAAAACGAAATCAAGAGCCTAGGCTTTTGGCTCGACCAGGACCTCAGCTTCAGAGCCCAAGCGAGAAAGACAGCCGGCACTTGCTTTGGGCTCATGCGAGCAGCCCGGAAGATCCTCCCTCTTATCCCTTCCCAGTCTAGAAAAACTCTTGTCCAGGGCCTTATTTTATCTAGACTGGATTATGGAAACACCCTGTACCTAGGCGCTACAGTAGCTGTCTTTGAAAAACTTCAGCTCGCCCAGAATGCCGCAGCAAGACTGCTCACGGGGACGAAATCAAGGTGCTCGGCTAAACCTTCTCTCAAGGCTCTCCACTGGCTCACCATCCAGGAGCGCATCGCCTTTAAAACCTTATGTATCTCTCATAAAATCTTACAAGGTAAAGGCCCACCTATACTAAAACCATTCATCAAACCCCATAAATCTACCAGACAGCTCAGGTCGGACTCCCTTTTTCTTGCTAGCGTCCCCAGAATAAGAAGAGCACGCACGGGTGGGCGCCGCTTTGCATACAACGCCCCCAAGCTCTGGAACAGCCTCCCCCTCAGCATTCTCACAGAAAACAATCTGCTTTCATTCCGCAGATTACTGAAAACTTGGCTCTTCCCCCAATAATCCTATACCAGGCCGACACTATAGCGCTGGGACGCTCGAGGGTAGCTACGCGCTCTATAAAACCCAAATCAAATCAAATCAAACCGAAAGGAGTCACCGATGGCCGGGAGGCTGAAGAGATGGACTGTGAGGCAGAGCTCGCAAGTTACCCTATTGCCTGAGTGAGTAGCTGGTTCAGTCAAGGTTTAAGGTTGTCTGCTGGGCTTTGTAGTCTTGTATAACCCATGATAAAACCAGGACTACAAGTCCCAGAATTTAAAGAACATTTCTGAATTGGCTGAGCTACTCACACATGGAACTGGGAAACTTCAGAGCTCTGTGTGATGCTGAAGAAAACTATGGAATTGAATGAAGTGGTGGAGGCACTGGTATGCTAAGTGCTATTGGGGAAATGCAAGATGACACAATACTTTATAGAGGTTCTACATTCCTCAGAGGCAGTTGTCAATCACATAAGAAGAAACTGATATTTTGAAACAGAATTTGATGTGAATTTGGGAGAGGCTTGTATTTTGGAACAAAGAGTGATATCACTTAGGATGAGGCTGGTATTTTTTTAAACTGAGTGTGATATCAGAGGGTAACCTTTTTCCTTTCACTCTTTAAAATGCCCCTATTGTGTCATAATTCCCTTGCCCTAATGCTTAGATTTTCACAAGTGGGTCTCTTTATTTTTATCCTTGTCCATCTTCAAAAAAGTGGGAGAGATCATCGTGTTCTCCCTAGAACCACATGATAAGAACAATACACTTTTTATTTGTAATGTTTATGAGAATGCAGTAGAAAATGCACCTCATATACGTACAATTTAGATTCACGGGTGCATAACCCTACCCTGAAGATTATTTTATCAAACTGCACTATTCAAATTTAACAGTAAAATATAACATCTCAAGCAGTAAAGGATGCTGAAATGTTAGCTTACACAATTATCTTTTTTTCTCCATAGGGAAGAAACCGTTCCACTGAACTCCGTACCATAGGGGGCTGTTGTTACCCTTTGCCACCTTACAAACATACAGACTCCTGCCTTTCACATTATAGTCTTCAGCGTATTTCCCAGATGGCACATTATCTGAACATTATTTACGAATACCTCCAGTTGTAGGCGTTCCCTGCAATACGTACGGTCTCTACCTGAGCACTTGCAGATATGTGGAGTATACATAATCCGTAAAGACACTCCATATTCATAGGTGCCACTGTATCACACCAATGGAAAGCAGATGCTCTCGCAAACTGCTGTATTTGAGCAAGTCATTTGATACAACATTTGTGAATGAGGCTCACAAGAGGCAAAATAATGTGGTAAACCCGAGAGACAAGTAATCACACAGCCTTTTTCCAACACCCAGTTTATCAACTCCATTAGAACACCACGAAAATGTATTATATATGCAATGCTTTCAAGAAATCAATGTCTACTTCACACAGGCTGTGCCAACCAGTTGCAGCCAGTAGGGAATATCTATAGCTGAAGAAGACTTAGACAAAACAAATATGTCACAAAAGCAATAAAACTCTTAATTAACTTTTGTAGTCTTTCACCTCAAAAACATTTTGTCAGCTGCTGCAAACCCTCCACTGTCAATGAAGCTCCATTAGAGGCTTTAGACATCAATAATGAAATGGAATGATGATATCATTGTGGACGTGTTTTCTAATCCATATTTTTGTGATGAAGATTTGAATTTTATGTTGCATCAAATATGCAAATGATGAGTTAATATGATTATAGGTGGAACACGTTTAATATGAGGTATAGAAATGTGTTTAATCAACACGATTTAGTTATGCTACATTTATATGAAAACTCCATCTTGGACAAAATGAATACTGTTTCTGTTGTTATCTACTGTATTCACCCCCTTCCATCATGCCTCCTGCGCATGTTCTGTCATAACAAGCTACGCAAAGCAAATATCGTCAATTTAATTTTTTTTATCTTCTTTGATGACTACAAAACTTAGAATTAACTTTTTAGTGTTCCTGATAAGTTACAATATTTAAGGCCCTGCCGCTGTAGTAGATCATAGTGAACCACAGTAATGCAGGAATTCCATAAGTAGACGTGTAGAATCACTAACACATGCGAAAGAGTCTACTATACATGTTATTAGGAGAACTTTGAGAGTACAAAATATGTCCTTATGTTTCATATAGTGTAGGGACTCCTACTCAAAAATGGACGCCAGATGGCTTATCTTGGCCTGACACTATACTAAACATCAGCTTTTACTGAACCTACACTTGCACTCATACTCTTTTGTACTTCTACTACCTCCAACATAACATCCCGCTTGGCAGACAAAATAATAATTTTTGTTCCTTTGTAAGAATATTCAATGGTTTCAAATTCTTTTACAACCATGATACTATTAAAACGGTCTGGACACAAAATATCTGAAATCACTTCTCTCTTTTTTTTTAATCTCTGTCCTTATGGTGTCCACAGCAATAAATTGACAATATATAAACAGACGGCTATAACAGGGTACTTATATCAACAAATAACCATTTTTGTTTTAACTTTACTTGGTAGTCAGTCTATCAATTGTTCTCAGGTGTTCAACTGCTATTGCTTTGTGATAGCAATTGTACACATTTGTGTGCCACACGCCTTCCTCATTCACGTTTTGTTTTTCCACATTCACCACAAACTTTGACACCATACTCCCTAAATTGTCAAACCTTCGTAGCCACAACCCAGGTAGCTGGATTTTCCATATCTCAATGTGGCTGGAGATAATGGATCGGATTTACTCGCCCAAGGCCAAGTGCCGAAGCCAGAGGTAGGCGTAATCATTGGACAAGCTTCATATTTTTCACTGTCCTCTGAGATTTTCTTAGCAATAATGTGTCGGTCTGGCATATGTAATCAGCCCTATTGACCCAATTAATCACAGATTACCTCATGCTTATTCCCTTTTTTGATTCATCCATAATGTCCATCTCCACAACATTCTTTGAAGGTGCTCAACCAATCTTTCTTAGATGATAGCAGAGTTGACAGTCATTTTTTGCAAATCTACCTTCTGATGAGAAGGACCAATTAAAAAAGGTGCTTTCTTTTGTCCACATTAATTATATCCAGGTTGTTCAGGTGTCCAAAAATGACCAGCATCAGGCTTACCTTGATCTCCTTCTGCAATATACTTGTGATGCTCTTACCCACATCTTCGCAGTAAGACCGTGTAGATGAGCCTTCCAAAACCCTGTGGACATCATCCGCTTTCTCTGTGCCGCACTTTGCACAGGTGGAAGAATTCCTCTTGCCCATCTTTTCCAACCACTCGTGGCTTCAGCTTTCTTTTATCACTTTTGAACTATGGGGAGCAAGTCCCTGCTCATCTCTATATATAAGTGACCCTATTGGTTCTCACCTTTGTTTCTCAGTACTGATTTGATTGGTTGCACAAAATGATACATTTTTACTTTGAAAAAAATATGTAAAGTATGGTTTTTATCTTTTTTCAATTTGTCATATTGCAGTCTTGATAAAGTTTGGCAGGACAAAATGTATCAACTACCCTGATCGTTTTATGTAATCAACTGTTCTTCCACAGTGGCGACATGAGAGTGACCACCTGCAATTAATAAAAACTAATTACATTTGATACATCAAACTACATGCATATCATGCACTTCATGATTACTTCTGTAACTGATTTGATGTGTGCTCCAACTTTTTACTCACGAGCACATTTTCTATAATGGAGTGGAACGAGTTAGTTAAGTTGTAAGCCATGCAGAATAATGGCTTTGCCGTGTGGACATGATTTTAACAAAACAATGCCTCCTGGTGAAGGCTAAAGGTTTCCCTCTGGCAGCTTTGTTCAGCACATAGCAAGCCAGATGCACATGTTCAGTGGCAATCAATCTGACCTTCAATATCCAGAACAGGAATTCATTTTGCGATTCCACAGTGAGTAAGGGCCAGATGTATCAAGGTAAATTGCGTTCACAAATGCTGTAATTCGCAGAGGGAAGTTGGGCCTGTTCAAAGAAAAGAGAAGCCCAATTGCTGCTAGGCAGTTGATTATTTTTGTCCTATGTATTTCCAAAAATGTTTGGTTCCTTTGACCTGAGGAACCATACTGGATGCAGTAGGTAAATTTCCACAGTCAAGGATCGCAGTTTTGATCGATATACATATATGTGTGTCTTTCAGTGTTCTACATTTTTTATTCATAGGGTGAATAACAAATGTGTAGCTCGGATAAATACATTTATTTTATTGTCTGAGGCGCTTCCAAAGTATATGGGTTGGAAGGTACTGCAGGATAGGCAGTGATACAAGCACACAAGGCTTCCCAGTAGGAGAATGAGCTCTGATAACCAGAGGATGTTCAATATGTACTCATATGTACTCAATTGCAAACAGAAACACTAGTGAAGTGATAAATATATCCGCCTCAAAACAGTCCTTGTCATAAATTAATTATAAGCTTAAAATTGAAGGATGTTATCCAAAATGTGATACCTCTTGGGCCGGCCAAGATACAGGAGGCTGAGGTATGGATAGTTGAGGTAGATGAGGCCATTAGACAGGGGAAGTGGACATGGGGACATGGGGACATGGTGATGCCACCTCTACTCTTTTATTTTCCTGAAGAACTAATCAGCACCTGTTTCCAGGCTCCGTCCTACATGATGGTCATGCAAGCAAATTCCAGATTAATGACAATGTAAGTTTCAGTGGTAGTAAAATGGATGGATCTCAATATTGTAAGAACATACAGGTCACCTCAGAGAAATGTTAACCTCGCCTGAGTCTTACAAAATCTTTATATCATTGCAACGAGACAAAAACTGGTTCCGGCGAGAAAATTACTCTAAAGCAACATGACGCAGTTTAAACAAGTTAAATACAGTGAGCCGCATAGAAGAACAGAAAGGCGAGGCTGCCATTATTAAAGCTGTGTAGGGCTGGATGTAATATAAGCGGCAGCCATTGTGAAAGTGAAACCGCGCATGGTGTGCTGCACATAAAAACAGGAAGCAGCTACCATTGCTATGCCTCGAACAGCATGTCATGCCTTCTTCAGCAAGACATTAAGTAAATAGTGCTTTTTATAACTGCTAATGAAAGCTAGCCTGTACGGACACATGTAAGAGGGGCTGTCCTCATGGGAGGTAACAAGAGACAAGAGGGAGGTACAAAGGAGGGACTACTAAGTCTGTTCATGAATCACTAGCCAACATGTACAAAGGACAGGAAGAGAAACCAATTTTAAAGATAGGCAGAGCTTAAAGTCCATACATGCATACAGCTTGTCTCGAAGAGACAGCGCAAGCGCTGCCTAGGCGAGACCTAAAGATTATTACTACACAGTCACCCATGTTAGCAACCTCAGAATAAAAAAAGATTGAGGGTAAAAATAATAGGTTTCTAAACCAATGCATTGACATTTGATTACAGCTATTTGGTGCTGACTACTGTGCCATATTAACAGGACTGTATTTTATGCAAGTAATAAAAGGATCTCTATGACAAAAACATTAATCCACAGGGATATCTGCATGAAATACAAATCTGTGGTCTGCATGTTAAACGTTGTGCTTTGCAGGAGGCACATTTGCCCTCTTTCTTTGTGATGAATCAGAACTTCAACTAGAGAAAACTCAGACCTCTCCAGCAAGCATATTAGTCACCACAGTTAATTTGTGCAGTGGTGCAATCATAAAGTCTGCACTACTAATATTATTTAATTTTATAGACAATTGTGGACCCCTTGAGGAGGAGTCACAAACTCCCAGGGGTCTGCGGACCACAGGTTTACGAATCACTGGAGTAAATTGTTTCAGAGTAGAGTGAAGTGGTGGAGGGTAGAGTGGAGTGGTGCATGGTAGAGTGCAGTGGCATAGAGTAGTGGATTAGAGTGCATAGGTGTTGAGTGCAGTGGCATAGAGTGTAGTGTTTCAGAGTAGAGTGGAGTGGAGTAGAGAGGCCTAGACTGGAGTGGTGTAGAGTGCAGTGCTGCATAGAAAAATGGGGTAGAGTGAATTGGAATAGAGTAGAGTGGTACAGAGTAGAGTAAAGAGGCGTAGAGTGAATTGGCGTAGAGTGCAGTGTCAGTGAGTGTAGTGGTGTACAGTATATTAGATGGCGTAAAGTGTAGTGGTGTAGAGGGTAGTGGCGTAGAGTGCATTGGCATAGAGTGCAGTAGAGTGGGGTAGAGTGGAGTAGTGCATAGTAGAGTGTAGTGGTGCAGAGGAGTGTGGTGCATAATAGAGTGGCAGAGAGTGCAGTATTGCAGTGTAGTGTGTTGAGTGCAGTGGTATAGAGTAGCGTACAGTGCAGTGGTGTAGAGTGATGCACAGTAAAGTGACAGAGTGCAATGCTGTATAGTGGCATTGAGGACAGTGGTGCAGAGTAGATTGTTGTTGAGTGCAGTGGTGTAGAGTGTATTGGTTTTGAGTAAAGTGGTGTAGAGTGCATTGGCGTAGAGTGCAGTGGTGAGAGTGCTGCAGTGCAGAATAGAGTAGTGTGGAGTGGAGCAGTGCAGGGTAGATTGCTGTGGGATAGAGCAGAGTGGCGTAGAGTGGAATAAATGGCTTATAGAGTGCAGTCGCATAGAGAAGACTGTTCCAGAGTAGAGTGCAGTGGCATAGAATAGAGTGGCATGGAGTGCAGTAGCATAAAGTGCAGTGGCATAGAGTGCAGTGGTACAGTGTAGATTGGAGTGGCTTTTGATTTGATTGGCATAGAGTGCAGAGGCATTGAGTGGAACGATACAGAGTAGAGGTGCGTAGAGTGTAGTGCCGTGCAGTGCATTGGTGCAGAATGGAGTTGTGCTGAGTAAAGTGCAGTGGTGTAGAGAAGAGTGACATAGAGTTTAGTTGCAGAGAGTGCAGTGTTGTAGAGTGAAACGGCATAGAGTGGAGTAGTGCAGAGTAGAGTGGAGGGGTGCAGGGTTGAGTGGCGTAGAGTGGAGTGATGCAGAGTGTAATGGTGTAGAGTTTAGTGGTGTAGGGTGCATTGGTGTAGAGTGGCATAGAGTAGAGTGGAGCAGCGTAGAGTGCAGTGCCATAGAGCGTGCAGTGTGCAGAGTAGACTGTCGTAGAGTGCAGTGGTTTGTAGTAGAGTGGCTGAGTGCATTGGCATTGAGTGCTGTGGTCTTGAATTGTGCAGAGGAGAGTGATGTAGAGAGCATTAGCATAGAGTGCAGTGGTGCAGAGTAAAACAGTTGTGTGTTGTCCCGTGACGTAGAGTACAATGGTGTAGAGTGCTGTGACGTATATTGCAGTGGCGTAAAGTGTTGCAGAGTAGAGTAAAGTGACACTGTGTGCAGTGGTGCAGAGTAGATTGCAGTGGCATAGAGTGCATTGGTTTTGAGTAAAGTGATGTAGAGGTGCACAGGGCAGTGGCACAGAGTGGAGTGGAGTAGCGCTGACTGCAGTGGCGCAAAGTGCAGTGCCACTGAATGCAGTGGCATACAGTAGATTATCTCAGAGTAGAGTGGAGTGGTGCACCGAAGAGTACAGTGGCATAGAGTAGAGTGTTGTAGAGTGCAGAGTAGATAAGAGTGGCGCAGCATAGAGTGGTACAAAGTAGAGTGCATTGGCTTGTAGTGCAGGGGCCTAGAGTGCAGTATTTCAGAGTATAGTGGCATAGAATGTAATGGTTCAGAGTTGAGTGGTGTAGTGTGCAGTGGCACAGAGTGCAGTTGTGCATAGTTGAGTAGTGTGGGGTAGAGTGCATTAGCATAGAGTAAAGTGATGTAGAGTAGAGAGGCGTAGGGTGCAGTGGCATAGAGTGTAGTGGTGCAGAGTATAGTGCAGTGATGCAGTATGGAGTGGAGTGGGGTAGTGTGGAGTAGTGCAGAGTAGACTGCAGTGGTGTGGAGTGGTGGAGAGGAGTGGATTCGGGTAAAGCGAAGTATGCATGGTGTGGTAGCATACTGCTATTACAGACAACACATCTTCACTTGAAATGGTCATTACATTTTCACAGATATACAGTTTTACTGATAAAAGTATACAGCCCATAAACGATAATGGGTGGTAATGTCTTCATCTAGTGCATTGATTTTATTTTATTGTATTAAAATATTTGTTTCCAACACAATTCAGAATTACCACAACATGCGCTTCATTTGTGCTTTTCTAATGCTGATATATTCTGAAATATGTGCACAGTTCATTTACAGACATTCAAATGTTATTGTGTGCTAGAAAAAATAAAAACATCCACCATCTTCCTCAAGCACACAACCAGTAGCCAGCATGATTGTCACATAAATCCTCTCACTTTGAAGTCAGAGAAAGAAAAGCAAACACCAAGATTCCTGGAAGACAGAGCCTGAGATTTGACCTCTGTCTTTGAACGCATAGCAATTGTGTCAAGATAAGAACAAGACATAAAGGCTTCTGTACAGAGATGGAGCATGGATGGAAGTATACAGTAAATAGGGTTTTGGCAATGGAGAGGAGGAACTCATGCTGGACAACCTAAAACAAATCAATCAAACAAATAAGAAGCAGGCAAATGTGATTTACAAGCCTCAAAGCCAATGGTAAACAATTGGCGGAATGAGCTTTTTAAAAATGTTTTATTGCCTAGAGTATGGCTTAGTGAGTTGAACATCTGCCACTGACATCTGCTTGATCGTGCATTCACAGACCAGCAAGATTGCTTCAGCCTTATGTCCTTTTGATGTCTGTGAATTGAGTAACATAAAAAATGGTAATGTCTGTGAATTACAGAGCTTTGAAAAGGCAGCAGAGAGGTATGAAGACCTATATATAACAACTCCAGATTGTTGTCGATGTCTTATTAAAAAAGAGCATATATTTTTCTTAAAGCTTGAGATCATGCACATTTACTTTTGTGAACTTTGCATGCAGCACTCGCTTCTTTCTAATCCTTTAAAAGACGGAAAATATGCATCACTGAATTGCAATGTTTGGCGGCGTGTCAGTAAATGAGTCAGTATTTATGATTTAAAGGTGTTAGACTATTAAAAAAGTGAGGAGCTCAGAGTTAAATTTCAGTTTAAACATGTTAATTAGGTTTGGCCAAATCTCCAATTGACTTCTTGAAAAATGTCTGCATCAAAAAAAGCACAATAACATTTCTAACAAAACATTGGCACAGCCAATAGGTCTGGGTTTAATATGTTAACTATGCAGTGTTAGCAGGCTGGCGGAAGGTACAAGGAAGAGAGCAAGGGGAGAGAATGTGGCCTAACGGCTAGGGCGGTCAACCTTTGAGCTGGGGTAACGAGTTCGAGTCCGGGCAGGGACGCTCAACATTCTGTGATTCTGGGCAAATCACTTAATCTCCCCGTGCCTAACAAAAATTAATGTGTCCTCATGTAACGCAACTGGTGCTCATGTAAAGCACTCTGCTACCTCCGGTAAAACTCCACACACAAAAAAGAGAGGGTTGCTGGTGTAAAGTAGCCCCTCATGCAGTCAAGTGCAAGCTCTAGAGTAGAGGCAGAAGGATACATCCAGCCAGCCAGTAACATCAGGTGAGAGATAAATAATCCTCTGGGCTGAGTCAATATGCAATTGACAAGTGTTAAGCAATTGGCTGAAAGGGGCTGGTTGAAGAAAGTGAGTGGCCCTAAATGTACAGAATCCAAAGCCCACTCACATTTAGTATTAGCAAAAGGTCCTTTTTATATCTGTGCTGCCAAAACCCGAAAGTTAAAGGGAAGGAACATGTGACTTTCATAGTGTATTGTTTTGAAGGTTTCATAGTTCAAGAAAAATGTATTATTAAGATTTTGACCACTTTAAATAAGGTAGCCTGTCGATGCTGTCCAAATTCACCTACTCCGAGTAGTATATTTTATTTTGGTCTGTGTATGAACAGTAGGCTACTATTAGGTGTGACGCTTGTTTACGTGTTTTCTTCTCACGTTCGGTTATTGAATATTGACGTTCACGACTATCTTCAATCACACGGTTTATCTGGATTTTTCGGTTTCTAAATTTCGGTATAGACTCACTTGGCTCCAGGAATATAGTTGTTCATTCTTTATCTTTTCACCTTTCATTGACGAGATGCTCCCTAAACACACAGGCAGTTTGACCGTTTTCACTATACTCTTTTGGTGGGCGTTTTTTCCAATTTTCTATTTTTTCCTAATTCTTTATTTGAAATCATGACTGCTTTACAATTGTTTCGTCTGGATCGCTGAACATATGCATTGTTGGTCACATCACAGGAGGAGTTCCCCTGATGAAGGGCTGTGTCCCGAAATGCATTGGGATTGATTTTAAATGTGGAAAAGTAATTTACGGTTCTATGTGTGAATACTGAACACGATGAACGCAATGATTTAATAAACCGCATGATTTCAAAAGCACTTAAAGGGTTGAAATTATTGAAATTTTTCAGGTGTGCCTAGTGGGGGCTTTGATCTAATTGTAGACAATGCATTTTCATACCTTGTTGAATGTTATGCCCAGGATCAGAGGGCTATACACACTGGCACCCTACACCTGGTTTACCTTATAAACAATAAGCAATACTCATTCACCAGAGAGTGCCACAATTTAAAGACTTTACTTTTGTAGGAAGAATTATCTTGAACACCAGATGTGAAACACAGTTATTCTCCTCTCTGAAGAAAGAGGAGTAGGGCAGTGAAAAGCAGGCTTTTGAATCTGATGCTGACCTGCCACCTCTCCCTGCCACCTCCCTGTGTCTTCAGAGACCTAAAGAAGTGGATGCAAAAGCCCTCAGTGAGGTGACACTTTGATGCCCTCAGCCTCTGTCTTCCCAGTCTCTCAAAGACCTGCCAGAGATAGGGACTTTCTCTCCATGATGACAGTGGCACTGAGAGAGCTGCTGCTTGAATAGCATCGCCTCACGCTCTCAGAGAGAGCCTGCCCTCGTGCTGGGGCGTAGAATGAGGGCCCTCAGGGTAGTGAGGAGGGTGACAGGATTCTAGATATGTTTATGTTTTTGGGTAAGAGAAGTACTGATAGAGGTGAGTAAGAGTGTCAAGCCTATTGTTAGACCTTGCTTCAGTCAAGACAGTTGGATTTTACTAAACTTATATGTATAATATACTTAGCTATAGGGGCTTTTAGTCAACCCTCTTCAGCCAGTGGTCTGTAGTGTCATTTGCACTTTTCTTCTGCCTACTACAGCATACAAGATAGGACAGTAGGTTCGTCCATTTCATCCACTGGCTAACTTCACTGTGAGTGACAGCATCTTGCCCTCCCACAAGTAAAGCAGCACCAAACACACAGCAGTTCTCTTCAGTGCCAAGGACTACTACGGCAATATGTACTTTTTGAGACAAATCTTTTTTTTTTTTTTTTAGGCAATTTGTTTTCTTTCTTTTTTTTATGGATAGGGCCCCTCAAATGCCAAAAACCATGACAAAACAAACAGGCACTGGCAAAGCCAAAGGCTGGCAGACAATGCCAACCCTAGTGACAATGCCAGTGCTTGTTTAGTGTATGATGGTGGCGATGGAGGATTAGAGAGAGGTTAAAGAAGGCCCTATTATGAATGGTTCCCCTTGATTTCTCTCCCCTGCACAACTATATGTTAGACATGTTTAGCGGATTAGGGTGTTTAAAGGAAGACAAATTGCACAACATAATATTATAGCTGAGTAGGTGTCAATAATGGAGAGTTCCCCATCTCGGAGTTCCAAGTAATGCCATATATATCCAGAGCTTCTGTCTCATTGACTGTGATGTCACTGGGAGCCTCTCAATGGAAACAATTGTACTTATGTATATTGAGGTCAGGAATTTTGAGATACATTATTATCATGGACAGAATATCAAGGGGCAAAACACTGAAAGGTAAGTGCCTATAAACATGAAGTATAGATTTACTATTCTCAACTCCACATCTGTGCACCTTGAAGCTATATATCATCATGGTACATATATTTGGATTCAGCTATAGACAATCTAAACTTACTTTTTTTATATTTTGTCCTTCAATATTGTGTTTACCATATTTGGTGTCATAGAGATTCATACTGCGATATTCCATACCATAAGAACCAACCCTGTTATTGTTAATGACTATATAGTTAGTTTAGCTGCTGCCTGGAAGGTTTTGGGGTGGTTCGTCAAGAGTGGGGGGTCCCTAGCTCTTGGTCCACAAAGAATGCTTCTTGTAATCAGTCAATGATGTCATCAGTGATGTCATTTGAGATGTCATCAATGATGTCCCTGACCATGTCATGAGTGATGTAATATGTGAGGTCACAAGCAGTGCATTGCGGGGGCTTAAGGTATAGTTAGCTCAGGTAAGTATGACTGCTGAATTTCAGTGGTTTTGTATGAGTAAAATCTGAGCCACACTATAACGTCCCTGTTTTTAAATGTTATTTCGTAACTATAAAGAACCCTGTCACCTTTTGTTTTTTTAACTGAATTTCTAAGGCTTTTTAATTTGTTTCCTAGCTGTAACTTGTAATCTCTGAGAGTGGGTGTGTGAGTGGCTGTATAGGTCAGTGAGTGGGTGTGTGAGTGGTTTTGTGGGTGTGTGATTGGCTGTATGGGTCAATGAGTGAGTGTATGAGTGACTGGGTCTGTGAGTAGATATGAGAGTGGCAGAATGGGTGTGTAAGTGGGTGTTTGAGTGTTTGTATGGGTGTACTAGTAGCTATGTGAGTGACTGTGCCAGAATGGAACCTCACCTGCTCCTTTAATTAACAAGAGTACACAGATATGCACATAATGTCTACCCAACTGGAGTTCTTTCTACTGGTTAGTTAGTAAGTGCTACCTCGTTGGGTGTTGTCTAGTGTGTATTCCACACTATAGCTGCGTGATGGACTATGAGGAAATTTCTCCAGCAACCTATTGTGCGTTTCGGCAATGTTCCTCATGCGTCTTTATCCAGAAATCTGTGATAATATGAATCCTCCGATACCGAAGAAAACAAGAGTACAAAGAGATGAATCTCCACCAAACAAGGGTACTTCATCTTAACTATATGAAGCAAGTGCTTCGTTGTTTGGTGGAGATGTCCTCATATTCTTTGGCATCAAGAAGGCATCAACTAAAATCGGGATAAATCGCGCTAGGGGGCCTTTTGGTAAGGTATCCATCAAAACTTGTAAAAGGCGGGAAGACCTTTGCAAGGTAGGTGGGGCAGGTCCAAACTAGCAGAGCTTCAGGTTTTTTTCCCACATTTGTATACTGGTAGTCATTTAAAGAGAGAACCATGGACTTTCACAAGGAGAGGCCAACAAAAAACTTGTCACAGTCACTGTAGATTGCACTCTGATAGATCAATGATGCATTCACATTCACCAAATTGCTTTGCCTTCGCCAAGCCCAGGAAGTCAGGATAATTTTTCCCTTACAGAAGTGAAGCTTCAACTGGGGCACCTGCTATGTTTATATTTTTAAGTGCTTCCTGTTGAGGTTTAATTTCTGTAAAATGAGCATCATGGCCAAAACGGCACAGACAAAACTTAATGGTAAGGGGGACTGCGCAGCCCCCCTCCCCAGGCCGATTTTGGCCATGGGAACCCCATTCCCAGGGCCCAACCAATATTCAATTGGGGAGTAGGGCGGTGCAACCTCACTCCCTGATGCGATTTTGGCCCCGGGGACCCTATCCCCTGGCCTCTTGCTCCAGGGTGCCCTGGAGCCCACCCAGGGCACCCACCTTACTAAGTTAGGGACTATGGGGGTAGCCTGAATGCCCCAGCGGTTCCTGGTGACTCCCCAACTCCAGCGGGAGTCTGCATTTTTCTCACACATAAGAAACAGCAAAAAATGCTGCTCCCTGTATGTGGCAGCAATTCCGTCATCTGTTTTCCTGCCCCCTTAACAGCAGGCAGGGAAGTAGAAGAAAACTCTGCCCCCAGCAAGCGGGAGCAGTTTTCCTGCTCCTACCCACTGGAAGCAGAGTTACGGTTTGCTCTTGTTTGGCGGGTGCTGTCACAGCTGCCGCCAATCGAAAGTAAACTGCTATCTCCTGAGGGTTGAACAGAAACAGGGTTTAGGCTATACTCAGTAAGGCCGTGCCTTATATCAGAAGTAACAATAACAATGCCAGTACTGATGGACTTTTTTACTCCACTTTCTTATGTGGGAACATTTCGAAAGAAAACAAAATGAACGGGGGACCTTTTGTTTAGTCGATTTGATCAATCTGTTTATGCGTTTTGTTTTCAATTTAACAAAAACTTTTTTTGTGTATTTCCATAATTAACATTGAACTGATAACACAAAATGTTTACTGTACATAAATAGACACATTCAACCACAGTCATATCAACATTCACTCCCATACCACACTGGACAGTCCAGAACCAAACATACTATATAAAAAAGCAATCTAAATTCTCTTTAAAGACACAAATTACAACTTGGCCATAGAAAAATGGTATATTCTGTAGGGAACAATGTTGAGAGTTCCAAATGATTCTTTTAGTTCATTAGGCCAAAAGATAAAGGTCGACGCGTTTCAAGCCCCTTCTAGTACTGGGGCTCTCATCAGGACCTGGGAGCTGAAAGGAGAACACAAAAGGGGTCTTACTAGACTGTTACCTCCTTTTAAATGCAACAGCGTTAGTCTCCGGCTGCGATTCTCTTTTAGAACCGATATCAAAATTTGTGGACTTTTTTCTCAGACCATTTATTCAAGAAGTACCATCATACATACGTGACACGACCGATTTCATTAATCACCTGGAAGAATCAGTCTTTGACCAAAACGAACACCATCTAGTCACACTAGATGTCGTTTCACTGTATACTCAAATACCCCAAGAAGAAGGCTTGGCAGTGATTAAATTGTACTTGGAGAGTAGACCAAAACCAACGAGAGTTCCTACGGAATTCATTATGGACCTAGCTAGCTTCGCCCTGAAGAAGAACTATTTCAAGTTCAAAGGAGACTTTTATTATCAAATAAGAGGAGTAGCAATGGGTTGTCCTTTTGCTCCTGAACTGGCAGTCCTTTTCATGGCCAAGTACGAAGAGAAATTTGTCTATAATAGCAACCCATTCTCCCACCACATCGGAAAATGGGTTCGCTATATAGATGATGTTTTTATGATCTGGACAAGTAATGAACAGGACTTGGTCCTGTTCCATGACTGGCTCAATAATCGCACGGAGGACATCAAATTTAGTCTGAACCATTCTAAGACCAAGATACCTTTTTTGGATGTAGAGGTATATCCAGCGAACAATGGACTAGTGACAACTCTGTACAAAAAACCAACAGATCGAAATAAAGCACTACACTTCACCAGCAGTCATCCGAGGAATTTAAGAGAGAACTTGCCCTACGGGCAGTTTCTCAGGATTAGAAGAAACTGTACCTTTAAAGATGAATATTTCCTTCATGCAAGTAATCTGCTCGATAACTTAAAAATGCGAGGTTATCCGAAAAGATTATTGAAAAGAGCCATGAAAAGAGCGTGGTGGACACCACGTGAAGATCTCTTAAAACAGAAATAAAAATCTCCTCTCCAGAAGATTGTATGTGTCTCAACATTCTGTCCAAACTCTAACTCATTGAAAAAGATCATTCGACAAAATTGGCACTTAGTCAAGAATCTGGACTCCTCTCTAAGTGACTATCCTCTTTTTGCGTTCAAAAAAGATCGCAGCATTTCCAACCAAATAGTGCGAGCATCTATGCCAACAACAACTAAAAAATCCCTAAGAGAATATGTAGGCCTCCCTCCAATAACTGGCCACCATAAATGCGGCACATGTGCCTGTTGTTCGTCAACAGAAGAAGGGGATTTATTTACACACAACTCAATATACTGGAAACATGACTGTTTTACGAATTGCAAAAGTAAAAATGTGATCTATGCGATCCGTTGCCCGTGTGGACTATTGTATATAGGTAAAACGAGCCAGGAAATCAGAGTGAGAATATCGCAACACAAATCGCGGATCAATAAAAATGTTCAAAATGCTCCGCTTGTCCAACATTGGAAAACATACAACCATTCAGTAACCGATCTAAAATGGACTGTCATTTCCAAAGTGGATCCTGATTCAAGAGGTGGTGACCTTGAACGACAACTCTCGCAGCGTGAAGCAATGCTCATTGTTAAATTCAACTCAGCCATTAACGGCCTTAATGAATTATCCGAAATTTATAATCTTTGACCTAACACCATCAGGTTTGAATCTACATAAACCATAGTGGAAGACAATGGAACACCCCTGGTTTCTCTTTGCAGTATTCCATCAAAAGTCTGTCATTCTTTCCTCAAGACTTTCACCCTGCCAAGCAATCCCAAGTTAGCTCACTGTTTGTTCATACAGACCCATTTGAGCAAACAGCGCATTTAAATGCTCATTTCCGATTACAGTTTCCTTTTTCCTAATAATCTAGTTTACCAGCTGCACTTTTTTAACTGTCCGTCACATACATGGACATCCGCTGAGTGAAGAGAAGTGTATTTACATGTCCCGTCACAGATCAAACGGTAACCACAGTATAAACTACATTTCCCAGAACACACTTAGGGCGTGAAACAAGTTTATATTCCCACGAGACTTGGAATACAAACACGGAAGCCTATTTCCTCCGAGTTTGAAGAGTGAGAAGCTACGAACAAAGGTATGAAGACGATTCAAATTCATCAAAGCGCATCTGTTCCTTTGGCGGTCTTCAACCCCGCTGACAAACTTCCTTTTGTTGGTTCTTTCAGTGATCCGATCACGACGCACAACAATTATCGACGAAAGCAACAGAAGTGATTTTTTTCGCATACAGCCCGGAGATTCAAGGTAGGCTAATTGCCCCTGAGCAGCGTGCATAGCGCATTTGATTTACTACAGATACTTGAATTCAACAACCCGTTCTTGATAGGACAACGACCTGACATCGTCTCCTCATTTCCTTTTTAGATTAATTCTGTCCTAACACCTCTACACGTAAGTCAAACAGCATAAATGTCACTTGTATGTTTGGTTGTTTTTGAATTTTGGTTTTCAACACGGTATAGTTGGATTGAATTTTGGTCTAATTTATCACTTAGATCTTACACGGCAAGAGGTCTGGTGGACACATCAATCACAGGTACAACTTACTTTAATAACTACGCTGTTGCATTTAAAAGGAGGTAACAGTCTAGTAAGACCCCTTTTGTGTTCTCCTTTCAGCTCCCAGGTCCTGATGAGAGCCCCAGTACTAGAAGGGGCTTGAAACGCGTCGACCGTTATCTTTTGGCCTAATGAACTAAAAGAATCATTTGGAACTCTCAACATTGTTCCCTACAGAATATACCATTTTTCTATGGCCAAGTTGTAATTTGTGTCTTTAAAGAGAATTTAGATTGCTTTTTTATATAGTATGTTTGGTTCTGGACTGTCCAGTGTGGTATGGGAGTGAATGTTGATATGACTGTGGTTGAATGTGTCTATTTATGTACAGTAAACATTTTGTGTTATCAGTTCAATGTTAATTATGGAAATACACAAAAAAAGTTTTTGTTAAATTGAAAACAAAACGCATAAACAGATTGATTAAATCGACTAAACAAAAGGTCCCCCGTTCATCTCCTGAGGGTTGGCACCTCGGGAGATAGCCGCAGGCGTGCCGGGGGGAGGTGTTGTGCTACCCACGGCCATTAATGGCTCCAAGAGGAGGGGCCGCGTCACCCTCTCCTTTTATATGCACAGGGCCAGCCCTAGGAAGGTAGTGGTCCCTGGGGCTGTAAACGGCAAATGAGGGGATCCTCTCCCACTTTTCATTTGGCCAGACCCCTGAGAGGTCTTGGTCCCTGGGGCCAAATATGACGGGGAAGGGGGCCGTGTCGGCCCACTCCCTTTTTTCAGTATTTTTGTGCCCCAAGGACGTGGCAGTCCCTGGTGCAATTAGGAAGTAGAAGGGGATCTGGGCGGCCCCACTCTTTTGTAATACATAAGTCCCGGGAGGTGGTGGTGCCCGGGCCTTTAAAGGTGTGGGGAGCCATGTGCCCCCTCCAGTTATAAAAATAAACCCCGGGGGAGGTGGAGGTCCCCGTGGTAAAACTACCCTTAGGGGGGGGGGGGGGCACATGTGCCTTCTCGCCTTTTCTTTAATAGGTTAGCCATGGCACCGGGACCTGGCCCAACTGGGGGCTGAGAAAAGTACAAGCGCTGGAGACCACGCTAGTTTTTAAAAAAAATTGCTGTGAATTCACGAATACTCATGATTTTCGAAGCGAAATAAAAAAAATGCTTTTTGCTGCTGCGGGGACCCTGGGGACCCCAGCACCAGGGCTAGGGGATCAGGGTATTCCTACTCTGCCCCCTCTTCTTTATTTTTTCACTTTTTTTGGGACTCTTCTTCTGCATGATTGTTCTTCCCGCCTTTGAAGTTAAATAACGTAACAGAAAATCTGATATTGTATCAAACTGTAAACACTATGAACATATACAAATTATAATAAAGCGCTATACGACCCGCCTGTTGCTGCTTGCCCCTCCTCCCCG
Source organism: Triturus cristatus (assembly GCF_964204655.1). NCBI lineage: Eukaryota > Metazoa > Chordata > Amphibia > Caudata > Salamandridae > Triturus > Triturus cristatus. The sequence goes on along the minus strand of NC_140589.1, from coordinate 1,233,178,375 downwards.
ACCCTGCTTAAACCAACCACACAATTGTGTAGCACCCGCTCTCTTACATGAGTTTGGACTCACACAAAATACATAATGGCAATCAAAACGAACGCTTTGGGCTAGAAACACAAAGCGGTATGCAAGGGGGGAGGTCTCTGACAGGCATGTTTTGATAAATTCACTTAGATAAAAAAAGGCTCGGATTAGTTCACACTGGTGAACTGCACCTGAATACAAGTGAGGCCACTTCAGCTGAGGCCCCCTCCCCCTGCTCAATCTGCATATATTAATGGGCCAGCCCAGCGAGAGAAAGGGAGTGACACCTCCGCCCCATTGGTAAAAGGAGGTAATAGAAGCCCATCTGCCTCTGGAAAGGCCACTCAGGCACCCACTGGGCCATTGGTGGCATCCAAACAGCACAGATACCACCCAAATCAGCCCTTAGGCTGCCCCAAAAATCGCCCCACAGCAGGAACTCTGATACCGGCCCCTCGGCCATTGCCCGAGTGCCCGCCTTACCAATCCGACCCTTGCTGACAGGCATCGCCAGACACACAGCTAGCTGTATAATGGAACATTATCACGCGTCAGAAGTGTATGTTGATATTCAGTGTTTGCTCATTACCTAAGCACGCCATGTCAGCTATCTGGCAAGCACTGATAGCTGTTTATTGTACAATGAGTGTGGCATAAACCCTAATACTAATGTGTGTCCATAACCATCTATCACTGCTAGCCTTGAAATAAGAGGTGCACTATCAGATCTGATTTATTTTGTGTTTCTTGCTTTAACACAGAAACCTCCCCAACTTCACCTGAGCCAGCTGGAATTCATTGTCCGTATCTGGATTGTTATATGTATGTGGGCTGCGTGTTGTAGAATCAATAGCTCGCTACGCTGGAGTCCGTGATCATAACACCCTAATTTTGTTGTTGCTTGGTTACCAGTCCGCATAGTGTTTGTTTTCACAGCTATATAACAAATGGCTTGTTTTGACTTTACCTTCTGTATAATGGCGTGAAATCTAAAAGCAGCATCAGTTTTAAAAGGCCATGTCTTAACTTTTGGTCGTTATGTACAAGTGCATTACACAGCGACAGAGAGTGTACACCACCTTTAGGGCACATTTTGAATGGGAGCAGACGTGCACTCCTCCTTTGCTTAGCCCTGCAAGTAATCATGTTATTTTATTTGGATTGTCATTGGCGTTCACATTTTATATACTTTTGCTTATAGGGAAAAGATACAATAAAATAGAGTGCATTCAATGGAAAAAAATATACATTTTACAAAAGCCTGAAATAAAGTGAAATTACTGAAGTGCAATGCTCCCAAATAATTGTAAAATGTAGTTCAGCTCATGTCTCCATTCTCCTTTACTTGAAAACATGCTGCAGCAGTGGAATCTCTGTGCTGTTGTGTGAACCAGGCACATGATACCAGACAAGCAAAACAAAAGGAATCACTTCTGTAGTGTCATTCAAATTTTGCTTCCACACACCCTGGCCAGCGCTTGTGCATAGCTACAAAACCACCTAAAAAGCTCTTCACTGCTGTACCTGGGCTGGTAGGCATGCCATTGATCACATTTTGGCTTGCATTTAATGATTTAGTTTTGTGGGTTTATTTTAACCTTTGAAACATATGCACACCACATGTAGACAGCAACATTATCTATTTTTCCACACCATTGCACAGTTCCACATCACACAAATCAACTCAACACATTTCCACTACACACCACATATTCAACAAGAAACCATAAAACACAAATCATCAACACAATTACATAACACACCACAGACATACAGTCCACACCACATAATTCAACATCACACCACAAAATGAAACAGCATTGAGCCCCTACCAAGCCGGCTTCAGGAAAAACACCTCGACCATCGACCAGATATTCAGACTCCAACTTCTCTTCTGGAAAACGGTGGTAATAGAGGGTGGCAGCCTCTATTTAATATTCGTAGACCTGAAGTCGGCCTTCGATCTAGTACCCAGAGAGAAACTTTGGGAGGTACTCAGAGACTTGGGGATTCCATCTTGCCTCCTTAACATTCTGGTGAGGCTTCATGAAGAAAACTTCACGCAAGTGAGATTTGGGAAACATGGCGAACTTACTCCCCGATTTCCTGTTAACAAGGGGGTACGCCAGGATTGCGTGCTAGCACCTACCATGTTCTGCCTATTTGTTAATGGTCTCATTGAGCAACTCAGAAAAGTTCAGGATAATGATGCACCCAGGCTATCATCGGGCAAAGTCTCTGCGCTGAAGTTTGCTGATGACACCCTCCTACTTTCAAAGACACCAATGGGAATCCAGTGCATTCTAGAATGCTTTAATACCTTCTGTAATTCTCGGGGCTGGAGATAAACACTTCCTAAACCAAGTATATGGTGTTTAATCCAGTTAACACATCTCGCCCAAATCCACATTTGAATGGCTTCCCCCTTGACAGAGTGACGGTGTTTGACTATCTAGGCGTCACTCTGACTGAGCATCTAGAGTGGGGTCCGCAGATGGCTAAGGCCAGCCTTAAGCTAGCAAAGACACTGGGAGGGCTTATGAAACAGTACAGATCCTCACCATTTAAACCAGTGGGGCCAATAGTTGAAATTTACAAAACTCAAGCGCGGGGTGACACAATGTATGGGGCAGAACTGTGGGGACATTGCCCTAGCACTAGTCTGAACAAAGTGGAGAATAATTTCATGAGACAGCTACTAGGTCTTCCACCCAGCATACCTCTCACTCCTTTGCGACTGGACCTGGGTATTAGGCTTATCAACAAAGAGCTGGCTCTCAGACCTCTGACTTTTTGGCGCCGTCTTTGGGTGACCCCAGAATTGGCCACTCATCGTTCCGAGCTCAAAGAGCTCGCGAGCATCCCTGGCTCTACCAAAATACCCTGGTTTAAGCACATCAGGGATCTCTGTACTCAGCTGGGGAAAGCGGACCTATGGAGATCACCTGAGGAGTCTTGTCTCCTAGTGCCAAGGTTGGAATTGGTAAGAGCCTATAGATCTCATAGGCTCTCTGCCATCCAGGAAAATCCACATTGTGGCCGACTAACAACAGAAGTTAATTGATAAAGATGAATATAAACTGGAATCTTTTCTAGATGATATCCAACCAACCTTGGCTAGGAAATTGTACATGCAACTCAGATTAGGGACCTTGCCTCTCCATGCCAACACAACCAAATGGTCCAAGACTTATTCCGGTGAATGCCCCGCCTGCAAATGCATGGAAGAAACTGAGTTACACATTCTTTTCTTTTGTCCTGCATATGCGCTATCTCGCCAGCGTTGGCTGATTCAATTTTGCAAGAACCTGGGCTTTGTGTATTGTGTCGAAACATATAGAGTACTAAATTACGAGTCCCACGCACCAATTGTTTTTGCCGTTTCCCGTTTTCTTAATTCTATGTGGCATGTGCGGAGGACTATTTTAACTTAGCGACGTTTTAACATTCATTATTCTTTAACAGGTATTTTAGCGATTTTAACTATTAATTACAAACATTTGCACTGTACTGAAGTTTGAAGATTGATGCTTTTAGAGACTACTGTAAAGCATCGCAGAATTGCACTAGGATTTGGCCCCTAGATAATTCACTGTTTCATTATACCATAGGTTGTGGGGTCCCCTGGAAGTGATTTGCCTACACTGCAATGCGGAATCATGTTCTCAGTTGTGCAATATATATGGAGAAATTGTATATATTTTATTGTGTATTTTGATATGTGCTTTTATGGTCTTTGTGACCTAAATAAAGTAGATTGGAATGGAATGGAAACAGCCCACCACATAATAAAACCCACTACATAACACTCCACAACACAAAATACCATACCACTTATTTACTCTTCATAACAAACAATCCCATCCACATAATTCCTATACACTAAATACCACAACATTTCTATCCACATAATTCAACTGCACAACAAATACATCCACTCAACTCCAACACACATAACGAAAAAACATTTACAACACCGGTAGCTTCAACTCTTGGAAATACGCAAGACCAATTGCATTGCAAACGCTTGTTAATGTATGCAATACATGCAACTCACCCCTAGTGTAGGCCCTGGACAGCCCAGAGGGCAGGGTGCTATGTATTTATAAAGCAGGACATGTACTTTTAAGTTTTACATGTCCTGGTAGTAAAAAACTCTCCAATTTGTTTTTCCCTACTGCATGGCCTAAATCTCCCTTAGGATAACATTGGGATTGCCTTATTACATTTTATAAGCGTAATTTCCAACTGGGAAGATATAATTGGTTCATGTTTGCTGTCGCTGAAATCCTAATTTAAAATCCTAACTTATGGTGAAGTTGGATTTTAAATTACAATTCTGAAAATGCAATTTTTAGCAAGCTGGCATTTTCTTGCCTGAGCCATTTGGTGACTGCAGCCGGTTTCTGATCACATGACTGAGTGTAGCTGGGCTTTGTGTATTCCACCTAGACAGCCACATACAATGGGAGCTTAGGTGCGACTGAGTGAGCTATCCTGACAGGATGGGAGGATGGAGCTGGACCCAGCCTCACTTACACATGAATAGGCTATGTCCTGTCCCCCCACACAAAGATCTGCCTACATCCTGTAGTTAGTTTAGTGCCTGGGTTGGCACGGCAGGGCATCTGTGCAATTCAAAGGCATGTCTCTAGAAGGTTCTCCCCACTTCAAATGCAAAACTGTGCATAAAAGTAGGACCTCAGACACCCCTATTTCAGTGCATTTTTGGACCAGTTGATACTCTGCCAGGAAGGACAGCTGTGCTGCTGAAAGGACTGCCTCACTGTTGGACTGCTGTTCTGAAGCAACTGCTGCCCTGCTGTGCTGATCTGCTGCCTGCTGCCTTGTTGTCTGGGCTAGAAGGACTAGACCTGCATCTCTAGAACCCAGATCCCAGAGTGACTCCAAGGACTTGTTGGCTGGCCTCGAAATCTGAAGCCTCAGGGACATAACAGGCTTCCAACAACCATCTGTACCTGGACTCTGCCATCTGTGAGTCTACTATGCCAAGTGGTGCCACTCTATTCCTGGGCCCTTGGAAGTGGGCCGAAGATGCTTACTAGTGGGACCGATCCATCTTCTCTGCTAAGCGGCGCATCCTGGAGCCAAACTAGCTCATCTCCTTGACTTAGCGATGCATCCCTGAGCAGAACCAATGCATCACAGCCGTTGTGTGTATTGGGCCCAACCCAGAAGGTCAGCATTACCCTCGCATCTTCGGAACTGATGCATCTCCCACACTACATCTCCGACCCAGGTCCTTGCATCCCTTGTCTAAGGCAGATCTATGACGTCGACGGGCTCCGCATTGCAGCCTTGCAGCTTCTCGTAACCGACACATCACCAGCTGGGCACTGCATCCTCGATGCCAGAATTTTGTATTGCAAGATCCGTCGACTATCCTTGAGGTCGATGCAACAGGACCTTGCACCACAGCCTCGCCGCATCTCGGAACCGAAGCATCGTTTATGCTGCGCTCTGCAACGAGTATTTAAGGTACTTTGTTCAGCAGGCCTAATCTGGTTCCTGTAGCAGGCCCTCGCTCCATCGCTGTCAGCCTGAACTTGTGCCTTTGGCCCGGTGCAGCGTGACCAGATATTCCTTGTTGGCGCTTTCTGATTTTTGGTGCTATTTTATATCAAAACTTTAAAAATCAATATCACTGATTCTACTAATTGGATTTTGTCATTTTGGTCTTGCCTTACTTATGAAAGCCTACTCTCTTTTTCTGAACCTGGTGTGGGATCTTTTTGTATGTTTTTTTCACTGTTTTTACTGTTTGAAGTATTGCACAAATACTTTACACATTGCCTAAGTTAAGCCTGACTGCTCTGTGACAAACTACCAGGGGGTGAGTACAGGTTAATTTGGGGGTTTGCTTGTGCATTACCCTGTCTAGGATCATGGTTGCTTCTTGACCAGGGCTCAAACCCCAATCAACCAGTAACCCAATTTCTAACAGCACTCCTCTGTCTTTTGGCCAGGCTTGAACTATAGAATACCATATACATACATACATTTTCTTTGCGGTGACAGTTTAAAATAACTGGATATTTCTTCATCTGTTCCAAAATTATGCTTCTCGTTTTCAAATGCACAGGGGAAGAATTCTAGGTTAGTGTTGTATGCAGTTTGCAGAGGGCCAAAGGACGGCTTGACACACATGGAAATTGCTTTGGGGCAGCTGTTGTACAGCCACTGAAATAGTTCCTACAAAAATCCAGCTTGTTCAGCTTGGTACCCAAGATGGCACCAAACAGCACACTTACTCTTAAGATTTCTAAGACTGAAGTTAAAATAGTAAATTACCATGTCCTAAAATATTTATCAGGGTGTAATGTACCACAGCGACTGTATTTTATCATCAGCCTAGTGCCATGTCCGGGCCTGCGCACGGATACCCCTGGGGCACTGGATGCACCCAGCCCCTCAGGCAGTCTTTCAAGAGAATAGGTCTATGTGGTGCTCTAACCTGCACTCACCATGGCACTTACTTCACATCGTCCTGTGGGGTTTGCTCCAGGGAGCGCCTCCACTCTCCCATTCTTGAAGAAAGATGAGGTGGTACTTAATTTATTGGGTGCCTAATTAGTAACAGTCAACCGTACTACAGGCAGGGCCGGCTTTAGGGCGGTGCGACAGGTGCCACCGCACCGGGTGCTGGCTTCCTGGGGGCTCCGTGTTTGAAAGTTTACTATGCTTTTGAAGCACCTGCTGCATCATTTCTTTCCTCCGGCAATTCCCAGGCCTCCAATAAATGTCAAGATAACTCGCGTGATTAAATATCTTCCTGGGGAGAGATCAGCATTTTGTATAGTTGAGGTTTTGACTTAGGTGAAGTTAGTGCAGAGGGTTAATATGCCTGCTGCAAAGAACGTGTACCAAGTAGATTACAGAGTGGGTATGATGTAAACAGATCAGCAGGTTACTGCTTTCAAAAGAGGCATCCTTTTGTTACTTGCAATTTATAACTTAAAGTCCTAACATAGAATAGTGAGCTATTAACTTTCATCCTAGAACTGCATACACACTGCAAAGTATACATTATTAGAACATTGATTAATGTTGCAAGAAGGGTTAATTTGGCTAGAAATCGATTCTTATTATTAAAGAAAACTCCCAACTATGCTGTTTCTTTTTCGACTCTGAGTTTGTGCTTCTCCACACCAAGCACTCTTAAACTATACTGTCTACCAGTATGGATGACATGTGACTCCTACACTTTTAGTCCTTTGGCTTATGTAACATTTCCTATACACTGATTTACACACGTATGATTGATTGTCTCTGTGTAATGTGCATGTGATTCAAAGTGCTTGGACACCCTCCACTGTAATGAGTGGCGCTGTATAACTAATTCAATGCATCTGAGAGAGTTTGGTTATGGAGACTTGGTCACTGTTAAAGGGTGCTAGTGAGAGATTCCGTGGTGGAGGTGGTCATTGGGGGAGCGCCAACAAACACTGTCGCACAGGGCGCCACAAGCACTAAAGCAGAGATCCCTTTCTTAGCTTCACGTCACTCGCTAGTTTGAGAATGATTGGATGAAGCATGTTTGGATATGAAATTACTGCAACCATATTTGAAAAATATGATGAGTGTGGGGTCTCTTCTTTGACTGTCTCCAAAACCCCATACATTTTAGTTGAGAAAGTCTATTTGCAACAAAAATCTATTTGCGGACAAACCGATATTTTACGTGTATTTATTTTGCTCTGCACAGCTATGTGTACCACACTAGTATTGTCACTGTCAGAGTACTTCTAGAAGGTATTGCCCAAACCTACAGAGAGACACTTCGGTTCTTAACCCGAAAACTTCTTTGCTAGTGTTCCTATTCACTCTCCCCCCACAAAAGGTGTATAATGCAAGATCATAAATGTGTAATGCTCCCCAGGCTGCTACCCAAGTTATTTTGTTGAACTGGTCTTCAAGAAAGACCATGGGAAGCAAATGGCACTATTTTGAAGGTGACTGCCCAAGGAACTTGGCACAATTATTTTTCTGAAAGATTGCACAAAGATTGGAAGTATTAACACTTTTCAGTTACGATTCTTGCTATTCTGTATGCAGATAGCTCCAGAAAAGAGTCTATATTTTTTATTTCAACATTCCTTTTTAAGTTTTCTGTGACCCCAGACTATCCATCACTGCCAAGCAATGACTTATTCAAGCCTCTATGATCGAAGACAACTGCTGGGGGTAGAGTGAGTTTTTTTCCCATATAGATGGAAGGAATTATCTCTGAAAGGTGTTGGCCCTATGCTTTTCAAATTCTTTCTGTTGAATGGGAGGGTCTGGGGCTGCCATTTTGGCATGTCCCTTTATGCCCTGATGCTTACAAGAGAGGTCTCGTGCAAGTGGAATAAGGTGAGCAGACAGGGGTGCCCTACCTACTGTTCTGTCTGCTGTCCCTAAATATACATCACAGGGTAAGCTTCTGAAAACAGACCCAATCATCAGGCTTAATTTGTGGTACAGGATAATGCACTGGGCACACAAGAATACAATGCTAGTTTTCTCTTACACTTTCTGATTGATTGCTGTTAAATGCAGCAAGTTTATATAAGAAAAATGACAAAATAATCATTGCCAAAAAGCCTCTGGCTTTCATGACCATGAAATAGGAAAAACGGTACCTAATATTGTCTGCCGTATTCTAACTTTCTACAGTTTTGCAACATTCTCTTAAGATATGAAAACCTTTTATTAAAAATGTGTGCTCTAGCCCAACATAACTACATGACTTTGCACTAGATGTGTTACTCAGGAACTCAGCATATTATGTTCTGCGCTTCTTTTGACTTTCAGCATCCCGTCTTCTAGAAGCTGTCTCCCCACGGGTATGCGAGGTGGCTAGTTAGAGGCATTACTCCAAATATTACAACTATAGCCTGAATATTATTGGTTTCAGACTAGAGAATGACAAAAAACACCAGGCCCTGTTGAAAGGAAACACCAATGTTATTATTTGCAGTCAAGAGATGGGTAAAATGAGTTAGAATTGCAAAGAGGAAAACTGACACATCATTGGTTGAAGCCCAGAAATATACAAAAAAACATTAAGGGCCATATGTAGGTGGCCTAACATTTACCACTTCATAAATACCGAATTTTACCGATTCGGTATTTATGAAGTGGTAAATGCTATGTAGGTAATCCATCGGTAATATTTACCGATTCGGAATGGGTCGGTATTTTAGAATCGGTATTTACCGATTCGGTAATGGTAACTGGCTTCCCATTGATTCCTATGGGCCAGGAGGCCCATAGGAATCAATGGGAAGCCAGTTACCATTACCGAATCGGTAAATACCGATTCGGTAATGGGGGGAGCACAATCAAGGGTGGCAGGGTGTCACAGTGACACCCTGTTGCACCCCTGATTCCTGCATGTGTGCACATGTGGCACACATACATGCCCTAAGGGCATGTATGTCTGCCACATTGCACACTTCTAAGTGCCAAAAAATGCTTTTTCAAAGCCATTCGTCATTTACCACCAACTTTTAGTTGGTGGTAAATAACGAATCCACACAACACCCACACACTCCCCCTGCATATCATTTTAGGATTCGGTATTTACTGAATCGGTAAAATTACCGAATCGGTAATTTTACCGATTCGGTAATTTACCGAATCCTGAAATGTCCCCCCCTACATACCAAAAGCCTGAATACCGGTCGGTAACGGGATTTTTACCGAAAATCGGCCGTTACCGACCGGTATTAGGCTACCTACATATGGCCCTAAGAGTCATAGAAAAGGAGGGTGAAATATCTTTGGTTGTAGAAATATGCAAAAGGAAAAATTGAAACTTCACGGTGGGAGCCCAGAGTTAGATAAAAAACAATTAGAAATGCAGAGAGGAAAACGGAGTCATAATAATGTGGAGCTGGTGCCAAGCCTTCCACATACAAAGCGTTACTAGGAATTTAAACAAGCATTGGCTAATCCAATAGGCCTGGCGTTGTCTGCCAGCCTTTTGGCAATTCTTGTTTTGTCTCAGTTTTCGCGAAACTTTATTGTTTGAGAAGCTGCTGGGTGTTTGTTAATCTACAAGAAACATTGACCAAAGGCACACATGTTTTTTGATCTATAAAAAGCACACATTATCATAATAATCATTGGCATTGAAAGGGACTACAGTGTGTGTGGATGTTCTTATTGTGAAAGGAATTGATGTCATAACTCATTGTGAATTCAGCCAATGGCTGAAGTGGGCTGATACATTACTCTTTGATGCATGCCTTAGTGGTTTAGAGCAAACAAAGAAAAACAGAAAGAAAGAAAGAAAGAAAGAATGAAAGAAAGAAAGAAAGAAAGGAAAAAAAGAATTAAGGAAAGAAGGAAGGAAAGCAGGAAAGAAAGAAAGAAAGCCGGAAAGAAAGAAGGAAAGAAAGCAGGGAAATAGGAAAGAATGAAAGAAGGGAAGAATGACAAGAATGAAAAAAGGTAGGAAAGAAAATGACAAAGAAAAGGGAAGAAGGCCATAAAGATAGCAGGAAAGAAGAAAGAAAACAAGAGAGATTAAAAGAAAGAAGGATAAAAAGAAAGAATCAAGGCAAGAAAGATGCACATAAGCGAAAAAGAAAGGAGAGAAAGAAAGCAGGAAAGAAAGAAAGCAAGAAAAAAGGAAGGAAAGAAAGAAAAAGAAAGAAAGAAGGAAGGAAACCAGAAAAGAAAGAAGGAAATATGGAAAGAGAAAAGGAAAGAAAAAATGAAGAAAGGAGAGAAGAAGGAAAGAACCAAGAAAAAGGGAAAGAAGACAAGAAGGAACAAAGGAAAGAAAGCAATAAAGGAGGAAGGAAAGAAGGATATTAAGACAATAAGAAATAAGAAAAAAACATAAGAGAGAAAGCAGGGAAAAAGGAAGTAAAGAAAGCATGAAAAAAGAAAGAAGGCAAGAAAGAAGGAAGGAAAATGGAGAGAAAGAAGGAAACAAACAAACAGAGAAACAAAGAAGGAATAAGGAAAGAAAGAAAGAAAGAAAGAAAAAATAAATACATTAAAACGTGTTACAAGTGCTGCAAATTAAACACAATGAAGGCTGATTTTCTTCCTGGGCAAAGTTTATTAAAGAACCATTGGTGAAATTGAGTCCACAATAAACATGTTCTGAAGAATTGTCCACTTATGAAGTCACATGTATAATATGGAAACTTTCGGTTTGTGTACTGTATGCATAGTAAAAAGAAAATATGTCATTACAGAGCAGTTTCAAATGGATACAAACTATTATGCTGTGAAATACCAGCAGTCAGATAACAAAGGAAACTTCAAAAGGATTTTAAAACAGCATTGACAGAAGCTTATAAAGTATGTACTGTGACCTATGCTCACATCTCTTAGAATGGTTGTGCTTTAACCTTGGGCTCTAAACACAAATGCAACACTAAAGTAATTATTGAGTGAAAACAAAAATCACTGGCATTGAAGGGAACTACCTCCTGTGTGGATGTGCTCATTGTGAAAGAGCTAAATAGAGTCACTCAAAGTGAAGTTAACCAGTGGCTGTAGTAGGGTGACCCATTGCCCCATGCTGTATGATGTAGTGGGTGGAAGCAAAATGCGAATGACACAACAACAGACAAATGGATGAAGAGAGATGACTGAAAGTCCCTTTAACTTAGCATACATATATTTTTTGCAAAATCAAAACATATTGGCTAACGCACAAAATAATAGGCAAAATATTAGCCTTCTAATTACAACCCCACCTGCAACATCTCATCTATCACAACCAGAACGGATTCACTACCCAGTGAAACACCTCTTTGAATGGTAAGCGTCTCTTCCAGGTCCTGGATGAGACCCCAAGAGATGGATTCGCGGAGGTGGTGGTCCCTTTTATTGATCTCCGTAAGGCGTTTGATACCATCTACTGGTGTTACAGGCACGCAGTTATGCGATGGATGAATATGGGACCAGTGTGGACCAAGTGGATAATGATCCTATATGCCAAGACACGTGTCACAGTTACGGTGGGACGCCAATATATTTTAGATGCCCATGAGATAAGAACAGGAATCCACCAGGGGTCCTCATTATTGCCCCTGCTGTTTGCACTGGCCATCGAGCCTTTGGCAAGTATTATTAGGATCGAAGGTCGCGGGAAGGGAATTCCTTTACATGATGGAGAGCATAACATCTCTCTCTACGCAGATGATATGCCATATTTTCTCAGGGAGACAGATGCAGGGGTCATTATGACTATCCAGATGTTGCAGACTTTGGTAGAAGTGACCAGCCTATGCACGAACTGGAAGAAGACCATCGTCTTCCCGGTCTTCAGAGACTTACAGACAATTCCACCAGTGGTAGCCACACGGGGCATCAGATGGGAGCCATAGGTGCTCCAATACCACCAGGGCAAATACATTAGGTGGGGCAACCTTGAAAGGGCGCTACGCTCCTTAAAGTACAGTGTCGCTTTTTGGCATACACTGCAGCTCACTATCATGGCACCCATTGTACTCACAAAGATGATTGTGGTGCCACAAGTCTGGTACCTCTTTGTGTATCTTCCCATTTGGATTCCCCGGGCCAGGCTCCAGTCCCTGAACACGCTGGTGAGGAATTTGATTTGAGACGGAGGTAGACATTGAGTGTTCCTGCGAGCCATGCAACGCACGACCGGAGAGGGAAGTCTTGGGGTCCCAGACTTTGAATTGTACCATATGGTGGCTCAGCTTAAGCGGTTAGCCCGCTGACTTGTGGTGCACAAGACAGAAGGACTGGGAACCTATGGCTCCCCACAGCGTGAGGGGGCTCTAGTGGCCCTTCTGTTATGGACATGCCTTTCCCTAGAATGCCCCTAAACAGTTAGCAATTGGATTGCACGCCTGGCGGAAGTTCCTCAAACCCGTTGTTTCCCATTACACACTCCAGCAATGCCTCTGGTGGGCCTCCCCTCCTCGAGGGTTGGGTTCCTCACTGCACGTATGTTATCCACATGGACGGATGCAGAATTGCTCACAGTAGGAGTCTGTTATGAGGAAGGAAAGCTGAAACCATCTGATGTGCTCACTACAGAGGAGGCCTACCAAACTGACAGTTCCTGGTATATGCAGGAGTGGTACATGCACTATAAGTGCTGTGGAACAATGACTATAATGAACCATTGACACATGAAGTATTACAGATCCTCTTCACCTTTCGGCACAGCAGTAACTTAGTCTCCTGGCTTTACAAGTTGGCACTACATATGCCAAAGCTGACTTAACACAGCTAAGATGGAGGTGGGAGAATGGGTGGGGTCGCCAGATGCAAGTCAAGGATTGGGGTAGGATCCTGGAACATATGCGCAGTGTCCCAAAACACTAGATTCCGCTACACTCAGTTCAAGTACCTCCATATATCCTATCTTATGCTGCGCAAACTAAACAAGATTAATGGAATAGCAGATAAAGCGTCCCTCAGATGTAAGACACCTGATGCTGACTTCCTGCATATGACGTGGGCTTGCCCCCAAATTGTGCAATTCTGCCATAAGTTGACGCACGATCTGGAGCGAACTCTCCATCGTACTAACCTCCTGAAGATGGAAATATGCTTGCTGGGCTTATACACTACCCGACGATCAGCAAGAGTTACAATAAAGTTCTTGAATCTATCCCTGGTCCTAGCTAAAAGAGTGATTGCAATGCACTGGAGATCATCCGAGGATCCACCACACTGCAGATGGAAGGGGGTAGTTTAACTCTCTGCGCTGGTTGAAGATACAGCGCTTACAGATAAAGAATGCAGGAATCTCTGTACCCACCCAATTGCAGATGATTGGTGGACTGCCATGGCGGCCTTCCTGAGGTTATAGGGGGTTGAACCTATCACACCATAATTGTTGAGGGGGTCAGTATAGGTTTCCTGGGGCTGCAGTGGAGTGTGTCACGCTTGTAACATGAGCGTGGGTCTGAAGGCATAGTACGTTTTGAAGTTGAGTGAATAAACTGCCTGGTAATTGCTAATGAATAACATTGAACAATAAATGTTTTAGCATCTTAACATTGCGGGCGTGTTCTCATGATTCTTAGGTTTGAAAACAAATAAAAAGCATTTAATAAAAAATAAAAAAAAGAGGTCTTGGCTAATACCAGACCTAAAAATACTTGAAAGTGACTCACCTGCTCAATAAAGTTATACATCTTAAAACATAAATAAATATGTACACTTAACCCCTTCCCCGCTCATGACGGAACCACTCCGTCATGAGCCACGGTTGCGCTGTGCTCATGATGGAGTGGTTCCGTCATGCTGCGGCCGTTGGCTGCCGCTCCGCCCACGCGGCGCTAATTCCCCGCCTGTGCGGGCGATTAGCGCAGTGGGCGGAGACGTGACGGAACCACTCCGTCATGAACACAGCTCAACCGTGGCTCGTGACGGAGCGGTTCCGTCACGAGCACAGCGCCACCGCGCTGCCCCCAAACCCCCCCCCCAGCGCCGCGGCGGAATTCCTACCGCGGCGAAGGGGTTAATATAAGTGAATGCATAGCTAAACTGAAGGACAGACAGCAAATAATTTTCCAAGTGTTGAACCACATATCTATCCAAGCACAACAAGCTCTATAAAACCCCTAGATGCTGTGGATCTAAAGTTCCTTACCATGAAAGTGATGTTTCTTGGAGTACATCCATGGCTAGATAATTGAGGGAGCTGCTGCTCTTCTTGTATGGGAACCATTTTTTTTAAGTTCAACTTGGGAATCTTGATTTGGAGTTGAGACTCATTATTCCATCTTCAGGTGTTTCCTATGTTCCATGCATCCCACAAGGTGGTTGTTCCATCTCTAGTTCAGAAGTGGTGTCACTTTTCAGCTGTTGGATTCATATAGAGCTGGGCTATTCTAATTTCAAAGGTCTGTCCCATTCAAACACTCGTAAGCTCTCTGTTATGTTTGGTGCCTCAAGACAAACCAGAAAGGTGTCAGCAGCCTGCATCAGCCGATGAATTAGATCAAGGATAACAATTGCATGGACAGATTTCAGAACACCAGTCACTCTTTTGCTTGAATTCAGGAGAGGTTCGCCATCTTGGGCGACGATGAATGATGTTCCATCTGGAATGAAGTGTCTTGGTTATCGCCACACAATTTTGTTCTACATTCCCTAATTGAAGTGGTTGATTTCTGAGAGTATTAAATTTAGTCAATTTTCGTGGTGGTAGTAAAATCCTAAAAGGGTTTTGAAGCTTCTAGATCTGGAGTTTGTATGCTAATCACGTCTGTTCAGCATTACTTTATTCAAGGGGGTGATTTCTTTCATTGTTAAGTGAAGTGAGGCTTGGGGGTTGTAATCAAATTCCACTTCAGTTTGGAAGCCGCTAGATCTGGGCTGTTCTTACTGGGAGTGCTGGGCCTAATCCAAAGGTAGCCTGTGCATGACTCATTAAGCAATGTCTGGGACTTGGAAGAGGAACATTGGGGTAATGCCACAATATTATTGCTAATCCTAATAGTTTTAGGTCCTATCCTTTCTCATACCAGTCCTTATTTTCAACCACAGAAATGTGTGTCTTCCTCTGGAAGGAAATTGAAGATTAAAGATATTCATGATATTGACACTATCTTTGACCAGATACGGCACTGTGAAATTAAAAACATCCCAATGACTGCCCCCACCATGCCCATATTAGAAAAAGTGCCCAAGAAATTGAATATTATTTCGTGGCCACCTTGATCTTGCACAGGTCTTACATTATCATGAGACTAGCATCATTGGCTGATATCAGAGCATGCATGGGTTGCAATTGGCCGTTGCATTTTACAAGTCTTGTAACCAAGTTCCTGACTGGTTTAAAGGATTTCCATCACTACTGAAACTTCTGTGTCCCAGTTGTGCTAGTGTCATACAAAACCACAAATTTTAAATGAATGAAATTGCAAAATGCATTTGTGTACACATGCCTCTCTCTATGCATGCAGGGATGATCAGGGGCATGGGCATGTCTTCAGAAGGAAGGTAACATCTTTAGAAACATTGATTTCTCTCCAGATTCCCAATTTGTGAATTAGTTCATGCAGATCCAATCTAGATGTGCACTCATCTAGATTGGCTCCTCAATTTAACTTCATCCATCTTTGTTAATACAAATCCGTACAAAAGTAAAGAAATAAATGAAAGAGAACTAGTGAAGTTCGGTGTAAATTGTCACACTGCGGGACGAGGAAGGAAGAGGAAGGAGCAGGATGCCGTGAACTCCAAACACTCCGTACTTTCCAACAGGGCTGAACTGGGAACCCAAAGCAGCCCTGGCAATTTTGTAGGAGCAGCCCTGGGGGGTGGGTGGGGGATGTGCATGTGTAAAGCACTACTAGTTTTGTTAGTGGGGGTTAATAATGCAGCACCGCTGCAAAACCTGCCCACAGTAACATAAAACGTTCCCCACTGCTGCAAAACCAAACCCCACCCTTCCAGCCTCCCGAGAAAATGCCCTATGCCCGCAACTGCCTGTCCGGCTCTGCTTTCAGAAGAGATCACCTATTGGTTATAGTGCTGGGAATCTTTACAGACTTGCTTCGAATTTCTCTCCTTAGATAATGAAAGTAACATCAGTAAGCTCTTTGTTAGGCAGATACACATAGTTTCTGGGACGAGTCTGGACTGGCTGAGATCAAGTGCCTTCAGGGGACTTTCAGTTGATAATTTGGTAATAATTTCTTCACTCTGATACAAGAATCTTAAGTGCTGCGTGGAGTAGTGCATGAAGAGGTTACTCGAAGGGCCCTTTTCATGTCGCTTTGTGCACTAAAGCTACTAACACACTTGCCGAGGAGAACACTGCACAACTTTTGCTCTGTCCACCGGGCTTTGTGTCTGCGAATGCATCATTTGCCATTAACAAATTAACACAAAATTCTGATTTTAAGATGAATGTGAGACCTTTGGATTTGTATTAAAACAACTTCAGGATGAACATTGACAAAGCAAGTAGGCCTGACTTTGGTAAACTGACGCGATAAATAAATGCCTTCATATTTATATTGATATTTTTTACTGCAAGCTCATGCCACAAAAATAAAAACAACAATAAAATAATGTAGCAATTGTATGCTTGCAATACAAAATGTCACATTTAAAACTAAATTAGCCATCTTATATAATATGAATAGAAAATTGTGGGTGATTCCGAGCAGGCAGGTGCACTTAGAATAGGAAGAGTTAACTTTTTTAGTTTCAATGTACATCACATGAGCATATTATTGTTTTTGGTGTAAATTGGTTTTGAATTACTGTAACGTGAAGACATAGTTTAAATACAGAATGCAAGGATGACTAGAAAAAATAAAAACGATAATGAATGGAAAGAAAAAAGCATTGACAAAGTAAAGCACTGGCACGTCAGCCCTGGCACTAGAGTGCACTTCTATTTAAGGGCATGTGCACACGTGATCTGATCCAAGTAGCCTCAGCATTCAGCACCTCCTGCACCAAAGATTGCTGGCCTCCACTCCACGAGTGATCCGTGGACCAGTTTCAAGTGCGGCCGCTCGAGGCTACTTCGCAATCGCTAGCCCATTGGCTAGTAGGTCCCCACGAAGGCAACCCCTCTTCTGCTTGGGCTTTCTCCAGATGTGCCCTGACTTACCCTCATTGGGTGAGTCCCTCAGAACTTGCTGGTCTGCACCGCAGTCCTTTCTCTGATTTCCAGTGACTTGCCGTTGCCAAGGCTTGTTGGGTCCATTCTGGTCGTCGACACCGCAGCACTCGACAGACTTCGTGGGACAGCTCAAATCCGTCTCGTGGACTTCGTCGACGCCTCCTGGCCCTCGTGGCTGAAGAGTCAAGACACCCATCAACTCACCTGAAGCACCCGACATCTGTGGGCATTGGTCCATCCTGCCCTCAGTCACTGGCAAGTGACCCAGACTCTGTCCCCTCTGCTTTCAGGTTCCTTCCATTCTAGATCCAGGCTTGGATCTCTTCGGACACTTCTCCTCTTCACGGCAGCAGCAGTTCTTTGCCAGCTTCCATTGCAATCGACGATGCAACCCGACACCAAAAGACACCTATACACCCGGTTTACCTGGGTGAGGTAACTCGAGTACTCCGGTGCTCCCGTGGGTGCTAGCCCTAGAACTTCTTAAGTCCAACAGGGTTTGGTCCTGACTCGATTCTAAGTGTCCCTAATCTTTAAATTTCCAACATTGCCCATAGAAGCTAACAGGAACCCGCGGTTGTGTTTACACAATGCACACGGCCCCCGTGGGTCTCCTGTGTCACTACCTTGGGTGGTTCCTTGGGGTCCCAGCGATTCTACAGGCTCTAGGCCTTGTGTCGAGTTCAGTCGTGGTTCTTATACCACTTTATTGGTATATGGTTTGGTACACCCCTAGGGCCCAAAAGTGTATTTGTGCTATTGCTGTTGATTGCTAACTTGTAAATTAAGTACTTCGAACTCCAGTCTCATAAAGAAACTAGAGGGGTGTGTTTTATTCTAAATACATATATTTTAAATACATACCTGGTGTGGTTGTCCTTTCATTTGATCATTCAAGAGATTGTAGACTGAAGGCTGCTCTCCATAGCTACCACTAGGATAGCTTTCAATAAAGGTTGTCTTTAACCAATTCACCATAAGGGGTTGTTGGACTGATACAAGGTGCCCACTAGAACTAGTGGACAGCATATATCAGGCCACCTTCTCACAGTTGTGACATAAAGCAGAAATGCAGAAAGAAGCAAAAAAGAGGTGTGCAAAGGGGAAATATACTGAAAAATAATGCTTACATGCAAGGACAATCAAAAACATCACTTGGGCCTTCATTACAAAGTTCCTATCAGTTCCACTAGGGCCAGTACCAAAATTTACAGTCCCTTCAGAATTACAAGGTTTGTGGTAAGTCATTGGGCTTCATAAGTTTGACACGTCCGAAACTCCAGGGGAGAATGAGGAAACTAGACCTAGATTTACTGATTCCACCCTGTAATCCCTCATTTGACAAGGAACTTCAGGACTCCACCTTTAATCCCTGTTAACTCCGCCCCTGAATTACCGGTACCCCTTATATCGGTAATTCTGGTAATGGGGGGAGCAGGTCTGAGTTAATGGGGCAAAACCTTAGTAGCTAATGATGAGTTCCCTGGTGTGTTTTTGTCAAAAATACATTAAAACAGGCTATGGCGGTGAAACAGGCATAATGATCAAATTATACCGCGTGCTATGTACATAGTAGCATCACATTGATATACAACTAAAAAGTTCTGTTAAGGTAAAGAAGAAGCCCAGAAGCAGGCAAGTCTGTATGGGACTGGTCCATATTTGAAGAAGGCTTTGCTGCTTGGACCATGCTACAAAGTAAAAGCCAGGGACTACTTACAGAAATCAGTTTACTTTTGTCCTTCAGATTGTTTAGGCAATAACATAGCATGTATTTGTAAAGCGCATGTTCACCCGTAGAGTTCGTGATATTGAGTTACTGTTACCCAACTCGGTGGTAGACATTTTATTAAAGTGGGGGGTACTAAAAGGCTGAGTTGACCCGTGGGGATGTAAATCTGTGACCATGAGATGAAACACAAATCCCTGCACCGGCCCTCCCCCCACAAACCTCACTCCACCACCCCCTCCCTCAGGGAAATGTGCAGTGGGATAAATGGCCCAACCAGCTCTGTGCAAAGTTAGTATTCGAGATAGAACTGATATGGCGGCCAAGGTGCCCTTTTACAGTCACTTGCCGTTCAGGAAACCTCTCCCTTTCCACATTGGACCATTGACCCGCATACCACAGGTCTCGTCCACATATCTGTACAGGATTTTCCCGCCATGGGTTGTAATAGGATCTTCCAGTAGGTTTTTCAGAAGGCTGTTAATGCCATCACAGGAGCGTAAATGTGCAAACCAGAAAACCACTCCTAAGTGGTTGTATAACGGAACCACGCATGCGGGCTTTACTACGACCACGTCTTTACCACGCATACCTTTACCACACATGCCTTGTCAATGAATTTTGTTGTAAAAGCATGATTAGTAAAGGCATATACATGATAAAGATCACACCCCAGCCCCACGCCCTGAGCCCGAAAGCCCACCCCAGCCATAAAAACTACCCCAAATCCCCCCCTCGCCCTGAACCCTAAAGTTTGGCCCCCAGCCCTACTTACCAAGCCTCGCCCCGATCCTTACTGTCCCGATCCTTACTGTTCCTCCTTATAATCTTCCCGCCCATCCGCTCTAAATCTAGAGCACTGACTGCCTTACCACGCATGTGCGTGGTAAAGTCAAGTGTGGTAACGCTTGCGGAGTAACGGAACATGTGGTTCCGCCCGGGTTGTAAATGCCGTTTCCCCTCCTGAGTTTATACACGTCACATTTATTAGTAGCAGTAAGTGCTTCCCCGTGACTCGCATCCATTTTCTAAACTCCATGTTCTTTTGAACAGTTAGGATTCATTTTACATAAATCTTACTGACACTGTTTTTTTTCTTCTCTAAACATCCTTTGCCCTGAAACTCCTACTTACCACCCAACACGATGTACAGCTGTTGTTATCATCTGGAGCCCCCAGATGTGTGTGGGCTGTTCTCTTAATGGTGTGTGCTTTAGATATAAGCATTTTTCCGACTCAGCAGTTCTTATCAAAACTTTACAAAACTTTTAGTCACTGTTCTTATTTCCTCTTGAGGTTGTATGTAATAATGTAATAACTTGTGTCCTGGCATAAGAAACAAAGTGTCAATCAGAAACACCGAAATCAGGATTTTTAAAAATTTAATTTTATTAGCATTTTCAGGTTTAATCAGGTAAGAAATGGTGTAGCAACATTTACTATTGTTTTGAAACTAAAGTTGCTGTGCAGTGTTGTGTGAGAGGGAGGGAGCTCGACAGCACCATAGCTATTAACCCCTTCGCCGCGGCACGAATTCCGCCGCGGCGCTGGGGGGGTTCGGGGTCAGCGCGGCGCCGCCATGCTCGTGACGGAACCACTCCGTCATGAGCCACGGGCGCGCTGTGCTCATGACGGAGTGGTTCCGTCATGTCTCCGCCCACTCGCATTATTCCCCTGCACAGGCGGGGAATCAGCGCCGCGTGGGCGGAGCGGCCGCAACGGCCGCAGCATGACGGCACCACTCCGTCATGAGCACACGGCGCCCGTGGCTCATGACGGAGGGGTTCCGTCATGAGCACGCAAGGGGTTAAGGCGTGGCGCTGCTGATCTCTTCCCTTGTGCACAATTTGGCTACCTTGCGCTACACACACACACACCTTTCCACACTAGTCCAAAGACGTGTACGTGAGTCTAGCATATGTTTTCCACTGAAAGGGTAGCCTAGTACAAGATACTATGCTCAGACTAATTTCAAAATTTTCTCACTTTTTATGAGTGCCTTGCAGTGGAGCACACATGCAAATTGGGGGCATTTTGGAGGAAAAAACCTCATACTTTGCGCCTGTCTCAAATAGGTGTATTGTATGGCGCAACTCTATCTGCAAATATCAGTAGATAGGGATTTGCATAAAAAACCCTTGGGTGGTTGTGTAGGAATACCCATGCTCTACCCATGAGTTGTTCCTCTTGAAGCAAAGCAACTTAAAGGAGCGCAGAGAAGTATTTTGCTTTACTTTTGGGGCACTTTCCAGCGCAAAGCGCAGGAAAGTAAATCCCAAATTAACCCTTTGCACCAGTTTACATCACTTTTCGTTACTTTGCACCGCCTCAAAGTGTTGATAAATCTATCCTGTTGTCTTTTAATATTGTTATATACATAGAAGATCGGCACCCACTATATGTTGAATTATGCAAATATGGTCTGTTCGGATCCAACAAAGTAAATACATTGCAACACTGGTTTGAACACTATTCAATTAGCCAAGTTTGCTTCTGGTTTTTCCCAAGTTCATTAAACTGGCTTCAGACATGTCGTGTGTTGATTTTTTTTTTTTGATTGTATAATAACATATTCACATCAATGTATCCAACGCGTTTCGTATCTTTTCACGAGACATCTTCAGGGCTTCAAAGGAAAACAAATAACATATATACTTACTAAAATTATATACACACGACAAATTTAAAACACAGTGCCAATTACTCAAACACTGTAGTAACCATCCATATGTGCTTGTATCAAACATTGTGCAAGCACAAACAACATAACCCAGAGATGTTTTCAAATTAGATCTTTGCATTGCATTTGTACACAATGGTTCCCTCTTTGTGCAGACACCATGCTACTAATATACAACACACATATGTAAGTTAAAAATTACTATTCATTTTTAGAGATTCTTGTTACCATACTTAACATAAAAAAATGCCAGTACAATTTATGATCATATTGTAATATTTCAAATCTAATTAAAATGCCAATTCTTAACAGGATAGAGAGAAGCAGGAAAGACAGAAGAACATAGCAATCACATTTGTATGCTAGACAATTAGTCATCTTTTCGTTTGCAGATCTGGGGGAGTCTATATATATATCATTCTTAATGCTACATTTCATTAGAGACTATATTTTATTAAAAACAAGGCATCCCAGATGTTAGGCAAAAGAGGTACCCCTTAATAATAATCCCAACATTTTTACCTTTGTCCTTAATGGAGATGTTTTTCTCAGAACATCTGCTTGTATTGATTAATTCAGAGAAATCCTGGTAACAATTTAAGAAGCATTGTGTCATAAATCTATTCCTACACAGACAGATTTGCCTCAAAAGTCTATATAACACTGATTGTCCAGACATACCTTGATTGTTAGAGTAAAGTTCATTGTTTCAAGACAGAAAAGTACAAAAAGTTCAGCCCATATCGGCATTTAAACCTGATACAATCAAAAAGACAGTAAAACAATACTAGAGCTTGACGCTACTATCTTTTGTTTATCAACTGTAAGGTTCGTTATCTACACATTACAATCTCTTATATAAACCTATTTAAATTACAGTTGTATATGATGTTATACTATTGATTCCAAAGCCTTCACATTA
This sequence comes from Triturus cristatus, assembly GCF_964204655.1. NCBI lineage: Eukaryota > Metazoa > Chordata > Amphibia > Caudata > Salamandridae > Triturus > Triturus cristatus. The sequence goes on along the minus strand of NC_140589.1, from coordinate 1,233,155,427 downwards.
GGGTGAATGCAACATCAGAAACTAGTTATAAATAAATACTCTTATTAAATCTGAACCTGATTTTTGGTCCCCTTTGCTTTGTAATGTTTTTAATAATCTGTCCAACACTATAATCCCAGAAACCTGGTCAACTAGTATTATCGTACCTATCTTTAAGAAGGACGATAGATCAAACCCCAGTTGTTATCGCCCCATATCCTTAATAGATAACACATTGAAGATCTTGGGTAGAGTGATCTTTAATAGAATCAGGCTTTGGGCAGAGGAAAACCAAATTTTACATTCTTGTCAGCTGGGATTTAGGAGCAATGTGGGAACTGTTGAACAATGCTTGAATCTAAATCTTATACTGGGCAAATACACTGTTGCCAAAAAAGTGCCTTTGTACTTGGGCTTTATGGATTTATCGTCAGCGTTTGACTTTGTAAATCGATCAAAATTATGGGAGATTCTTTTAAATTATGGATTAGACGAGACACTCGTCTATTTTTTTGGCACATTTGCACAGAGACCTAAAAGCTCCTGTTAGGATAAATAATGAAGGTGAGGTCTCCAGGGACATTTTAATTGTCAGGGGGGTGAGACAAGGCTGCGTCTTGGCCCCCCTACTTTTTATTCTTTATATACATGAACTAAATAAATCCCTGTCTAAATTTACAAGCGATGTGCCGAAAATTAATGGTAAGTTACTTCCAGTACTCCTATACGCTGACGATGCGGTATTGATGGGCCGCACACCTAAAGCACTTCGCACTTTAATTATGGGTTTTGTTTCTTTTATGGCTGGTTTGGACCTGTGCACCAATTTTAAAAAGTCATATATTATGTCCTGTGGGCCCAATAAATACCGTATTAATCATATAGTAACAGGAGATAATATCTTAAAAAGCACTAGCACTTTCCCGTACCTGGGTTTGACTTTTTCAGACTCCGGTTCATGGTCAGCACATGCAGCCTATGGTAGAAATAAACTTGCCAAGGCAGTCAACTCCATTATTAGCTTACGACAGCCAAAGAGGGCTGAGGTTATGATGCCCCTAATACAGATTTATAAATCACAATGCCTACCTACCGCAACATATGGCGCCGAGGTGTGGGGGTATACAAATTGTAGTGGCATTCAAACAGAAGAAAACAGATTCTGTAGAAAGGTTCTGGGGGCACAAATTTCATCGCCCACTTACATATGCCATAAAGAGTTAAATCTGTATTATGTTGAGGACTTTATTAAATCTCGGCCAGCCTTGTTCTGGCTGAAGATATGGCAAAACCCGGCTGCAATTTTAACACAGGAAATAATGAATGACTGCCTTAAATGTGATAGGGGCAGTTCTATACCTTGGCTTAATTCTGTTAAGAATAGTTTAGCTAGTGTAGAAATGGAACATATCTTTTTCCACCGATTAAATATAGAGGGCATAAACATTAAGACCATGAGAGAGGCATTATATGACTCATCCCGAAGGGAAAGAGAACACTCAGAGCTTCATAAACCATCGATAACTAGATATATTTCTATCTCATCATGCCCTGGTTACAAAAAAGACACGCTACAGGAATACCTTAAGAAAAACATTGGAAGATGGAATAGGAGCTTGCTCTTTCGCCTTAGGGATGGGAGCATAAAATATTCGCTCTGCTTCCCACTTGGTTTTAATAAAAATTTAGAGCATTTGCTCTGCCCATGTGGAAATGGCCAAAAACAAACAATTCTACATTTCCTGCTTTTTTGCAATTTCTACATTAGATACACCAAACAGTATTTGATTCCTTATTTCAAATTACATGCCACCACTGATTACAAAATGGCATACAATGAAATATTACGGTTAGGAAGCGACGTGATGATCCTTAGAATAAGCTCATTTTTGCAATCTGCGGTGCGTTCACGGAAAACGATGGATATCTCATAGACTGTATTCTATATGACGCCTCTGTTTATCCAACTTATCGCCTATAGTTTACTCATCTGCACATTGATATAGTTAGGCTGTTGTACGTATAGTGCATATATTGGAATTGTTAGCACTTTATTGCCAGTTTGCACAACCTTTTTGATACTGACAAGATCGTTTGGACAAGTTTTCATCCGTTTTTACCCAGTGATGATAATTTGCATCAAAAAGACATTTTTATTCACTTCTGGATTGCTGTTTGCACAAAATATGATAGTCGATGATGTTTATATGTTATGCACACTGATTTCATTTGCACCCATTGCTATTTTTGCACTTCGCCTATGTCATTAGTAATATCACCATGGAATCGATTCTTTTTATTGCTGTTTATATGCTTGCATTTTATATCTTGTTGGTGGTGATTGATTTGTACTTTTATGGATATTTTTATCCGAATAAAGACCATTTTGACTTTGAAATAAATACACATACAAAACAATAGGTTTATATAAGAGATTATAAGATTCAGTCCCAGGCTATAAACTAAGTAGGGGAGCGGAAAAGCTGTTTAGTGGAAGGGAACTGTTATTCACAGCTGCTGGTCCACTGGAAAAAACAATGGACATCGAGAGCTGCATGCAGTGAGTGTTTGACCTGGGCCAGGTGGTGTTGGATCAAATGAACAGGCTCGCACACTCCAGCCAACGTGTTTCTATCCAAAACACTGCTGGAACTTCTTTAGGGCTTTATTTTGTATAAGGCCAACTTCTAGTATTTTCACCAATATCCCAGCAAAAAGCCCTGACGAAGTTCCAGGAGTGTTGTGGAACGAAACGCGCTGGCTGGAGTGTGTTTTTTACGTATTGGAAGATTGACAAATAAAGGATTCCTATTGCAAAATATCTGAGCTTGGACTTCTTTTCCTGGTGCACCTCCTTATATACAAGGCTGGGATCTGTCAAACAGTGGCAATAAACGGCGCCAAGTGCCAAAGGATTTGTGCACAGGACATTGTACTGCTAATGAATTGAAACTTGAGGTGCAGCCTAGGTAGCCCGTCGCCAGGCTCTGTCTTTTTGTTCTACAGTATCAACAGTGTTTCTCTATTCTGTGCATTTTAAATAGGTTTTTGGGGCATTTTATTTGCAGATTTTTGTAAGAGATTAATCAATGTGATTGTTTAGTTTTTAATGCCTTTGGGTTTTGGCTATTTAATATTTCATGGTTAAACATGCCTCTCGTTTTTTCTTCATTATCGCGTATGAAAGCACTTCCAGATTTATAGGTTCAGACTACCCATTGCACAAAAACACTTTAAAAAGTTCTTCTCAATGCAGTGCTATTATGTGTCTATTAATGTCAAAACTTCTTTGTTAAAGAGATAGATTTTTTTTAATTTTGAAGTGGCTCTATCATATTTTCATTAATTAGCACAGAATCCCATCCTTGGGTGTGTGTGGCCGTTCGTCAATGGCAGATGAAGTAATACTAGATGTTGTAGCACTCAGGATAATCTGCTGTATGGCTAAATTCTCAAAAGGTCCCAAAAGCAAGACCTATTGGCTATGCTAATGCTTGTTGTTAAAATGAGGCCCAGTGTTGCGACTTGAACTCCATATATATTTTGCAATTTTATATAGCACAAAACCTGGTCCCCAAGGTCCAAATTCAGCAGATCTGGCCATTAGGCCACATCTGTATTACTCAATTTTTGTGCGAAAGTCATGCACAGGTGATATGGTTGTCCATGCTCATGCATATTGAGCACACTCTGTTGAAATGGCTTACTGACGCAAGTGAAAACAGCGCAAACAAATATTGGAAGGCTCACCTGAAGTCTTTCTTGGGAATACTTGCAAGGGTTTGTTAGAGACATAGATCGGCACCTTTGCGCTAGTTTACAAACAGTGCTAATCATTTTAAATATTACTTGCATACAGACCAGGATTTTCCCATACCACCAAAACTCAGCTTGCGACCTACCAGTGGGTCCCGACCCACAGTTTGGGAAATGCTTCAGTAGACTGTCCTTAAAGCTATCGTTGTGAGTTTTACCTTCAAGAAAATAAAATGTTACTACTGTAGTTGAAGATATCATTGTATGTTTTCTCTTCAGGTAAAAAACATTTTACTACTCTTGTTTTTGGAAAAAATACAAGTGCCAGCAAGTTGGCCATGCTTGTATGCTATTTTGGACGATCTTTCGCAGTTGATCCTCCTACCACAGTACCTACCATGGAAGTGGAAGATTGTTTTGGGAAAAAGGCTGTGGACACAGCAGCCATCTGTAAAAGCAGTCGCCATCAACAGCTGTAGTGGCCGAGATTCCACCTCCACTTCACCAGCCTTATGTCAACCAGCCCACCAAAGGTTAAATAAGCCCTTAAGTACTGGCATTTTGACCAGCCATTGGTAATGCCAATAGGTCTGGGTTTAATGTATGAAACATCATTACTAGATTAGAGAAAGACGGAGTAGGGAGCCAGCAACAGGGTACAGAAAGCGCCATGATTGTAAAGTAGTGCTTCATGCAGTTCAATAGAAGAACACAAGTGAAGATGGAAGGATACATCCGAGCAGACCAGCCTATAGCTTTAGGTGAGAGATGAATACTCCACTGGGCAGAGGCAATGCTGTTTGACAAAGTCTCAAGCTAGTGGTTTAATGAGGCAGGTTGAATAAAACCAGTTGTGAGAGGGTAAAGCCCACTGCATATATATTGTGGACAACAGGAGTTTTATTTATTTATTTTGAAGGTTTTATATAGTGCTGGCTAGACCCAGAGGTATCAGAGCGCTTTACAAGATAAGGATAGTATAAGGCACATAGGGTATAAAAGCTTATGAAAGGTAGTGCAACAGAAATATACAAAGTACAAACAACATGAGCATTATACAAAACCAGATAAATAAACAGGGGCAGGAGCTATACATTTAAGTAATTAGGTAAAAGGAGAACAGGAGAGCAGGGTAGATAATTACTGAACAAATATAGTATGATAGATAAGAAATCATGAGTAGGGCACAGGTTAGGAACCCCAATAATAATTGAGGAGGTGGGTTTTGAGGTCTTTTTTGAAACTAGAATAGGAGGGATTACAGCGCAGGTTTTTTGGGAGGGCATTCCAGATAATAGGGACATTGCCAGAGAAGGAGCGAGATTGTGTGGCTTTCTTTTCATGCAGAGGTGGGATTAGGTGTAGGGTGTTGGTGCTTCTCAGAGGTCGAGTGGAGCCCGCAGAGTGGAGTTTCTTTGAGAGGTAATGCGGAGTGTTTTGGTGGAGGACTTAATGAGTAATGCAGGCGGTTTTGTAGGCAGATCTGCCTTCGATAGGGAGCCATTTCAGAGATTTGAGAGCCGGGGATATATGATCAAAGCGTTTGCAGTCCGTGATGAGCCTGGCAGCAAGGTTGAGCACAGCTTTGATTGGAGCTAGGTGTACCTTGGGGATTCCATTGAGGATGGCATTACCATAATCAATACGTGACAGAAGGAGTGACTGACAGCTCTACTGCCAAAGTTCAAATCTAAAAATAGGGGTTCCACAGAAACATTTAGAACCTCAGATCTGTTATCTGCTCCTCTTGTCACAATGAAGGGTGCAGACAAGCAGTTCACTTTGTAGGGCGAGGTTTGACTTTTACTCCCTTTCTTTCTCTTTCTCCCTCCATCATTGGTTAGAGGAATAGTGGATATGAGACTCTTTAGGGCGAGCAAGAGGTTTGGCCAGCAGGTTAATAGATTCCATTCAAGAGAGCTGATTTTCTCACTGGCTGTTTTTTCATGTAAATATAGTGATAGGTAGACCAAATGCAAGTGAAATAACTCAATCGGGCAACCGTGATGAGCATGCATAATGCACACATAGGACTGCAGTAGCAAACAGCAGGCAGGAGCGAGTCTCAGACTAAGCTGCCTGTTCAGAACCTCTCTCATTGGCCCATAACACCATACCGTCTGCCAGTCAAAGCCACGCGTCACTCATGAGCACTAAGCAGTGGTTAATTTGTAAAAAAAACATAAATGCCGGGGCTCTCGTTAGGAGGCAGCTTGCACCAGCCCATTTATCCTGTAACGCTGTCTAAAACAGAGCTAACTATGAACCCGGAAGTGGGGAGAATATGTGGTGTAATGTCCAGAGCTGCCGACTTCAGAGCTGGGGAACCTGGTTCGAGTCTCTGCTTCAGCTCAACATCCTATGATTCAGGGCAAATTACTAAGGGGCATATTATCAACACAGGCGATAAAATTATCGCCACTTTAGCGGCAGAAAACTGCCGCTAAAACGGCGATAATGGGCTTGATAATATGCTCTATGGAATTCCAATTGATGCCCATGTTAGATGTCCTTCACATCTAACATGGGCTTCAATTGGAATTCCATAGAGCATATTATCAAGCCCATTATCGCCGTTTTAGCGGAAGTTTTCTGCTGCTAAAGCGGCGATAATTTTATCGCCTGTCTTAATAATATGCCCCTTAATCTCCCTGTGCCTACCCGAAATGAGCTGGTGCTCATGAAACTATAGCGCTGGTGTTAATGATTAAGTGCCGGTGCTAAGCACCCGAAACCACTGGCTCAAATTAAGCATCGTCACTAAGTAATGTTTGTTGCGTGAGATAAATGTATCCAATACCACTTCCAGCTACGAGCACTTCGCAGGACATGCACTTGCGTATGTCAAACACAACTACCCTTTTCCGCTGGATTTGTTATCCCTCCTCTCCTGGTGTTCCTTCCATTTCCAGGCTGCGTCATAGGTTTATTTATTTATTTAAGAGTTTTCTATAGCGCTAGCTAGACCAGAAGGTATCAGAGCGCTGTACAACTGTTAATGTTCACATCAAATATAACAAGTCTATACAGAGCATCTGAGTCCGAGCTCTTTACAACAGTAAATGTTCACAACATAGATGACAAGCAGAGTAGACATTTAAGCTGTACAATGTGAAATTAACTGCTTCCCGATGAAACTCGCCGTCCTACTACAGTCGATAAAATGAAAACCACCGAGTCGAATAATCAAATGCCAAAATAACTCTTAATTATACTGCTCTGCATCTGCAACATTAGTAACAATACACATTCTGGCTAACATAACATAGCATAAAGAAATGGGCATAACCTAAGGATTTAGGGGCAGATTTACAAGCCCCTTGCGCCACTTTTGCGTCATTTATAACGTGGGAAAAAGGACGCAAAAGTGGCGCAAGGGGCTTGTAAATCTCCCCCTTAGAATCTAACATAAGTGTTCACGTAAAATAACAAGGGGCATGCATTTTTGTGTGACCGGGCATATACGCACTTTTTTTTTCTTTTTTTTTTTCAGCAGTCAGAGTGACGCAGACACGCAATGAATGCCACATCTACAGTTTTCCATTACTCGCAGCAGTTCTTTGGTAGGAAACTCCTCGAGTTATGTCAGGGACTGTCATGCTGAGCAATTTGCTGCAAGCAAAGCACAATTTTTTGTCGTTAGTCATAAGACTCCAGTTTGTTCAAAAATCAAGTAAGACGGACTTCGCGTGGGGGTTTCTTGCCGTCTTGTTATTCACGAACCCGAAAAGTTTTTTTTTTTCTAATACAAAACTGTCTCTCACAGCCTGCTCTCTCTAGTCTAACCTTTACCCTCCCGAGAATTTCAGGAATTCCCTGTCTTTCCTCAAGGGATCATGGGCCTGTCTTAGCTTAAACTAACAAAATGGTTTGAGACGCATATGAGCGTCTCAGTTTTCCAGTTCCCCTTGGGTATCTCTGCATACATTAAGGTAGCTATAAAAACATATAGCGCATTTACTCAGCCGACGTTGCAGCCTCCGGGTTTTTTAAACATTTAAATCGCAGACAGCCCTCCCGTTGCAAATAAGAAGTTACACGGCAGAGTGCATGATTCCCAGTAGAACTCTTGAAGTTAAAAGTTCACGAGTGTCACTTTGTTTTATCCTATGCTGTTGAAACCAGCTGGTAAGCTTCTGGATATGTGATCTGCAGCTCTTCATCTGTTGTATCAGAATTTGTACACTTTATTGTAATATGTCTTTATTTTTCTCACTTAGCGCTCATTGCGAGTACCTCTGTTAATCGCGATATGTGTGGTAACTCTTGTTTATGCAGAAATGTGGCAGGATCTTGTGTAAGGTCTCTCAGCTGAGCCCGACAAACAATTTAATCTCCGCTCCAATAATTTACAATTTAGAAAGCTTAAAATGGCGGGCTCTGGGGATTAAGAAGCTATTTATATATTTTTTTAAATTATATAGCGCGAACGTGACCCTAGCGGGTATCAGAGCGCGTTACACGTAAATGGGGCAAAGACATACACATGGATAAGCATAGCAATATACACTAATGGCAGAATTTTGCCCCTGTGCTGGAACAAGTGAGGCTAGGAGTTTTAATAGTATGCAATGGTTTTAATTAACTTTGCAAATAAACTTGATTTAATACACGATTTAACACGTGGCTGGCAACACCGCACTCCCGCCGTTTTCCCCTGATAAATTTTAGCAGGTCCAACCTGCCGAATTCTATTCGGTGAAAAATGCCTAATAGTTATTGGAACATGCAGATTTGGCGCGTATTGCACCTAAATCTGCATTTTTTTTTGTTTTTGGGGGCTAGCTACTAATTGGGAGTCATTTATCAGACCTAATAAATTCTGACCGGATGCAGATGCATTTTGTCAGATCCCATAAATGTCGGCCGAAACAACCAAGCCACTTTTAAAGCCCGCCTTCTCCTTCTCGATAACACATTTTTGTTTTGTTCAAGAATGTCGTGTTTGCTATGTTTTATTCAGGTACACTGATACCGACATTAACCTGCATTTTGGTGTTTTCCTGCCTTCTCTTCCCCTTTAGACATAGATTTAGGATCTAAAGCATATGCATGTAATGTGTACATTCAGCCGCCACACTTTCCATTAATTCATTTTCGCCTTTGTATTCGGTACACAAGGTACATTTTATGCCACAAGAATACCTGCACCCTTCAGGACTCCTAAATTATCGGTCTGCATCGTGTCATTTGAAAAGTTACCTCTTGTGAAAATTATATGTGTCAGATCACGCAACATTTCTTTATGGGATGTTATAAAAGGGTTTGTGATGTCGCTTCTGTTACCACTAGGATTTTTGTGAAATAACATTAGTGCATAGTTGATTCTACTAGTTCCTAAAGGGGGCTGAGCCCAGGTCAACTCACTATTTAGCCCTCATCAGCAGGATTTAGCATGAGATACAGAACCATGATGGCATAATTTAAGGAGGGCCCGGTGGCGTACGTAGCTACCAATGGTGCAGCAGGTACAGTGGCACAAAGGCCGAGAGCCTCAGGGCTCCCTGAATCCTATTTAATGTTGTATTTACTAGCCATCCTGAACTAAAGGGGCGTTTTCCTTGTTTGCCGATGGGCCCATGGCACCCTTGCTACGCCATTGGAAGGGGCTTTACTTACAATAAATAGAAAACCTAATTTGAGCGCAGAAGGCGATTCCTCTCTCCCCTCCCCCACAGCCATGGTTATCAGGCCTGGGTGGGAGCTATGTTAGGGTGTGGTGGTGGCTGGTGGAGGTATCAGGGAGTTGCTTCTTTACCTTGCTGGTATAATCATTTAAACTTATGCAGCACGCAGTGCTTAATTTGAGCCGGTGGTTTCCGGTGCTCGGCACAGGCCCTTAATTCTCAACACCGGCACTTATGACAGTCTGCCACATTTTGGTGGTGTTTATCTAATTTAGAGATCAGCACAACAGCCGTTGTTTATTAATTCAATATACATTTAAAATGGCTCACACCCATCACCCAAGCCATTTTTCTAGCTTTGGGAGCTTGGAATGTCTAAAATGGCACACTTTTAGTAGGGGTGTGATGGGTAGTAATTATGCTGGTACTGTCATTGGACGCACTGGCAAAGACAAGGGGTGGTGCATGCTGTAGTGGCCTGCTGACGAGGGCCCCAGCACTAATTTATTTACACATTAAGCACTGGCAGCACATTGCTATCTGTATTGGCCAGAATGGTATTTGCTGGAAAGCTCTTCATGTCAAAAGCTCTGGCATGCTGTCAGCAAGCAGAGTAGAAGGAGGAGGAGATACAGGGCCAACCTAGCAGCAGGAGCACTCACTATGTGGTGGTATAGCAGTAGAGATTGCATTCCTGTGGCAGCCATCTTTTTTCAATCCTTTGATGGGGCGAGCAATAGTTTGGGGACTAGGATAGGTCACAGGGAATGGTTTCCTGCCGTTCACGAGATGGATGTGTCCTAGGACCATAATTCCTCCCTCATCCCGGATAATCCAGACCAGTGGCTGCGAGAGGTTCAAATGCCCCTCAGCCTTTGGTTACATACCATGGTCGACTGTCCAGTAGATCCCAGGAAACCCACAGGGCTGTCTCAAACTGTAATCTTTTTTAATGGTCTTCCTACACATGAGTTTAGACACAGGTCTCTTCATGTTGCATTCTGCTTGGCCTTATGAACACATTGTGCTGTTGTTGAAAGAAGTGCATTCCTAAGCTGTGACCCCCTGACATAACACTAGCTGACAACATAGCCTTATAGCCCGCCATAGCGGGCTATACCGGCTATTAAAGGCCCGCTCCAGCGTGAAAGACCGGAGCCGAAAGTGAGGGACTTTAACAAGAGAGCGGAACTTTAATAGCTGGTATAGCACAGCTTCGAAGGGCTATAAGGCTATTAGAACATTCTGCCACTAGAGGGCAGAATGTTCTAACAAATTAAACAAAGGCTTCAGGGAACGCAAGGGGATTGAAATCCCCTCAGGCTCCCTGAAGCCTTTGTTCACAGCCAGAGCTGTGAACAAAGAAGAATTGGAATGTTGGAGCTCCGGGCTTATACCAGCTATTATCCACACGTAATGAAGCTCTTAGTTGGGTTGCTATGTCAGGGGCAAAACTCATCATGCTGGGATTGGCTGTCAGTGTTCTACCTTGTGTTGACTCCCAGCCTTCTAAACAGATCTTATAGTGTTATGGCAGATCCTTTGCTTATCCAGCTAGGTGAGTGATAATCCCACAGCTGTTTGCCTGGCCCACCAACCACAGCAGTTGTCTTAGCTGTGCCTTGCCTCAGCAAGGCTGCTAGTTATTTATTTTCTGCTTCCATGCCCGAGAGAGGTGGGTTAGTGAGGCTCTTCCATCCTAAAACTTGATTCCTGCCACCGGTAAACCAACCTTTATACCTTGGAAAGGGTTGGAGCATGTACCAGTGTAGTTGAATCTAGATTGAGTAGAGTTGGTACTGTATGGATCACCTGATTACTCTTGATCTGAGCAAGAAGTCTGGTTTATTGTCCCAGAAGGGTAACAAAGTAGAATTTATGAGTTCACAGTACTTGGGGAAAGCTAGGAGATTCTGTGAGTTCATATTTCTTGGTGTTAATTGCACTGCTTAATTTGAGCCGGTGTTTGCAGGTGGGACCCGCCAGCACTTTTTTTTGGTGATCAGCGCTTATATTTCCGCACCAAACTTTGACCCAGAGTTAGAGAGGAAAAAACACACACCAGGGGGAAAGGAGGGTGAAGAGAAACACGGCAAATCGATGACTTAGGGAGAGAGCAGAGATGAAAACAAATCTGCAAGAGTGAGACAAAGGGACAGGGAGTGTCTGGTGGTGGATTAAAGAGGCACAAGGTGAATCACAACTACACGGTTTTGGTATTCGGCACCCAGATCTTTGAAAGTTCCGTCTGTTGCCTTCAGAGCTAAACTATGGGCCCGTCACTTATTGGTTTATAAATTAATCACTGGTTAACTGGGTGGTTTGGTCTAAGTCTTCCAGGTCGAGGAGTACCCCCTGTGGATACCTCATAGTTGGTAAAAATGATCAACTTTTGTTAACAGGTACCGCCAAGCACACCTTACCAATAAGTGATGTTGCAGTCTTGTTTTACGCAAGTCAAGCTGCAGCATCATAGTTGTTTATATGTACACATCTCCAAAGGATTGTGGGGCAGATGTACGAGATTGTCACGCAGTGCAGTGCAGCAAGTTACCTTGCTGCGCTGCGTAACATGGAAAGGCAGGTATGCGCCATATTTAAGTCCATACGGCACATTCCTGCCTCTTCCTCTGTGCTGGTGCCCTTTTGGCAGCCTAGCGCCAATGCAGGCACCCTTGGACCTTGGTGCCAGGGTGCCTGTGTTGCATGCAGGATTGTTTTTGTGCAGGAAGGGGCACTTTCCTGCACATAAACAATCCTGAGAGGCATATTCCTCTTTCTATGTGGGGTGCAGAATGCAGCACACATAGAAAGTGAAAGTAACATGGAGGAATAAAGATATTTCTCCTCATTACGCCTCTCCAGGGAAGGCATATCCTTTTGGTGCAGTCCCAGGTTGCATGGAAACACCCACGCCTCCCTAGTACAGAATAAGGCTACGCAGCAATTTGTGCTGCGTTGATTTACTCCAGATTTATGGAGCCACTCAGGGCCACGCAAAGCGGCATTGCATGGTTTCATAAATCGCATTTAAGGGTGGTGTCGCGCATGTACCACGTTGCGTGGTGAAAACGTGACGCAAACCGACTCATATATAAGCCCCTGTGTGTGCATTTCATTTGAGATGTGCTGAAAGGGGCGAATTGCGTCTACGTGGCAGTCTACATTAATAAGCCATCAGTTCATCTTGCGTTTGAAACATATACATTGCAACTGCAATAATGCGTCACAGTCAGTTTTTTCCAAATATGGCAGATTGTTTTGGCAGGAAGCTCCAGGATTTCAAGTCATAAATTCCACAGTTATTAAAAACAGCTAGTAGAGACTAGAGCTTTGGCTACGATTCTCCCATCCTTCACATCAGGTCTTATTTCATTTATTTTGCAGTACCCCTTTGACAATTTTGCTCTCTTGGACTTTTTTCAGCCATTGTCAAAGTGTTAAGTGGTCGGAGGGTCAGACCTCAAGGTTATCAAGCGCCTTTTGTTTGCTTTTTAACAGTGAGCATGTGTCATCAGAGCTCCAGAAGTCAGAGTACTGCCTGCTTTAGCAGCACCAGGCTTTAAATTCCATATAAAAACTACTCTTAGTCATCTGCCCAGAACACATGGCTGGTTTCAATTAATCTCCTCACCATTTCACTTTGTGAACATCACAATTCTTCTTTCTTGTGAGCGCTGGAGGAGTGCGCCGAGAGCACCATCGCCTCTGTTGTCTACACATCCCTTCAGGCTCATTGTTATCCTTGTAAGATTTGTTCCAACGGCCAAACACTTCCTGGTTTTCTGAGGAGACAAAGAGAGAGAGAGAGAGGGAGAGAGAGAGATAAACGTCTGCAGAGTCTCACATATCTCCACGTCAGCATCTTTCCCTGAAAGACGTGGTGGTTCTGCGGCCAGGCCCAGGTTTCTGCCTCGCGCTCCTGTCTGCTCCAGCAACAGGGAGGGAGCAACATTCACTGAGTTTAAGAAGGTAAAAGATAAAAGTGTGTCACAGACAAAATTAGATAAGCCAAAATAGTTGTGGGCCCTATGCAGGCTTGAGACAATATACCCAGGGCCGGACTGGCTGTAGCGGGCACCGGGCATTTTTTTCCCAGTGGGCCAGAAGGGTGGGGACCGGTTTTGTTACTGGGGACTGGTTATGCACTAGCACCCAATACCCCCCCACCCCCGGACAGCGCTTCGGAATAGCAACCTCCCCCCATCCCTACCCGCCTGCGGCCGGCACTTCTGAGTAGCACCCACTGACCCGGGGCCGGTCGTGCGGATTTGCCGGGGCTGGTTTCTGTTCCCAGTCTGGTATGTGCCATCCATTGAACATCTACAGATGGGGCTTCTCCGCCACGCAAACCGCCTCTTGCCTCCTTTGCGTGTCGTATTACTCTTCCCCTGATGGTTTTCTCCCCTTCCCCCACATCATTTTGTTTGATACTGCACAGCATCCGTAATTAGCATTGGCAAAGCCAATAAGTCCAAAAGGCGGTATGTGTTACCATTTGTCAATCGTGGTTTCTTTAGTCTTTTTAAACACCATATGGATGTTTAATTTCTTTGTGCTATATTAGTAGAATCTCACTTGTACAACCATGCACCGGCTTTCTTAACAAAAAAAAGAAACAATAGTGTTTTATTTTGATCTCAGTCCCAATAAGGCTAGGAGTTCGGAAAATACAGGGACAGTGGTGAAGCTAAAGATGGCTTCACCACTTCTTCCTATGATCTCGTGGGCCCAGTGGGTCCAGGCCTCCACAGGAGATGAGCAAGGGTCAGTGCGACATATTTAACTCTCATGGAGAATGAAAGGAACCAGGAATGCCGCACACACAAACATCTACTAACCACTGTGATTTTTTTGTCCACAATATTCTTGTGCCACAATATTAATAGCCTTGATATTCAAAACTACATTTAGTCTACTGAATGCCATAGGGAAATCACGCTTGCTTCCTTGCATTTGCTCTCTTAATCCCACCCAGTAACCCCTATTAATACTTATCTTCACTTTCCTTGTCTCAATATTGTGAACACGCCCATCCCCTTTTTTTAGTTTGAGTCCCTTTGGAAGTCTGAGAATCCACTTACACTATCAGTAAAGGTATTAATCTATGCCCCCATGCTCTACAGGGCAGTCAAAACCTCCACTGTGAGGATGGAAAAGGTACACTTCAAGGTTTGCTAAAAATGGTAAAAAACTTTCTTCCTCTGCTACCGGTTGAATACCGTAAAACCGTAGTGCATCCAGGTTGGACTATGTTAATGTTCTGTATCTGGGCTTACCGGAATATCTACTCAATCGGATGCAGGTTGTTCAGAACGCCACAGCCAGAGCTATTCTTATGGCGAATCCCAAAACGTATATATCGACCCACCTGAAAGCATTGCACTGGCTTCCGGTCAGAAAGGGCATCCAGTTTAAGGCTCTAGTGCTGGCCTATCGAGCATTCCATGGTACGGGTAACGTTTATCTGAGAAGGAGGATCCAACACTACGAGCCCCAACAGGTCTTGAGGTCCTCAGGGCAGTCCTTCATGTTTATACCCAAGTTTGCCCGTTCTCGGGCAGGGGGATGCTCTTTTCTGGTTTTAGCGGCACGTCTGTGGAATGATCTGCCTTTGTATCTCAGACAGGCCCAGGACTTTCTGCTTTTTAGGAGAAAACTAAAAACTTGGTTGTTTCAGCAATAGCACTCTGGTAGGCAAGGTTTAGCTCATCTTGTTGCGGTTCTGGTGGTTGAGTGCCAGGACACTCTATGTGAGTAGCCGTGCCCTTTACAAAGACCTATTTTCATTTCATTTCATTTCACCCAACTAGACTGTGTACCAGCATGAGCAGATTATTAATGTTTGTGTCCTGAGATTTTCCAACTTGATGTTTAAATGTTTGTGGTAGCCTATAGCATGTTGGAAATGTAATGTACACAAAATAAACAGAAAGGTGAAAAAGAGAAAAAACGTAAGACACCAGTGCTGAAACACAAAATGTTCCTGAAAAATAAGTGCTTTATTGATTAACACTAAGGGACTGATTTACAGTATTGCAGTTTCGTGACATCTGCCAAAAAGTGGTTGATGTCCTAGAGTGCCTAGAGGCCTGTACACACTAAAAAGGTCAGGCAGGACATTCACCTCTTTTGACAGATGTCCTGAATCCACCAAATTCTAAATAAGTACTGATCTTCATTTTGGTATGAGTTGAGCAGATTAATATTACATTGTTGTTTTGTGGGTGCAAAAATCAAAATAATTCAGAGGTCTAAGTAGTAAACGAGTTGTATCTCAGTGCCTGGCATTCAAGAGAAAACAACTCTGGCAGTAGGACAAGAAGAGGGCATGCAGCAGACATGTGGAATTCTCGAAAGCATCTTCAGAGCGGGGAGTAGTTAGTTTAAAAGGCCAGCTTGGGGTTAAGCTCAGGGGCCTGTGTAGAGCAGCTGTAGATCTTGGCCTCTTATTCATGTTATGTATTGTTACTGGCATTTGGCTAGCACATAGTATCAGGGCTTAATTTGAGCCAGTGGTTTCCGGTGCTCAGCACCTGCACTTAATCATCAACACCGGCACCTTTCATGAGCACCAGTTAATGACAAATTCATTTACGGGGAGATTAAGTGATTTGGCCAGAATCACAGGATGTTGAGCTTAAGCCGAGACTCGAACCTGCTTCCCTAGGTTCGAAGTCGGCAGCTCTAGCCATTAGGCCACATCCTCCCGCAACTTTCGTGGTTAGTAGTTGGTTCAGTTTTAGGCGGCACTAACAGGAGAATTGGGCTGGTAAGAGCTGCTTGCTGATGAGAGCTCGGGTACTTTTTTTTTTTTTTTTTTTTTACAAATGAACCACTACATAGTCTACGTTTGTTATAGCGTTTTAGGTGTCTAGGCATTATAGATCATTAGGGCCCCATTGAATGTCTTGGCAAGTTACTGATCATTCTCATGCTCATTTGAGGCTCCAATGCTTAAACATGTATTTGAAGTCCAGCCAATTATTTGGTTGGCAAATTGTGGCAGAGGTGCCTACAGCCTTATGGGATTGCAAAGAGCAATGCTTCTTTATTATCGGAACATGTTAATGCGACTATTCCAAACATAGTACAGATAGGGTGAAACTCGAACTACTCAGCACTTCACTTGTTTCTGCTCATGTACTTCCTACTAGCTGAAGAGACGAATAGTATATGTCCAAATCAGAAGTAGAGCTCAGGCACTCGTTTGCACACGTCACAAGTCTGAGCTTCCAGAAAGAACTGGAACACTTCCTCCAAGTGGGAGCTCAATCTCTAAGATTGAACAAGAGCAATGGATTCACGACTCACTTCGAGTTGGGGAGGTGTCTCCTCTTCTTCGGGACATGCTTCTCAGGTACCACGTTCTTTCAGGGATCATTTTTGCAGGGTTATTTGACTGAGAGTAGACAATGTTTCAGCCTATCGCTTTGCACGTGGAGCGGTACAAATAGTAGCAAACTATTTCTGTTTGACTCCATGGCACAGTTTATGGTTAAAGGGTTAATGGTTATAGGGATTGACTGATTTCTCAGGTCCCTTTGGGGGCATGGGCGAACCAGAGGTTTTGCGTTCCTGCCGCTCCTTCCCACTTGCTCATTTCCTAGTGTTCGTCCAGTGGGACAGTTATCACTCCTCAAGCTTTTTTTACTTGAGGAGTGATTTCAACAGGAAATACACTTTGGAGATCTGGTATCCACCACTAGAAGTGTGTCACTCTTTCCGTGTTGGGATAGCTGTGTTATAACCGCAAGACTGCTAAGGCCTGCACCTACAAAGTATGTTTTTGTCTCAGATTTGTATGTCTCTCATTTGGTCCATTTTGGCTCTATTCAGTAGGTGTCAAACCTGTGTAGATTCCTATGAAGCAAGAGGGTAACAGCAAATGCATGAAGATGCCAGATTGGGAGGGAGCTGGGAAAAACCATTGAAATAGATTAGAATGTAGAGGCACTGTTCATTCACCCTAGCTCCAGCATAAGCATCAGACTTTTATATCGACTGTGAGCCTTGCTGGCTTTTTCACTCTTCCTACAGGATCACTCAACAGTCTAAGCTGTATTTAACTAGGCTTCCGGATGCCCTTACTTGTCCTGCCTGAGTATAACCTCTTATATTAGGGCAATTTAATGAGAAGTAGCTGCCAATGTGATCAGTTTGGGAGGACGGTTGCTTCTGCTTATTAAACTTGAACTCAGAATAGATCACTGTTGTCTATCCTCCAACTATCTCTGGTTTATGAATCAGTAGGGCTACCTGGACCTTGCCTCCCTTTGCAATGCCCTTTGGAGTGAAGGCTCTTGGTACCAGTCCATACGTCTTCGATGTCATATGCAAATAGCATTCTTTGAATTTATTTAACTGAAGTGAAATGATACTACCAGTTTATTTTTTGAATGTGGATTAAACCTGTTTGGTTGATCTTTGACTGTGTGCACCCAAGTTCAGGATTGTTTGCAACAGCCTTTGAAAGTGATTGTACTTAAGGTGCTTTCAGAAATCTCTGGTTGAAATATTGTGTTTTCCCATTTTAAGAGCTCTTGTTCTGCCCGTGAACAGTATCCAATACATTTCCACTCCCCACCACCGCTAAACTTAATGTGTTCAACAAAATAATGGGGACATGGGAAATAAAGGTGCCTACCCAAAGACATTTCCATTTACCTAGAAATGGTTTTTATGAAAAGGAAGGTCATTATAAGTAAACATTAATGGCTCTTAGATGAATCAGGGAGTTACTGAGGTAAAAGTCCGAGACGCTTCTCAGTTTATATTGATTTCATGAACAGTTATGTATTGAAAGGTGTACCAACCCAACTAAATTTGCAATGTTCCTTCAAAAAGTTGAT
Source organism: Triturus cristatus (assembly GCF_964204655.1). Classification (NCBI taxonomy): domain Eukaryota; kingdom Metazoa; phylum Chordata; class Amphibia; order Caudata; family Salamandridae; genus Triturus; species Triturus cristatus. The sequence continues at coordinate 1,233,137,213 of NC_140589.1, read as the reverse complement.
ATGTTTCTTGTACCATGTTAAGAAATACGCAAAATTCTGTCCCTAGCGTGTCACTACATACCACTAATTCAGGCCACATACTGCTGCTGCTTCCTCTCACTGGGGAATTCAAATCTGATCAGTCCCTGTGGTCAAACATTCTAGAGGAGATCAAAGAGCCGATCACCTTTAATTCTAACAAAACCGAGCTGCTGCTGATCAATTATTTCTGCTAAATGATTGGCTGAGTCACACCCTTAAGGTCAGGGAACTGGATGTTGCAGAAATCCATCTTTGTCCTATAGTCAAGACATTTGGGATATCATTCAACAGTTGTATGTCAATGGAGAATTAATCACACAAAATCTCTGGTTGTCAACCAGTTGACTAGACTTAAACCCTTCTTATCAGAAGGCAGCAGGCCTGCCGTAGCTCAAGTTACAGTGCCCTCCCATCTGAATTATTGCTGCTCCATCTTTGCCAGAGCTTCTCAAAAAGTATTGGGTCACCTACCACAAATCTAACATTCTACTGCCCGCGTGGTAGCTCGTTTGAACTACTATGAGCTTCTTATCCCATCCATTAGAGACTTCACTAGCTCCCTACCACTGCCAGTGAGGTTTTGAGCCTTGGTGATGAACTGCAAATGTACATATCATATTTGATTGGAGCATCTAGGGGGAATCCTTACTACAATAGAGAGTCATGAGATAACAGGACAAGAATAACTGTTGAAAGTTGGTACAAATCTGGGGGAGCTAGTGGTGGAATGAACTATGATTAAAGCAGATGAACAACTTGGATAAATGTAGAAACTGGCTGAAAAGTAACCTGTTCTAGGCATGTGCGTGTAAGTGTTTACCTCCTATAGCTGCAGGCCGGTGGATGCCTTAGGGTATGGTGCTTTACACACAAGTTGTCTTAACCACAACTGCATAGAAGCCACTTCACTGAGTAACTGCTATATCTAATTTGTCACTAAATCGACTTTGCATCAACACTGACCTTAACCCTAGACCTAACAGTAATGCTACCCCTAACCCTAATGCTACACTATGTCTGAAACTGACACCATAACATTTTATTTAGAGTTTTATATAGCGCAAACTTGACCCGAAGATATCAGGTATCAAAGCACTTTACACGAGCACCAGTTTCATTAGAGATGGTCACATTAATTTTTGTAAGGCACGGGGAGATTAAGTGATTTGCCCAGAATCACAGGATGTTAAGTGTCCCTGCCGAGACTCGAGCCTGGTTCCCCAGCTCCGAGGTCGACCACTCTAGCCGTAAGGCTACATCCTCTCCCCTCCCCTCCCCTCCCCTCCACTCTCACCAAATCTTATGCCTTACCCCTAGCCTTAACCCAAACCCAAAACCTTCCTTAACTCAAAACCTTACCCTAAGCATAACTCTAAATCGTAACTTCTTCCTAGCCATAAATCTAACTCTAATCACACCACCAACCCCAAATCTAATCATATTCCTACCCTTAAACCGTACTTAATTCTTATTCTGAGTGTCATTGTAATGTTGTTAGTAAAAAAGCCATGCCAATGTAGCTGTCTACTTCTAATTATATTTGTTGATGTGTCAGCGTCTATTTGAGTGTGCATCAGTGTGATTAATACAATATAGAAAATGTTAGACATCATTTCCATCCGCAGAAACTTTGGACCTGGCAGCCTGTTTGTTACTCGCTTGCCTGCTCATATAGTCTATCCTTCTGCTCTGTGTAAGGTGGGTAGACTATCTACTGATTTCCCTGTTTGGAACTGCCATACTAGGCATGCCAGTCCCAGATAGGGGAATTCAACGTTGACCATGAGATGCAAGAAGAGAAAACTCCCTGCATGTCAGGACTCTTCAGTTTTGGGAGTTTGGTTCTTAAAAACAAAGAGCCTTTGCAAGGTGCATGTGAGGGTTTGCCTAGATGCCCAGTGATAGAAGGTCAACCAACCGGTGCAAGCCTGGCGCGTCCCCTACTTCTAAATGGGTGGGAAAACACTGATTTGATGGTATAGGAAAAGTGCACATTCACAAAAATTCCACCTCTTCTCAAAACGCTAAATGACCCCCTTTGACATTAATCTGTCCCACAATTGGATATGATGTTCTTCTAAATGCATACATACGTCAGAGAGACAGTGAAAAACAGTTTCTGCCTTTCTTGAAGTAGCGGCTAGGCGAATAGCCTGGTTGGGGGATTTCTACGGAGAAGATGTAGTGTTTGGTGACTCCTGGAATGTGGAAAGAATCCAGTTTAAATTTGAATATCAATGTGTGGATAGATAGACTTCGAGAAGCTCTTCCTCTTTTAGCCCAGAATGGGGCCCAAAGACATTTCTGGCAAGGGCCTCATTTATTTATGACTGTTGAATCACTGCCACATGGTGTGCTCTTCTTTGGGTTTCCCCTAGAGCATAATTTGGATTTTTAAAGGAAGTAAGAAGGATGTCAATGAAGACCTGCAACCCATTGAAATGGAAAATAGTTTCTGCCTGGCCTGTTGCTGGGGATCAGGAACACTTTCTCATGTTTCACATTTTTATTGAGTTTTGAGAAGGTTTATAACATTGCATTAACTTGGCAGGAAAAGCAAGGACACAAGCTACCGTAAAACATGTTTTCCCCCTACCTTCCTTCTAGAACCCATCAAATCTATATTAGAACATTGGAATGTTGGGAGCTCCATCGAAAACAATGGAGCGCTCCGGGCTTATAATGGCTGGTATAAGCCCCGAGCTCCAACGATTCCAATGTGTCTTTCTTCACAGCTCTGGCTGTGAACAAAGGCTTCAGGGAGCCTGAGGGGATTTCAATCCCCTCGCGCTCCCTGAAGGCTTTGTTTTGTTAGAACATTCTGCCCTCTAGTGGCAGAATGTTCTAGTAGCCTTATAGCCCTTCGTAGCAGGGCTATACCGGCTTTTAAAGTCCCTCTGCTTTGTTAAAGTCCCTCGCCTTCGGCTCGGGCCTTTAACGCTGCAGCGGGCCTTTAACAGCCGGTATAGCCCGCTACGGCGGGTTATAAGGCTATAATAATAACCTCTTGCTTTTACCTTTTCCTACTGTTGAGGAGACAATGGATTCATTATCTTCATGGATAGTTCTTTCTTTTTTTCTACGCCAATCCAAATTAACCCACCGTGCTAAAAACACCTCGGAAATAGCTTTTGCAGATACCTTGTCATCAAACGGTGAGAATGATGATGCTGTTAGGGATGATAGCACCTTGCATTGCCTTAGTCCCAAGTGCATGGTTGTACAGCAGTCCACATTGCAAGAATGTCTTGCCAGACAATGGTCACAGCTGACCAGGAACAGGAGGATCTAATGGTAGTGAAGCCAAGTGTTCAGCAGAAACTAGAGTGGCGGAACAAGAACAACTTGTTACTGTGCAGATCATTTCTAGAGCCGCAGTAGCAGGTGACCATCAACACAGATGTATCCCTTGTTGGCTGGGGGGCCTGCATGAGCAACCTCACCATTCATGGTGACTGAACCCCACAGGAAAGGCTCATACACATCAGTGTGCTGAAGCTATTGGTGGTTCAGCTAATTCTACGAGAATTCTAAAACACACTACACAACAAGGTGATACTAATCTAAACAAACAATATGGTCAGCTCCCATGTTCTAAACAAATACTTCCAATGTTGGGGGAAAGCCTCTACAGTAAACCTCTACACCACTCACACAAATGCAACATGCCAAAACTCTGCTTCCAGGTATCCACATCCATGATGTCTATGAATGCCCTGTGGATAGATTGTTTAGGCATATTTCATTATGTTTTCCCCTTCACTCGCAGTAATACCTCATATTGTCTGAAAATGGGTCAAACATCCATGGCACTGACTTTAATCACACCACCATTGGCTCGCCATCTGTGGTGGTACCTTCGCTTAGAAATGTCACTTCTTCCACACTAGAAACTGCCTTTAAATCCAAACTTCTTCAGCCAACTTACAGGCTAGATGTTACATCCCAACCCCAAGCCACTCAATCTAATGAAATGGCACAAGAGGTATTAAAATTGGAGTACCTGCAGCTGCCCCAAGAATGTTTGGCAATTCTTAGGGAAACTAGAACACCTTGATTAAGAGTATGATGTGCAGCTAAATGGAAATATTTTGAGAATTACTGTTAGCTTACAATATAGATCCTCTGGTACTAGCAATCCAAGATATTGCCTGCTCTGTTTTCAGAAAACAGGTGCAGCCTACACTTCAGTACACCTACATCTGGTTGCAGTCACACACACATCCAAAGTAGACAATTCCTATCTTTTCTCAAAATTCTTGCCCAAAAGGCTTTTATGGAAGCGATTAAAAATGGTAATATATCCCTCTAGCTCCATCTTGTTACCTTAATATAGAACACATTCTGTTATTGGGGGCACCTATTAGGCTCTTCCACTGATGGTCACTACAATGTCTGTCTTCGAAAGTGGAATTCCTGGTCACTATTACTTCCCTTTAAAAGAGTCAAAGAAATCCAGGCTTTTTCTACCGAAGAAATTATTTATTACGTTTTGAAAGTACCACATGGGCAAAAGCCCGATAAAATCCACATATAGTCAAATTAGTAAAATATTACCAGGAGTGGAATCATCTGTGAGTACTATTTGTATACATAATTAAAGAAAACACACTGAGAACTGTATGCAGACTTCCCCACCCCACCCACATTGGCAAGCATATGTCAACACCTTTATACACCCAGAAAGACAAGATAACACATTGTACATAGCAATCTGCGAACCTCCCATTGGTTCACTATTACAGGGATTGTGATGGGAGTGGAGGAAGATCAATACCCCAGTATGCTGCCCAACGAGACGAATTGTTCCTATGGTTTTGGGGGCAACCCCTCACCTGAAAAACCGCCATTTCTGCACCCATGCACTTATCTAGTTCTCTTCACCATTTTCCTATTGTCGGCGGAGAGGTACCCTTCCATAATTGAGCAATATCCCGTTTGGCGATGGTAAGGGCGAGAAAGAGTAAGTGCTGCTTATATCGGTTACCACCTATGTCCTCTGTACTATGTAGTAGGACCAAACGAGGATCATGCGGGAGGTCCCAGGATAGCACCTCTCTAAGGCAGGTCAATACCCTATGCCAGAAAGGTTGTAGAGCCGTGCAGCTCCACACCGTATGGAAAAAGGTCCCCTCCTCCCTGTTGCAACGTAAGCACTGGGGGGACGCCACAACTCCCATCCTCCAAAGGCGCATCCGAGTGCAGTACACACGGTGCACATACTTAAACTGTATAAGACGGTATGTGGAAGCTACCGCAGCACCACAGGGAGTAGCTATTGCCTCTGTCTAGTCATCGTCCATCAGGTCTGAAATGTCATCCTGCCACGCCCTCCTCGTCTTATGCAGGGTCATGTTGGAGTGCATTGTCAGCGTCTGATATATTTGTCTTATTTTGTGTGCTCCTAGATCCCCCATAAGGAGTCGACCTTCTAGCTGATGAAATTCAGGGAGATCGGGTATGTTCTCCAGCGAGGGAGTCAAGGCATGTCGCAGTTGGAGGTATCTATAGAACTGGGTTTTGTGTAAATGGAACTCATCCTGTAGGAGCATGAAACGATTTAAGGACAGTGCCCCACAGAATGTCCCCCCAAGTGGAAATACCAATCAGGTCCCATTGGCGGAACACCTTCAGAGCGACCACCTGACGTAGATAGGTGCCGTGCCATAAGGGCGTTGCCTGTGTTAGCCACCTATGCCATCCCATTCGTCGAACCGTATACTGCAACAGCCTAATCGTTGTCCGACTGGCGTGTGGTAAAGAATCAAGACTCTGTGCACTGTAGAGTAACTGCAGGAGGGGAGTCTTTCCCATGGCCATAAGTTCTAGTGCGAACGCCGGGTCCGTAGGTGAGTTATATCACCAGTCGTTGATAATTAACAAATGCGCTGCCACATAATATGAGTATACATCTGCAGCAGCCTCCACAATATGTGTATGCGAACATGTCTGAAGTGCGACACAAATCGCCCCCCCATGCTTTGCATACTTTAAAGGGGCTATTCACAAACTACATTTTGTAGTGCTACAAACATACTTCAAAAAGCTATTCACAAACTTATGTGCCGATGTTACACCTACCGCTCTCCTATCTTTTTCTGTACAGCAATATCCGCCCCAACTGCGGAGTCTCTACACACATAAGTATAGCTTTTAATAGTAAAGGTGGGTGGGACAGAGGAGAGTGGATGGAAAATGGGGAATACTTATGACTAAATGAGAAGGGATTAGGGAGGACTAAGGAAGGGTTTAAGAAGGGGTTTGGGGAGGGAAATGCGCCCACCCACAAAAAAAACCTTTGCTGTTCACAAACTGCCCTTCTAAAATTATTACTGCCAAAAAGGGACTCCTATTGGTGGTAAATTACTCCATCTCAGAAAGTCCAGCTCTACATATGGCCAACCACTGTACTTCAACACCCTCCCATAGAAATAAATGGAGAAAGGAACTTAAAATGCTACCCCTTAGGAAATAATTTAAAATTAAGTGACATTGCCTAAACTAGTTCAAACTATAAATCAATATAATTTAGTGTAAAAAAATAAAATAAAACACATTTATTTTTTAATCAAAATATCTTAACAACCTTTTTTTAAATTTAAAAATGTATGTAACATTACGTGTTTATAGAATATAATTAAATTACTTTAAACATAAAGGAGCCAAATTTGTAATCCAGTGGAACATCCCTTTAGCAGGCATATGCTAAGCTGCTATATGGTCTCCTACTCACAAAGTCACCAAATACTGTTCCAGGCATCTTCCACCGCTACACAGAAGCCACTACTTTAGGGCTCCTGGTGCTGTGCAAACCCGGTTATCTATAGCAGCACATGCAACAAATAGAAAACGTTAACTTGCATGTAGCAGTCTGTTTGCAGCTTGTGGTATATTTATGTGTGCCCTGCCTACCTCCCTAGCTGCGGCTTGGTGCAGACCTTAAGTATCCAACCTACATTTCATAAGCACATTACTCCTCTGAACACTGACCTCATAATTCTTTGTATTCAGTGCTTAATTTGTAAGATATGAGGTGCCAGGGCTGTAACCAGGAGGCCACTGCAGCGTGCACCATCGCCTCTGTCATCTCTGCCAAAACAACCACTAACCACCTTCTCTCGCATTGGAATGCGACATTTCAGCTTATTCCAGGTCCCCAAAGCTAAAGGGATGGCTGGGGAGGCAGGTATTAGTAATTTTTTAATGTATATTGTTTTCCTACACAGCTGTTATTCTTCTCAACTCTAAATTATATGAGCAGCGCCACCTTGTGGCAGACTGCCCTAAGTGTGGTCTTGACAATTAGGTGCCGGTGCCGAGCACCGGAAACCAATTAAGTGCCGGTGCTCAGCACCAGAAAGCTCCGGCCCAAATTAAGCACTGTTTGTATTCTTATAAAATCATATCACCCTAATTAGCCAAATCAATCCTACTGGAAAAACTACAATACGAGCTGGAGTCTGTATCCTGGTGCACTGTGGGTTTCTCGGGAGAAATTGCAAATTACCTCAAAACCAAAAACAGTTCTACAAAGAAAAACCACTTGTAATGTTCTGAGCCCAATACTAGAGGGCAGAAGGTGGCAAAGCTGCCACTCTGCAGCACTCCATATTCCAAACAGATTGTTACAAGGAAGCAGTGGTTTCCATATGACACTATGGCAGACTGGGGATACTTCAAACTCAATTAAGAGCAGTTGCACCATCAAAGCACATTGCAAGCAAAATGGGCTTTCAACAAGAACACCAGAGTGGCTTTTTCAAGAGCAAGTCCAGTGATTTCTCACATGAAACTCAGAGTGTCTTTCCAGAAGTCTGCTACTTTGGGAATGGCTCACAAAATGTGTATTAGGGAGCATGTTTACCACAATATTTCACCCTCAAGTAGAGTCCTGACAGGAAAGAGTACATTTGTATCAACTGGTTGCAAGTATACTCCCATCTCAATTCAGACTGTAAGCAATCAGTTAGTTTTTAATGCATAGTCAAAATGTGTATTTGTGTAATTTCTTAGTCCAACCTCCTTTCGCAGTTCCTTAACACACTCTAACATGTATGACCAAGCGTGCATGCTGGCAATACTCTCAGGAGTGCTTAGAAATCTGCAATCAGCCGTTGAAAGCTAGATAACATTTTAATCAGGAGATAGAATTTTACAAGAGTCCTAATGTTTTCCTTTCCATAAGGCAGCCTTTCCTGTTTTCAGGCTTTGTACACACAAACATATGTTACTTGACATAACCTTATAAAATAACCTTTGACACTACTCATGTGGGGGGGGGGGTATTTTGAGAGAAAATGCAGAGGGATAAATAAATAATTAATTCTCCCTCGGCATCATCCCTCGAAATCACAGCCCCACCGCTGTTACCTGCATGGACTGCGTGTTACACCCCTATTTAGCAGACCCTCTCACTGGGAAGTTAGTTGATAGCTGTTAATTTCAGTGGAAAAGAAGTCAATAAAAATATCTTCTTTCTGCATGTGGTAGCAGGTTTAGTGTCTGGCGCTGACAGCTTTAGCTGTGTGTTGCCCATGCTCGTATGATCCATATAGGACCACTGTATTTTGTGGGTGGTTACACTGTGACACTGACTTTACATTGTGGCTTTGGTGGTGCGGTATGTAGTTCTTCACTGCACTCGTAGCAGGACAGCTCTATTAGTAGTAGAAGCAGCTTCTTCTTTTCAGGCAGGGGCTTCACATCAGAAACTTGCAGTCCTACTAGCCACGGCTCTCCTGGGGTCAGTGGCGGCTGGCATCTACGTGAGGTGAGGCGGCTGCGCGCAAGCAAAATAAAATAAAATTAATAAAACTTACTAGAACGTGACAGCCCCCCCTCCGGTCCTCTTCTCTACACAGGAACTAGATGCTGCAACTCCCTTGACCAATCCTGGCACTGCTCTCATGCTGTTAACCAGTAGCATCAGAACAGTGACCTGATTGGAGGTAGCGGCCTCACTCGGCGCTTCACAGCGCTCTGGACGCCTGCACTTGCTCTAACCCAGACAGCTGGGTTAGAGCAGTTTAAAGTGCCACTGCCCGTCTGGGCTCCCACCTGGGTGTCTAGGTTACAGTTAGATATGTGTGATTTCCCCCCTATCAGTGCCACTATGAGTGACAGGTAACGGTGGCCCACATAAGCATGTTGGCGGGGCAGGGTTGCGTGCTTAAGTATGCCTCTTTTAGCCTGTCAGCAGCGACCCGTGTTTAACTGTTACTAACATGGCAATGACCGTTCGTCCATGCGCCCCATATCTACATACATATTCGGGCACCGAAGTGGGATCATGAGCCGCCAAGATTCGCGACCCTCAGGGGTCCTGGCAGACCAGGCCCAGCAGCACACATGCATATCTGGGCCTGGGGTGATCAGTGATTTGCCCAGTCACAACGACAGCGCGAACTCGATCCTAAGGTAATGGCGCGCCGTTGCTGAGCACCATATATACATACCTATTCGTGCACGGTGGATTAGTGATTAGCTCAAACCGTAATGCTGGCAAAATTATTAGAGCGCCGGACACAAGCACCGGCCAAATAACCCATTCGGATGCAGGGGGTGTCGTAATGCCTAGATTCACCTAATGCGCGCGAATGTGGGCACGAGCAAATTATTGTTAATAATACATGCACCTGTATCATGTACCTGCATTATAGGAAGCCCGCCCATACATGTTGCATATTTATCTAGCGTGAACTCGACCCGAGGGTACTGGAGCAAAATCTTGTGAACAATGCCTGGACTTGTATCAAGTATCTGCCTCATAGGAAGCCAGCACATACATGTTGCATGTTTGTATGGCGCGAACTCGCCGCCAAAGGTATTGCACCGCTTTAAATGAGCGCCGTAATTACGTTACACATACAGGCACGGGGAGCGTGAGGGATTCGTACCATAGAACACGAACCCCGTGCCAGGTCACGCGAGCACCGCACCAGATTAACCCTTGAGGTGCGGGGGGCCCAAAGCACAACTATGTGCTCACCATACTGTGCGGCCGACTTGTAATTTTGCTGTTTCTGACCTTGCTCCTAGCTGTATGATACGCGTAACATCATACCTACCACAAGTCAGCACTATTGGCTTCGTTCGTGACTCGCACAACTGCCCCCTTTGCATCCCGCGACAGTAGCGGGGGCGCTTGCCCCAGCTCAGCGTATGGAGCAAAAGGCCACAACGTCAATCTACCGGCCCTAATAATATACGCGAGGCCAAACAACCCGTTTACGCGAAGCCTCTGTTGCTAACGCCTCCGCGCGCCAAGGCAACTGAGCCTGGACGCGAGCACCGTACCACCTAACTCAGGTCAGGTGAGTGCGCATGTACTGGAGCACTGGACGCCCGCTACATGCTACACATGCCTGCACGGGGAACGACGAAGTTCCTTAAAACAGTAATACGCGCCAAAGAGTAATGTCCTGAATCGCCTAATGCGCGCGCATATAGGCACGATCGAGATCCTGCGAACAATGCCCGCACATGAGCTCATAGGCCTCCAGCAATCGTAGCTTGCATATTCATCTGGCGCCAACACGGCCCGAAGGAATTGGCGCCAAATTCTTGTGGCCAAGCAATCTCTGCATCGCGCATCTGCCCATGTAGGCCACCAACCAATACCTGTTGCCTACTATATAGCCCGAAATCGACCCAAGGTATTGAGCGCTTTGCATGAGCATCACAAGGCACTGGGAGCTCAGTACCGTATTAAATGTTCCAATACGAAATCGACCAGAGGTATTGGAGCGCTTTACCTGAGCACCGTATTTACATCACACATGCAGACACGGGGAGCGTGAGAGATTCGTACCATATAACGCGAACCCCGTGCCAAATCACGCGAGTGCCGCACCAGATTAACCATTGAGGTGCAGGGGGTTTAGTAACGCCCGTAAGCACGCGATGTGAATAATGCTTGTACTTGCATCATGTATCTGGCTTATAGGAAGCCAGCAATTACATGTAGCATCTTTATATAGCGCGAACTCGACCGGAAGGTATTGGAGGATTTTACATGAACACCGTATTTACAATTACGCATTCAGGCACGGGGAGATTAAGTGATTTGGCCAGAATCACCGGATGTGGGCGCGACCCCCACGGATCGAACTCTGGTTACCAGCACCCAAATCATCAGTCCAGCCGAGGCCCATCCCTTCGCATCTAGCGCGTGTTTGAGCGCTTCGCACCGCACCGCGTTTCCATCACAGATTCAAGCGCGCGGTACAGATAATGTTGCTTCGTTGCTAGAGCGCTTACCCAGACCACGTTCAAATTACAGCGTCAGGTGCAGGTAAAGAAGGGCTCTGCGCAAGGATATTCTTGAGCACGAGGGCGCCCTGACGGTAATTGGAGCGCTGCAACTATTACGCGTTCACAATACCGCCACTGCACCAGGTATAGCAAGCCTCTTAAATTTTTGGCCCCACCATAACGCGAACGCGACTCCGAGGCACGAGGCTTGGTGTCCTACCCTACCGGTGTTGCATCCTAGGAGCGAAAATCGAGCCCTGCAAGTTAACACCCTATCTGCGTTACCGCCGACCGAGCGTTTCGGGCCGGACGCCAACACAATTATTATGCGGTAGCGCCTTGCGGAGGAGTACACCCAAACCAGCTATGTTATAAAAACGGCACATTCATTTCGCGGTAGGCACGGTGAGATTAAGTGAGTTGCCCAAAATCAATGGCTGTTGCCGGGCTATATAGCCAAAAGTCGCGAGGCCAAACCAACATGGCTGCGCGAATGCCTAGAATGGTAGGCCGCCTGGAGGATGTCCAGAATCGCCTAATGCGCATGACTGTGGGCACGTGGGAAAACCTATGAACCATGCATACCCATGTATCCTGTATCCGCATTGAGGCAGCCAGCAATTACAGCCTGCACATTTATATACTCGACCCGGAAGTGAAATCGACCCGTAGGTATTGGAGCGCTTTACGTGAGCTCCGCATTTACATTACACATCCAGGCACGGGGAGCTTAGTACGCTGCTACCAGCTGAAATGTCCCCACTCTTAAGCACCGTCATAACATTACACATCCAGGCCCGAGGATTTCAAATGCAATCCTACCAAACAAAGCTGCTTGGAGGATGCGGGCACCGATCCCGCTACCTCACACATGCTAAGCGATCGCTCTACCATGTGAGCTAATGCCCGTCCCGCTAAATGTCACGGATCGCGCTAGCTCGGCACCCGCGAATGCGGACGCGACCACGCGGGCCGGAACCCGCTTCCTCTCAAAACCCGCGTCCCGCTCGCAGGCCACCCCGCAGAAAGAGGGCTACGTCCTCGAACACGCGCGCACCCGTGCCCGGTCCGGTACTTCACATGTACCGCCACAAGCGATATTTCATGCGCAGATTCGAACCCGGTTCCACCGGACCAACTGGGAGCACCAGATAAGATGCACGAAAGAATGGGAATGAAGATGCAGGAACAGGAGGTGCCCTAAAGGCAAATAATTATGTCAACAAGTTGGAACTCCAGAGACCCTTTGGGGACTAATGCGTTTCTTATTTTAAGTATGTTTGTAAGGGGTTGCCCTCGCTGCCCTACACAGGACACCATTATCCCAAGCCAATTTTAGGGCATTAAATGTCAGCGGTATGAAATGTCGCCTTCAGGGAGCCGGCGTGGCTGCCGAGTTCGGGTTATAGCACAAACACCTAGTCTTGTTGAAGAGGCCCGAGCCAGCAGATTTACTTCCTAAATGTGCATCGGTTCAAGAGAGACGTCCGTCCCCGCTGCTCACCTGAAAACTGCCCTTTAGCTCGGTGATGTGTGGCCGGGAGTAGGGGCCTCCACTCACCCCTGTCCCACAGCTGTGGCCACACTTACCCCGCAGCGGGGGCAATTATCCAGTCCCGGGGCGGTAAGTTCAGTCGGAACTAGCTGCCTGACACGGTGGTGGCCGGGGACAGGGCTAGCCGGACGCGCCCTTCCGCCCAGTGCCTGAAGGGATTGGAGCAGAGCCGGGCTCCCGACATGAGCGCCCCTGGAATCCTGCCATGGGCAGTGCTAGCGGAGGCTCACAATGCATGCCCCCCCCGCATCGTAGCCTTGGGGGTGGGGGGGGGGATTTACAATGACAGAAAGCGGCCGGCCAGCCGCTCCCATGTACCCTCACTTGCGCAAGGTCCGCCATTATTGGCAAACACGCCCCCAGGGGACGAAAGGCCGGCAGAGACAAGGTTACACGATTCAATTAGTGTGTCCCTGACCGGACCTGAGTGAAACGCAAGGGAAGCAAGTCGGCGCTTTATGTAGGACCAGCTGCCTTCCAGCCGGGCACATTCACCTTTGTTAGGCACGGGGAGATCAGTCGACGGCATTCCCTGCTGTGCTGGCTCTCATTGCGTTGCAACCAGTACGCCCCATATCGTCCTATGAGAGAGAGACTCGACCACTGTAGGAGAGTAGGGTCTGCTATCCTATGGTCACCCCAAATTTTTGCTTTTTGCTTCACTGGTTTTTGACATATTGAGGCTGTGGGCCTGCCAATCAGACCCCCAGCCTGCTGTTCTCTCTACTAAATTAAAACTATGCACCCTAGGTGCATAACCAATTGGAAGTGGATCACCCTGTCAGCCCCTGTACCAGTGTACACTAGGTACCCAGGGCATTGGTGTACCCAAGGCCTGCCAAGGGCTGCAGCATGTATTATGCCACCCCCGGCTTGGCCTAACAATTTGACACAACTGGCTGATCACTCAGCTGGGGTAAGTTGGTGTAATCACCTCTTACTTAGGTGTAGTATACCTATACCTAACCTTAAATGGGACACCTGGTAACCTATAAGTCACTCCTATGGCAGGCCTTAACAATCCTGAAGGCAGAGTGCTTGGTTCCATGTGAGATGGTGCTCTGGCATGAGCTGAGCCTGTCTGCAGTGGTCGGAACAACTTCCTTCTACTGTTTCCAGATATCGTCATACCATATACTCTTAAGTGCATTATGAACCTCGCGGTTAAATGCTATCTTTGGTTTGGCTTTATCAAAACATGTCGAGTAAGGTGTCATACGAATTGGAATACTAACCCCTCGCCAATTCTGGCGACGGGGTTAGCATTCCACCCTTCTAGAGGGACACGACATGTACAGTACCTGAAACCCGGGTAAAATCAGACATAGCCTCAGCTCCACAAAATGGATGCTGCCACCACAGACACAAGTCTGCCCTCCTGCTGCTGGGAGTCCTTCCAGCTTGAGAGGTGTGGACAAAGGGTTTCCTGCCAGGGGAGGTGCGTGCACCACCCCAGACAGGATTTTGTGTATTGGTCAGGTAGGGCTTGAAAGAAACCAGACATGCCTGTGGCTCACAAGGAGCCTCGGTGCATATGCCAGTTCAAACCGGTCCTGGGGCACACCAGTCCCGGGCCTGGGGCGAGCTGGACAAAGGATTGGGGGTGTAACCACCCCCCCTTCCTGGTCCCACCCATAGGGAGGGACCTAGCAGGTAGTCCGGCCCCTAGAATCCGCTTAAAGGTAGGAGCTGTGTCCTAAGACTTCAGACATCCTGGAATCAACTTGAAACTAAGAAGAAGACGGGAACTTCGACATTCTGCTGCACAGAAGACTGAAGAAAATCTCCCCTGTGGTCAGGGAGTGACCACCTTGCTAACGCAAGCACCATCCAGCGAATCAACGTCTGCTTTGCCGCCGCCTCCCGCCGGAGCCCGAGCCCAGAGACTGACAAGACCCGGACCTCCAGACCTCTCACCGCCCGATCCACAGTCCCTGCAAAGAGGAGACCCGTGGAGGCACCGAGACACGTGGAGCCAGCCATCTTGAAACGACTACGACAAGCTGACCAGTGCAACAACCGAGGCTCCCTCCAAGTTGTGCTTTGGGTCCTGAGAAGCCCAACCCTCGAGCAGCATCTGCGCCAAAGGTGAGCCCTCCAGCATCTCCACGATCTGCGTGGGGCCCTTCTGCATTTTGCCACTCGACGCGCCAAACCGGTTGCTGGCCCGTTGGCTAGTGGCCATCTTGGCAACGAAATCTACGACAAACACCGCTGGTCTGGTTGCTCCAGACTGGCCCTTGCTCCCCTCCAAAGGAGCAGTTCCTCTGACCTTGCTGGTCAGAACCATCAGCTTAAACTCCCTGCCCACAACAATTGCTTTTGCCAAGGCTTGTTTGCTTCGATCAAGTCGCCGACACCGCCGACAGCGAGAGCCTGCGTGGGACAGCTCGTGACTCGACTCCTGGACGTCGTCGACCTTCAGGGACCACGTGGCTGCAGAGTCAAGCTACACCTTCCTTCCTGTTTGCACCCGACATCGCCTGGTACCCACCTGGTGCCACGCTGGTCACTGGCTAGTGACTGTGAACACTGTCCCCTCTGCTTACAGGTCTTCAACATCTCCGATCCACTCTTGGATCCACTGCATCTCTTCCCGACCGACCGCCTGCAGCACTTTTGTCTACAGGCCCCACGGAACCGATAGAAGAAACCCGACGCACTTCGAGGCCTATGCACCCGCTTCCTGTGGGTGAGGTAAAGCTGGCACTCCGGTGCCCAAGTGTAGTATTACATCTCTAGTGCCTGTGTTCCAACTCTTAAGTTCCTAGGTCATCCGGAAGATTCCTTTTGCAGTAACTTTGTACTTTTTACGCACCCATTGAAACCTATGGGAGCACGCGTGTGACTATTTGCTCTGCACACGCCACCCGTGGACCTCCTGGTCACTAACTGACGTTAGCTCCTTGTAGGCCCAGCGATTCTAGAGGCCCTAGGCCTTTTCCCTTTTCTGTTCGTGGTACTTATACCACTATTTTAGTATATGGTTCGAGTGGCCACCAGGGCCTATCCATATAAAGTGCAACTTCTGTGTATTCTGTGATAATCTTGTTTGACGATTTGTGCTCCTGTGCTCATAAAGAGACTAGGGGTTACTTTGAGAAATAAATACATGTATATTTTGAATATATATCTGTGTGGTGTCCTTTCATTGGTATAAAAGGGGGTTACTATTGGTAAAACAGCTTGCTTAACACGCATCACGAGTTTAGCCTCAAAGACTGCTTAGCCTACGCTACCACTAGGGCAGCTAGTCCAGAAAGGTTGACTTACAACCACACCATAAGGGTTGCTTGGCATGGTACAAGGTGGTCACTAGAACTAGTGAACAGCATATACCAGGCCAACTTCTCACATTGGTGAGCAGCGGTTGGATTTGAGCTTGCTGTGTTTTACCATTGTAATCTCTTGGTTACCAATTGAAAGATCACATAGGTACCTGTAGGTACATATAAAACAAGATTAGATATACTTAAGTTCTACTGAACTTAGTTGTTGTAGAGCAAAGGGAGTAGCACACCCTGACTACAACTACTAGATAGGTTTAGTAGGTAAACCCAAGTGTAGGTAGATTGCAACACATCCACCCACACTTAAGAGCAATGGCCGGGGCAGAGGGGTCCACTGTACCCATCTCTGTTGAGAGTGACCCCCAGAGGGCACCATCCAGCTTTGCTACCCTTAATCAGAATGAGCTCAGGCATTTGGCAACTCTTAGAGGCCTTAAACAGCCCAAGAACCCAAACTCTGCTGAGCTCAGAGAGCTCTTACAGAATGATGAGAATCAGAGAGCACTCAAGAAAGCTTCCCAGTTAGCCCCCTTAGGGACAGGAACAGGAGGCCCCCCTTCTGAAGATGCCACAGAGGTACCCAGTTCCAATAGCCATCCCTTAGATGAGAATCATACTACAGGGGAGGAAAGTGGTGAGGATACAGAAAGTAGTGATGATGAAGGGAGAACTAGCCCAGTGCCAAGTATTATACTTGGCCCAGCTAAACTAAGGCTATTGGGGACTGACAATGGGTTTACCCCATTGGATCTCCCCAGTGGACTTAACACAGGGCTTGGAAGGCAAAGGAATCGCTCAGGTGACTCCAATGCTTCCCATGGCTCTAGAGGCTCTCAAGGTCACTCCAGGAGAAGGATGACCACCCCTCAGAGGAGGGAACATGAGGCCAAGATGCAAGAAGCCCAGCTGAGGATCAGGAAGCAGGAGCTAGAAGTAGCCCTGATGGAAGAGAAACTGAGCAAGGCTAGACAGCATAAAGAGAGTGGGTCTATACCCACTGGTGGCAGCATTGTCCCTAAGGACAAAGATAGGGTTTTCGATAATAGAAACCTGTCTAAGGTTGTGCCCCCCTACAAAAGTGGGGATGACATCCACAAGTGGATAACTGCTCTTGAGAGAGCCTGCAAAGTACAGCAGGTTCCTGAAGACCAGTGGGCAGCAATCCTCTGGCTCTCCTTTGAAGGAAGAGGCAGAGACAGACTCCTCACTGTTAGAGAAGAGGATGTCAGAAACTACAGAGTCCTGAAGAGTGTTCTAGTTGATGGGTTAGGCTTAACCACTGAGCAGTACAGGTTAATGTTCAGAGACACCCAAAAGACACAGACTCAGGACTGGTCTGAATACATTGAATGTGCCACTAAGGCTTTGGAGGGTTGGTTGCTGGGAAGTAAGGTATCTGATTTTACAGGATTGTATAATTTGATGATGAGAGAACAGATTTTAAATAACTGTCAAAACCAGCAACTGCATCAACACTTGGTTGACTCTGATCTGACCTCTCCCCAAGAATTGGGAAAGAAGGCAGACAAATGGGTCAGAACCAGGGTTAAGCAAAAGAACCAGAACCAGGGCCAAGGGGGTGATCAGAAGAAAACAGACCAAAAGGGTGGAGATCAGAAACCTAAAGACCAGAAGTCTTCAACAGGGCCCCAAACTACTACTAAGGAGGGTGGGTCCCAACAACAGTCCAAAAAGAAGAAAGAAGGTCAGAAGAAACCCTGGTGCAATCATTGCAAAAATACAACTCACTGGACTAGTGATTGCAAAAAGGGTGGAGCCCCCAACACTGTTGCCCCTAAGGCACCTGCTCCCAGTACTACTGTTAGCAGTGTTGGTCCCCAGACAAAGGGTGTAGTGGGAATCACTATGGGAACTGAAGGAGATTCTGACTTAGACAGAACCCTGACACAGGCAGTCTTGATCTGTGATGGGGACATTGATTTGTCCCTGACTGTGAGCCCCAGTAACCTGGGCAAGTACAGACAGACTCCTTTAATTAATGACAAAGTGGCTCAAGCCTACAGGGACACATGTGCCAGTGTCACTATGGTGACACCAGGCTTTGTGGACCCTGGACAGTACATACCAGGTGAGAACTACCTGGTGACCAATGCCAGCAATGCCACTACTTCACATAGTGTGGCAGTTGTTAACTTCTCATGGGGAGGGGTAACTGGCCTCAAAAGGGTTGTGGTTAGTGCAGACCTCCCAGTAGAATGTTTGTTGGGCAATGACCTAGAGAGTTCTCTATGGTCAGAAGTGGAGTACAGGACTCATGCAGAGATGTTAGGTATATCATCACATGTCCTTGCTGTGACCAGGTCACAGGCCAAAAAGTGCCTCACTGAACCACAGGTCTTGGATCCTGGAACAATGGACCAAGCACCTACCAAGAAGAAGAACAGGAGGGTCAAGGCTGTGCCTTCCCCCCTGCCTCAGAGTGATGATCAGCCTTCCCAGGAAGCTGATCTAGAGGACCCTGAAGGAACTGTCCCTGAAGAGCTTGAACCTGACCAGGTTGAGTTTCTGGGGACAGGGGGACCTTCAAGGGCTGACTTGAGGCAGGCTCAGTTATCCTGTCCCTCTCTTGAACCCCTCAGACAGCTGGCTGCTGCTGAGGCTGCTGGGAATGCTCAAAGTACCCATAAAGTGTATTGGGATGAAGGGCTCCTTTATTCAGAGGCTAGAGACCCCAAGCCTGGTGCAACCAGGAGGTTGGTTATACCTCTGCAATTTAGGGGCTTCCTTCTTACCTTGGCCCATGATATTCCTTTAGCAGGACACCTAGGCCAGAACAAGACCTGGGACAGACTTGTCCCTCACTTTCACTGGCCTCATATGAATGAAGATACAAAGGAGTTTTGTCGCTCCTGTGTTACCTGCCAAGCCAGTGGCAAATCAGGTGGCACAACAAAGGCCCCCCTGATACCACTACCTGTGGTGGGGGTTCCCTTTGAAAGAGTGGGAATAGACATAGTGGGTCCCATGGATCCTCCCACTGCATCTGGGCACAGATTTATACTGGTGGTAGTGGATCATGCCACCAGGTATCCAGAGGCAATTCCCCTTAGGACCACTACAGCTCCTGTTGTGGCCAGGGCCCTGCTGGGAGTATTCTCCAGAGTGGGGTTTCCTAAGGAGGTAGTATCTGACAGAGGTACCAACTTTATGTCAGGATACTTAACAGCTATGTGGAAGGAATGTGGTGTCAACTACAAGTTCACCACCCCTTATCACCCACAATGCAATGGGCTTGTTGAGAGATTCAACAAGACCCTAAAGGGTATGATCAAAGGATTACCTGAAAAGCTCAGGCGAAGATGGGACATCCTTCTACCCTGCCTTCTGTTTGCTTACAGAGAGGTCCCACAAAAAGGAGTTGGCTACAGCCCCTTTGAATTGTTGTTTGGGCACCCTGTGAGAGGCCCACTGTGTTTGGTGAAGGAAGGCTGGGAGTTACCTCTCAAAAAGCCTAAGCTAGACATAGTGGACTATGTACTTGGTCTCCGCTCCAGGATGGCTGAGTATATGGAGAAGGCATCCAAAAACCTTGAGGCAAGCCAGGCCTTACAGAAAGCTTGGCATGACCAAAAGGCTGTCTTGGTTGAGTTTCAGCCAGGACAGAAGGTATGGGTGTTGGAGCCAGTGGCCCCAGCAGCACTCCAAGACAAATGGTCTGGACCCCATACAATCCTGGAAAAGAAGGGAGAGGTCACCTACTTGGTCGACCTAGGAACTCCCAGGAGTCCCCACAGGGTACTCCATGTTAACAGGCTTAAAGCATATGTTGACAGGGCAGACATGGGCTTGCTCATGGCTACAGATGAGGGACAGGAGGAAGAGAGTGACCCTCTCCCAGACCTGTTGTCTCAGAACCCTGAAGATGGCTCAGTTGAAGGAGTGACCCTTGGAGGCAACCTCACTGCCCATCAGCAGACTGAATGTAGACAGGTTCTACAATCATTTTCACATATGTTTTCCTTGATACCTAGTCAAACTGACTGGTGTACCCATGTGGTGGACACTGGTGACAGTCTGCCTGTAAAGAACAAGCTTTACAGACAACCTGACCACGTCAGGGACTGTATAAAGGCTGAGGTACATAAAATGCTGGAATTAGGTGTCATTGAACCCTCAGAGAGCCCCTGGGCTAGCCCAGTGGTTCTGGTCCCCAAACCTCACACCAAAGATGGCAAGAGAGAGATGAGGTTCTGTGTGGATTACAGAGGACTCAATGCTGTCACCAGGACAGATGCACACCCTATTCCAGGGGCAGATGAGCTCATAGACAAACTAGCTTCTGCAAAGTTTTTGAGCACATTTGACTTAACAGCTGGCTATTGGCAAATCAGATTAGCTGAGGAGTCTAAGGCCAAAACAGCATTCTCAACCCCAGGTGGGCACTACCAGTTTGTGGTGATGCCCTTTGGTCTGAAGAATGCACCTGCCACCTTCCAAAGGCTGGTGAACCAAGTCCTTACTGGGTTGGATGACTTTTGCGCAGCATATCTTGATGACATTGCTGTCTTTAGCTCCACCTGGGAGGATCACCTGATCCACCTGAAGAAGGCTCTTGAGGCTCTGCAAAGGGCAGGCCTCACTATCAAGGCTACAAAGTGCCAGATAGGGCAGAGTAAGGTTGTATATTTGGGCCACCTTGTAGGTGGAGGCCAAGTTCAACCACTGGAGAGTAAGATACAATCCATCAAGGACTGGTCCCCTCCAACCACCCAGACTCAAGTCCGAGCTTTCTTGGGCTTGACTGGGTACTACAGGAAGTTTGTTAAGAACTATGGGTCCATTGTGACTCCTCTTAATGATCTGACATCCAAGAAGATGCCCAAAAAGGTTCAGTGGACAGTAAGCTGTCAAAAGGCATTTGATGACCTGAAGGAGGCCATGTGCTCTGCACCTATCCTGAAAAGTCCTGACTACTCCAAAGAGTTTATTGTCCAAACAGATGCTTCTGAGTTGGGTGTGGGAGCTGTGCTGTCACAACTTAATGTAGATGGTCAAGACCAACCCATTGCTTTTATTAGCAGAAGGTTGACCCCCAGAGAGAAGAATTGGTCAGCTATTGAGAGGGAGGCCTTTGCTGTGGTGTGGGCCCTGAAGAAGCTGAGGCCATACTTGTTTGGCACTCACTTCAAGATTCAGACCGACCATAAGCCCCTCTTGTGGCTAAATCAGATGAAGGGTGAAAATCCCAAACTGCTTAGGTGGTCCATTTCCCTACAGGGGATGGACTTTACAGTGGAGCACCGGCCAGGTACTGACCATGGGAATGCAGATGGTCTCTCCAGGTACTTCCACTTAGGACATGAAGACGAGACTGGTCAAGGCTAGTTTAATGTCCCAGCGTTTGGGGGGGGGGGTTGTGTAGGAGAGTAGGGTCTGCTATCCTATGGTCACCCCAAATTTTTGCTTTTTGCTTCACTGGTTTTTGACATATTGAGGCTGTGGGCCTGCCAATCAGACCCCCAGCCTGCTGTTCTCTCTACTAAATTAAAACTATGCACCCTAGGTGCATAACCAATTGGAAGTGGATCACCCTGTCAGCCCCTGTACCAGTGTACACTAGGTACCCAGGGCATTGGTGTACCCAAGGCCTGCCAAGGGCTGCAGCATGTATTATGCCACCCCCGGCTTGGCCTAACAATTTGACACAACTGGCTGATCACTCAGCTGGGGTAAGTTGGTGTAATCACCTCTTACTTAGGTGTAGTATACCTATACCTAACCTTAAATGGGACACCTGGTAACCTATAAGTCACTCCTATGGCAGGCCTTAACAATCCTGAAGGCAGAGTGCTTGGTTCCATGTGAGATGGTGCTCTGGCATGAGCTGAGCCTGTCTGCAGTGGTCGGAACAACTTCCTTCTACTGTTTCCAGATATCGTCATACCATATACTCTTAAGTGCATTATGAACCTCGCGGTTAAATGCTATCTTTGGTTTGGCTTTATCAAAACATGTCGAGTAAGGTGTCATACGAATTGGAATACTAACCCCTCGCCAATTCTGGCGACGGGGTTAGCATTCCACCCTTCTAGAGGGACACGACATGTACAGTACCTGAAACCCGGGTAAAATCAGACATAGCCTCAGCTCCACAAAATGGATGCTGCCACCACAGACACAAGTCTGCCCTCCTGCTGCTGGGAGTCCTTCCAGCTTGAGAGGTGTGGACAAAGGGTTTCCTGCCAGGGGAGGTGCGTGCACCACCCCAGACAGGATTTTGTGTATTGGTCAGGTAGGGCTTGAAAGAAACCAGACATGCCTGTGGCTCACAAGGAGCCTCGGTGCATATGCCAGTTCAAACCGGTCCTGGGGCACACCAGTCCCGGGCCTGGGGCGAGCTGGACAAAGGATTGGGGGTGTAACCACCCCCCCTTCCTGGTCCCACCCATAGGGAGGGACCTAGCAGGTAGTCCGGCCCCTAGAATCCGCTTAAAGGTAGGAGCTGTGTCCTAAGACTTCAGACATCCTGGAATCAACTTGAAACTAAGAAGAAGACGGGAACTTCGACATTCTGCTGCACAGAAGACTGAAGAAAATCTCCCCTGTGGTCAGGGAGTGACCACCTTGCTAACGCAAGCACCATCCAGCGAATCAACGTCTGCTTTGCCGCCGCCTCCCGCCGGAGCCCGAGCCCAGAGACTGACAAGACCCGGACCTCCAGACCTCTCACCGCCCGATCCACAGTCCCTGCAAAGAGGAGACCCGTGGAGGCACCGAGACACGTGGAGCCAGCCATCTTGAAACGACTACGACAAGCTGACCAGTGCAACAACCGAGGCTCCCTCCAAGTTGTGCTTTGGGTCCTGAGAAGCCCAACCCTCGAGCAGCATCTGCGCCAAAGGTGAGCCCTCCAGCATCTCCACGATCTGCGTGGGGCCCTTCTGCATTTTGCCACTCGACGCGCCTAACCGGTTGCTGGCCCGCTGGCTAGTGGCCATCTTGGCAACGAAATCTACGACAAACACCGCTGGTCTGGTTGCTCCAGACTGGCCCTTGCTCCCCTCCAAAGGAGCAGTTCCTCTGACCTTGCTGGTCAGAACCATCAGCTTAAACTCCTTGCCCACAACAATTGCTTTTGCCAAGGCTTGTTTGCTTCGATCAAGTCGCCGACACCGCCGACAGCGAGAGCCTGCGTGGGACAGCTCGTGACTCGACTCCTGGACGTCGTCGACCTTCAGGGACCACGTGGCTGCAGAGTCAAGCTACACCTTCCTTCCTGTTTGCACCCGACATCGCCTGGTACCCACCTGGTGCCACGCTGGTCACTGGCTAGTGACTGTGAACACTGTCCCCTCTGCTTACAGGTCTTCAACATCTCCGATCCACTCTTGGATCCACTGCATCTCTTCCCGACCGACCGCCTGCAGCACTTTTGTCTACAGGCCCCACGGAACCGATAGAAGAAACCCGACGCACTTCGAGGCCTATGCACCCGCTTCCTGTGGGTGAGGTAAAGCTGGCACTCCGGTGCCCAAGTGTAGTATTACATCTCTAGTGCCTGTGTTCCAACTCTTAAGTTCCTAGGTCATCCGGAAGATTCCTTTTGCAGTAACTTTGTACTTTTTACGCACCCATTGAAACCTATGGGAGCACGCGTGTGACTATTTGCTCTGCACACGCCACCCGTGGACCTCCTGGTCACTAACTGACGTTAGCTCCTTGTAGGCCCAGCGATTCTAGAGGCCCTAGGCCTTTTCCCTTTTCTGTTCGTGGTACTTATACCACTATTTTAGTATATGGTTCGAGTGGCCACCAGGGCCTATCCATATAAAGTGCAACTTCTGTGTATTCTGTGATAATCTTGTTTGACGATTTGTGCTCCTGTGCTCATAAAGAGACTAGGGGTTACTTTGAGAAATAAATACATGTATATTTTGAATATATATCTGTGTGGTGTCCTTTCATTGGTATAAAAGGGGGTTACTATTGGTAAAACAGCTTGCTTAACACGCATCACGAGTTTAGCCTCAAAGACTGCTTAGCCTACGCTACCACTAGGGCAGCTAGTCCAGAAAGGTTGACTTACAACCACACCATAAGGGTTGCTTGGCATGGTACAAGGTGGTCACTAGAACTAGTGAACAGCATATACCAGGCCAACTTCTCACAACCACCGTGCCCATTTGCTTGTTGGCCTCTCTACTGATACAGCAAGCCACCGTGGCTGTGGAATAGATTGCCCAGCATCACAGAACGCCCAGCGTGATTGCCGGGCCTCGAACCACCACCTCGACCTTGCCGCTCCCACCCTCGAACCACGCCATAACTTTCGCGCCCTTTCGCGCGCAACGCCAGGGCCTCCCCAATCACGCCACGTCCCTGACGAAGCGTCCATCGAGCCACCATGGCCGCACTAGCGCCCCCCCCACCCGTGGCCATCCGAGCCACAGGGCCCCGTCGACCTGGTACTGCCCAGGGACGGGGCCGGGCGGGAAGGGTAGAGCAAGACTCACCGTTGTTCGTGAAGCCGAATGATGGTGGTGGGGCCGAGATCGCAGCGACGAGGACGACGACCGAAGGAGACTGCGACTGCGAATTCGCGTGGCCAGGAGGAGCGGCGCAGGAAGCAGAGGAAGGACTGAGGGGGTGAGGCGCCTAAAAGGGGGGTCAAGCCTCGCCCACCCTGTTGGCACGCCTCCCTAAGGCAAACCCATTGGGGGGGACCTCCCCTCCCCAGGCGCGGCCTCACTAGCGAGGCGGAGCAGGGGGGGGTGGGAGGCTCCGACGGGCGGCCACTAGTAGGCTGCCCTGCTGATGTCCCACTGCGTGGGACGCGGGCAGCAGCAGTCCTACTAGCCACGGCTCTCCTGGGGTCAGTGGCGGCTGGCATCTACGTGAGGTGAGGCGGCTGCGCGCAAGCAAAATAAAATAAAATTAATAAAACTTACTAGAACGTGACAGCCCCCCCTCCGGTCCTCTTCTCTACACAGGAACTAGATGCTGCAACTCCCTTGACCAATCCTGGCACTGCTCTCATGCTGTTAACCAGTAGCATCAGAACAGTGACCTGATTGGAGGTAGCGGCCTCACTCGGCGCTTCACAGCGCTCTGGACGCCTGCACTTGCTCTAACCCAGACAGCTGGGTTAGAGCAGTTTAAAGTGCCTATGTGTGGCTGGCCGTCGCAAGACAGCCGGCCAAAAATAAATTGGCACTATAAACAAGTGCAAAAGGCAGCCCACCCTCCTCCCTGTTGCTGTCACTCAGCAGCAGCCCCACCCCTGCCCTGACGCTCTGTTCAGGACGGGAGATGAAAAATAAAATAGTAATAAATTAACATTTTCTTTTTCAGGGGTTTGGGGGGATTTTAAGTGGGACAACGCTCCTCCGCTCCAAGAGAGCAGCCGCCCCTGCCTGGAGTAACTCTCAGCAGAGATCTTCGCATAGGGCATGCCGTATGTGTCGTTTTGTCAATGCCTGTTCTCCCATGTTGTTACTTTGTTGAAGCCGGTAGCCAGAGTTCTTCATCTGTGGCATTCAATCATTTTTTGTCTTGTTTTAGTTTCACTTACTATTTAGTTGAGGGAAGCGGAGATGCGCACCACTGACCAGGCCTCTGTCTGGCTTGAACTGTTTCCTGCTTGAAATAGGTTACTATGTGTGATTCTTCCAGATTATATGTCGCAGCTTTGACTTATGCATACTGCAGCATTTTGATCACATTTTTAAAGGAAAAAAGAAACAATTAAATTACTTTTGCAGTTTCTTCAGACATTGATTGTGCCCTTGTGATGCTTCTAAGAAGTGCTTGAAAAAAAAATACGCTATTGTTTACTTGGATAGTAAAAGTAAACATACAACAAGCATTGGCATAGCCATTTCGGCTGTCGTGGCAAGTCGGTCTGGTGGCCAATTTACTTTTTCATTGTAAGCATCCTCCACAAAAACAGAAAGAACAAAAAATAAATTAAACATACTGCCACCTAAACATGGTACCATAGGCTTGTTGTGAGTGCAGTTGAGTTGGGTAACAGTAAACATCTGCTATTCAGAGCCAAGATACCCTTGGGCGGATGTGCGCTTTATAAACACACATGTTATGTTGTAAAATGTTTACCTAAAAAAAATAACCAGCGAAAATAATTTCAACAGAGCAGTAGGCATGCTTCCCAGCAGCTAGGTGTACTTAGAAAAGATATAGAAACCTTTTATTAAAAGTTTAATGCTCATCACAGAAAAATATGATTTTTACAGGTGCCAAAATAGCTACTATCAGAAAGCTGCTGTCGGCTTTGAATTATTGCAAACTTAGTGCATGGTTTAAGCGCACAAGGATTGCTTAAATAAAATAAAGGTAAAAGAATGGTACTAAGGTGGAAGAGCGCCGCCCACTGCTATTAGTAGTGGAAATAGGGAATATGTTTTGTGCTGCTTTGCAGCCGGTGGGGCTGCTCTGCTCTCAGAGCAGGGGAGGGGAGGGAAGGGGAGGGGAGGAGTGGTTTGCCCACTCCAAGTGCTCAATGACTTTTTGGCCAGCCCTGGGGCCGGCCAAACAGTCATGCGCACTTCCCAGGTTCTCAATACAGGCTGCATTTCAGCCTGTGTGGAGAACATGCCCAAGCCCCCAGTCCCCATCTGAGCACTGAACAACGGCGCTCAGACCAATTACAACTCCGCTTTGCAGCATTATGATTAGTCAGGGGAGCCTGGGTGCTTATCAATCACAATGCTACATTGCAGCATTGTGATTGGTCAGGGGAGCCTGGGTGCTTCCTGGTTCCTGTTCGGTGGAGTCATGACGCGGAGGAGAGACACGGCGGCGATAAGGTAAGTTATTTTAATTTTATTTTTGTACAGCCCCCCCTCGTCTCTACAGCCACCTCGCCACCCCCGATTGATGCTACTGCCACTGAAGAAAAATGTGATTGAAAATTAATTTATTGGCTGTCCAGTCAGCCCTTGCACCAAAACACACTTCTTTTCAGGTGGATGTGCACATGTGATCCGACAAAATCCTGTCACTCACGTGTTAGAGCGCCAACGGCTGCATGCCAATGCTGGGGTAGGGGAGTAAAATGTGAATGAAAATTTAACAGACCAGTGAGTGAAAACAGCATGCATGTATATATGGATGTATGCATTTTTATTTATGATTTTTTAAATTATTTATTATATGACTCAATGACACTGCTGAAGCTATCTCCGGGTCAGACCAAAAAATAATCTTCACAGAATGTGATTCCTATGACTTGAAGCATTGCTGAGAGATCATTTGGGCAGTACCACAGACCTGGTGCTGACTTTGATTACGTCACACATGGTTGGGAACAGTTGGTGCATGACCTTGAGGTAACAACAAGGCATATTGGGAAACTGTTAAGACCATTTTGTGCTTACACTATCAGGTTAGAACTAAGAGGGACTCAGTCACAGCTGGGAGCCAAGGGGTAGTAAAACGTTGGATTTTATTTCATTTTATGCTTAACATTCTCCTGGAGGAATCCTACTACTGAATGGATGATGTGAAACACAGCTGCTCGCAAGCTTCTTGTTTTTAGACATTTCGAAGACGTGGCACTTGCTCTCATTAGCAGCTTGGCATTAAAGGCATCTTTTTAGCAGCGACTGTTTGGTGGGTGTAACATCCATCGCTTACAGACTTACTATTTGTGTTGGTTGTGGGAAGGGACGAATTGGTAATGTTCTTTACAGCGGATAGTTCCTCTTTTTGGGCCTCATTTACTATATTTTGATGCACAGTAACGCAGCAAGACTTCCTGTTGCGTTGCTGTGCGTCAAAATGAAAGGGCAGGAATGCGCAGTATCTACAACATACGGCGCATTCCAGTCTCTCTCCCCTGCGCCGGCATACAAACAGCAGCCATGCACCAACGCAAACACCCTTGTGCCATGGTGCAAGGGTCGCTGCGTTGCAAGGATGGTTGTTGTTGTGCAGGAAGGGGCACCTTCCTGTACAAAAACAATCATTAATGGTGTTTTGCTCCTTCTATGTGTACTCATAGAAAGAGCAAAAAATGAGTAGAAATAAAAGTATTTTTCCTCGTTGAGCCACTCCTACGCCTTGCCTGAGGAGGTGTAGGATTCTGACGCATTCCCAGGTGTGCGACACTTTGTAACACTGGGAATGTGTCAGGTTCCATGGATGTTGTGTGAGAACACCCACAGCAACACCCATGGAATGCCCCTTTCATGCAGAGTAATGTGTGAAAGGAGCCCATATTTACAAGGCCATGAAAAATCACGGGGGTGACTTTACGTGGCCGTATAAATATGGGCAGGCACCTGCCCCGCAGGTGTGTCAAAGAAAGTGACGCAACGACGGCGCAATGGGCTTACAACACTATTTTATGCCAGACACACACACTAACATTCTGCTATCCTCGTGCGTACTTTTGAAGGGGTGGGGCATATGTTATTGATTAAGCATTCTGTAAAGCAGTAATATGTTCAGATTGCATACTGCCTTCCTCTTGCCTGTGCAACAAAATGAATGCTAAGGGGTTGATTCAAGCGCAGGGGATGAGTTTAGACCATGACACTCAGAACTGTTAGGCTTTTAAGAGCTCTGGACTGGACACTTGTCTCCAAGGCCCCACCCCAACGGGAAAGATGCACGTCCTCTCTGGATGCTCCTGTAGTACAGCACAGGCATGTCTTTCATTGTTGTACTTTGTCTGCACGTAGTGGCATGCAGCAATAAGATATACTCCCGAAATGCATACTTAGGTTTGCATACATGGGCGGCCAAAGTTGCGCTCATTATTTCGTGTGCAAAAGCACACGTCTGTGATTGCCACAAAACATATCTTGTTTTGCTTTCATTTAATCAATCAATCAATCAATCATGGCATTTGTAAAGCGCACTACATACCCGCGAGGGTCTCAAGGTGCTGGGGGGGGGGGGGGGGGGGGGAGGTGCTATTGTTCGAAGAGCGAGGTCTTGAGAAGTCTTCTGAACATGTCCTAAATTGTTCTCGAGGCTCTACATTTCATATATCATCTCACAAGAGATCTGGGCACCTCCACCCTCGGCAGTGACTGCCTAAGGAGTCTTTTAACCTCTTCATTGGCTGCAAATGGTCAGGCAGAGAAGTAATGACATTAGCTTGTGAGATGGTATGAGAGTCTAAACCTTCTATTGTCAATGGAGAGGCTACCACATTGTCAAGGATACCACAGCGCCAATGCTGGAAAACTGGCTTGTAACCTGGCTCTGTTCAAGGTGCACTGCTGGGCCCACTCTGGACACCTATAGTTGGTAACCCTCAGCACCATTTTTCACACACTGGGTTAGGAGCCATATAGTGGTACCCAACATTTGCCATCCACTTGTTGCTGCTCAAGAGTCTGGTGATTTGATTGCCAGTAAATATGTGACCGCGATTCAGTCACCCTGGCGTATTGGTTCCGCTTGCTCTGCCGGCGATTTTTCGTCCGGTCCATTTGAAAAGAGATCACTGGTCCCACTCAGTGGTCATCGTGCGTCCTTGGCTCGCTCTCGTACCACTTTGGAATAATTTCAGCATTGGCCTTGTCGGATTGACTTTGACCCAGAATAGTTGATTTGGGCACAGCATTTGTATACACATTGTAGACTGTCCATACGAGCCGGACCTTTGATTGCATGACCGTAACAGACCCAGCATATCGGCTAGCTTGTTCCCGAACGTAGTTCTGGCATTTGAAAGCACTTTGTGATCACGTCTCACGTAGAAGTTCCTGACGATCGCCCGAGCATTAACGCTCTGCGCGTTTTCTTTAGACCAGAACTCAGCACTCTTCAAATTGTAGCCATTGTCCTTCTGATGACCTTAAGTGCATAAGGTCGAAACGCCATCGACATCCCAGTGTAACCCACGGCCACCTAAGGATTTATACCTTATTGCAAATTATTCATTGTGTTCTTGTAATTTGTTTATGATTAATGTTGTTCTCTCACTTTGCGCCGCTCACACTGTATATATCACTTGTGTCACTGCACTTATCACTTGCACCGAGCACGGTCAGTACACAACTGGTGTATGTTTGGCTACCTTAATTTGATTTAACTGTATTATAGTGCTGTTATAATCCTTTTGCATAATAATAATAACTAAAAAACTTTTTCTTACTTTGGTCTCTTGGTTTCCCTCCTTGATGATTTATGCATTTTTTCTAAAATTGTCCCTATAATTACCGGTTGAGACATTGTTGTTTTGACACTCTTCAAGTCCAGCATCGCCCCACTTTGCAAATGTGGCATGGGACCCACGACCCCTTAGAAAATCTGGCCACCTATGGCTGCGCTCGCCCTCTTTCTTAGCTGTTTCGTCCATATTCAAGGCACTTCACGATACTTGATCCCTTTATCTCAGGAGGAGAGTCCAATTCTACCTTCCTCGGCGCTCCCTACAATCCGCATCCCTGTTGCTTGCACGGACCCCTGTGTTCTGACGATCTCGAATAGGAGGTCGATCCTATCAGTGCAAGTCGCCAAATTGTGGAACTGTATGCCGCCAACTACAAGACAGATGCAAGATCTTCTCCCTTTTAGGAAGTCTCTGAAAACTTGCTGTTCCAGCAATAGCCTCTGCATTGTCACTCTCATTTTAGCTGCCACACATAACTAGCACAGGGATACTCTGCCGAGTACCTGCTCACTCTACCGAGTAGCTGCGCACTCTACTAATACCCTGATAACATAAAAGAACAATTTTCTTCAAATCCTAAAAAACCCTTACTGCTGGTTAATGATACTATTCCCTGAATCCTACACATTCCTTGCTACCCCTAAATGTTTCCATTTCATGACTCCTAAAATCTCTTACTACCCATTCCCCAGAACCCTATACACCCCTGAATAGCCCTTAATGCTACCGGTCCATGAACCATAAAAACCTCCTACTGCCCATTACCGGTATCCATCTCTGAACTCTCCAAATTTCTACTACCCTTAATGCTACTCTTCCCTAAACCCTAAAAACCTTTTGCTACCACTTAACACTACTTTTCCCTGAACCCCAAATACCTTACTATTCCTCAGTCCCACCCATCACTGAACCCTACAAATCCCTTAATACCCCTTAACTCATGGGTACTCACAGACATTTTCCCAGGGGGCGCAAAGTTTGGTCTTTGGTGTGACCGAGGACCGCACTGATGCCAGGGGGGGGGGGGGGGGGGGGCTGTAAAGCGGGTGTAAGGGAGACGAAGCATGAACTCAGTTGCGTAATGTGAAAACAAAAAATCCCGGCTTGTCCACTTGACCAAATTGTGTGACCCTGTTCAATTGTTTTATTTCAATTTCCCTCCTTCTTCTTCATTATCACATATAAGACGACCTCGAAATACATTACTTCAGGATGCGTACTGTACAAAACCATCTCCTGTGATTGGATGTAATCACTAATGGCATTGTTTTCAGGGTGTGTGAGGAGGAACATGAACGTTTCTAAATTAATGTTTGGAAACCATCACTTTGAAAAAATACTTCTGAATGCACTGCTATAATTTGATTTTCTAAGGTGAAATGGTTCTAAAGATCAATAAAATAAACCATGTGAAATTTGAAAAGACTTAAGTATTTTTACGTTTGCTGACTTTAAAAATGAAAGGGTTCCTAAAGTTAAGGGCCTAGTTATTTCCCTTTTTTTAACTGCAATTAACCTTTAAATAAGTGCTTGTTGTTCATATATATTTTTTTATGTTACTGCTGAGTGGAGTAAACAGCAGGCCAGTGCTGCTGCTGCTCAGGGGGCCACACGTAAAGGTCAGGAGGGCCGCATGCGGCCACCAGTCTGTACTTTGAGTATCACTGCCTTTACTGGACCATTGTGTGAAACCAAAAATCCTTTGTACCCCTTAACGCTACCTATCACTAAACTCTAATAAACCCTTACCACCCTTTATAGCTAAAGCAGACACAAGGAGATGATGGACGGAGGACTGAAACTTTTCAGACACTCACCCCAGTCACAGATCTGGGTAGAATCCATCATCATTCTTTAGCTCACTTCGCCACCTCACTTCAGACCCAGCTATATGCAAATCAGTCTTGACCCTGTGCCTCATGGGAACAGTCCAGCCTGAACTGCCAAGCCAGGTCTTCCCTGAACCGGAAACAAGCATTCTGGGACCGGTTTCTGGGTAACACCCTTCATCAGTCAGGCTAGCTTGATTCCAGTGGCAAAGTGAGCAAGGGTCCCACGTTTGGGCATACCCTGCCAATTTAGGGCGAACAAAGCATACACAAGGAGATGATGGACGGAGCGCTGAAACTTTTCAGACACTCACCCCCAGTCACAGATCTGGGTTGAATCCATCATCATTCTTTAGCTCACTTCGCCACCTCAGTTCAGACCCAGCTATATGAAAACCAGTCTTGCCCTGTGCCTCATGGGAACAGTCCAGCCTGAACTGCCAAGCCAGGTCTTCCCTGCCCTAAGTTGGCAGTGTAGGCCCAGACGTGGGTCCCTTGCTCACTTTGCCACTGGATTCAAGCTAGCCTGGCTGATGAGGGGTGTTACTCAGAAACCGGTCCCAGGATGCTTGTTTCCAGTTCAGGGAAGACCTGGCTTGGCAGTTCGGGCTGGACTGTTTCCATGAGGCACAGGGTCAAGACTGATTTGCATATAGCTGGGTCTGGACTGAGGTGGCAAAGTATATTGTATTCCTAAACACTCATTGTTCTGCTAATCTCTAAATTAGGTGAACAGCACCACCGTGTGGTAGACTGTTCTAAGTATGGTGTTGCCAATTAGGTGCCGGTGCCGAGCACCGGAAACCAATTAAGTACCGGTGCTGAGCACCGGAAAGCACCGGCTCAAATTAAGCACTGGCGCTCTGTCCAGCATCTCCTTGTGTTCACCCCTTATAGCTACTCATCACTGGAACCTAAAAAACCCATACTACCCCTTAATGCTACCCTTCTCTGCACCCCAAAAATTCAACTGCCCCTAATGCTACCCATCCCCAAATCCTAAAAAAACCTTACTACCCCTTACAGCTACCCGTCCGTGAACCAGAGACCAATGCTATCCCTTAACTGTGCCAATCCCTGAACCACAAATACCCCTTACTACTCCTTTACATCACTCTTTCATGAATCCTAAATTCGCACTACTACCCCTCCAAGCTACCCTTCCCTGAACCCTAAAAACCCTTAATCACTCATTAACATTGCTCTTCCCTGAACCCTTAATACCCCTTAGTGCTCCCCCTCCCTAAATCCCTTCAGAACCACTTACTCTCCCTTAATGCTACCTATACTTGAGCCCTGATAACATTAACTGCCACTTAATGTTACCTTCCTTGAATTTAAAAAATCCCTTACTTCCCCTTAACGCTGCACATCCTTGAACCCCAAAAAATCCTTTATAACTCTTAATGTTATGCTTTCCTGAACCCTAAAAATCCCTTTCCACTACTTAACATTTCTCTTCAATGAACCCTTAATGCTGCCCATCCCTGAACCCTAAATAACCTTTGCTACCCCTTATTGCTTCCCCGCCGTGAACCCTAAATACCCTTAACACTGCCTATTCCTGAGCGCTTAAAAACGCCTTATCCCATTACAGCTACCCAACCCTTAAAACTCTTAGTACCTCTTACAGCTACCTTTCCCTGAACACTACAAAACCTTACTACTGCTTAACGCTATCCTTACATGAACCCTGGAAACCCTTTTGTACCCTTTAATGCTACCCATCCCTGAATCCTAAAAATCTCTTACTAGTTCTTAAGATTACTCTTCCTGGAACCCTTAATACCCCTTGCTGGCCCTTAATACTACCTTTTCCTGTTCCCTAATACTACCTTAATGCTAACCATAAATCAAACCTAGCTACCACTTAATACTACCCTCCCCTGAGCCCTGCTAACCCCTCAATGCTATCTTTTCGTGAACCCTACAAACCCTTTACCACCCGTTAAAGCTACCTATACCTAAACTCTCAAAGCCCTTTACTACAACTTAAGGTAACCCTTGCTTGAACCCTAAGAACTTGTTACTACCCATCCCAAAATCGTAAAAACCCTTACTATCCATTAACTCTGCCCATCCCAGGACTCTCTAAAAACCTCTTCTTACATTTGTTGGTACATTAAAGCCAGACCTCTTGGCTTTGGCGATGCTTTTTAGGTAGACGCCTACGTAGCTGTGTGGTTTACTAAAGACGTCTTGGGGATATTCAGAAATCGTCCCAGGAAATTCATTACGCCCGTTGATTACCATTGGCTTTGTGGTTTGACACTGACATTTTCTGGCTTTTCATTTACTGGCTTTATTTGTTTAAGGCCGTTCAGCATGAGTTCGGCCCTCCCAAGGAGCACAGCCTTTTCACACCAACTCACCTTGTATTCTCCCACAAGTGCTTCTTTCTGTAAAGAGGCCTGTAAAGCTTGTTCTTATCTTGTCACATTTGCTCTGCATTCAAAATCAGATGTAAAATATCAGGCTCTGTCTACTGAGGGAGCTTGGTATTTACTGTTCTTACTTTGACTTCAATGTGAGAGGATTTATGTGACAAACTTGGAGGTAGGAAAGGTTTTTTTTCAAGCACACAGCAACATATAAATGAACTGTGCAAGTATTTCAGAAAATATCAGAATTAGAAATGCACAAATGAAGCACATTTTTGTTAATTCTGAAGTGTGTTGGAAACAAATACTTTGATATGATTAAAACAAATCATTACACGAGGTGATGCAATTTCCACACATTATCATTTGTGCGCTGTATAGTTTTATTAGTAAGACTGTATGCCTGTGCATATGTAATGGTCATTTCAATTGAAAATCTGTTGTCTGTAAAGGCAGTGTGCTTCCACAGCATGCATATGCCACTCAACTCTACTCTGCAACACTCCACGCCTCTGCACTCTACTCTATACCACTCCATTCCACTTTACACCACTGCACTCTACTCCGCTCTGCACCACTCAACGATACACCACTGCACTCTTTGCCACTTCAATCTAAGCATCTCTACTCTACTCTGCACCACTGTACTTTGTGCCAATGCCTCTGCACCACTCTGCTCTACACCACTGCATTCTTTGCCACTGCACTCTACACCACTCCAGCCTAAACCGCTCCGGTATACTCTGCACAGGTCCACTCTATGCCACTCCGCTCTACTCTGCACCACTACATGACCCTACACTCTACTCTGTACCACCTCACTTTACACCACTGCACTCTACTCTACTCTGCACCACTCCACGATACAGCACTGCACTCTACACCGCTTCACTCTGCTCCTTTCTACTCTACACAGTACCACTATACAAGGCCTCTGCGCCACTCTGCTCTACACCACTGGATTCTACGCCACCCCAGTCTAGACCACTCCACTATACTCTGCACTGTATGCCAATACATACTACTCTAATGCACTTTACTCTGTAACACTCTGCTCTATGCCCCTGCACTCTACGCCAATCCACTGTACTCCACTCTAATCTACTCTGCACCACTGCACTCTACACCACTTTATGCCCTTACACTCTGTGCCACTCTAGTCTATGCCACTCCACTCTACCCTGCACCACTCCACTCTACACCACTTCACTCGAGTCTAAAAACCATGTACTCTACGCCACTGCATTCTACGCCACTCTACTCCACTGTACTCTATGCTAATACCTCTATGCCAATCTGCTCTACACCACTGCACTCTTCGCCACTGCACTCTACAACACTCCAGTCTAGGCCACTCCAATCTACTGTGCACAACTTCACTCTACGCCACTCCACTGTACGCCACTCTGCAACACTGCACTCTACTCCACTGCACTCTGTGCCAATACACTCAACGCTAATGTACTTTAATCTGTAACACTCAACTGTACGACCCTACACTCTACGATACTCGGCTGAAATCCACTCAAATCTACTCTGCACCACTGCAGTCAATCCCACTGCACTCGACACCACTTTACTCTAGCCATTACACTCTATGACACTCTATCCTACTCCAATGCACTCTACCCTGCACCACTCCACACTACGCCACTTTACTCTATCTGAAACAATCTACTCTACACCAGTGCACTCTGCGCCACTCTACTCCACTCCACGCCACTGCACTCTACAGCACTCCCCTCTAAACTACTGCACTCTATGCCAATGCACACTACAACCCAGCACTCTTTGCCACTGCATTCTACTCTGCACCTCTGTACGCTATGTCACTGCTCTCTATGCCACTCTACTCTATACCACTGCACTCTTCCCCAATGACCTCTACACCTCTGCACTCGATGACACTCTACACCGCAACATTGCACTCTCGGGTACTGAATTCTACTCCATTCTACTCCACTCGACTCCACTCTATGTCACTGCACTCTACAACACTTCACTCTAAACTGCACTCTATGCCAGTGCACACTACATCCCTGCACTTTTCGCCACTGCACTCCACTCTGCACCACTGTACGCTATGTCACTGCTCTTTATACCACTCTACTCTAAAACACTGCACTCTACGCCAATGACCTCTACACCACTCTACACCTCTGCACTCTACTCTACACCATTCTATTCCACTCTTCACCACTGCACTCTACGGCACTGTAATCTGCACCACTCCACTCTGCACCACTGCACTCTACTATGCACAACTCTAATCTACACCACTGTTTTCTGTGATACTGCATTGTAAGCAGCGGAATTCTAGGCCGCTGCACTCTATGCCACTGTACTCTTCGCCACTATACTCTGCAACACTGCAGCAATGCACTCTACACCAGTCCACTTTACACTACTCCATTCCATGCCACTGCACTCTACTCTGGGGCTCTCTATGCCACTGCACTCTACCCTGCACCACTGTATTCAATGCCACTTCACTCAATGTCACTCTTCTCAACACCACTCTATGCCACTGAACTCTACGCCACTCTACACCACTGCACTCTATGACACTCTAGTCTGCAACACTGCACTCTACGCCACTGAGCTCTATGTCACGATACACTGCACTACTGCATTCTATGTCAATGCACTCTCTGCCCCTGCACTCTCCTACACTCTTCTGTGCATCACTCCACTCTGCGCCACTGCACTCTGCAGCACTCCACTCTATGCCACTGCACTCTAGGCCACGGCATTCTACGGCAGTATGCTCCACTCTGACGTTAATGGCTCACATTTACCAGCGCCTTAACGCCTATGTTTCCGATGCGTCATTGGTGAGCACCTGGCATGCTTTTTTCCGCCTTCTTTCTTGTACCTGTGGGTTGGGGGTGAGGTATTCAGTGCCGTGATACGCACCCTATACACCTTAAAAGAGGGGAGGGGCCCTCAGACTGGTTATTCCTCCAGCCCATGATGCCCTGCGCGGGCAAAGCCTTCGCTGTTTTCATCCCACTGCCATTCTTTCACCGCAGTCGCACTGCTCCCACATATTCATTCATCCTGCTTGCGATGCCTACTATGCAGTAGGTTAATATCAGATGCCTCATGGCCTGTGGCTACTTCAGCGACCAGTCCATTCAGTTTATCTACCCATACCGATCTAATGACGTGTGTAGATTGTAGGAAGGTCGTGTAGAGCTCCCACTTAAACTTAAAAATCAAGTTAGTGTGGACCGTGCCTGCTGGAAACGTGAGGCGTGTATGCAGGATGAAGCACGTCACTCACACCTTCTGCGACACTGACTTCCAATGCGGTGTTAGTTCCACAGCCATGTTCAGCAGCCATGTTCCTCTGCTGTACGATTGTCTGGAGCTCTTGAGTACGTCATAGGGACTTTGCTTATTGCCGTCTCTGCCTCTCACTGTTGTCACACCTCAGGGCTTATGCAACTGCCTCCTGGTACTGACTAGCGAGCATCTAGAACACCTCAGGGGCGGCCTTAGGCATGTGCAAGCTGTGCACCTGCACAGGGCCGCCAAACCCCAGGGGCCGCCTGGCCACGAGGAATCGGATACAATACATATTTGTGGCGGCCCCTGGCAGGGATTTGCCGGCCTCCGGCTTCCGCCCCGCCCGGACCCCCTCTTCCGGGGCCCCCTACCTACGCTCCCTGCACAGGGCCACCATGAGCCTAGAGCCGCCCCTGAACACCTACCCTCTAAATCTAACGATCGTATACTGTCATTGATGGGAACAGGTTTATCCGGTTGTCTAACACTCGAAGTGAAGACAAGTTTAGGTATACCAACCCTGGTTTGTGTGTCAGAATATTGTTGCTTAAATATTGACTGACAGAAATAGTGTGGCTTAAATGTGATTTATTTACCGTTGCTTCATTGGGTGTAGATTTTTTATTATTAACGCCAGCCGAGCGATAGTTCTGCAAACGATATTTAGAACTGAATATTTTTATTCGACGATATTTAGGCAACCATATTTTAGCTGTATCCCTTACCCAATGTATTAAAGATAAAACATTAAAGTCCATCTTCCAGTACCTATTGCAAAGTAGCACAGTCTGTGATATGACACGTGCAGTAATTTATACATATAGGAAACCTATACAATGAACACCACGTAACATTCGTAAACAAGCATTGGCATAGCCAATAGGTCTCGCCTTTGAGGCCTTATAAGTGTTTAGCCATGCAACAGTTGCATAACTAAATACTTATAAGGTCCCAAAAGCGAGACCTATTGGCTATGCCAAGCGGCCCTGCGGCCGCAAAAGTGAAAATGATAGCGATCAAACATCAAAGCGGCCGCGAAAGTGAAAGTAATCGCGGTAAAGCGCTGCGCGCTGCGCACATGCACTGCAGCTCTAGGCTGCCCTGGCAGCACTTTTTGGAGCCCTCTCAATAAGTCTCGCCAGACCAGCGCATGCGCTGGGTCGGCGAGACCTATTGGCTATGCCAAACGGCCCTGCGGCCGCAAAAGTGAAAATGATAGCGATCAAACATCAAAGCGGCCGCGAAAGTGAAAGTAATCGCGGTAAAGCGCTGCGCGCGCGCCCGCGCACATGCACTGCAGCTCTAGGCTGGCCTGGCAGCACTTTTTGGAGCCCTCTCAATAAGTCTCGCCAGACCAGCGCATGCGCTGGGTCGGCGAGACCTAAAAACACAGATTAGCAAAGTTTGGAAAACAAACACAGAAAGAAAGCAAGCACCAGTAGCATCAGGGGCCAGTATCACCCAGAAAGTTTTATACTTCTATCGATGAAAGTGTGGGGCACACTGAGGAAGAGGTTGCGACTGACAGGAAGTGAGGTCCCTTGCCTGGTTACACTGATGGGATCCTTTGATATTGATAAGGACTACTCAACTGTTCTGAACATAATTCAACTTCTCCTTGAAAACCATAACAACAGCCCTCCACGCGAGGTAGACATTTGTTTCCTACATAGTCCAACTTATTTGCATAATTGCGAACATTAACATGCCCTAAATCAAAGCCCTCTTTACCCTGGTACTTTCATCCAGATACGGCTGCCTCATTCTAAAACAGGCACAAACTGAATACAATTGAAGGCAATTCAAGAAATATTTTGAACTTCCGCCTTAGCCTTCCCTCTGAATGGTTTACTCACAGAGTAGTCATAGACTGTTCATCAATGTTCCAGTAATACTCACACAGTTGTTTACTGGTAAAATTGCAAAGTGCAATTAGTGCCATATTCCTACTCACCATGTAAAAGTGTTTTTTTTTCTTTTCTCTTTTTTTTCTCTCAGGATATTTCAAAGATGATCTGGCTGCCTCTGACATTTGGAGATCTGATGCCACGATGAGGACTCACACACGGGGGGCTCCCAGTGTGTTTTTCATACCTTTGCTTTGCTGCATGTTGGCCAGTGGGACGGATGAGAACTCAAGCGCTTTAATCCCTTTCCTCAATGCTAACTATGATAGCCACCCCATGCTGTATTTTTCAAAAGGTGACGTGGAGGAGCTACGACTCAGGGCTGCGAGTACTCATCATCACATTGCAAAGCGACTGAGTGAGGCCGTGCACACCATGCTTTCCAGCCCTGTGGAATACCTTCCGCCCTGGGAACCCGCCAACTTCAGTGCTCGCTGGAATGAAATTTATGGCAACAACCTGGGAGCCCTGGCGATGTTCTGTGTCCTCTATCCGGAGAACCTTCAAGCACTGGAATTGGCCAGGGATTACATGGAGAGGATGGCGGCACAGCCTAGTTGGTAGATTTTTGTCTTTGTATTTTTAATGTGTTGAGTTGTCATTCAAGTGGTTTTCTCAATGGGGATTTCTGTAGGGTAGTAGTACAGACTAGCAAGTGCTACCTTAATATTAAAGTAGAGAGAGGTATAGATTTACTATTCTTAACTCCACATCTACCTACCTTTAACCCCTTCCCTGCTCATGACGGAACCACTCCGTCATGAGCCACGGGCGCCGTGTGCTCATGACGGAGTGGTTCCGTCATGCTGCGGCCGTTGGCGGCCGCTCCGCCCACGCGGCGCTGATTCCCCGCCTGTGCGGGCGATTAGCGCGAGTGGGCGGAGTCGTAACGGAACCACTCCGTCATGAGCACAGCGCGCCCGTGGCTCATGACGGAGTGGTTCCGTCACGAGTATGGCGGTGCCGCGCTGCCCCCAAACCCCCCCAGCGCCGCGGCAAAATTCGTGCCGCGGCGAAGGGGTTAAGGTGTGTGTGTATATATATATATATATATTTAAGACAGTTGACGCTGTTCCTACGCCGCCTCTCGCCTCGCAGTGTCGGTGCCAGTGATGGAAACAGCATCCATCAAATATATTCCACAAATATCATCCACAATCCAAAATGACGAAGCGGCACACCGAGTGATTAGCACCAATTGACAAAGGCTCTATAGCTGAAACGCGTTGTTTTGCACAATAAATTGGTGCTAATCACTTGGTGTGCCGCTTCATCATTCTGGATTGTGGATGATATTTTTGGAATCTATATATATATATATATATATATATATTGGGTGAAACCAAACAATAACACCTTCAGTTATCTACCAGGTATGTTTAAAGAGTGACTCAAAAAGCTGACTCTCCAGTTGGCTTGCCGTGTTTAATAAAAGTAAATTGTTTCAAATTGATCTCAACTCAGGAAAAATCAGACAGTGGAACCTCAGTCTCCATAGTGAAGAATGCACTGTGCTCTATAGTAGTATGCTGCCAAAGCAGTAAGTGTTAATCTGCTGAGATCATCTTCCTGCAGGCCGAGTAACCAGGCTGCCAGGTTTCTCTCCCCGTCTCAAGTATGGTGTAGGCAGCAACCTGTTTTCCTGTCTCCACGTAGAGCACATATTGGAACCTCGGTCAGAGGTGCACAGAGTCTACTAGGGGGGGCTGGCAGCCATCTTACCTCATGCTGTCACATAATGTTTTATTTCAAAACTATTTCTTAAATTTAGAAAACAGAGGAAGAAAGATGGAGAAGTACATGGGTTATGAACTGTATCGCCTTGGGAGTTCTTTTGTTCATCCAGGTTTTTATCTGTAATCTGAAGGATGTTGGCCAGAACCTTGGTTCTTTTACGTTACTAGGGCTTAGATCATAGTTCTGTCTCATGTCTTCTAGGCTATGGCAAACAGTTTTAAGATAATTGTGTATTTATGTAGACTTGAGAGGCTTCTTGCAATGACGATGTCAATATGTTGTTTTGAGAAAATTTCAGCTTTTTCTAATTTTTTTTTTTTTTTTTTTTTTTTTTTTTCATATCTTATATGTCAAAATGAGTTGTGTGTACTAAATTGAAACTATGTATCATGAAAGGTTTCATGTGTTTAAACAAAAGGAGAAAAGGAAATGCAAAGAGTACTGAGGCTCACAAAGAAGGAGATTAAGAAGCAGATGGGACAGTCAGTCGCTGTAGAACACATACGCAGGAAAGGACTGGCTCTTAGTTTGTCAAATATGGTTTTGTTACTCACTATTAGTGGGTTGGAATGGGCCATCTTGGTCATTGTTTGTAATGAGTTTCAAAGGGGTTTATTATGCTGAAGGTAAGCATGTAACTACCTTAGATTATTACCATTAGCATTAGTCAGATTGTTTGGGTTTGGTAGGAAGTTTTTGCATCTTCTTGCATGTGTCACCCACT
This sequence comes from Triturus cristatus, assembly GCF_964204655.1. Lineage (NCBI taxonomy): Eukaryota > Metazoa > Chordata > Amphibia > Caudata > Salamandridae > Triturus > Triturus cristatus. Next base: position 1,233,095,115 of record NC_140589.1, on the reverse strand, counting down.
TCCACCGCATAATTTATCAGTGTTTTTCCGCAAGTGTATTACTGTCTTAGAGGTTGTAATTATAAGGCAATCCAGCTGTGAGAGGGTTATCTTTTTCCATACCTAAAGCTACCATATTAAAAAAGATCCCCAAACATCCATTTGGGTTTATAAATTTTCCGAGTGTAAAAGATATAGCTGAACGCTTGGTCATAGCCAAACAAAATGGGTGAATTTTTGGCTTTGAAAAATCAAATGAATTAAATATCTTCTGACCCTCACAGTGTCTTATACCTATATTATAGCAATTTATGTTGAGTCCGTGGTTTGAGGTGAATTAGGTGGGATTTAGTGGAACCTTGTTTGTGAGAATAAGATGAATATTATGTTCTGAAAAGATGACCTGAAGATATTCGTCCATATATTCTTTGAGCTTGTTTTACATGTTTTTATCATCTCTGGAAACCCAGGATTGCTTTATTTTTTACAATATAGTTAAACAAGTTTTGTTTATAATTTTGTAAATAATAGAGGCCAGGTGGCTTATAAGAGAAAGTGGCTTAGAGTGCTGATAAAGTCGGTTTTTAAGGTCCTAAATTTCAGAAAGCTGTAAAAATCGATACTTCTTAGTCCAGATTTTGATTAGATTTGGCAAAAGGTTAAGGGTGTATCCTCTTTCATTAAGTCTTTTACTTTTTCCTATTTGATGCCTGCCCCACTATTTTAGCTGGCGCACTGCCTGCTTTGCTATAGTAATTCTCTTGGTTCAATTGGGATTCCCCATAATTTCAGGGTCTCCTCGTGTTCCTCTTACGATTTAAAATTTTCTGAAATCAGAAGAGGCAACTTGGTACACTAAGAACATTAAAGTATTGAAGCCCATTATATCTCTTTTAATTGAAAGTTACCTTTGGGGAATTACTTCCATCCATTTCCGGAATCTATGTTTGCCTTTTTCTTATTAAAAGCATAGTTTGGTTGAAGTGATAGTCAGCTAGTCTTAAACCTCCTTGATTTTGATTCAGTGTGATATCACCATTTGTGGATTGTTTAGTCTGCATGACACTGGAAATAAAGCTGTTTGTAGTGACAAAAAAGCCCTTAGGCATTCTTAGTGGCATCATGCCAAGGACCGTTTATCGGATAAGTCTTTGACTTTTTGAATGGTGAGGTTATGTCGTTGTTGTGCCTACATCGGAGCCCTAAAAGATCGACCTGGTTGCCACTTCATACAACTGCCATCTGTCACATGATTGCAGCGAAGTATATTTAATGGCACGCCGTCAATATTGTTTTTTGAGATTAAAGCAAGAAATGGTAGTGTACAGGCGTCTGGAGTGGTTATTGTGTTCGGAGGCGAATGAGGACAAAAAAAAAATGAAAAAAATGAAAAATGATAGTGTAATATGTTGGAGATTATAACCTACTCTTTTTTTTTTTTCTTTTTGTCCTCATTTGCCATTACCTCCAACCACAAAAGAGACGCCAACCAAGTCTGCCTTAAGGTGTTTTAACGATCTGTCCTCCTTGATGACCTTTTCCAAGCAGAGTTGACTTAATAGGCGGGAGATTAACCTCTTGAGTAGGAAAAGAGGGAGCTCCAGTCAATGGTATTCAACCTGACCGACCCGGAAATACAAACGGGAGAGATCAATTCCAAGGGTCTTCTGGAGGCTAATTAGCATAATCATAGGAACCGGGGGAAAAAAAAAAAAAAAAAAAAAAACCCCGGTCGTCCTATCTCCAATTTATTAACAAATCCCAAAAGGACAGATGTCTTTTACTGCATGATCTGGCCAAGTCAGTTTTGGAGGTTTCATACATTGATGTTAGCCAAGCTGCATGTGATGGGGCTTTGGCTTCCACCCAAAATTTGCATATTTGTCGTCTTGCCAAAATAATGGAGTAAAAAAGAAAAGACTTTGCCTGTCCACTTACGTTTTCCTCCAATCCAAAAATTATTAACGGAAGAGTAAAATTCAATGAAATACTTAAAATCGAATACAAAGTAACCTTTACTTCTTCCCAAAACAGCCTAATGGCAGGACAATCCCTAAACATGTGGGTGTCTGTAGCTGCAACCAGATTACACTTATTACATTTCTTCCCTGACAGGAACTTGGAAAGCCTTTGGGGTGAAAGGTAGGCCCGATGCAAGGTAAACAAATGGTTGCGTCTTAACAAAGCTGGTTTGACTGTTTTATAAAGAAAAGAAAAGGATCTCATCCTCACATTGGAGGACCAACTCATTTCCCCATAACTTATCTGGTAAGGCAAAGTCTCCATCTGCCTCCTCCACCATGCACCAATACCAGATAGCCACTTCTTTACCCCCTTGTTGCTTTTCCACCAGTTGTTGTTCGAACTGGCTATATTTCCCCAGTTGAGATCCTTTCCTGTTAACTGCTCGAGCCCAACTATCCAACTGTATGTATTTGAACCTAGAAAAGGCCATACCCACCTTTGCCCTCAGCACCTCCCAGTCTTGTAACCTTCCATCCACCAAAAGCTCTCCCCATCTTAGAATCCCGGCGTCTTTTAACGGGATTGCTAAGCTATCTTGCATACAAGGTGGAAGCCCAGGGGAATCCCACACCGGGGCAAAGCTAGAGTAGTAGTGTAACCTGACTTTTTTTTTTATCTGGACCCAATTTAATATGGCTGACTGCAAGATCTTTAATCTGACTTTTTAAAAGTATTTCATGTCTCCAAGCTTGAAAAGAAATCCATCCGGAAGAATATCTACTCCCCCTAACATAGCCCTAAACATAACCCCCAAAGATGATATTGCGGGGGTTTTGAGAAGCATCCTGGAATAGGTCAGCTGAAATGCCCAAGCATAGTATAACAAGTCTGGGAGAGCCAGCCCTCCCTTTTCCCTCCTTCTTTTCAACTTCTTCCAAGTCAGCCTAGCTGTTTTGAAATTCCAAATAAACTAATTTATTTCTCGCTGACTTTTTTCCAGTTTTTTCCGTTCAAAAGACAAGGGAAATGAATTAAAAATAAAGGTGAACTTTGGAAGGATTGACATTTTAACTAAATTTGTTCTCCCAAAAATCGAGAGTGGCAGGAACGACCAAGAATTCAAAAGTTTCCTACATTCCAAGGCAACACGGTCTAAATTGGTCTGTGCCAGACTTCCTATTTCTTGAGTAATACGTGTTCCCAAGTATCTCATGGATGTTACGACATTAAACTGTACGTTTGGGACATTCCAACACATGATCTCTGTTTTGCTGGCATTGATATCATAACCAGAAATTTGCCCAAATTCTCCTGCCTTTTTAATTACAATCGGAAAAGCTCTCTGCGGGTCTGACGTATAAACCAGGATATCGGCCACATAAAGCGCTGTCCGCTTCTCCCATTCACCAAATACGAAGGGAGGAATGTCCACTTCCTCCCTTAGAACTTGAGCAAACGGCTCTATATAAAGGTTGAATAAGAGCGGGGACAGCGGGCAGCCCTGTCTGGTACCTCTGGTTATATTTATCGAGTCTTTTAACGTGCCATTGACTAGTAATCTGGCTGTGGGAGCCCTATACAGTTTCTAAATTACCCGACAAAAAACTTCCCCCAACCCAAACCTTCTCATCACCTCCTCCAAATATGGCCAGTTGACCCTATCAAAGGCTTTTGAGGCATCTAAGGTCAAAATAGCCAGTGGAAGAGAAGTTGTTGTTTCAATATCAATCGCCCCTACCAGATCTCGAGTGTGATCGGCCAACTGACGTCCCTTTATAAAGCCCCTTTGATCTTTGTGTATTATCAATCCGATTACCTCCCCTAATCTTAATGCCAAAATAGATGTAAAAATTTTGTAGTCATTGTTTAGAAGGGAAATCGGCCTGTAAGACCCACACTGCGAAAGGTTTTTTCCTGGCTTTGGGATAAGGACGATAGTAGCATCATTCCATGAGTCAGGCGGATTCACCCCTCTCAAAAGAATATCGTTAAAAAGGCTCGTTAATGTCGAGATAATGGCAGAACTTATCTCTCGATATAGTTCTCCGGGTAATCCATCCGGACCCGCGGCTTTCCCCTTCTTCAGATGACCTATCACTTTTCCCACCTCCTCCTCTGAAATCTCCCTTACTAGACTAACCCTTTGTGATATTTGCAGAGATGGTAGAGCAATATTATTTAACCACCTCTCCCTTGCTTCTGGGTCTTCTCTAACCTCTTCCTTGTAAATTTCCTGAAAAAATCGTTGAAAGGCAGTCCCTATTTCTCTATCGGAAATCCTAGTAATAGTCTCTCCTTCTCGTTTAATCTCTTTAATATGCTTTCTCGCCTGTTCTGTTTTAACCTTCCATGCCAGAACTTTTCCTGCTGCTTCCCCAAATTCAAAGTGGGAAGTTTTACCCGCCTCCCATCTTTTAGTTAACCTTTCTTGTAGTATGATTTCAAGCTGACTTCTCAGGTTGGCCTGTTTTTCTGCCACCCCCGGGGATGCCATATTAGAACCCAGCTGCAGATCTAATTTAGCCAACTCCAATTCAATGTTTTGTATTTTCTCCCGATAAGCTTTCCTTCTGTGAGTAGCTCTATTAATTATGCAGCCCCTTATATAAGCCTTCAAGGCATCCCAAGCTATATTAAGATCTACAGAATTCAAGTTTATATCTAAAAAAAACTTTACCTCAGATAACAAAAAATTAACCTCTTCCTCTTCTAATAGTATCATGCGATCGAAAGACCAAGAGAACTCTTTCTTCTGGGTAATCCCTTGGAGATCAAATATGATAGCCATGCGATCTGACATGTGTAAGGGAAGGTAAGTGAGCCCTTTTAGGGAGTCTTTTAGGTTGTAGCTAAAAAAGGCGTAGTCAATTCTCGATTTGTGTTTATATTTGAGGTTTTGAAAAGAAATCCCCAACTTATTACCTGACCTTTCCCTCCATACATCAGCTAAACCGAGATTTTCCATAATGTCCAACAAAGCCGCCCTTGATTTAGATGGAACGAGTGCTCTTGACTTAGAAGATTTGTCTAAGAGAGGATTGAGCACAATATTAAAGTCCCCGACCCAGATAACTGGGTCCTGTGAGAGTATGAGGTGGTTCTGGATTAATTTCAAGTGGGAGGGATCATCTTGATTCGGCCCATAGTATCCTATCAATATTAACGGAGTATCCTCCAGTACAATTCTCGAAATTAACCATCTCCCGCTACCGTCTTCCTTACAATCCAAAATTTGGACTTGAACTGATTTTTTAAAAATTATTAGTATGCCTCTTATGTTGGCGGTTTGATCCGTACATAGAAATGTCTCTACCCAAGTTTGTTTCCTTAACATCTCGGAGACTTCTGCCTTTAGTAAATGAGTCTCCTGGATGACGATGGCCTGCGCAGGGGAATCTCTCAAGTATTGTAGAATTTTGTATCTTCGACTCTTTACCCGCAGGCCATTGAAATTCCAGGATAAAAACCTAATAGGAGTTATCTGTATTGGTATTTTTTCCTTCTCCCTCTCGTTCACTTTCCTTTCTCATTTTGAGCCGTCCCCCGATGTTGTTTTCCACTGCTATGAAGGCAGTGTAACCACTAGGAAAGGTAAACCTGTTCTCTGATAATGAAAAAAAAAAAAAATTATAAAGCAGACTGAATTTCTAACCTTTGTGAGGTCTGACTCCTGAGAAATTTTATTACTCCCCTTCCCCCTGTACCCCCCCTACGACCCTCCCCCCTCCCCTGGAAAACCCTTCCTTCCTAACTCTTGCCGGGTGTATGGCAAGATTTTCGTCTCCCCCCACCCCCATCCTGCTCCTACTCCTCTTTATTAAACTGCTGGTAATTATAGAAGATGATTTCCTACAAGACCACATTCTTCTTTCTTAGATCCCCCTCCTACTTCAGAGATTAATGAAAAAAAAGAAAGAAAAACAGAAAAGGGGGGATCCATAAGGGGATAGCTCCTAAAAACAAAAGATGAAAAGTTGAATGGATTATTATATATTTATTTTGGTTTTTCTTTTTCTCTCTCTTTTCTATTTTTTATTTCATTTTTGTCCTTTTTTCCCCCCCTTTCTGTTTTCTTTCCCTCCCCTTTCCCTTGCTTTTCATTCTACTTCTTTTCTTCTTCCCTTTTTTCCCTCCTTTTATTAGAGTGATACTTAAATCTCCTACCCTGTTATCCAACCCAATGCTTTACCCCGTTACTATAACGGAAGAGAAAAAAAAACAGCAAAAAACAAAACAGTAGAGAGTAGTCCCAAAATTTTTTAAGAGCCCCCTTTTGAGCTCTCTCCCATATTTCCTAGAAATTCTTCTACTTCGATGGGGGATCGAAAGTTGTACATCTTGTTGTTATACATAACCCGCAAAAAGGCGGGAAATCGCATCTAGACTGTGGCACCTGCCGCCCTGAGCTTATCCATCCTCTGGCCCAGCTCCCATTGCCGATCTAATGTCGCTTTAGAGAGGTCTGACCTGATTTCACACAAAAAATCGGGACCCTTGAGTGTCTTTGATTTTAAGGCAAGATTCAAGATTTTTTCTTTCAACGAGTATGTCAAAAAGTTCACCAAAATCTTGCGTGGTTTGGATCTCCCTGGGTTAAGGCGAAAGGGGTCGCGATGGATCCGCTGTATATCTCTGTCTAGTACCTCTGCTGTTTCATCTAGTTTAAGTGAGTCCCTCAAGAGTGACACCACGAACGCTTTTAAGTTCTCCCCCTCTCTTCCCTCAGGGACTTTCAAGATCCGCAAGTTGTTCCTTCGTGAGAAATTCTCAAGCGATTCGAGCCTCTCCTTCATGACTTCCCCTTCCCTCCGCAATGTTTGAATCCTGCCCTCAGCAACCTCCAACTTCGATTTTAGTTATAACCTACTCTTAAAATTGTGTAGGTTATATTCTTATCAGAGGTGTGTTTATAGTTAGAAAATAGGTCAATAGTTACAGTTAATATTTTTTTTACTAGTGACTTGCCAACACATGCACATTTCCCTCTTTTGTCAGATTGTTTTCCTCTTCTCCCCTGAAGCGTCACATGGTAGGAGATGGGAGTCTGGGAAATATAAGTGTTATGCTTTTTTAGATCTTTCACTGTGGTAGCTTGGGTACTTTCAGAGAGGTTTTGCACAGTCGCACTGAAGTGCCAACAGAAGGGCTTCTCACCGCGCCATCGTCTGAAAGTCCTCACCTAGCGGTGCTGCAGGCTCAGAGAGTGGCCTCAAACTGCGATGCCTCTGGTTGAGAGGAGTTGTATGACATATGTCGTATGACAGTGCTGCAAATAATATGGAATTTTGTACCCTAAAGTACATACACCATAAGGATATAGCACACTCCCCGCGGCATTCCAAGGCCTTATAAATGCACTTGACGTTCGGCCTTGTGCCTCTGTATGGTCATGGAACTCCTAGATGAACAGCAGTATACTTATAATCTACAGTTGGGGAGTGAATATAGTTGGGATGAAGGCCCGATAATCTAGTATTATCGCTTAGCATCCTGTTATTTTAACCTGTCTGGAAGGGATGTACTAATAGTCCTATCACCATTTCCTACCCTTTATCATAACATTTTCGTAGATCTTAGAGTCTGCTTTTATGAGTGAAGTAAGACTGTACTTGCAAGGTTTTTAAAATCTTTGTGGTTTCAAACAATGCCAGCTTCCTCTGACATTCCTTCAATCCTCACCGTTTTTTGATAGCCGTCGAATAACTCGGTAACGGCATTTGTCAGAACAGTTGCTCTGGTACTTTGCCTGTGGATAGGTCACAAATCCGTGTTTACTTGTGCAGATTTGTCAACGCTGCAAGTGGTAATGTCTTCATTTTCATCAAAGTCGCATCCCAATGTGTTCTACGTTTTTAGGGTTTTAAGGATGTCTTCATTTGGCCTCCATACTTTAGTTTTTTGGAGCATTTTATTTGATTGTATTGTGATTTTAGAAAATGCGTGGTCTGACATGCAAATTGGTTCAATACTTGGTTGTTCCACTTTTTTTTGACAGATCACTACTAGCCAGAAGAGAGAGCACTCAGGTGTATGGGTTGTATGGAAAAGTTGATGTCATTTAGATAGTTATTCTGTGAATTCCAGCTCGTTTGACATTGGGTTGGAGTTTGCGCCTGCTTCATAAGAGCATAGTGGCGGTAGAGTCATCCAAAGAGCGTAACTAAGAAAGACAATTTCATGCTGTGCCTACAACTATGCAGTCTCTTCCTTCTGCAGATAGTGCAGTGTGCTCAGTTCCTGTCTTGGGAAAGTGTAGCAGCTCTGGAGCATTTAAGATGGGATGCATAAGGACCCATGCAGAGCACTGAAATTCAGGATTGCTGTCCATATAGAACTGGGTTATATTTCATTTATAGGAGCCTGTGAACCTGAATAAATAATTCCACAGTCTCTCACTTTTATGATCCTCTCGTTTGTTACTAGTTCCCTTCTACATTTTCATTCAATCAGAATTGTACCTTACCTTTGATTTATTACCACCCTTGGCTCACTCTTTTGTCAGCAAAACATGCACCAAGTGCAAATTTTAACTTCAAAGTATGTGGAGTGTAAGATTTCAGCAGAGCAGTCACTTGGTTTCATAATCCTGGTGATTTCTTGGAACTTTTTTTCCTACAACCCAGACATGTGCTTCTGTGGTAGGGTATGCAATGATGTTATTTCTTCCTTTATGCTGGCTTTCTTATAGCATGATGAGGAATGGGGGGATATTTTATTATTGTCATCTCGTGGTTGAACATCCTCTTTCTGAGCTTCGGCAGACATTTTAAGATTGCCTTCTCCCAGTGTTGCCCTGTAATTTGAGAAGGCGGAGGTTGAGGGGGTGGCCAGGCCACACATGCATACATCTACTCACACTCAGCCATCTACATGCACATGTTCGCACATATACACACCCTTCACAAGCACATACACACGCACCCACCCATTCACAACACACACACACAAATATACATGTATTCATACATACACACACCCACCCAACATTACTAGAACAACTTACTGGGCTGCTGGTGGTGACATTGAGTGGTGGGAGGTAAGCCTCGGTGGTTCCTGGATGATTGAGACGGAAGCCTCCTCTCATTTGCTGACCTTGTTATGGGTCAGTCAGTGAGTAGAATTGACAGTCCCTTACTTGTCACAGAGTGGGATGTGGTCAATGACACTGCTTTTACCCCTCCCTACTCTGTGTAAGACGTCACTGATGGACAGTCGGTCATGGGCACTTCAGGGCTTGAAGGTGAACCGCGCAGGTCCGAGTCTATCTGTGGCGCGCCTCCCCATCATGAAGGGGAAGACATCCAAGTGCTTTGCCATGCTGAGCAGGTCACATCCACAGGGCTGTGAAATCTTCAGCCCAGCAAATTTCAGTACAGGCAACCAGACGCCTGAGCATTTAGCGCATGTACGGCACCTGGCTGCCTGATCCGAGCATGAAAAGTGTCTGTGAGGCTGACCGTTGCTGAGCCTTACAGACACTCTTCATGTTTGCAAAAAGAGCTGGGCGTGTCCCCTCCATCCTTAAGGACAGGCTGCTCCTTTCTTTTCGGCAACCTAGGTGTAGTTGAACACTTTGCTGACGTTCAGTACTAGCAAGATGGAGATGATGATGCTGGTTCAAGATGCGTTGTAGGTCAGCCTCAGTCATTTCCCTCATTCAAGAACCTAGGTTTCTGCCTTGATTTGCATTTGGGAAAGGGGGACCAAGAGAACTCTGCGGCCTCTGCATTTTTCATGAAATGAGGCTGTTCAAACGTTTTTGCCAATGACACCTCTTGATTGCGCACTCCAGTGGTGGGGTCTGTGATTATATCTAGACTGGATTGTGCCATCTCTTGTTATTTAGGATTACCAAACTGCGTAATGCAATTAATTCAGAACATGGTCGACCGGCCTGTTGGCAAGCTACGTAAGTGTGATCTTGTCTCAGAACATTGTTGGGCGTTACACTGGCTTCTGGTAAAACAACACATCAAGTTTAAAGTTCTTTGCATGGCTCTCTGTGCCTTTTATGAATGAGGAAGGGCTGGCCTGTATTTAGGAATGGCTAAGTATTTTTCAGCCCACTCTGTCCGATCACAATACCTCTTATTGCGTTCAATTCCCTATTTAATTTGTTCTACGTCAGTGGTAGACATTTTTCATTCCTGACTCATCATTTGTGGAACTCATTGCCACTTACTATTCCATAAACAGAGAACTAGGTATTGAAAGCTGTTGAAATCCTTTCTTTTATGTTAATGTCTCAGACTCTAAGTTCCGCGTCACTTCAGTAGAGGCCATTTGCGCCATAACGCCCTTGGTTGCGCGTACATTGACAAGTTCCACAATTCATTGTCATCCACACGTGCTCAATATTTTTCGACATCGTCCATTTCTTTTTAAGTCAATAGCTCATTACTTATGCGCTAGTTGTGATGTTGTTCAGTCATGTACACATTGCTGTTTGGTGAATGGCGTTGCAGAATGAGATCTCACTGAAGGTGTGTCACGACTTATCTATTCGACTGTATCTAGGGAAAGGAATGTATGTGTGTATCTTTGAATGTGCAAGATATATATAGTGCAAACCTAGCTACAAAACATAAGAGAGCTTACAGGAAAGAAATATAGGCAGGCTGACGATCTCAGAGTGCACATGGGAAAAGAAGGTTTGAAGGGAAGAGTCAATGTATTTCAGGGAAGAAGGAAGTTCCCCCTTGATCTGGGAGAAGGGTGTAGGGTTTAAGAAAGAGATGGCAGTGGATGGAGACAATGAAGGGTTTATGGACTCAAGATGTTTTCCTGAAGTGCAGATTTGAGGGTGCCTGCTGGATTGGATGTTGGAAGGAGTTGAATAATGTGGTGGCACATCTTGAGAAGGCTTGGTGTCTCACCTTTGCCATATTGCACTTTGTTGTTTTCAGTCTTGTGGTGCTGCTGCTTCTCTTCATAATTGCTCTGGTGGAAATGCATTTCTCGCAGGGCCTAACTTACCAAAATCTCTAGATGTACGTAAGGCAGGTCTTTGCTCAACATAGAGGTCCTTGCATAATAAAGTTGACCTGTACCTTGTATTGGGATTGGTAGATTGCATAACAGTGCAGCCAGACATGCACAGTTAGTGATCAGTATCTGTGTATCTGTATATTCATTGTTCCCCGGCCATGAATGTTGACCTGATGGAGACCGATTGCCTCGACTATAAGCCATCAGTCTCAAAATCTTGAGGACGTACCTTAACAGTAATGCTTTTTGAATTGTCTATGTATACAATAGAGGGGAAAATACATGCAATAGTCAGGTGCTGGTTCTGAACATAAAAACAGATCTAGTATAAGCCTTGTAGCTCCACAAAGTTCCCACATTGGCTACTGTGATGTTGCATTATACACACATCTGTCCCAAATTGTGTGCTTATGCAGTATGCAGCAAAATCCCTTTGTGAATCAGTGTGTACTGCCCTTGTCCAAGGCCAGGATCTACCTCCCTCACTCTGGGCCTGATTCTCAAAGGTCCTCTGCATTCGTGGCGGACGCCCCGCAGTCGTGGGGCGGAATCTCCGCAATGAGAATCCTTATTATGGAGATACCGCCCCAAATGCGGAGACTCCTCCGCGACTGCGGAGCCTCCGCCCCGAGTGCAGAGGCCCTTAGTGAATCAGGCCCTTGGTTTTCTTATTTCCGGTACATGACACCTTGTAGTTGTGGAGGCCTCGTGCACAGCAAATCTTTCTAAATTTCTTTTATTTTTCACAAATATAATTATAACTTCAGCATATTTCTTTGCAAATCAGACCCATCGGTCACTTTTTGTCGATAATTATTGATACTGGAGTCAGCATTATGGTTTCTGTTTAGAATTGGTAGCTTGTATTTAATAGGTGAAGGAGCTAGATTAATGGTTTTATTTTCAAAGAGGGTAGGCATAGTGTTATCTCCAGTTCTCGGAGATCATGTGTGTCCTACAACTTACTTAGCAGTGTTTGTTATGGTTGGATCCAAAGCTGTCTTGTCTGTGCAAGGGTTGTTGATTGCATGTATATTAATGCCAGAATGAATGAAAATACGGTTAGCTTATATCCATTTGCAAATGGCGTGCTTGAAGGCTTTTTCACTCATGCAGGACTGAATTTATACTGGGTTTGTTCAGGGTGTTTAGGATAGCCAGCGAGCTCTCTAAGGGACCCTGTTGTGCTGGATGATGTATTATTAGTCTGGAATCTGTATCCTAGCACAGTCCTGCTGTGCTCACTTAGCCATGTTCCTGTGATGCATGTAGACGTTTTGTTTGGGTTTGTGTCCAGGAAGTCAGCTCGCTGTTATGATTGGCAGCTGCGGTGGTTGCTAATGAGACCGTTCAGCTGATTCATTCATTAGTTCTGTCGGGCCTACGAGGGATTGGATGGGAGAAAAATGGGTTTTATGTAATTGCTCAGAATCTTGAATGTTTTTGGATTGGAGATGGTCTGCTTGTGTGTGCAGTGTGAGGTAGAGTGCAAGTTGATGATTGTTTAGTACTCAGTTGGCCTGATCGAGAGGCCGGTCTTGAGTTGGGTGCAAAATTTGGCTGCTCCCATGTTCAAACTCGCATTGATTATAAGTTCAACACTAACCGCACTCACTTGATGATTATTGCTTAGTATCACCGTCTGCTGTTAAATGGAGGTAAAATGGAGCTTAAAGGTCATAATTTAGATAGAACAGGAACAAAAACCTCGCGTTCTGACTTGTAGGACGTTGCACAGCGGCCTGAGCTGCCGACTTGGGATCTGGGTTCGACTCTCGGCATCGGCGCAACATTCTGTGATTCTCGGCAAATCACTTAATCTACCCGTGCCCATGGACAGCGCCCTGACACCCTCACCGCTGATAAGCCGGGCCATTTAAACTCTACAAACTTTAACTTCAGAGGGGAACAAGCCAGGCAGTTGTGCTAGACCGTTTCTACCGGAACAAGACCGAAGCTGATTTACTTATGGTTGGTCTCTCTATACTGGAACACACTAAAAACATTTGTCAAGCATGCCCTATTTTTATCACAGAAAGTTAAATCTGACACAAAAACTAATTGTGCTGGGAGGTCTTTGCCTCCTCTTTAGCCCAGAGTCAACTCTAGTCATGAGCCACCAAAAATATAGCGCTATGAGGCCATTCATGGTGGAAGTGGACTTTATCAAATTTGTAACTAGGTGAAGGAAGATTCTTCTGACTTTTCCTCCTCAGCTGTGAAAAAGCTTTAGAAGTGGATTTCTCTCCCTTAGCGCAAGAACCCAGATCCACATCAGAAGTGACTTATTAATGTTAAATATGTGAGAGTGCTATGGGCATCTTGACGGACTAGGATGTAGCTGATCGAAAATAAAACTAAAATTGAAACAGTGGACATCACTGCTCGGAAGATGAAGGCCAGTGAGTAAGCTCTGAAACGAATTAATCAATCGCCACAAAATGTGGTTCTCTATTACACGACCAGAGCCAGTGTATTGTTCTGTGTCGAGGAGCAGGGGACACTAACTCTCACACTGTTTGCCCACTGATGGTATAGCTTTAGGAATGAGTCTTTTATAACATCCTCTTCTTGCTTCTCAACTTGTAGTAGTAAAAATGTGGAAACAAATGGGAGTTTCACACGCCATTCAAGCTCCACATACACAGGAGGTGAACCCAACAAGAACCCAAAGCGTCTGTCATTTATAACTTTGAAGGCTTTGGTCCTAAGAATCTAGGTGACACTTAATTGTACTTCTTCCAAACATAGGTGAGCTGAACGTGTCAAGGAATGGCCCTACCAGATAAACATTTTTAATTAGGTAGCTAGGTTCTGCTGCTTTGGCTTGGTTGCGCTCCCAGTTCAGTTTATTCTTCTGTGACTTGTACGGCATAAACTGTGGCATCAATGAGAGACCAGTGAGATAACCATCTTGACTATTGCTATTTAGGCTGCTAGGTTGTTTTCATTATGTAATTATTTTGCCAGAAAACATGTGGATGCACATATTAATTTTCTTCATTTAGTAAGGATCAACAAAGTCAATGGTATGTGACTATCCATCGGGCCATCTTGGTGAAGCTTGTGCCTGGAACTGTAGCTTCCGCCACTTCAAGTCTTTGACATGAAACTAAGCCATTTTAAAGACAAAACGCACTTTATTAAGTTTTTAAACACAGTTCAGTTCCTCCGGTGCTCTACTACTGTCTTTTATGTAGTACTGATTTTATCGTTGTCTTCCTGTATCTCAGTTTAGTACGTCCATTGCCAGTACCTTACATAGTCTTCGAACAATCAATTATAGTCGCAGGAGACACCTTTTTAGGTCTCACCTGAGCCAGTGCATGCGCTGCACGGCGAGACATTTAGTGTGTGGGCTTTTAAAAGTCCGACCACATGCTTTTGGCTGGCATAGACCGTGCGGTTACGCGCACAATGACAAGCAGAGGCGCCATCTGGCTTTCCTCTCTCGTCATGGTGCGCACACATTGCACACCACTCGCCAGCCTGCTTTTGCCGTTTGCCATCGCGCGTACACCTCAATTAACTTCCTCTTGCTTGCTCTCCAGACCAGCGCATGCCCCGCCCCCTCCCCCACCACAGAGCGTGTCTCGCAGCCGCAGGGCCAGCATGTTTTTCGCAACATTTTTTGCTTCTTCAGGGCCATGTAGTGATAAATCAAATAGTGATACTTTGCCTGTTCCCTTGAAAGTCCTGACAGGGTAGTGCCGCTTCCACTTCGTGAATGTATGCTATTAGACAACCTCCCACTAACCATGTGCCAGTCACTCTCTCACGCACAACTGATTCTCTGCTCACTTTTCTGCCTCTATCTTGCCTCCCCCTCTATAATATCACGTCCACTCACTTACCCGTCCTACGGCCCTTCCTTTCTCCCGCCTTCACGTTCCTGTTTAGTCGTTCTTAGGCGCTGCCATGTGTCCTCACAGGACTTCCAGACAGAGTACATACGTCATGCAGCACTTTCAGTCTTGAAACCTCACAGTGCTTTGCAGGCATGCTACACATTATGCAGCACCGTTTGTCCTCAAAACTCAAAGCGCTTTACAGACAGGTTGCACACTATATAGTGCCACTGTCCTCGGAAAACTTTACAGACCGCTTACATACAGTACAGCACTGTCTAGCCTCGTACCTCACAGTGCTTTATAAACACATTAAACACATCAGTCCTCGCAGCATTTTAAAGACATGCTTCACATACAGCATCATTTGTTCTCAAAATCCAATGCGCTATATAGACAGGTTGCACACTGTATAGCGCCTCTGTCCTCAGAACGCTTTGCAGACCGCTTACATAGAGTGCATCACCGTCTAGTCTCGTACTTCACAATGCTTTACAAACATATAAAACAATACACCAGTCTTCACAGTGCCTCTGGACACAGCATACCTCAACCCGAACTTACTGTCCTCAGATCTGTGTTTTACAGACATACGCCATTTGTTCTTAGACTTCAAAGCGCTTTACAGATAAACTGTACACTGCGTCTCTGTCCTCTGGACACTTTACAGACAGCTTAACAGACCAGTCACATGGTACACAGACCCTTCTATCTTCAGACTTCAAGTCGTTTTATGGACAAATTGCTCACAGCGGCGTAGCTGCCATTGGTGAAGCAGGTGCAGTGGCACCGGTGCCCAGAGCCTTAAAAGGCCCATTGAACACTGATAATGTCTGTAGTTTACTACACCAGCAGCTGTCAAAGGGAGCATTTTCCTTTCTTGCACCATGTGCCCACGACATCTTTGCTGGGTACTGCCTCTTCAGTTTAAAACAACCCATGCTCTTAGGCCTGTCAACGTTCTACTACATTCCTTGAATGCACCGCGAGACTGCGTGTCCCATATGCATTGAAAGTTCTCTTTCCCTCCCAACGGTGGCCCTGATAGACAAAAGGCTGCGTGCGGGTAGTGTGTTTAGGTGCGATGAGCAGGCAACAATCTTTTACAAGGGTCACAATGCCACAAAAGAGCCACATTATGAAAGGGAAAGCACGCAGTAAGAGACAATGAGGCCACTGCCTGCTCCTGCTGATGCCTGCAGCTCGCGCAGGCAGAATGAGGGTGTGGTCTTAACGCTAGACTACCGACTTTGGAGCTGGTAAACCAAGGTTCGAACCTCGGAGTCGACTGCACATCCTGTGATTCTGGGCATATCACTTAACCTCCCCGTGCCTACTAGAACAAGCATTGGCATAGCCAATAGGTCTTGCCTTTGGGACTTTATAAGTATTTAATTATGCAGCACAATATCCTTACTGCAACAACATTAACTGTTGCATGGCTAAACACTTATAAGGTCCCAAAGGCAAGACCTATTGGCTATGCCAATGCTTGTTCTGTTTGAATGCAATTTCCTGTTTGGCTCCTAGTAACATATTGAGTGCCACTATTGAGTCGTTGGCTTTCAGTGATCAGTATAACAACCATAAGTTCATTTGGGTTTGGATAACCCAATAAAATAAAGTTTTTGTAATCCATCTCCCTAGATGAGAAAGTCAATGAAATCCAGCTCTCTCTACTTTACTATCTTGCAATGTTTTTCACAAAGTTGTCCTCTACAACTCATCTTTCATTTCTACTTTAGTTTTAGATTTCCATGTTCACAAGGATTTTCTGTTGATTTCTCTCAGAACCTTGATGTCTCACAAGGTCTGAGATTTCACATTGGTTAAATCAAGGAATCCTCTTTCTTTGCTCTAAAGTTGTCAGGGAAGCAACCTAGACCTCTCCTTAAGCATTTTGTACGCAGTACAGTGTTCTCCAAAATTAAAGATGACTTGAGCAAACCATGCTTAGTGATTTTAGTGCCTTAGGCAAGGCCCAGGTGGTCTCACCCCCCACTCTTAAAACGATTCATATTTAGTAGTTCAGTTTGTCTGTCTCTGGCTCGCCTTCTCTGGCTTTGCTGCAACCTCTACAAACACAATTGAGTTATGTTAAATCTTCTGGACTGGATGGTGAAGTACAAAAGGGCCGAATGATGGGGGGTTTAGGGTAATTATGGAATGGATGAGCTCTGCAACTTTTTGCCTCATACTTTGTCAAAAATTGATGAGCCACCGTTTTTGGGATGCCATATTAGTCAGCTGCCTCCCAGGAATTAGTGTTGCAAGGGAGTCTATGGACTAAAAGTGCCAGAATTACTAAAGTTGCACAACTTATACTCATTCAGTTTTCTTGTATTCAGATTAGAATGGAGTGATGCCAGTGAAACTAAACCATAAACTAAACACATTTTCGCTCTTATGTTTGGTTTCTTAATGTATTTCTTTTAGTCTCTTTTTTTCTGTCTGTTTTTTCTGTTGTTTTATTTCTGTAATTCCTCCTTAATTCCTATGTCCCTTTCCTTTATCCTTTTTGTTTCATTCACTCATTCTGTCTTTTTGTACTGAAAATGTACAAATCAACTTTGAGGTATGATAGTGTACACAGAGCAAGTGTAAGCTGTAGTTGGGGTGCACGGGCAACTGTATGTGCACATTGCACATGTATACCGTAACGGAGGCGCATTGGCAGAGCAGTGTGTGAACTGGGGCATAATTAGATTATGATAGATATACAAGGGTACTACAGTGCCCATTGAACATGCAAGTCAGGACAATATGCTATATAGAATCCAATCAGGACACTGGCTGAATGTTGGCTTCAATGTTGATGTGTTACATTGTAACTGAAACCAAAACTTCACACCACACACTTCCCCTCAGTAAACTAACTTCTGGAGGAAAAAGCTGGCACAATGTAATTTTAAAGAAAACAAAATAAAGATAAACTCAATAACAAAGGTGTATAAAATAAACTTACTATAACGCAAAAAATATTGAATTCCTTACATTTATTGTCACATGCACCATAAAGTGATTTCATTTGTGTTGCTCTGTGTTCTTGGGTCGGGTCAGCCATGGTCACATTCGCCTAGGCATATGGGTCACACAAAGTCAACAATTAAAAACAAGCATTCGCAAAACCAACAGATCTCACCAATGGGCAAGCTGTTGGTTATGCCCCTCGGGTAGAGACGGGCAACGGGTGGGCCCAGTGGGAGTCACTGGAAGGTAAAAAAAGCACTATGAAGCAGCCAGTGCTGGATGCGTCATAGCGCTTTTTTTCCTTATGGAGGTTAGGGGGGAAGAATAAGCAACAGGTACAACAAGGGTGTGGAAGGGTAATAAGCAACACAAAGGGGGTGTGGGAGAGGAAGAAGCAACACTGACAGGGGGGTGAGAGGGGAAGAAGCACGAAAATAAACAAAATAGTACCTCAATCATAGCCCCAGGAGTGGAATGAGACTAATCTAGATGAAGCAATCAGCACTTGCTCCATGCTCCAGCTGAAAAAAGAGGAAGTGAAGTCGATTCTTGCTGCCCAATTAGAAGGCAGGAAATGAGAGTGACAATGAAGCCCACAAATGGTAAGCAATGGGTGGACTCCAAGCATCTTGACGAACACTACACCTCTTACACAGGTGCTGATGCAGGCAAGACCTAAAAATGGTCCATAGCTGGCCCTGGCCAGAGGACTTCCAACCCATGGTTGTTTGGTTGCATGATGAATCCCACCCTGCTTTTATGACATTAGTGTTGTAAGTGGCGCATGGTCATCGAGACGGCAGACTCCTAGTACTCTATCGCCTTAAGGTCGGCAGGTTTGCGCCAAACTTATTTAGATGTCCCTGTTGTGCTGGCGTTGTCCTAGCAGTGGTTTGCTAACGGAGCGAGTCCTTGGTGCAGCGTTTATTCATATTTGATATTGCCACAATGAGAGTCATATATGGGACAGCTTTACATCCAATCCATGATGTGGAGAGGCCCTCTTTTATAAGTCCAGGTTGCTTAGGAGTGGGAAATCAAGAGCATGAGAGCCCATCTCCTGTTAACAACTGCACTGCTTCACGGTATTACAAGGTGTATTTGTAGCATGGAGTGTAGTGGTTTCTAGTAGCGGCTTCTTGTAGAAATGTCCCTTCAGTGTCTAGATTTGTAAATGTTCCATGTTATGGAATTTGACATTTCCTTTTACTGCCTTCCAGCTGTGATCTGTTTATGCTGGATTGTCATTCCCTTCAACTCCCTTTACCCCCTGACACTCCAACTGTGTGTTTCTGCAGTTACAATTCGTGTCTTCCACGATCTGCTGGAAAACTGCACCAGTGAAACTCTGTTGTTTGTTTCTTAATAATGGTGCACTTCTCAGCATGTTAAACGTAACAAGAGGTCCCAGGATGCTTGTTTCCGGTCCAGGGAGGACCTGGCCTGGCAATTCTGGGTGGTCTGTTGCCATGGAAGCGGGGTCCAGACTGATTGCATATCGCTGGGTCCAAATTGAGGTAGCATGGTGAGCAAAGGAATGATGGATTCTACCCAGATCTCTTGACTGGGGGTGAGTGTTTGAAAAGTTTCAGCACTCCGTCCATCATCTTGTTGTGTTTGAAACAGAGGAAGACGGACATGTTGGTATTGTTAATAGTTTTGGAGCCACTGCTTCAGAGAGACAATGGGTCTTATTCACAAGGATAAACCTACACTTTTGTTGTAAGTTTACTATTCTTTTGCTTTTCACAAACTGCGAGTGTAGTTTTAAGTGTAGTGGGCCAGATGTACGGCCCTATTTTGCATGCGCAAACAGGTTTGCGACCTGTTTGCGCATGCCAAATCTAAGAGGGCCATGTACAATCCCTATTTACCGAGTCACAATTGCGAGTTACTATTAGGAAGGGGCGTTCCAAGGGCGTCCCTTCCTTATAGCGAGTCAGAGACCTATGTAAGAATGTTTTGCGGTCGCAAAACACTCGCAATTTACCGCCCTCTTCAAGAGGGTGGTAAAGCACTCGCAAATGGGAAGGGGTCCACAGGGGACCCCTTCCTCTTTGGGAATGCATGGGAAAATATTTTTTAAGGGAAGGCAGCGGTCCCTTTTTCCTTTAAGGAAAATGGTCTGCATTTAAAAAAGTTGCTTAATTTAAAAGCAGTCCCAGACATGGAGGTCTGCTGAGCCCAGCAGGCCACCATACCTGGGAGGGCCAGCCATTCCTAATGAGGTCGGTAATTGTGAATGCCTCATTAATATGCATGAGATAAGCAATTTGCGACCCCATTAGGAATCACTAGCAGTGTTTCAGACACTGTTGTACATGGCATTTAGCGACTCACAAATTGCTGCTCGCAATTGAGTGCAATTTGCGAATCGCTAAATGGCATGGCCGTACATCTGGCCCAGTATCTTTACGACTGCTGAGACTATCCTATCTTTATATGTGCGGAATTCTCCACAGTAGCAAAGATACTACATGTAAAACTACACTTGTAGTTTGTGAATACCAAAAAAATAGTGAATTACAAAAAAGGTGTACGTTTACCTTTGTGTATAGACGTAATATTTTTTACTGGTGCCTTAGGAGTACTTATAACAACCCCCTCCCTAAAATGATACATTGAAAACCGATTATAGATTAAAAAGTAGTCCGTTTCAAAGATTGACCTGCTGGGACATCGTGTAGTCATCCATTTCATGTTGCATTTACAGTACCCGCCAAGCATTATTCTCCTGCAGCAGCAACACCATTCAGATGACAACCAAAAACAGAATTGTACTCCCCCTGGCATATTGTGGACCAGCAGAAAAAATGGCCATAACAAATCCTTCTCCATACTTCACAGGGTAGTAGACAGATTGAATATTGTGTATGATCTGAGTGTGCAGTGGGAGAAATAAATCCTGCCTTACTCCCTGAGGGAGAGAAAGGTAAGAGGTTGGTAAGGTGTATTGCAGAGACTGCTTAAGTCAAAGGCACAACCTTTTGATAGTTGGACATCTGATGACCTGGATGATCTGGACGTATGATAACCTGGAGCAAAACAGATATGAACAGAAGCAATATTGTAAATGCGACTAGAGCATTGGCGTTTTATGTGAATTTCTGTATCTCAAAATCACAGTCATAGAAAAAGTGGTCTTCAATAAAGGGTGTTGTTGCTGCACCTTCTACCCCTCTTTTTAGGACACCCACCATTTGTGGATTCTGGAGATTCCCTATGTAAGGGGAGGACTTTAATTTGTCGGAGGTCAAATTGTATTATGCAACGAGCCAGATTGCAGTTATCGTCGCAGTGGAGACTTTTTAAAGACTGCAGTGGAAATTAGTGATATCATTGACCTTTTGCTTTTATTAGGCAAGCTTGTATTATTGTTGTCTAAAGAAGGAGTCTAGTGCTTCATTTGTCAAAAAAAGAATAATAAGTTCAGGGGCCCAAAGTTTTTCTTTAGGAACCTGTCACTGGTGCTGCCCAGTGTTGAAGTTGGCGAATTCCAAGGCTGCCTAGTGTTTGTTCTACCTCATGGCTCTTTCTTACCCAACTGTACACTTCCAGTCTTTTGTTATTACTCTGCCAGGTTCTTTTTCATCCCTGCTTTGTCACATTTTCACTATTTTCCTACCTTTCTTTGCTTTATTTTTTCCCCTCTTCTGCCTTTTCTGTCTTGCTCTCGGTCAAAGTCTGATGATGAAAAATAAGACCAAATCCCCCAAAATGAGTTCAGGGGCACACCATCAGCAAGGACTTGAACAAATTATGCACTGTGTAATCACTGCCCAAAGGATATGTCTCACAGTATATAAATACATAGGTTGAAAACAATGCTTTAGTCCTATAACAACATTTTGCAAAGTCAAATCAATTGGCCATGATGCAAGAGACATCAATGTTTGATAGTGGAAAAAAGATTTTCATGGTTGGGAGACTTTATTGCGGTGGATAGGTTTCACACCTTCCAGGAATTCTGATACAAGCGCATACATTCTGCAGGACAGTTCCCGCACTTCTCTGGGACTCTGAAGTATTTATACTGATTGTTAGTGAAGGGCAGAGTCAGTGTTTGGCTACTGGGGACAAATTGAGAGAGTTTCTACGAGAGGTGGTGGCAAGTAATAATGAATAATAATAATTAAATTTCTACAGCGCATAGCTACCTCCTAAGGAGTGTCCCAGTGCTCAGTACTCGAGCCCAGAGGTCTATGTGCAGTTCTCAAACCCTCCTACATCCTGCTCTGAAGAACCATACTTTGAGTTTTTTTCTGAATATTTCCTCTGAATGTGCCTGCTGACCTGCTAAAGGCAGAGAATTCCATAGTTTAGGTGCTAGGAAGCTGAGCCACTTTCCGCCCATCCATGCTTTCCTCACTCTGGGCACTCTAGCTAACAGCTCCCTAGCTGATCTCAAATTCCTCTGGGAGACGTAAGGTCTCACCAGGGGTTTCAGGTACTGTGACCCTTTACTTTTCATGGTTTTGTCACAAAAGCATAATGCTTTAAAGGCCACTCTTAGTCTCATAGGGAGCCAGTGAAACTGTCTAAGCGCGTCCGTCATGGACGCCCATCTCAGCAGATTCAAAATTAGTCTAGCTGCTGCATTTTGTACTCTTTGCAATCTATTAAGTCTACAGTGTATCACTCCAAGGTATAACACATTGCAGTAGTCCAGGTTTGACACTATCATGGCCTGAACCACTGTCTTCCTTGATTCTTCTGGTAGTACGCACATTATTTTTCTGAGCATTTTCAGAAGTCCAAAACACTTTCCCCCACCGCTGAGCTTTTGTTGTGAAATGATAATTTATCCTCCACCCAGACGCTGAGATTCTTTACCTTGGGTTTGGCTTCCAGAACAGAGCCCATATCCTCGGGTCACCATGCCAATGACCAAATATTCACCTAATTACAGAAGGCCGGAAACTCTGTTTTTCCTGCATTGAGCTTCATGCAATGAAGGCCCATCCACTTTCCACCTTCTGCCAAGCAGAGGCTTAAAGATGGAACCAACTGGGTGGCATTTTTTGCCCGAGTGATAATAAGCTTAGTGTCATCAGCATATGCCATAATCGAGAACCCGAAGTTCTCAACTACCTCTGCGAGCAGATGCACATACACATTGAACAGAGTTGAGCTCAGGGAGGAGCCCTGTGGCATCTCTTGCTTCAACGGGAGCACCCTAGACTAATGAGGCTTCTATGCCACCTGAAAGGTGCGTCCTTGCAAAAAGGACTCAACCCACTACAGGGCCAAGTGTCCTATCCCACAATTCCAAAGTCTCCCTAACAAAATAGTGTGACACTCAGTGTCAAACGCGGCGCTAAGATTCACCGACATCCAAAATGTGGCATACAGACTGTCACTAATGAAATGGCCTATTTGGTACTGTATGTGGGACGGAACCCAGATTGAGTTTTATGGAGCACAGCATGACTCTCTATAAAACCGAGCTCTGTTTATTGACGGCTTCCTCTGTAATTTTGAATGGAGGAAAACCCGGCAATAATTTTCCGGCTTGCTGGGATTCAGCAGTGGCTTTTTTAAGAGAGGAACCACTACCGCATGCTTCCACCTTCTGGGTACCTGGCTAGAGTTTAAGGAGCTGTTGGTCAATCCACTTAGGCCTGGGGAGATCACCTCCAAGCCTCTTTCCAAGATGACTGAAGAAGCTGGGTATAGAGGCGAGCCTGATTTTACTGACTCATAAAGGGTAGTTAACTCTTCCGCATCAATAGGTCTGAAACTATTCAACCTAGGGCTATCCTCTAACCGTTTGAACCATATGTTCAAGAAGGGAGCATCTCTAGCTTCCGCCGGAAACTAGTCATAAATGTTGACGGCCTTATTAAAAAAAAAGTGTTCCAATATGGTGCAGCCTTCCTCTGTTGGAGTGGTGGGTGCTGAAACCGTGCTTGGTGAAGAGAGAGACTTCACCACCTTAAAAAACTCACTGGAGGAATTTTGGGTCTACTAGATTTTATTAGTGTAGAGTTCACAACAAGCCTTTTTGATACCACCGCAATAGATTTTTAATGCTGCCTTATAGTCACTTTTGTGAGCAGGATCATACTCTCTTTATCAAAGGCGCTCTAGCCGTTTACAGTTTTTGCCTTAGGACTCGCAGCTCCGCATTAAACCACACAACCGAGGGTCATGTCTGTGAAAGGCCTGTCTACCACAGGGAGCAATCTGATCCAAAGCTACATTAGTCCAGTTTTCTACTTGATAATCAGCTGTCTCGATACAATTGCCCAAACTCCGCCGGTTAGTCCCCAAAGCACAGCCAAAGGGGATATTTTAAGTGAGGGTCTCTGAAGAGCTTAGGTACCTGGGAAGCAGGCTTCAGAAACTCTAGATGCAAAATAATACAGTTCAGCTATTGATCTAGGACATATTTAATGCTGGTGTCTATGCATAACATTTTCCCAGTGGAAAACTACCCATGTGTAAATGTGCTGGACCCTCATTTTTCCATATGGCACAGCAGTGTTGGATAAGTGCATGCTTTTTGAGAAGCTTCTGTGAATCAAGCAGAAAGGTGTTGGGGGAAGAAGTCAATGTTATTGTGTGTGGACCTGCAACACATTTTCTTTTTGTCCTTACAGTGGGATGTAGATTACATAGATGGAGATATGTTGGGCCGAAGAGTGTGGAACAATTGCTCAGTGTCCCATTGGTCTTGAGAACAGGCCTTATACCTGGGCTTTCAGATGAGCCAGAATGAAAAGGGGTTGAGAACAAAACAATATTCAAACTAAGGTTCTCCTCAGAGAGGCAAATAGCAGGTATGTCAACAGCAGGTGTGTAAAGACACGAGCTAAACACGTCTGTTTGTGCTGACTTGAAACACCAGTAGAAAGGCACCAAAGTTTGCGACTGAACATCTCGGTGAAATCCAAATGGAAGAACTGATGTTCAACATAATGAATACAAATATGTTTTTCACAGTGATTTCACAGCACCTTCTACATATATTCTAAGGGAAATATGTGTGGGGGGATTTGATGTTTCATGTTATAAATCCCAAATAAAGATGGTTTAGGTGGAATTTGAGGTTACCAAGTGAGAGCGTGTCAGCTGTAAAGGACATACGGATAGTAGAGAGACGAGGGCAAGAAGATTGAGAAACCCTTATTCTCTACCCTGTCAGTTTTCCTGACCAAGATGAGGTCCAGAAGGGAGCGGGCAATAGTAAGGATTTTTGGATAGGTGAATGTCAGGAAGTAGAGAGGGCTGGTGCAGGAGGAATTGAGCCATATACTGGGTTACCTTATTTGCCCTTTCTAATTCAGCTGACTTCATTGATCTCTTAAACCTTGCTTCAACCAATTTTGGATCAGGATTGGGGGTTTGTCGGCATAGAAATGGAAAGCAATGAAGTGAGAGTTGGACACAGGACCTAAATCAACAAGCATTAAAAATGCAACAGGTCTCGTCTTTGTCCAAGTTATTGTTTTTATTATTGTGTTAGCAGTTTTCAATGTACATAATATGCATATTTATGCATACATTTAGAGGTTTCGTTATTTAGATATGCAGATGTATTGTATGTGTATATATGTGCATATACATGTTGGTCTATATATGTATATAGGTATATAATAGCATAGTGTGCATACATATACAGATCTATACATGTATAAAAGCATATATTAGTGATATTGGGATGGATATATGTATACATAGTGATATCTTTAATAAAATGGCTTCAACTTTCACAAATGCTAGACCTAATGCATTTGTAATGTTTGTTATTTAGTGTATACATATATGTATATAAGTTTAAACTCATGACACCTTCCCTCTGCTTCGTGCAGAAATGACGAGTGCAGACCAACAATAGTGCAGTAATTCTTTATTCCAGCAGTTTGTCTTGACACGTTTCGGCCGTTCTAGCGGCCTTGATCACATGTATATATGTACATATATATGTGGAAAGATATATATGCATATATATATTTACTGAAAAATCCATAGGTTTCATGCCTGATATAGTTAGGAATTAGCATTTAAAAAAACCTTAGAAATTCACAGAAAAAAACATAGTTTTTAGGGGTGTTATAGTTAGCTGGACATTTCACTCGTACAAAACCATTGAAATTCCTCCGATATAGTTAGTTGTACTAACTACATCTCGCGCGCCCGCAATCCACTGCTGATGATGTCACATATTACATCATTCATGACATGGTCAGTGACATCACTGATGACATCTCAAATGACATCACTGATGACATCATCCAGTGAATGTGGTGTGGTTCGTTATTTAAATATGTATTATATATATAGCAATATGCATTGAAGAATGAGTGGATATATAAATATAAATATCTGGATGGAGGATTTAGTAGCAGTGTGATTGACTGTTTACTTGACTAATTTATAGTGTCTCACTAAATATATTGGATAGTGACTAAACTGTGTGAATATCTGTATCACTTTGTCAGTTGTTGTGTAAACTGCTTCTCCAGTTGGTTACTAGCTATGTGAAAGTCTATATTAGTTACTGATTAGTTAACTGAGTATTTGTATGAAGAGTGAATGTGTGTGTGGTTCAGTGGGTGGTGTGTGACTGTCCAAAGATGTGTGAATAGTTGATTCAGTAGGTATCTGAAGTTAAAACTACATGATATAACAGTTGTTTGGGTGAGTGAATATCTTTATGGGTGTGGTTATGAGCACATATATGTTTTAATGGTACATGTCCAACAAACTAGAAAAATAAAAGCCAGTGCATGTGTCAGTTGTTGAATATAAATAAGTATACATAAGACTCAGTGATTGTATGAGTGACTGTATGGATAACTGTGTACTTGTAATAGTGATTTTATAACACACTAAGTATGAGTTAATATCTATATGAATCGATGAAGTGGTGTTTGTTTAAGTGTGTAGCTAAGTAAATGTAAGTATGATCCATTGTTTGCATAAGTGAGTAGGATGACTTCATAAGTGATTAGTATGTGTGCTGGTGTGTAATGTCGATATAGGTGTATAAGTATATTTGATAGTGTTCTATTGATCTTTGACAGCATGTATGAGTGAATCTATAGGTAAGTGATTAGATGTGTGTATAGATCTAGGAATCACTGAGTGGGTGTTTAGAAACTTGTATTGGTGTGTCAATGGATTCAAATATGGCACTCTGTATTTTACAGTGAGTGATGAAAGGTTATACTAGTGTATGATGAGGTGTATCTGATTGTCACATGGATGATGTCATCAGTGATGTCATCAGTGATGTCATTTGAGATGTCATCTGTGATGTCACTGACCATGTCATGAATGATGTAATATGTGACATCATCAGCAGTCAATTGCGGGCACCTCCAGTAAGCACCACAGAGCTGTGTTGCAGAGAGGTGTAAAAAGGGGCGTGGCCTCTGAACACCTGTCTGCAACGCAGCTCCATGGCGCATACTGGAGGTACCTGGTGGGCTAGTTGGCCCCCAGGGACCCCTCAAGATTGAAGAGGAATTAATTCCTCAACCTAAAACGCACCACAGGGCACGTTTGCACAATGGTAAAGGAAGGGGGCGGGGCCTGAGGTGACATGTGTGCAAACACGCCCTGTGGCGCGTTTTAAAATGGGGAATTAATTCCTCTTCAATCCTGAGGTGCCCTGGGGGCCAACTAGCCCAGCAGGTACCTCCAGTATGCACCAGGGAGCTGTGTTGCAGAGAGGTGTAAAAAGAGTCGTGGCCTCTGAACACCTGTCTGCAACGCAGCTCCCTGACGCATACTGGAGATACCTGTTGGGCTAGTTGGCCCTCAAGGACCCTCAGTATTGAAAGAGTATTAATTCCCCAACTTAAAACGCGCCACGGGGTGCGTTTGCACAGTGGTGAAGGGAGGGGGTGGGGCCTGAGTTCACATGTGTACAAACACACCCTCTGGCGCGTTTTAAGTTAGGGAATTAATTCCTCCTCAATCCTGTGGGTCCCTGGGGGCCAACTAGCCCACCAGGTACCTCCAGTATGCGCCAAGAGGCTGCGTTGCAGACAGGTGTTCAGAGGCCACGCCCCTTTTTACAACACTCTGCAACTCAGCTCCGTGGCGCTTACTGGAGGTACCTGGTGGGCTAGTTGGCCCACAGGGACCCTCAGTATTGACAAGGAATTAATTCGCCAACTTAAACCGTGCCACAGGACGTGTTTGCACACATGTGAACTCAGGCCCCGCCCCCTCCCTTCACCACTGAGCAAACACGCCCCTTGGCGTGTTTTAAGTTGGGGGATTAACTCCCCTTAAATACTGAGGGTCCCTGGGGTGCAACTAGCCCACCAGCTACTTCCAGTAAGCGCAACAGAGCTGCGTTGCAGAGGTGTAAAAAGGGGTGTGGCCTCAGAACACCTCTCTGCAACGCAGCTCCCTGGCGCATACTGGAGGTACCTGGTGGGCTAGTTGGCCCCCAGGGACCCCCAGTATTCAAGGGGACTTTGTTCCCCCTCTGCAAATGCGCCAGGGGGCGCTTTTGCAGAGTGGTGCAATGAGGGGGCTTGGCCTCCGTCCGCGATCCCGTTTAAAAAAAAAAACATTTTAAGAAGGGGGGCTGTGTAACCCCCCTTCTTTTTTAAATGCTTGGGCCCTGGGGACCCCATCCCCCAGGGCCTGCCCCCAATGTTTTTTCAAAAAATGTAAAAATCGGAAAGGGGGCCGCGTGGCCCCCCTCCTGAGGCCATAATCTGCCACGGGGACCCCATCCCCCGGGGCATGAGCCTTTTTTTATTTATTTTTGTATTTGGAGGGGGGCTGCCTTGCCCCCCTCCTGTGGCCACTTATGGCCCCTGGGATCCCATCCCCCAGGGCTGGCCCACTCCGTTGGGGACCGTGGGGGGTCCCCAATCCCCCCACGGTCCCCCCCACACAATTTATAATAAAGCCCCGGGGGGTGACGGTCACCGGGGCTGGGGGGCCCCTTTGGGCCCCCCACTTAAACTATGTTACTGCGCCCAGGATTTCCCCCCCCCCCCCCCGGGGACTAATAAGTAATATAGCGCGGGAGCCCGCGCTTCGTTTTTTTTTCCATCGGCAAGATCCGCGCACCCTGCGCGCATTTTGCCGATTTAAAAAAATCCTTGTGGGACCCCCTGAGCAGGCCTTTTCACCTTTTGCGCGTTTGTCTACCGAGGCACAAGATGGCTGCCAACACTTCCTGATTTGGAGTGTTGACAGCCAATTAGAATACAGCTCGCGCACGGCAGTGTGCGCGCTGGGTGCTCTTACGGTACGCGGATCCTCCCAGGCCATAGCTATATATGTACTTTTAATTGTGATTTTCTCAGGAACTACTGAACGGATTTACACCATTTAAGCAAAAGGCACGAGTCTGAACTGAGGACTACCTCTTTGCCAAATTTGGCGTAATTCCGTTCAGCAGTTCGGGCTGTAACTGCGGCTAAAGGTCCTATGGGAAATTGCATGGGGAAAACACGTTTTGGGACCCCCCTTTTTTCTCGGCCCCCACTACATGAATCATCCCGAGACTTTCAGGATAGGAGCGGACCGGAGCTGGCCAAAAGTTTTGAAAATTTTGCGATGATTTGTCAATCGGCGCCAAAGTTATTGGGAATAGAATTTTGCGAATTTCCTATGGAAAATAGGTCCTAACTATATCTACCTACTGGCGACCGCCAGTAGGTAATTGACATATGTATACATATATATCTATATATATATGCATATATAGGTTATCTATATATATGTATGCGCATATATATGTGGAAAGATATATGCATATATATATTGACATATGTATACATATATATCTTTACATATATATGCATATATATGTATGCATGTATATAGGTAAGTGTGTAGGCCTCCTTTTGTTCGAGTCTCTTGGTTTTGAGAAGTCAGGAGCCTCACACCTGATGCAAATGCAGCAAGGAAAACAAAAGCTCACACTTTATTAGCACTTCACACATACTTAAGAAAGGCAGCTTGTGGCCAATGACACAAGCCAATGAAAAATATGGGCAGAGAGTGGGCGGAGCATCAAGTCCATCCCTGAATACAGCATGCCTCGCAGAGCAGCGCATGTACTGCCCAGGCTCGACCTAAAAACAGCATTTGATGCCCAAATGCCTCAGCTAAGAAGCTTATAGGAGCAATTGGCTCTCCACTTGCTTACAATTGACAGTACCGATTATAAACTTTAAAGAGAGGTTTATCTTGCAAAGAGGCACCACATAAGAAATGACCCATCACTAATCTCCTCAGCAAGCAAGATTACTGGCATCCCACCAAAACCAACTTGAAAAGGAGAAGCCAACAAGAGGAGATCACTTCACTTCCCATCATTCATCTGCACAGGAAGTGACATCACTTCCTGCCTTCTCCTTACTTTAGTCAACTCCCCTGGGCACCCCAGCAAAGCGCGGACTCAGACAAAAGCACTGAATGTTTGTGCCAGAAACCCCTGTGCGTCACCCAGCCCCGCATACCATCAACCCCCAGACCGAGATACAGACAAGCCAGACACTCGCTTAGCATTGGTGCTACACATACACAACTTTGTACACGTTCCACTAACTACTGCACACACCTCTTTAACTACAGAACACACATTCCAACTCATGCTCATTAACGCTCACTCAGCATACTCCATGCACCAGACGTCGCAGATCGCATCAGCTATGACAAGCTTGACACCCTCCTCATCACAAAAACATGGCGCACACCCACATCATCACACATCCTAGGAACCATCTCCACACAGGCTGCAGCAGCCGTCGTGTGGACTGTGCACAAAAGAAGGGAGGAGGCTTCGCTATCATCCGTAAATCATCCTGGTCCTGCACCCTATGCAAGTAACACTCAACGCCAAAGCCTCCTTGGGCGTATAAGATCTTAATTAATGAATTCTCGGGTGGTCTCACCACCTCATCTTTCAGACACACCCACACCACCCTCTTGGGTAACTTCACCTTCCCAAAAAACCAAAGCTCAAAAACACAAGAAACACCCTCACCTATCTCATCGACACAGTCAACACGATACAACACATCGCTCAACCAACACGCTTCAAACGCCACAACTATGACCTCGTCTTCTCAACAGCACCAGCAATCTAACGCAAACCACACATGCTCCGGACCAGACCACCTCACCATCTCTATCTACCTTCTCAGCATCTATCAACAACAGACTGAATGGTCTGCAGTGGTTTCTACATTCTGGTGCAAGAGAGCGCCTCGTGGCAGCAGAGTTCAGCCGCACAGGCATCTGGGGAGGATGTGGCCTAACACCCAGAGTGGGCGGCTTCGGAGCGGAGGATCGGATAGGTTCGAGTCTCGGCAATGACTCTAAACATCCTGTGATTCTGGCCAAATCACCTATTCCCCCCTGCCGAGCAAAGATGAATGTGTCCTCGTGTAGCACAACTGGTGCTCATGTAAAGCGCTCCGATACCCTCGGGTCGAGGTCGCGCTATAGAAAACTGCAAATGTAGCGCCAAGAAGCAGGAGCAGACAGCGCTTGTCCTGCCAGCCTCATAGACGTGCGCTCTGTCCAGTGTGAGGGAGAGAGGGGGGGCACACAGCTCATGTGCCCCTACAGCTCTCACTCAGTTGTGCGCCCTTAAAATCACAAACGTATCAAGCATTGACAAACCCAACAGGCGGGGCTTTCATTGCTTCCCTTTGTGTAATGCAAGCAGTTGCCACAAAATTAAATCAAATCAAACGCAGGTGTCTAAACTTGGCTGCCGCACGTTTGCAATAAACATGTTTACATTATAAAACATTCACTGAGGCGGCTGTTTTACTAGTGGGGTTTTTAAATAGCAAGCCCTTCGGTTGCACGAGACATTGTACGATTATTTGAGAAGGAGACGAGAATAAATCAACACCAAACCCTCCGATCACAAGCGCTCTGATCACAGGGACCTCTGACGCTTCACTCACGGGACTTACTACAATAGCTTTAAAACAAGCGCTCGCCATGACGTAGACTTTTGGCTTTTTCGCCCGTCCCACTTGGACGCCCTTGCCTGCTTTCCTTCTGAAGCAAAAGGTTTCTTATCTTTATGGGGCCATGTGTTTGGCCCCATAAAGATAAGAAACCTTTTACTTCAGAAGGAAAGCAGGCGAGGCCGTCCAAATGGGACGGCTCAAAAAGCCGAAGGAAAACGTCACAACAAGCTCTTTTCCAATGACTGGCCACCGTTTAGCATAAACAGTGATGCCAGCCAATGGAAAAGAGGGGCGGGGCTTAAAGCCCCTTACAGAATATACCTAAAAACATTAAATCTCGCCAGCGAGACTGCGCATGTGCGCAGCCCACGCTAGCCGAGACCTAAAAAGGAGAAAAATACCTCTTGTGTCTCATTTAAGAAATGGAATGCCTTGGAACCTGATTGAGTTTCTGGGTTGAGCTGGCTGTTGCACACCTAGTACGTTAATAAATAATTATTTTTCAGTCATTAGTATATAGAATTTGGGACTGGAGAAAATTCATGAACTAAGCACTGTTTTGCCAACATAGCACAAGATATCAATAACAAAAATGTGAATATATCATGATAATACAAATCTATCATGTGATGAGTTTTGCAAGTGCAACTTATAATTATTACCAATAATCTCTTAACAGGAAGCCGCATGTGGGAGCTGATTAATGGATGGATTTACATGGGAAATGACGCATCTAACGCCAACTCTAACCAAAGGTTTCCTTATGAAATGTTGGCAACATATTTTCTGAATTTTACTAGGAATAGAACTACTCATGATTAATAAGTTTCAAAATAAAACATACAAAAAGGGTATGACACATCTTTCCGAGACTGAAAAGAGAACCCTCCCTTGTTGCACAGTTCTCTATAAAAACATGAACTTTTCCAGACTTTGTAGTCATTGACACGCTTTCTCTTACAGCGGCCTCTAGCGTGAACCTAAAGCCACGGGTATTCCTTTCTAAATGACTCGTAATGTGTGTCAATCATGCGGATTTCCAATGGACTGAATAAGGTGGGGCTAGGTAAGATGGGAGGCAGAAGATGCATAGAGATAAACTACTTATGGACCAAGAATGTATAGAGACATTAGACAGTTGTGTACAAACTGTAAAATACTAGGGCAAAACAACACCAATAATTCAGAACTGTAGAACAATCATTCTACAGCTATACAATGGAGCAGACATTGGATTTTGGGTACTATACTCTTGTTTTGCTTCCATTGAACTGATTATACCATCACATCTTAAAACAATGAACCTTCACAGCATTAGTGCCCCAAGGGAGAAAGAAAGTGTCTCAGGAACGGAGTCTTGGAGGAGTACACTTCATCTCAAAACTAGAAATTAAAGTACATTCCTGGAAGATTTTTGTAATTTTTTCCATGCCTTATTGTTTAGATCAGCTCTTTCTTATTACTGAATGATGTTGAGTCACTGAGATCAGTTCGTTTTCCTTGAAGAGTTTCATCAAATCTCTTAGAGGCATGTGTTTCTGCGTGCTACATAAGACATTGTCGTTGATGAAGAACTATATAGGGCCTGTTCGCAAACTAGTGATCTGCAAATTGAACACCACTGGTTTGTGACTGAGGGTGTAATTTGCAAACTATGTACCAGTAAATTGTATTGAAAAGTTCACATTTGCAGGGAGTTGCAAAAAGACCTAACTAATAAAATTAATGCGGCAGGTCGCATTCTGCGACCAACCTATGATCAACTGCAAAAGCGGGAGTTTTGGCTTGCAAGGTAGAGGACACCCTCATCCCTGTATTTGCTTTCGAACATGCGGACTGTTTTTTTTTTTTTTAAACGCCCATTGTCCAATAAAGACACAAGGGCAGCAATAAAAAAAAAAGCTTAATTTTTAAAAACACCTCAGTGGGACAAGGGCAACTGACACATGGACATTTTGCAAATGAGATACCAGCCCAACCGGGCCGTGGGTATTTGATCAAGGTGTGCGACCGCAATTGGGGGTCACAAACCATTAAAACATGCACATGTGACTCCCTAATCGGAAAGAGACCCTCTTTCATCCCGCGACCTATGTGCGATTTGTAATGGATCGCAAACCTCTTTCTACAAGTTGCAAATCCTTTTCCGACTCCCAAAAGGGGGTTAGTTACTGTGATTTTTTGGATTACAAGGTCTGTGACTGCTAAAGGACTCTCCAAATTAGACCCATAAATCTTACTTTCTCAAAAATCCTAATTTCTAGATCAATCATATTTAAAACAGCGCATTAGTAACTACTTAAAATATGTGAAGAATAAAAGTACATGGTTCACTTAAGAATGCAAATGAACGAGACTGAAACACTAAAATATTAGAAGGCAAACACAATAAGAAATCTTCAGATTTGCTAAATCAGGCTGGCAAAATGACTGCACAGGATGTGCATACTTCTCCTTCTTTAAGGTTTTCACTTCTGCATTTGGACACATCTCTTCGCCTCGCTTTGCAAGATATTCACCCAAGAAAAGCTTTCCACTCACAGGGTGAAGATTGTAGCTTTGTTCCACAGGGGAGAAGTTGGCCAGAAACTAACATTCAAAGTGATTACACCACCATCATTTCAGGCATAGTCATAGCAGCCATGACACTTGTGGCAGTATTACCTATAAAAGAATAGCTTATTGTTTGAGAACTGCTATGCAAGCAATTATCACCATCCAATTAAAAAAGGTGTGAAGGTTGCAGAGCACAGTTGAAAGTATAACACTGCAAACTGGCTAGCAGTGCACTGCAGATTGTAGGGGCTTAACAAATAGACTGCAACCCATGCAGGATTACAAAGCAAAGGACATGGGACCGAAATGTTTGTATTTGACATTAGTCTAGTGTTTAATTTGAAAGAATGAGAGGAAATGGGTAGCGGTTTGATTTAGGAATTTGCATTTGTGAGTTTTGTCAGCTCTTGATGCGTGCGGTGAACATGCAGCTCCTAAAGGCGGCTGCAGGGATGGCTCCTCCGTTTGAGCGGAGGAGCGTTGGCCCACTTAATTGCCCCAGAAATGCCCCAGGGGCGAAAAATCAAATGTTACCATTTTATTTTCCGTCAACCCGTTCTCAACCGAGCATCAGGATGGGGCGGGGCCTGCTGAGTGGCAGCAGTGATGGGCTGCCTGTGCACTAGTTAATAGGGCGCATGTCCCTTTTGGCCGGCCGTCTTGCGACAGACAGCCTGACATGCACATTATAAACCTCTCAACCCGGCTGTCTTAGCCTACACAAGCCTCCAGTGCCCTTGGGAGTAGCAAGAGAGGCCGCTCCCTCCAATCCGGGCATTGCTCTCGTGCTGGTTAACAGCATGAGCAGCACCAAGATTCCTTAAGCCCAGTTGAATGTGACGTCAGGAGAAGCAGCCGACCGGAGCGAGGAGAACGTGTCTCCGGAAAGCATGGTAAGTACCTTTTTATTTTTTTCGTTAATGTATTTACATTTATTTATGTTTTTTTTAAATTGTATTAACCCATTTTCCCGCCCTTCCAATCGCCTTACTTTCTAGCCGCCACTGAGCAGTCGGATATACCACCTGGGGTCTGATGGATGTGCAAGTCTTTCTTGTTTCTATTCACAATGGTTCTTACCTGTTGATAGTGTTACCAGTAGCTTTGGGGTAAATAACATTTGCTGTACTGAACCAGAATCTCATAAACAGACAAATGGCTGGGGATGCCCCCGCTAACCCTCTCTGTGGCTTAGATGGCCACTTTCCCTTTGTTCCACGAACAGACCTCTCGACAGCATCAATGAAACTGAGACCAAAGAAAAACTGCTCCTATCACCACCATTGGCATCAGACATCCAAATATCGACTTCCTTAAAGATTTCTTACTGCCAGGAGCCAGGCCCATCAACAATGCTAAGAGCCTGAGTGTGTTTTATATTTAATAAAAAATGAAACTGTTGTTTTCATTTGTTCCTGGCCTATGGCCACGGCCTGTTATATGTGCTTACGAACTGCCGGGCGCCTTGCCACTGGTTCATTTGAATGTGTTGCGTTACACTGCAGGCCCTCGGGCTCTATAGCGGCCGGCCCTGGTGGTTGTAGGCCCTTGACTGTCTTTTATTGTGTGCTAACGGTTTCTAATAAAAAATTTGTTTTTAAAAAAACAATGCTAAGAGCCACCATTTAAAGTAGTGAACATTGACAACCTTGAATAAATCCTCACTTCCAAATGGTCAGAAACTATACAATTATAGGATTGCGCTTATTTGGCGCTCTTAGTTTTTGCGAATTAGCCTTTAAAGTTCTCCTTCAGTGTAATTGAACTTGTACATATATCTATTATATAATTATCACTTTGGTTGGAGTGCCTGAGTGGCTCTTGTTAATCTGTGTTACATCATGCAGTAGGAGACTGCTGTCAGTCAGTCGTAAGTTAGTTTATTTAGACCTTGGTTCATAAAACACTCCAGTACATACAATACAACATATCTACATAACAGTAAGAATTCTCATTTGAAAATCTGCTTTTAAATAAGCATTGTACACACAAAAAGCCTTTAAAGTTCATATCGTTAATTGCACTTAAAAACCAAGGAGACTGCTGCTCATAATCACTTTTCAACTGATTTCACATGCATTCCTTCCTGATAATTAAAATATTTGTCGTATTTTGAATCAGTTTTGTTTATTTCAACTGTTTACAGGTTTGTTAAAAAATAAAAATATTCTCAAATTCCAGTAAACTAGAATGGTAATCTGTAATTTACAATGTAGCCTATTTTGGAGTACCAGTTTTAGACCCATAACAGAGAACAGTGTTTAGTGTATTATTGCCCAAGTGCAAGCACAGTGCGTTAGTCGTTGGTGTTTTTCACAAAAGGAACAACTAATGGTATGCTAAAGTAGTGTTTAAAGTCCATTCATCACACTTACCTCTTGGACCACTCTCACGAAGTGCAGCCCCTTCCTGCACATGATTACCCAGGTATCCAAGTGCCTGGGCTCAATTGCACTAACATACATGATAATAACGTTCCAACTTGTTCACAATAGCTTTTTGTCTCCTTTACTTGTTGTGTGTTAGTTATTTATAATTCTTCCTGCATCCTTTATCTCTGAAGCATTGCAGCTCTTTTAGAGTGTGTATGAGTGTCGAGCATGCGCCTTGGGTTTATGGTAGGCTATTTCCTGTCCTGGGTCCTCTTTCAGATTGGGTCATATTTTTTGCTAATATATTCTCGATTCTAATCTGCAATGCCACCGCATTTTGGTTTTCAGATCCCAGAGTCCCAGTTGGGTTCAGCCATAGCTCTTTTAATGTAGTTTGTGGACTTACAAGAGAGGTTTTTGTGCACCAGTGTCAAGGTCTTGAAGTTGGTGCTTTCTTTCTCTGGGAAACAGTGTAAGAGTTTCAGCTCTATGGTGATGTCCTTTTCTGCACTCTAATCAGCGGCGGCTCCTCTGCTATGACGGAGGAGCGTTGCCCCGCTGCCCGCAGAGGATAACGAAAAATAAAATGATGATAAAACAATGTTATTATCATTTTATTTTTAGGTCTCGCCTGACCCAGCGCATGCGCTGGTCTGTCGAGACTTATTGTGAGGGCTCCAAAAAGTGCTACCAGGCCAGCCTAGAGCTACAGTGCCACGCTTTACCGCAATTACTTTCACTTTCGCGGCCTAATGTTTGATCGTGATCACGATAGCGATCACTTTCACTTTTGCATAGACAATAGGTCTCGCTTTTGGGACCTTATAAGTATTTAGTTATGCAACTGTTGCATGGCTAAACACTTATAAGGTCCTAAAGGCGAGACCTATTGGCTATGCCAATGCTTGTTCTTTATGAGGCCGAGCCTTGGGGGCGGGCCATCATGATGACAGCAGCAGGAGGAGGAGGAGTGGTGGGCACTGCTGTCAGTCCACATGTTGGTTTGGTCGACCGTCTTAGGACAGCCAAACCAACATGCACACTGACATCTCCCCAACCCAGCTGCGTTGTTCGGGGGGGGGGGGTGGACAACAGCAGAGACACAGACTCCCAGCCCCCAATGGAGTGCAAAACCAGCTGGCTCCGCCCATTTCTGATGCTGCTGTCATGGGTATTATCACCTGCAGAGCAGGGTCTAGATTGGCCTTAGGGGAGCATCGGAGCCTCAGCCTGTGCCCAGAGGAGCAGAAGAGCTGCGAGCGGCAGGTACGTTTTTTTGTTTTGTTTGTTTTGTTACTGCTTCTCCCTCCCGCTGCTCACCACTTTTCCTGGACACCAACCGCTACTGACTCTAATATCACACAGGCTCCTCTGGTCGCGTCTCAAATGTGTTTGTTGTGCTATAAGTATGCTGTTTTGTAGTGAGATAAAATATATTTTCACTGAGATATATGTCAGATAATTGGTGTATAGATGGCTCTTAATTTTTTTTCATGAGTATCAACATCACAAATACTTAATTATGAACAGATTGAGCTGTTTTATGATTGTATAAATCCTAGGACAACTTGAGCACTGTCACATATGGGTCAGTTCATGGGAGTCTGCCACTGCATTAACCTGGATCCAAACCACTCTTGTCACAGTCAGCAGGATAGAGCAAAGCCTTCAGTATATCCTATATTGATGAGATCAACAATATTAGTCACAATATTGATCTGATCAGACAATCATCACATATAGCACCATTTCTATTAGACACATTCCCATGTGTAGCTCCTTCGCCCTCACACTTGCCAACCAAGCCTAAGCCCTATTTTTCCTCAAAGCTGGCCTTTGCACTGGCAACATACCCTTTATCATTTATCATCAAAGCATCTTCTAGAAAATGCTTGTTCCATCCTTAAGACCATCAGCACGTCAACAAAGGCACCACTCCCTCTGCCCTTAATAAAAAGCTATTTCTAACCTCCCAAACAAAAGTCTCAGCCAAAAATGTGAGCAAGTACCTCCCCATCCCCCAACTATCATTTTTAGGTTGTTCCTACCAAACAGCACAGGCTGTCTGCTTGTAAAAGACCTAACGTTGGCTACCAAAACCTTACAGGTGCTTACAGTCTGCCTATCGCTTACCATTGGTTGGCATTATTGTCACTCTCACCTGCTTGGTTCTTATTCAGAGGTTGTACATCTTCTGTTTGTCCCTCGGCTGGACTATGGTCTCTTTATCGTGCTTTTGACTGGATGACGTGTGTAGTTCCAAGTAAATGCCCTACAGCCCCTCCATTCTAGTTTTGAATATATTTTTGAGGACAAAAGTGGTTTCACGCATTTACACTGCCTTTTTTTATTTTTTATTATTGATTTAGGAGGCATCTGCCACCTTTGATCGGCCAATAAAAAAATAAAATAAAGGGTACCCACACCTGTGATACATACACATGCCACAGAATGATTCAACTGCCATCAGCAGAAATATCATTGCTCCTCTTTTTCTTTTGCGATACTAAACAGCATCAGCAAAAAATATTACAGATGCAGTTCACCATTGGAAAAAAAAAACACTGGGAAAGTGAGTAGGTCCCAAAGGCAAGACCTATTGTCTTTGCCAATGCTTGTTTGTAAAGCTACTTAATTAGCTGTTGACTACCTGCAGTGTCACATAGGCAAGATCAACTTGTTAGTATTCCGCTAATCAGGTCTCACCCTAGCATGAAATCCATCCGCATCCAAGGTCTTGACAATGCATTGTGAACAATTGACTAAGAAGATCCTTGACTTGACATTCTACTCAACCTGATTGGAACATTTGACCATTTTGATCACCAAGAACACCTCTCCACCATTTTCTTGAACACAGGAGATGATGTTGGATACTGATTTGCTTGTTTCCTGGGCAACAGCCTCCTGTTTGTCCAGATGGAATCCTGCAGTTCCCCTCTGTTCATAACAGGCGGACAATGTGCTGACTAGCGCCAACGCAGGCACCCTTGCACCATGGTGCAAGGGTGCCTGCGTTGTAAGCAGGTTTGTTTTTGTGCAGGAAGGAACACCTTCCTGCACAAGAACAATCCCTAAGGCATTTTCCTCTTTCTATGTGTGCTGCAGAATGTAAAATACATAGAAAGAGGAAGTAACAAGGAGAAATAAAGAGATTTCTCCTCATTAAGCCTCACCTGGGGAGTCATAGCATTTTGACGCATTCCCAGGTCTACCACTAATGGTAAATCTGAGAATGTGCCAAAATCTATGGGTGGATGCGTGGAACAACCACGCTCCACCCATGGAACGCCTCCCTGAGGCAGAGTAATGCAATGCAGCAATTTGCGCTGCGTTTCTCTACTTTGGATATATCAAGCCACGCAGAGCCACGCAAAGCCACACAAGGTGGCCTCGCGTAGGTCGATAAACTAAAATTAAGAGTTGTGTTACTTTTGCGCCCTGTTCCGTGACGATAGGATTACGCAACTCTTTCATAAATACGCCACTTCCTGTTTCACTGCCCTTTTTGGAATTCTCCTCCACTTGTTTATCCAGCATCGATGTGAAAGTTTTAGGTTTTACTTGGTTATTGATGTATGGCGCTGGTCATGAAACGTTTTTGTGCACCTAAATAAGTTTCATGTGCAGAAACTTTCCAATACATTTGGCATCTTACTGTATGTTTATTTGCATTTAATTGTATTTTCGCTTAATTAAACATAGTGCAAATAGTTAAGTGAATAAATAAGTAGTATCTTTGGCCATATATTTTCTGGCTGTTCCAAATTCGTGATTGAAAATGTCCCTGGTGAGTTGTACTTCAGCCATGCAAGGGGCAATGAACCTAAAAAGAACCAATTTCTTCTTTCTTTTTATTTGGTTCAAAATAACACATGTGATCTCCAGGTCAGGCATTTCCTGTTAGGAAAAAATCTGCCTGTATTAAATGATTCTGGCTGCTCCCCAGGGCTCTCACCACCCCCGGACATATCTGGAGTGGAGAATACCAGACACGCTTCCTGTCAGCTTTTTTAGAAGTCTGGTGAAGAAAACAAAAATTACACGCAGTTTATACGCGCACGTAAAATATAACGAAGGGCACTCCTGAAAAACATAAGCAGTCTCTTCCGTTCTACCTCATCCAGCCATTTTATTCTACTACGTGAATGTGAAACTGTTCCTAGTCTGTGACGTATCACGTGTAAAGATGAAAACCTCGCCACCCCCTGAGCTTTTACTTTCCCCAGAAAATAAACGAATGGGCGCTGGGCTTCGACCGATTTCCTGCGCGCGGCGTATAGAGAGGGGCTTCTGCAGCCTTGGAAGACCTGTTTTTGATGGCGTGTGGATGATTTTGCCTCTGAATGTCTTTTAAAACCCAAGGGGGGGGGGGGGGGCTTTGGGGCTCTGGGAGGGGCTTTTTTTTGCTGCATTCCTGTTTGTTGTTGCAGCGAGCAGGAGTTGAAAGAACGTCTGTCAAGTTTATTTTCGTTGGTCTTAAATGTAGAACATCTGTCAGAGCCATCACAAGCAGCCCATTGGCGGAGATAACTGCAAAATGCACACTGATGAATTGCGGGACTTTTATTTGAGTCTCTCAAAGAAACCCAGGTAATTATTTTATTTATTTATTTTGAAGGGTTTATATAGCGCTGGCTAGACCCAGAGGTATCAGAGCGCTTTACAAGATGAGGATAGTATAAGGCACATAGGGTATAAAAGCATATGAAAGGTAGCGCAACAAAAATTTACAAAGTACAGACAACATGAGCATTATACAAAACCAGATAAATAAACAGGGGCAGGAGCTATACATTTAAGTAATTAGGTAAATGGTGAAACAGGAGAACAGGGTATATAATTACTGAGCAAATATAGTGTGATAGATAAGAAATTAGGAGTAGGACAGAGGTTAGGAACCCCAATAATAATTGAGGAGGTGGGTTTTGAGGTCTTTTTTGAAACTAGAATAGGAGGGATTACAGCGCAGGTTTTTTGGGAGGGCATTCCAGATAATAGGGACATTGCCAGAGAAGGAGCGAGATTGTGTGGCTTTCTTTTCATGCAGAGGTGGGATTAGGTGTAGGGTGTTGGTGCTTCTCAGAGGTCGAGTGGAGCCCGCAGAGTGGACTTTCTTTGAGAGGTAATGCGGAGTGTTTTGGTGGAGGACTTTATGAGTAATGCAGGCGGTTTTGTAGGCAGATCTGCCTTCGATAGGGAGCCATTTAAGAGATTTGAGAGCCGGGGATATATGATCGAAGCGTTTGCAGTCCGTGATGAGCCTGGCAGCAAGGTTGAGCACAGCTTTGATTGGAGCTAGGTGTACTTTGGGGATTCCATTAAGGATGGCATTACCATAATCAATACGTGACAGAACAAGCGACTGAACTACGAGTTTGAAATCATCGGAGGGTATGAATGGTTTCATTTTCTTGAGGTGACGGAGAGTGAAGAGGGCTCCTTTGGCTGAGTTTTTGATGTGAACATTAAGGGATAGGGTGTTGTCGATAGTGATGCCAAGAGATTTGACGGAGTTGGACAGGGTGAGTGAGCAATTGAGTGCATTGAGGTCAGGGATCCATGATTGAACGGGTAGAGGGTTATTTTTGGGGGAGAAGAGAATGATTTCGGTTTTGTTAGGGTTGAGTTTGAGATGATTGGAATGGAACCAGTTTTGGATCTTGGTAAGGGTGTTGTTCAGGTGTAAGATGTCAGCATGAGTTTTAATCTTGTAATAGATTTGGGTGTCATCGGCGTAGAGGTGGTAATTTATGCGTGCTTGGTTAAGAATGAGGGTGAGGGGTTCCATAAAGAGGTTAAAGAGGGAGGGAGAGAAAATAGATCCTTGAGGGACTCCAAGGGAGACAGGAGTGGGGGTAGAGAGACAGTTTTGAATTTTGATTTGCTGAGTACGGTGTTGTAGATAAGAGATGAACCATTTGTAGGCGGTGCCATTAAGGCCGAAACGGGTCCTAAGCACATTAAGTAGGGCTGAATGGTTGACTGTATCGAATGCTGCGGAGAGATCAAGAAGGATAAGAAGGCAGGTCTCGCCATTGTCAAGTGATTGATGGATGTCATCAGTGACATTGAGCATTGCCGTTTCGGTGCTGCAGCCTTTTCTGAAGTCAGATTGAAAGGGGTCGAGAAGGTTGACATTTTCTATGTGTTTGTCAAGTTGTAGTAGGACACATTTTTCAAGTACCTTTGAGAGAAGGGGGAGGTTAGTGATGGGGCGGAGATTATTTAGGTCATTGGGGTCAGCATTGGGGTTTTTGATTATGGGCGAGATTTGACCAAGCTGAAGGGAGGAGGGGACACAGCCCGTGGAGAGAGAGGTGCTGATGATTTTGGTACAGAATGGTGTGATGATGTGCTTAAGGGCAGGGACAAGGTTGGAGGGTATTGGGTCTTTTGTGTGGGAGGACGGTTTTAGATTGCCAATTATATTGAGGACTTCAAGCTCCGTGACGGGGAGAAAGTTGAGCAAGGAGGCATTGTTCTTAAGTTGAGATTTAGGGGAGTTGGTTACTGGAGATATGGAAGGTGAGAGGCCTGTGGAGTGGTGGGGGGCTATGGAAATGGGCAGGAGAGGGGGCTCGCTGGGGAGCGGTAGGATAGAGGGCAGAGAAGAGAGTGTCGTCTGGAAGGGGGGATGTGGAGTAGGCATTAGAGGTGAGGACAGGATTGGATTGGGAGTTGGAGGATAGTTGTGTGGGAAGGAAGGATTGGTCAATTTTGGCAATTTTTTCCAAGAAGAAGTGGGCAATTTCTTCACATCTGTCTGATGAGGCTGTAATATTTGGAGGTGCGGGGGAAGTTTGGTTTCGGATGATTTT
Source organism: Triturus cristatus (assembly GCF_964204655.1). Lineage (NCBI taxonomy): Eukaryota > Metazoa > Chordata > Amphibia > Caudata > Salamandridae > Triturus > Triturus cristatus. The sequence goes on along the minus strand of NC_140589.1, from coordinate 1,233,051,703 downwards.
GAAGAGTTCCCTGGGTCTGTTTTTGGCACGGTCAAGTTGAGTGCGAAGAAAGATGCCTTTTCCTTGAGTATGTGTTTTTTGTAAGTGGATCTGGCATGTCTGAGAAGTGCAAGATGGGAGGGTGAGGGATGGTGTCTCCAGGTTCTTTCTGACAGTCTGAGTGCCCGTCTCTCATTATTTATCTCTGTATTAAACCAAGAGTTTGAGGGGGTGTTTCTTTGGTTTTTGAGTTTAGGCGGGGCTAGTTGGTCAAGAATATCTGTAACAGTATTGTTAAATAGTTCAGTGAGCTCATTCGCATTTTGGGAGAGGGGAATGAGAAGAAGTTGAGCTTGGAGTTTCAATTGTAGAACTCCTGGGACGGATGCCTTTTAGGTTTCTGGTCAATTTCTTAGGTCTGGTAATTTTAGGTGCAGGGAGGTTTGCTGAGGTAGCAATGGTGAAGAGTATAAGGTGATGGTCGGACCAGTCAGTGGGGATGATATTGGTAACGGAAGTCAGATCATCGTTGGACAAAATGACGTCAAGTGTGGATCCTTTAGTGTGAGTTGGAGATTGGCAGAGTTGTTTGAGTTAGTTGATTTCAAGAAGTGTAGTGAGGAGGGAGATGGTGGGGTCATTGGTATCATTCCAATGGAGGTTAAGATCCCCAAGAAAGAGATTTTTTGAGTTGGATAATGCTGATTGCGCCAGTAGATCAGATAAGTTCTCAATGAAGGGCTGTGGTGGTCCTGGGGGGCGATAGATGTTGTGTAGACGAGTTGGACGGGAGTTTTGAGTCAACAGTTCTGCTTCCAGGTACTCGCATGAGGAGTAGCCTGGGTTAGTGATAAGGCAAATCTGAAGTTCCGTTTTGAAGATAATGGCTAGCCCTCCCCCAACTCTGTTAGGTCTGTCTTTTCTAAGAATAGAGTATCCCAGGGGGGGAGAGAAGGTCAAGTATGCTCGTTGAGTAGTCATTTAGCCAGGTTTCAGTGAGGAATGCAATATCAATGGATTCACTCAGGATGGTTTCCGAGATTTCCGTGGCGTGTAGGACCGCGGAGCGACAGTTAACTAGCATGCATTTCAGTGGTGTGGGGTTGGGTATGGAGGGTGGGCAAGAGTGGATCAGCGAAAGTTGAGGTGGTGGTCTGGGGGAAGCGGGGGAGGAGGGGGTTCTGTTTGTCCCTATGATAACAGGGATGGGGGCATAAGGGAGTGGACGGTTGGTGGTTGGCAGATTAGTAAGGTAGGAGTTACATAGGTCGGCGAGGTCGGACGGGGAGAGATGGTTCGAGGTGCGGAGAGGTCTATGCTTACAGCATCGGAGAGGGAGTGATCTCCAAAGGTTGTGTTTGTTATTGGGGATGTTTGAGGGAGGGAGGATGGTGGTTTTATGGTGAGGGAGGGTTCTGGAGCGGTGGGCAAAGAAGTCTTTTCTGAGTCGGGCAAATTCAGTAGTTAAATTAGATAGGTCACATTCAATGTTGTGTAGGATCTGGGCAATTGAGGAGAGGGGAGGTATAGGGAGTGCGTGGTCTGAGTTATTTGCAGAGGGTGGACTAATGTGAGATGGGGGAGATGTGGTAGATGGTGTGGGGTGAGCGGTGACGGGGCTGGGAGGAGTGAGGGGATCGGAAGTTAAAGTAGGTAGGACGAGTACAGTGTTGTGTAGGCTTGGGGTAGTCTGGGTACAGGGAAGTAATGAAGGGGCGTGGGAGGTGGGAGGAGAATGGTCTGGGGATAGGGAGTGGTCGTGATTAGTTGCGGATGGAGGCCTACTGTGTGAGGGGGGAGATAGGGTAGTAGGTATGGAGTGATGGCTGGCGGATCTGTTAAGTGAGAGTGGAGGGGTTAGGTTAAACAGGGGGCAGAAATCTGGGAGAGTGTGGGGTCGAAAAATCGGGGGCAAGATAAGGAGGTAGTGTTAAGCAAGAGAGGAATAAAATCAGGAGCAGATTTGATAGCAAAACAGAATTACATCATTGATGTTCAGTAGGGTAGAAAAGGTAAAACAAGCACGGTAGATATGATGAATCAAGCAAGGGGGGCAAATAGGTGAGGAAATACAGTCAGGCGCAGATAAGGTAGTAAAAGCAGATTCCAGTGCACATATGGATCACATTAAATAGGTAAACAAACACGATAGAATATGGGAGTAGGATAACCAAGGGAGGAATTAAAAATCAAGAGCAGATTAGGTAGCAAAACAGATTACATCGTAAAATTGGAGCAAATTAAATAGGTAAACAAACACAAACCTCAAAAAGCAAAAGAAAAAATCCAAAAAACAATAGTCTGTGGGGGAGCAATTATATTAATCTTAATATTATAATATTATATCATATTTAGCAATGTGAAGCAAGTAGCTTGGTTTGAAAGGCTCGATTTCCAGGGTTTACTCAGGATTTACACCGATGGCGATCCCAAACCTCCGGGGCCCAACCATTCAATAAGCATAGAAAAACAAGATGAGGAAGAAAACAATGGCTGATGTCCAGTCGGCCCCTCTGCTCACCTTTTGTGGGCCACACATGGCGTCAACCTGAAATCGCCTGACCGGCGCCATTTTGAAGATAGGCGACATCAACCAATAGGGACAGACAAATATAGGGTGGCCATGAATAGTTAAAGTCTTCTGTTTATTTGAGATCCCTGTAGAAGGTTCCTTGTTTGGCGTGTTGCTAGATTCCTTGCAGGTTTCTTGGTGTTCTGCGCACCCTTCTAGGTCACGCTATTGCCCCCCTGTCCGCTGCGATGGCGTCGGTGCAGTTCTTAGTTGCTCCTCTCCCTCCGCTGGTGGATTCCTTGGAGTTGGATGTGCTGCTCTGGTAGACTGCTAGTGCCTGCTTGATGTGGGGCTGCTATGCTCTTGTTTGCAGATGGTGCACAGGAGCTTCTCCCTGTTCACAATGGCCGTTCCTTTCCCCCTTTGTGCGCTGTTGTGTGCCTCTCTGTATATTCCTTGCGCTCTGTGGTCCCACTCTCTTCTTTTCAGTACTGAGCCCGGCTCCCCCGCTCTCTATGCTTCTTCTCCCTGGGGCCAATTATGTCTCGAGTACAGGACAGCGCTATTTGTGTCCGGTTGTGTGGCCTTTCTTTTGTGCTTGATTCTGTGCCTGTGGTTTGCACCCCTTTGCACTTGTTGCGGTTCCTCTCTTGGCAGTTTTGGGAGGTGGGGGGGAGGCGGGGTTATTGGAGGCTGCCACTCTCCTACCATGGTACCTCGTAGTAATTACTCATAGCACTCGTCCCGGTGCTCTCTGCGGGCCCTCGATCCTCCACCTCCTAGTGCCGCTCTCACTGGAAATTAGGTAATTGGGCTGGTGGTGGGGGGTGGAGTATGTGGCTGCCCGCGGTCCACACAGGGGTCCCTAATAGGAGGGCAGCCGCCATAGTGCCACATGAGGGCACACGATACAGCCTAGTGCTGAGGGACCCCCTCTGGGTCCGCACTCCCCGCCTCATTTCCCCGGGCACGTGTGAGCGAGGAGATAGGTATAAGTACCTCTCCCGCCCACCTGGCGTCCTCTTTTGGCCGCTACCCTTCACGCCATTTGGAAGTGTCTTTGGCCGGGTCGGGAGCTGCGAGCTATATGTGCAGTGAGTTTCCCCTTCCCCCACCCCTCTGTGCGGGACACCTTGTTGCTCTCGGCCGGAGTGGGGGGGGCAGCTCCTCCTGGACCTGTGTGTGGCATGCCTCCGCCCCAGCGATTAGTAGTGGAGGGGTGGCGCATTAAATTGAACTGTTGGGGCCACAAGAGTGCGCGGGCTCACGCATGGCCTTTAAGGGAGAAGGACATGTGTTTGACGGCCCCCCGGGGTGTTTTGAAGCGAAAGACTCACTGGTAGTCAACGTGGTAAATTAGGTGAGTGCGATTGTTTCACACCACGTCCACCAAAAATTTTCCACTGTTTTGTATTGCAACGGCTGCAAACCTTCACCCGGAATTCAAACCTGGTGTTTGCAAGCGTTGTGTGTTCATTTGCCTCGTCTGATTTGCGAGTCTGACTTCACCGCCATTTTAGGCCACGGTGAGTCTGGGTGGGAGGATAGTAAAACCCCACCCTCCCAACGCCGTGATTACGAGGGTGCTGGGGGCTCTGTCCCAACCTACATGACCGGGTGGGGTGCAGGGTTACAGTGGTTCACCTAAGCTCTGCGTTTTCGCCGACCGGAGCTTCCCCCGAGCTCTGGATAGCTCCGCGGGTAGAGCTGTGGATGGTAATGGAGTAGTTTGGTTCTCCAGACTCCGGTTGGGGCGGTGGGGCGGTTTCGGCAGCGGGGGTAAATTAAGCAGCATGCGGGTTGGTGTTTGAGGTGGGGGCTGGGCACCCCTCCGGATCTGCTGCTCCTACCTCCTGGCGGTGTCTGCTTGGGGGAAGGGCTGCCTCTGATTCCAGGTGAGCATGCCTCGGCATGGAGAGCATGCGGCCCAGGGCGGTGTCCCGCTGCGGCTCCATAGCTTCAAGCGCCCTGGCATGGTGCAGCTGCTGCGCATGTGAGCGCTTGCAGCTCACCCAGTCGTGTCGGGTGTTAGCGGGGGCTTTGCTGAGCAGAGACGAGTTTGTGTTGCGTGTTTGTTTTCCCGGCACTGACTTCTAGGTGCGAGCCTCCAAGTAGGTCCCAGCCAGGATGAGTCTCCACGGAAAGGAGGGCTGTTGGCCCCTTTGAGTTAGGCCTTTATGTTGGGCGCCTTGCTGAGGGTACCGACAGCAGAGGGTTTGCACGCTGCTGAAGATGTCTGGCGTTGGCAGGAGTCACTGGGGGGCCAGATCAGGGTCATTCACAGCTGCGGTGGGAGCGACTGGATCCCCACACTTCCTGCACCGCTCGCGCTGCCACCTATTAGGAACAGAATCAGCACATATCGGGCTGTGGTGTGAACAAAGGTTTTGGCAGCAACCCAAGAGGTTAGAACACAAAATCACACAAGTGAAGATATATGTGCAGTTGCCGGAAGCGTAAATAACACAATCACCCTGGGAAAAGAATAGGATGTGGTGATACGGGTGATCCTGGGGTCCCCCTTGGTGGGCGGTAGAGTGAGTTTGGGGTCTCCCAGTGAGACAGAATTTCGGTTGGGGCGCGGGTATGCCTGCAGGTATGATGGAGTGGGCAAGGTGGCTGCAGGGAAGAAAAGGAAGAAAAACTACTATTGGTTATAATTCTCGGGTGCTCTCGGAAGGAAGTACGCGTCCAGGTGCAAAATGGTTCTTTTTTTAGTTCTCACCTAAACACATATTGTTTTCTAGCAGTGTGCTCAGAGGCCGCTCATTGCTTACCATTGGCTGGCACTCTCATTTGCTCGCTTATTGATCAGCTGTCATAGGCTTCCTTCCTCACTGTGTGTTTGCTCCTCCCTTGGAGCATGGGCACATTACGTGTGTCCTTTTTAGCCTCTACATTTTTCTTTGTGTTCAAGCACACTACTAGAGTGCAACTTTTTGTCCGGCTCCCTCATGTACCTATCCCCATCTGTGTTCCGGGGTTCGTGGCACACTATTCCCTCTGTAGTCCGTGTTGCCCATGCACATCCTTCCTCCCCCACATTGCCTCTTACTCCGCCCTCCCTCCCGTCATCAATAAAAAAGATGGCATGTGCTATTTTAATTTTTTTTAAACTTTCCGACAGGTACAACATGGCTTAAAAACATTGACAAATCCAATACCTTGTGTTGGCTTTCCCAATGTTCTTTCTGCTGGACACAATACTCAAGTAAGACACTCTGTGCACTTGAATAAGGAAGACATTTCTGCTCAGCCGATGACTGTCAACTTGTCCAACTCTTAGTCCTAGCCTCTCTCATTCGCAAGCATCACCTACATCATATTTTCTATGCTGCAGCAAGGTGCCAGAACAACAGCACACAATTACACTGCAGGAAACAACACAGGACACATACTCCTTATGCACCCAAAGCAGTGCTACAGATACAAAAGAAATCTATTTTCACACAAGTGGTCCCAAACAAGTTTAGAGACCACGGGCCAGACGTGCGACCATTCCGTTTTACAGGTCGTAAATTGGAATTATTTTTTTTTTCTGACCCGCAAAACAGAATGGTCGTACATCCGGCCCCAGATGTACGACCATTCCATTTTGATGGTCGCAAATTGGAACTTTTTGCAACTCACAAAAAGGAATATACTAATGTGTCTCAGACATATTTAGAAATTCCCAATGGGGTCGCAAATGACCTGCCTCATCAAAATTCATGAGGCAGGTCACAATTTGTGACCAATTGGGAATGAGTTACAATCACAGGGATGGTGGACTGCTAGGAACAGTAGACCACCATGTCTGTGTTTGCTTTTTAAATTAAGCAACGTTTTTTTCTGCAAATGCAGCACATTTTCCTTAAAGGAAAATGGGATGTGTTTAAAAGAAAAAAAACAAGTTTCTTTTAATTTTTTAAGGGTAGCAGTAGTACGTTGGACCACTGTCTGTTCATAACAAATATTTTCGCTACACGAAAGGGAAGGAGTCCCCTGAGGACCCCTTCCCGTTTGCGACTGACTTACCATCAGTTTGAGATTGGTGGTAACTACGAATATTTTGTGACCACATTTGTGTTTGCAAAACAATTAAGATTTTCCTGGTGTCAGAAATGCTAGATTTTATTAAAGACACAGAGGCTAATAATATGCAGTCTTTTCTTACTGTTAACAGATGATTTCATAAAAGAACAACCAATAGGACATCGAGTTTAGCCAAATAATTATCCTGACTGAGAACAGCAAAACCTCTTTTCTTGAAGCGAGTTAATCCAAATGAGGTAATGAAAGAAAGATTACCACTGTAGTAAAAGAAAAAAAGAACAGTAAAAAAACCTGCCAGGTATAAGAACATCACCAAGGCAGAGTCCCATGGGAATAGAAGAATGATTCATGTGGAATTGATTCAAAATCTTTCGAAGGAGAAAGTCCAGGAAGATCATGTGGAGGGGGAACACCAGTAGAGGGCGTCGGAACTGCAGAAAAACCAACAAGGTGGGTTAAAACTAGTGGTGGGATAGTACTCGCCTCCGTGTCTTTAAAAAAATCTAGCCTTTCAGACACCAAGGCTAGGAAAATCTCAATTTTATTACAAGACCGGAGAATCAGATACATGAGCAATATGTTTACAATAAAAGGTTTTGAATGTATTAACGTTTGACCATTCTTCAGATTTGAGGAAGTCGTGCAAACCTGCACCAGCTTAGAAGGCCCGAGAAGCCATCGCTCATCTGGCCGAATGGGCATGAAAGTAGGAAATATTAGTCCCAGCCAAGGATATGATCCACTTATCCCAGCGGGCTAAAGAGGGGGAAGAAACAGGCTTATGAGGTTTCTAATAGAGATTAATACCTGAGGACCTCAAATCTGCAGTTTGTGAAATATATGATTTTAGGCAATTTCCAACACATAGATTAGTCTGGGAAGGGAAAAAGAGGTAATGAGCTGTAGTCAAATTGGTCTCGGTAAGTCTATGAACCTGAAAAGTAACACCATGAAGAGAATATTGAAAAGAGGACACAGCCAGAGCTCTAATATCAGAAACACGTTTCAGAGATATTAAACACAATAACATTGTTAATTTTGCTTATAAATGTTTAAGAGAAAGAGACTTATTATCTTGCCATGCAACAAACAAATTCAATACCAAATAGACATCCCATCAAGTCATGTACTCAGGTAAAGGAGGATTTACATAACATACTCTCTTTAACAGACGGCAAACTAAAGGGTGTTCTCCAATGGGCCTTTAATCAACTCGAATATGTTCAGCAGAAATGGCTGACCTATAGGTGTTGATTGTACGATTATAGGTTTTGCCTTGCGAAGCAAGAGAAGCAAAAAAATTGACTACAGATGTTACATTCGCTGAAACAAGATCTGAATTCCTGACCAAACACCAGTTATTCCAGGCCAACTGGGCTGGTTTATAGAGCTTGAACGTGCCAGGGGCCCAAGATTATTAAATGAGGAGGATAGCTTCTTGCGAAATTCCTGCGGAGCTCCAGGAAGGTCCGAAATTCTCCAAGCAATGAGAAAGAGGCTATTCCTGCAGAATCATGTTGTGTTGAAGACCCTGGGGATTGAGTAAGAGATTGGGAAAATGAGAAAGCCAAACTGGGAAATCCGATGACTGCTCCAACAGAGTTGGAAACCAGGATTGAGATTTCCAAAAGCGAGTTATTAGAACCAGAGAAGAATGTTTTCTGCGAGCTTGAGCTAGAACTCAGGCAATTAGAAGAAAAGGAGTGAAGGCATAGAGAAGAGAAGGGGGCCAAGATTGAAGAAAGGCATCTTTTGCAAGAGCGTGTGGATCTGGTCTCCAACTGAAAAAGACAGAGGGGCCGATTTGTAGAACTAATCTGAGATAAAATCCTAAATTTACTACTTTTGGTATTCACAGAAGGCATTTAGTACTAGTAAAGCTAGGACTCCTAACTTTACTACTAGGGTGCAGCAGGCCCAAATGGTATACCAACTGCTCTCTTTAAGGAAGAGCCTGCTTACTGGGCAGTTTATCTCACACCACTTTTTAAGGAGCTGTTTCTGACAAATAAAATCCCAGAATCATGGAGAGAAGCACTTTTCAACCAATCTTTAAAGGTGGAAATCAGTCACTGCCCAGCAACTACAGACTCATCCGTTTAACAGATGTTGAAGCTAAGCCATATGCTACCTGTCTGCTAAAACATCTCAAAAAATGGTCAGACGACACAGAACTGATACCTCGGTCTCAAACCGGATTCAGGGTAGGGGCAGGCACACTGACTAATCTTTCAGCTATAACGCTACTAATCGCAAATGCCAAACATCAGAACAAGCGAATGTTTCCATGCATTGTGGACTTAAGTCAGCTTTCGATTGTGTGCTCCGAAAACACTTATGGAGGAAACTGGTGACGTGGGGCATTCCAAACAACGTACTGATCGCCATCAAAGAACTGTACACTGATACCTGGACCTCAGGTGAAAATAGTTGCTGGTAGTTGTGTAACAAAGAAAATAGGTATCCACAACGGATTTAAACAGGGGTGCGTGTCGGCCCCAAGCCTCTTTAATCTGTATCTAGCTGATCTTGAAGAAGCACTTACTGGAGTAAACAGCCGTCCACCTACGTTAGCCAAAGAGGAAATTAGGTGCTTGCAGTATGCTGACGACATAGTGCTTTTCAGCCAAACCCCAATAGGGCTACAACGCAGCATGAGTACACTAGCAAATTATATGGATCAGCATGGATTGGAATTACATTTATCCAAAACAAAGGTAGTGCGGTCAGTGGATGCCAAATACAAAAAACATTTGTGGTATTTGGACGGAAAAAAGGTTGTGGTCGTTGCTTCATACAAAAATCTGGGGTTTAAAATCGAGAGAAAACTGAGTTATAAGCATAAGCTTCTAGCAATGAGAGCTAAAGCCCAAAATCTTATCTATGGCTTCAATTGATTAAAAACGAAATTAAGCTGTCCATCTTACAGCCAGCTATTATCCGTTATGTCTGCACAGTTAATGCCTTCTGTCACATATGGTAGTGAAATTATGATGGGTCGTGAAACCTCAATCCTAAATAGTAAAAATGTCTTCCTCATACCACAAGCAGCATCACCGGCTCAAGTCTGTTTAGAGTTTGATTTGACCAATCAAATACATTGGAGTAAAAGGTCTTTGATTAAACTATGTGGAAGGGTTAGAGCAGCCAAAATTGATTCTATTGAGAATTTGTGCTGGAAAGAAATAGAAGCTCAGAGGGAGAAGAAAATACAAGGTTCCTGGGGCTGTTACTTAGCACAAGTTATTGAGGATCTTTGTGTTCAAGAAATTTGGAACTCACGCATGGGGACACAGGCCCTTAACAAAGCATTAAATCGGTCAACAAAAATCCTGTCTAACATAACAGATGAAACCAGCTTATTGCAAAGTCGGCATGCCTGGACCGTGATTAATTCATATGGCACCAGGAAACCGCAGGTTTATTTATCAGCACATTTCTCAAAACTTTTAAAGAACCAATTTATGAATGTACTCTTTGGTATGTGGGAAACAAAGTATTTGATTCCCTCCTGGAAAGACCATTACCAAAATCAAGACAGCAGATCGTGCAATTACAAACATGAATCCCTATCACTTATTCTCTGTGCATGTCCGAAGTTATTAAAAGAAAGAAAGATACTTTTGAAAGAAATATTCATTAATATGAACATACAAACATGCAGGAAAGCTGTAACCACCTGGTTAGGTGTGTCTTCGATTCCGCTGGTCTGCAGGGGGGTTAAATTCATAAATTTGTATCTAAAGGAATTAGGAAGAATTGCAGAAGAAATTCAAATAATTTAATATACAGTTTTATGATGATTATGGTCTTTAAGATGAGGATGATGTTAGGGTGCAGCACATTTTGGACAATATAATCGGGTCTTTCATTTTACGAAGTGTAGAATAATGAATGAAGATTGTATTGTTTTTATAAATGCTCCTTTTTTACATATAGGATGCTTTAAGTAATGTAAATGATATTATATAGTGTAATGGTTTTAAAAGACAGAACATTTGAATAAATTTAACTTGACTTGAACTTTACTACTACTAAATGCCTTTTGTGAATACTGAAAGTCGTAAATGTAGGATTTTGACTCAGTTTAGTAGTAGTAAAGTTAGGGGTCCTAACTGTACTAATACTAAATGCCTTCTGTGAATTCCAAAAGTAGTAAGTTTAGGATTTTATCTCAGATTAGTTCTGCGAATCGGCCCCTCTGTCTTTTTCAGTTGGGGACCAGATCCACAAGCACTTGCAACAGACTCCTTTCTTCAATCTTGGCCCCCTTCTCTTCTCTATGCCTTCCCTCCTTTTCTTCTAATTGCCTGAGTTCTAGCTCAAGCTCGTAGACAACATTCTTCTCTGGTTCTAATAACTCCCTTTTGGAAATCTCAAGGGAGTTGAGCTAGGAAGCAGCAAGATCTATTGACATAGTGCCAAAGATGGAAATAAGATGATTGAATACTGAAGGATGAAGTTGACGATCACTCGAGTCAAGTAGATGTCTGGAATACCAATCTACCGCTACATTCAGATTTCCTGGTAGATAGACAGTTCTGACTGATATTTGATGTTGAAGACAATATTCTGAAAGACGCTTGGCAAGATCTGCCAAAATCTTGGACCTTGTTCCACCAAGATGATTTTTATATCGTACCACTATCAGATTGTCTATGCATAATAAAATCACACATTTTGCTTTGTGTTTTGTAAAGGACTGGATGGCAAAGGAACCTGCAAGCATCTCTACACTGTTTATGTGTAATGACTACAGAGGAGACCATGTACCTCCAGTCGAGAATTGACCACATCTTGCGCCCCATCCTGTCCTATTTTCATCACATTCTAAGATAAGATCTGGGACGGCAGAGAAAATAGTTCTGCCGTTCCAAGCGTCTAAGTGGGTCAGCCACCAAAGAAGTTCTTCTTTGTACTCTGGAGCTAAAGAAACGGGACCTGAATAGGCGAGACCTCTGTGAAGATGATGAATCTTTTCTGTGAAGATGATGAATCTTTAATCTCTGAAGGGCCCGATAGTGTGGAGGACTCAGAAAGATTGCTTGAATTGAGGAAGCCAGGAGACCCACCAGACAGACTAATGACCTGAGAGAGAATTGGGAGAGAAAGAGAGAGAGTGTGACCAATCTCTTTTTTGATAAGATTTACCATTTGGAGAGGCAGTTGTAGAACAGATCGAGAGGTATCTATTAGGAAACTGAGAAATTCTAATTGCCGGAAAGGAGTTAACTCTGATTTTGGAACATTGATGATAAAGCTAAGTCGAAGGAGTAAGTCCTGACAAAACTGTAAGTGGGTTAACAGAATGTCCCTGTTCTGAGCCATCATCAAAAAGTCGTGGAGATAGACAAAGAGTCTGACGAAGGAAACTATGAGTTTGAAGGTCTTGATGAAACTCCAAGGAGCTGACGAAAGACCAAAAGGGACAGTTTTGAAGTGGGAGAACGAGGTTCCCCATTGGAACTAAAGAAACTTCCTGTGAGAAGGATGATTTGGAATAGAGAGGTAAGTATCTTGTAGATCCAACTTGACTATGCAGTCTTCCTTGAGAAGGATATCTCTGAGATGAAGAATGGTCTCCATTTTGAAATGATGATAGACAACGAAATTGTTATAAACTTTTAAATTTAAGACTAGGTGAAATGTTTTCTTTTTCTTCTGCACCAAAAGATGGTGCTGAGAAAACATGATGGATCGAAATCTCTCTGTTCTATAGCCTGCTTGGTTTGCAGAGAAGCGATCTCATCCTGAATTAAGAGTGATTGTTGTTGAGTAAAAAGAAAAAGAAGGGGAGGATGGAATTGGATTGGGTTTTGATACAGCTCTTTAAGATAACCATACCTGTCTGGATCACCCAGAGATCTGAAGTTAGAGACAACCAAGCATTTAGACAAAATGCTAATCTGCCTCCTAGGGGAGGAAGACCAGAATTCGAAGGGCTTACCTGAATATTGGTCTCTTTTATTCCTGTATCCCCTGCAGCAGAAGCCTCAGGAGCGGCGGGGATAAAACTGGTGTTTGAATCCAGTGTAGGTGCCAACTTGAGACTGATGGTTGAAGGATTCTCTGGAGAGGGATTAACATCTTGTGTTGAAACAGCCAGCAAAGCAATCCCAGCCTCTGCCGGCCCTGGCGATAACCCGAGTAGAGAACATTTTATTTAGAGAAAGTTGGGCCATGTCGATTGTGGCAAAAGTAGAAACATATTTGCCTAGTTCCTTAATGAAGGCGTCTCCAAATAAAAGGCCATTAGCCAGAGTTTGGGATCAATCTTCAGAAGAAGACTTTTTCCCCCTTTCCTGAGAAATGTGGGCACTGGCCTTACCCAAAATGCATATGGCCCTTTGAACCCAGTTAGATAAAGTATCAGGATCCAGAGTCCCCTCCGTTTTTGCTTCTTTATCTAAATCCAAAATCCTGGTGACCCATCATATCAAATATATGGTCTAGGCAATTGGACCAGGCTCTGTCAACACCCTTCTTAGGGTTTTTGCCAAATTTGGTGAAAGACATGAGCATATCGGGGTGAATAACAGGAGTGGAAGTGACATTATTAGGAAAGGAAGGACGGGGCATTCACCTTTAAATTTTTTACGAGAAGACTTGTCAAAAGCGTGGCTAAAGTAAAAGGAAACATAATCAGCCACATGCTCTGAGGGAAACCACTCTGTAGGGTTGGGATGGTGGAAGAGGGAGGGCTCGAACATAGTTCGCCAAAATGATCAAGCAAATCATCAGACACTGGGTGAGCAACACCACCGTCAGAAGAAGAAATTTTACTCCTTTTCTCAAGAGGCCCATAAGATGCAGGATTAGAAAATCCATCTAAATCATTATTATTGATTACTTCATCGGTGTCTTTGAGGTGGGTAACAAGGGAGAGGAAGGGAGCCCCGAAGAAGAAACCTCTCGGGTGGGCAGACCAGTAGTAAGAGAAACACCTTTTTGAGAGACACCAGAGGTGGCTGCACGTTTCTTACCATTTGTAGAAGGTGTTTCAGAGGAAGAAAGCATTTTAGACAGAGATGCTTTTAGGGATTTTGAGACATCTAACATGGAAACAGCAACAGCTTGCTGGACAGAATCCTTAACAAAGGATTTTAAACTATCTTTACATCCTTGGGAGTCTTCTTTCTCAGACATAATAAATTAAACAAGTAATAGTAAAACTGTCTGAGAAAAACAGCAATTAAAGTGTTAAAAACCCAGAAAGAAATCCACGGGCAGTGGTTTGGGCAAAGGGACGTGTGAGAGGAGTTGCCGTGTGAAAAGGGGAGGCTGCCAAAGCGTCGGAGGGAGACAGGCTTGGCCACACAACAAGAAACGAGACGCGTGCAGCGTCAGAGGCAGCAGGCTGAGAGGAGCTCGGGCAGCATAGGAGACAGCAGGCTGAGAAACTCGCATGCCGCAGAACACGCTGAAATAATGGACGCATGAACAAATAACGCGCAAGCATTGAATGGAAGCTTAACAAGCGTGGGCTAGCAGCAAACAGGGACAGCCATGATGTACGATTATAAACAATGAAAACGTGTAATCTGAGTATAAAGAAATTCCACAGTAACGGTAGATAAAATATACTTATCTTGGCAGCGAGCATCAAGAAAAGAGGATTTTCTGTTCTCAGTCAGGATAATTATTTGGCTAGACTCGATGTCCTATTGGTTGTTCTGTTATGAGATCATCATTGTAGTTTTCTCTTTCAGATGTTTTGGGTAATTTAGTTTCATTTTTGATTGGCTGCTATTAATAAACAGCAACAAAAGACTGCTTAATATGAGCCTCTGGTCTTGTAATAAAATTGTACATCCGCCTGCGACTCTCTATTAAGAGGGGCCTCTTTTGGCACACCCCCTCCTAATAGCGACTCGCATATCTTATGTTGCAAGTCGGTAATATGTTACTGACTCACAAAATAGGGTTTGTATATGCTACAGGCCTTTTTAGCGGTTGCAAGCGGCCTTATGATCTCTTTGCGACTGCTAAAAACGTAGATCTGGCCCCACATGACGAACAACGCAAAATTCCAGGGAAGCTGAAATACATAGTAGCAGAGAAGATACAACTTCATTTTCACACTTATTTATTGAGCATGCAAATGACAGCAACCGTAGGGCTCCAGCACAGAGCAGTGTGAAGGCTGTGCAATCTGAGGCTTAACATTCCCAGCAATCTTGCAAAACCACCTATTGGTAGACGGTATATCCTTGGCAATGCTAAACTAATCTCACTGCAAAACACACAAGATGATGGACGGAATGTTGCACATTGACAAAACATTCACCCCCAGTCACAGATCTGGGTTTAATCCATCATTGGAATCAAGCTATACTGGCTGAAGAGGGGTGAAACTCCAAACCAGTCCTAGGATGCTTGTTTCCAGTCCAGGGAGGACCTGGCCTGGCAGTTCGGGCTGGACTGTTCCCATTGGGCGCAGGGTCAAGACTGATTTGCATATGGCTGCGTCCAAACAGGAATGGCATGATGAGCAAAAAAACTATGGATTTAGGCCCAGATCTCTGTACTGGGGTGAATGTATGACATTGTTCTGCATTCTGTCCATCAATAGTTTTTTTGCATTTGTCACACCGAGTGGGATGGGTATGCTCAGACATGGGTCCCGTGCTCTCCATGCCACTGGAATCAAGCTATCCTGGCTGAAGAGGGGTGATATCCCGAAACCGGTCCTATGATGCTTGTTTCGAGTCCAGGGACGACCTGGCCTGGCAGTTCAGCCTGGACTGGACTGTTCCCATTGGGCGCAGGGTCAAGACTGATTTGCATATGGCTGGGTCAAAACTGGAATGGCATGGTGAGCAAAAAAACGATGGATTTAGGCCCAGATCTCTGTACTGGGGTGAATGTATGACATTGTTCTGCATTCTGTCCATCAATTGTTTTTTTTGCATTTGTCACCCCCGAGTGGGACGGGTATGCTCAGACGTGGGTCCCGTGCTCTCCATGCCACTGGAATCAAGCTATCCTGGCTGAAGAGGGGTGAAACCCTGAAACCGGTCCTAGGATGCTTGTTTCCAGTCCAGGGAGGACCTGGCCTTGTAGTTCGGTTGGACTGTTCCCATTGGGCGCAGGGTCAAGACTGATTTGCATATGGCTGGGTCCAAACTGGAACGGCATGGTGAGCAAAAATACGATGGATTTAGGCCCAGATCTCTGTACTGGGGTGAATGTGACATTGTTCTGCATTCTGTTCATCAATAGTTTTTTTTGCATTTGTCACCCCGAGTGAAACCCCGAAACGGGTCCTAGGATGCTTGTTTCCAGTCCAGGGAGGACCTGGTCTGGCAGTTCGGGCTGGACTGTTCCCATTGGGCGCAGGGTCAAGACTGATTTGCATATGGCTGGGTCCAAACTGGAATGGTGAGCAAAAAAACGATGGATTTAGGACCAGATCTCTGTACTGGGGTGAATGTATGACATTGTTCTGCATTCTGTCCATCAATAGTTTTTTTTGCGTTTTTTTTTTGCAAACTAATCTCACTGGCAACGGCATTCTTGACATTAGCGATACTCTGAACACACCACAATCTTCATTTGCCGTTGTGACCCTTGGTACCACACAGGTAGAAATTCCACCTAGTAGTAGATCACATGCAAAAGCTGAAACCATGATTCAGATAACAAGAAATGCATCAAAGAACATTATTCTCTATACATGCTTTGGCCATCTCTACTATACAAGTATTCAGTGCGGTTGCTACAGCAGGGCAATTCTAGGCAGCTGCCTAGTTGTCTAGAGTGCCACCAGAAGTGCTGTCAAATTGCTCCTTGGAGCTACAGAAGTAAGCCTGCTGTTAAAGGAGATTGGTGACAAAATGTCAGGTGCCCACGTGTGCTTCAAATTCTACCTCAGGCTCTGCAGGTATGCCATCCACCACGCTGTCTGCAAGCCCTTCACTGCTAGCAAGTCTGATGCTGTAGCTAGTACATGAAGATATAACACAAGCTCTTTCGACTTGATGGATACCTGTGGAGATCAAAAACTCCAGCCTATGAGTAGTTATTGTTCCACTGCAGAAAACAGCAGCCTCAGAGCCATTATCTTCATGTCTTCAAACAATGTCTGATGCACAGTGCCTCACAGACTTGCACAATATCCTGATGTATATAAAGTGATGAACGCTGAAGTCCAGCAAAGTGAAGCATATCAATGCTGGCAGAAAAGAAGGAGACCTTTGAACAACTTCCTAGAGACAAAAGTGCAACACAAGGCATGAACTGCATAGTGTGAAAACAAAGCTTTACTTTCCCATCTGCTTTACAGAATCTGAGCAAGGAAGTGACGTTAGATGCACAACCACAATGAGTTTTGATATGCTGATGCCTGTGCATGCCCCAAACAATGCAACTATGGTCTTGTTGGTTCTTATCCAACATATCTCACCTGTAAACGGTTAGAGCTAAATACAATATAATAAAAAACCCTTTGACCTTAGTCAACAGAAATGCCAGTGCGGTAAGGGGAAACCAGATTACAACAATGGAATGGCAACTCATAAATTCCTAAATATATAAATGAGTTATGGGAAAATTGAGTGTTCTGCTGTGTATTCATTATTTTCTAACTCAAGTGCCTGACATCAGGGACATTTGTGTACGTGGAGACTAATGTATGGGAATAAGATGTTCGAGGCATGTGTGGCTGTAAATGCACTTGCTTCGCATACTTCTGCCATCTAGTGTTGGGTCCGGATGTGTGCAGTTTGTATTTCTTCGAAGAAGTGTTTAGAGTCACAAGGTAGAGTTACTCTTCCTCTTGGTAATACTGCGCATGGGCATCAGCTCCATGTTAGAATGCTTTCTTTTCGCTGCCGGGTTAGGTCGTGTGCTCCATTGCACCCGGTCCGAGGCTGCTTTAGACTCCTTTTGGTTCGTAATTTCTCACCCTTTGGTATTGTTCTCAAAGGCGTTACCACCTTTTTCATTTCGAACGAAGAAATGATTGCCTGTCATGCTTCGATTGTAAGCCGCCGGGCTTCACCCTTTGGGGCTATGCATCTCTCTATTCGGCTACATCGACTCCCCTCCATTTCTGCCCAGGGTGCCATTCCAAATACCCACGTACCAACCAACATCAGGTCTGTAATCTCTGCCTATCTCCGACCATTGGGAAGAAGACTGTGAGGCCTACAAATCCTTTCAGTCAAGGAAAATTCTTCAGCATCAAAGAGCACACAGAAATTCAGTGACGGGACTTCCATGAGGCATCCAACATCTTGGCCTGAAGAAGAGGAGCTCTTTGAGGCCTCTGCTGCAGAAGAAGAGGTCTTCCGATCGAGGACCCCGATTCAGATATCTACACCAATCAGACTCCTGGTCAGCGTACTGTGGGTACCGACAACTCAGTCCCCCCACCTAAAAAACACTCAGGGCTGATTTAGTAGAAAACCCCTGGGCCACCACTGCCAACAGGCTATGGTCGGCCCTGAAAATCTGAATTGGACGCTGTGCCCTCCGGCGTAGCTCAGAAACACTTGCAAAAACCATCCACCTCAGCACTGAGCTGACCGGCTCCAGTTTTGACCCCTTCATTACCGATCACTATGGTACCGAATCCAAAACATATCTCGGCACTGGAAAATCCCGAAAGGGCACATAAAGACTATGGCTCCTCTGTAGGAGGATGAAGGAGAAGCTTGGCACCAAGCAAAAGCAAATACATATTCATCCTACTGGGCATATCCTAGCTAAAGCAGTGGTCCCAGCGCCAGCTCCACTGCCACACAAGTGACAGCTCTCATTTGGGGAAATGATTGTTCAGCTTGTGCCACCTAAGAAAACAAAGACTGAAAAGGCAACCGGTCCTTTGTTTCCTCCTCTTCCTCTTTCTCCTCCACCTCCTTCACTACCCTCTAACCCTCCTCCTCTACCATCTTCACCCTCTCCTCCTCATCCACAGGGTGACCCACTTGGTATAACCCCTCAGTGAGAGCAGGACACAGAAGAGTATATCTTTGACGCACCACAGACACCAGTCCCTTGGTAAGCATTTGACGTGGACCCTCCAGGGGACACAGATCCAGATCTATACCCAGCCAGGCCATCACCTCTTGATGACATCACCTCCTATCAGGAGCTTATCAGCAGGGCTGCTACATACCATCAGGTACCCTTACATAAGAAACCGTTAGAAGAGGATTTCCTCTTTGCAACCCTCTCCGCCACACATGGGGCCGCCCAGTGTCTCCCTGTGCGCAAAGGTATTCTTTGTCATACCGATGACATTTTTAAAGACCTGCGCGAGCAGGCATCATTACCCCCAGAGTTGATAAGAAATATAAGGAGTCACCCTCAGACCCAATTTAAATTAGAGGGCAAATTCCACCAGATTTCCTAGTGGTCTCCTATGCAAGAAAAAGGGCCAACTCACAAAGACAGAGTGAATCAACCCTCTCTGGAACACCAAACACTGCTCACACAGGAAGTCCAAGCCCTCCTCCTCAAAGGGGCAATAGAACCTATCCCTCTACAGCTCCAAAGGTCAGGAGTACACTCCCTCTACTTCCTAATCCTCAAAAAGGACAGATCTCTACAGCCTATATTAAATCTAAAACCTCTCAACCATTACATCCTGTCAGAGCATTTTCATATGGTCACTTTACAAGGCATGATCCCTCTTCTGAAACAAGGTGACTTTCTCTCAGCCCTAGATTTGAAAGAGGCTTACTTCCATATTCCAACACATCCTGCTCATTGCAAATATCTAAAATTTGTTAGAGCAGGCAAGCATTACCAATTGAAAGTCCTCCCATTTAGAGTGCCTACAGCACTTCAAGTATTCACCCAGTGCCTACCAGTGGTAGCAGAGCACTTACGCAGACAAACTATCCATGTCTTCCCATATATGTCTGACTTACTTTATTAAAGCCAGTACTCTGTCTATGTACCTACCGCACACTCAAAAACACTATAGAGTTGCTCCATAAACTAGGCCTCAGCATCAATTTCCAAAAATCGCATCTTCAGCCATAACAAATTCAACCATATCTAGGAGCTGTACTGAACACACAGCAGGGACTAGCTTATCCCAATGAAGCCAGGATCCAGAACTTCCAAACACTGACACCACGTTTCCAACTGAATCAACAATTGACAGTCAGAACTATCATGCGCCTCCTTGGGATGATGGCATCATGCATTGCCATAGTGCCATATGCATGCCTGTACATGTGTCCGCTTCAGGAATGTTTAGAACGACAATGGTCTCAGTCACAGGGACAATTAAATAATCTAGTGTTGGCAGACAACCGCACTCCTTGCTCTCTGCAGTGGTGGAACACAAACAACCTGACAAAAGGTCAGCCTTTCATCAACCCTGCTCCCCGGATAATCCTGACAACAAATGCATCACTCACAGGCTGGGGTGCTCGCTTACAAAATCTCACAGCTCAGGGTCTCTGGAACACAAACACCAAGGTCTCCACATCAACTACCTAGAGTTTCAAGCTGTTCACCTAGCATTGAAAGCGTTCCTACCTTGCCTGATTGGCAAAGTTGTCCTAGTCCGGACACCCATGTACTATTTACAAAAACAGGGGAAGGAGGGGTACTCTCTCCAGGTATCAGGCCTATCTCAGACCATTTGGCCTTGGGCTCTACATCCCAACATTCATCTCTTAGCGGAACACTTTCTGGGACCAGACAACGACTTTGCCGACCTCCTCAGCCAGATGCAGCAACAAGTCCAGGAGTGGGAACTCCACCCCAAAGTCCTCATTCCCTACTTTCACAAGTGGGGGCTTCTACACATAGATCTGTCCACCACCGCAAATACCACAAAATGCCCAAACTTCACATACAGGTTCCCACTTTCTAATGGAATGGTCTATGGATGAATTGGTCAGGGATATTTGTCTATGCTTTTCTGCCTCTCCCTCTTCTTTCATTTCTGGTTCAGAAACTCAGGCAAACATCCCTCACACTAATACTAGTAGCCCCCAAATTGGCAAGACAACCTCAACCTTTCTGCAGTCTGCAGGAGAAGCTTCCCCTCAAGCTTGATCTTCTCATTCAGAACATGGAGAAATCAGGCACCCAAATCCCAAGGAACTCAACCTAACACTTTGGCACCTGAGGTTATAAAGTTTGGTTACCTGAACCTCCCACCAGAATGTATGACCAGCTTTAAAGAAGTGTTTAAATCAATGGTGGAGGGAGGTAGAAGAAGCGACGATCCATTCAACTTCCAAATAGTTATCCAAAATCAAAGGGGAATGGATCACTTGTACCTGCTACCAGGGTTTTCTTTTTTTTTTGTTTTTAACTTTATTGCAGGTTACACATTTTACACAGCTATGTGCCTACAACCCTGGGGCTGGCAGCATAAGTCATCACAAAGTTGAATGTCATAACACAGCTTTTATGCCAACATCCCAAAGGCCCGGCAGCAGTCTAGAACACTTCATATTGATATTGCGTTAGTTTTGGGTAAGGCTGCATTTAATACCTAAAATATACGAACCCGTAAACCAACAATAATAACATTTAGAACTCCCCCCCACCCACCTGTCATTTCCTCAAGTTATCAGATTAGCACCTTCACACCTGGTGACGTCTCATTTGCACCCATGGCGTGTCTCAATTGCAGCATGCCACAAACCCCGCCAATAACAGACAGCCCTCTGCAGCGTTGAGCATAACCCTAACATCCCAAAGTTATGGTAATGACAAGTAATCCATATTTACATAGTGACTCTCAGGCAGTGTTATCTCCCGTGAGGTCTGCCCCGCCAGCCAGCTCGCAAAGGGTGCCCATATGTCTATAGGTCTGGATCTGCTGGGCATTAGCTCCCAATAGCGGGATAGTTGATCTCTGCAGTATGTGGCAGCTTTCAGCCACTCTGACACTGTAGGGGGATGTTGTTTCTTCCAGTGCATTGCCACCTGACGCTTTGCCAACAACAGCAACATTGCCGTGAGTTTGCGAGAACCCTTTGGGACTTCTAATACAAAACCCAACAGTGCCACCAGTGGTGTGGCCCGTAATTGAATGCCAGCAATGTGGCCAATGTGTAAGAAAACCTCCGACCAGAATTGTGCTATTGTTCTGCAGTTCCATGCCAGGTGTGTAAATGTGGCGTCCTGAGCACCACATCTCCAGCATTTCGTATCTGGGTGCAGTCCCATGCGGTGTAATTGAGGTGGTGTGCGATATACTGTGTGCAAGAAGTTGAAATGTATAAGCCCCAATCTATAATTTGGCGAGAGGTGCTCCAGTTGGGAGCAGCAGAATTGCCACTGTTTGTCTGTGATAGATATGTCAGATTCCCTCTCCCAATCCGCTTTAGTCGTGGCGAGGATAATAGGGGAGTCCTTCTGTGTTATACTATAAATGCGCGTGATCAGTTTGCGGGGAAATGGATTTGACAATACATTTTGTAACGCTGGTAATGTGGGAGGCTCCTGCAGAAAGTCCATATATCTAGCCCTACATGCCGCTCTGAGTTGATAATACAATAGCATATCTAATGCTATAGGTATCTGCGATTTACACATCTGCTGAAGTGACATGAAAGTAGCCTCTGGGTACAAATCGCTGCCTTTCACCAAATCATGTGCCATTGCCCTCATTATGGTAGCTTTGTCCGTTAGTGGCGCTAGTAGTGGATTTACCCCTATTGGCATGGATGGTGCATATAGTTCCTTCTGACCCGCCCTCTTCGCTATTCCTCTCCATGCCCAACGCGTTGTTTCCACAGTGTCTATGTCTAAATGAGGCCGCTTGTTTGGTTTGTAGACCATCACGTTAAGTGGAATAGGAGCAACACAATCTATTTCTATTGCTACATGGGGCCCGGACGGAGTTGGATGGTGCCAGAAGTACAGGTATTGTGCCTGTGCGCTATATGCATAAAGCTCGAAGTCTGGAGCACCCAAGCCTCCCTAGGCAAATGGCAGTGTTAGTAAATTCCATGAAACCCGGGGTTGTTTACCCGCCCAGACGAATTCGAGGACGAGAGTACAGAGTCTTTTTAAAAAATGGGTGTTCAGTGGCATAGGGATATTTACAAACAAATAGAGTAGTTCGGGTAGTACCACCATTTTTGTAATTGCTATACGCCCTGTCAAGGATAGTGGCAGTTGTTTCCATCTTTGTATTTTGCTTTCTATCCAATCAATCACGCACCCTTAGTTGGCTAACCATATGTCTTGTAAAGACCTGCTGACCCTGATACCCAGATATCTTGTGGCATCCTCGGCCCAATGGATTGGAAATTCCGTATCGAATGGAGTAGTGTCATCCGTGAGTGGGAACATCACGGATTTAGTCCAATTAATCTGTATCCCTTTAGCCCCCCATATCGAATCAATTCCCTCATAACTGTCACTGGGGTTTACTAAATATACTGCCATATCATCAGCATACATTGATATCAGAAGACCTCTAGAGGTAAATCCTATACTCCTTTGCGTGTGGTGCTGGCGGAGTCTAGTTCGGTGGCTATAGCAAATAATAATGGCGATAAAAGGGCAGCCCTGTCTCGTCCCTCTCGTGATTTCAAAAGATTCCGACACCTGCCCATTCACCCTGACTCTCGCCATCGGTTTTGTGTATATTATTTGCACCTGCTTAATAAATATGGGGCTAAGTCCCATTCAGGGCAGTAGGATGAAAAGAAATTTCCATTCTAAGGAATCAAAAGCTTTTGTGGCATCAAGTAACGCAGCTACTGCCTGTACATGGGGAGCCAGATAATGCAGGAGTCCAAAGATCATTCTCAAATTGTGGGCGGTCGATCAACCTGGTATAAACCCAGATTGATCTGGCAACGAAATCTGCGGGAGCATCGGTTGCAGTCTATTGGCTTTTAATTTGGCATATATCTTAGCATCCACGTTAATTAAGGACAGTGGACGATAAGATTCCGGTTGAGTGGGATCTCTATCAGGTTTCAGTAGGGTATTTATAATGGCCTCACATAAGGTGGGGGGGAGGGTACTCGTTTCCATAGCCTCCAGATATACCTGTAATAACCAGGGGTCAAGGACGTCGACATATTCCTTGTAAAAAGCCACGGTCAGCCCGTCCGCTCCCGGGGCTTTGTCCGCCGGCATGCCATTTATTACTTGCCTGACATCGTCCACCGTTATTGGCAGTTCCATATATTCTCAGGCCCTACTATTGAACCATGCCAACGCAACGGTGTCTAGGTAGTTGATTATATCTGCCTGGGACGGATTAGTTTGGGATGTGTATAGCCGTTGATAAAATTGGGTCATCGTATGTAGTATGTCCGGTGATGTTCTGACCACTTCTCCTCTGTCTGTGTGAAGTTCGGTAATCTAATCAGTACCCCTCAGGGATCTGAGTAGACCCGCCAGTGTTTTCCCAGCTCGTTCCCCCTCTCCATAATGCCTCGCCTGTGTGTATTTATGCAGAAACATCGTTTCCCTTTCTGCCTTCTGCTGGAATTCCGTCAGTTTAGTCCTGATTTGAGCTGTAATATCAGGTGCAGGACTTATTAGGAGCAATTGTTCTAGCTCTCTGATTTCGCGCTCTAGCCTGTGTAGTGTGTTGCGAATGTCCTTAAGGACCCCTGTTTTGAGTGCTATGCAGTTTCCCCTCGTGACCACTTTGAATGCTTCCCAGAGTATTCCCGGTGAATCTACTGTTCCCTCATTCAGTGTAAAGTATTCAACAATTTTCTCACGTAGCTCTTCACGGAAAATCTGGTCTAAAAGTGCACTAGATGGAAATCTCCATATAAATGGTTGTTTGTATGGCGCAGGTACTTGTAGTTTTATCTGTGTGGGTGCATGATCAGAAAATGTGCGTGGGTGATGCCCGGCTTCAATAACCCAGGCGTGTATGTCCTTGGATACTAGCCAGTAATCTAGTCTGGACCATGCATTCCGATGATGTGTTACACACGTGCCCTCCCTAGCCGTTGGGTGTAACATTCTCCAGGTGTCCACCAGGTGAAGATCTGTTATAATGTCGGACAACATAACAGCTACTTTCGGGTGGTGTTCACGAGACGCCCACTGTCTGTCTGCCATGGCCGAGAGCACAACATTAAAATCAACTCCCCACATCACCGCCATGTTACCTAATGACTGTATTTTCTGCCAAATGTGCTGGGAAAAGTCAGAGCTGTCAGAGTTCGGGCCATAAGTGTTGATTAGCACCACTGGGGTATTGTATAATGTGCCTTGTAGTATAATATACCGTCCTTCCTTGTCTATTGTCGTGTGGTGTGTTTTTCATTGTAGTCCCTTACATATGAGGATTGCGACACCCCTGGAGTAGTTTGAGTAGCCAGCTTCCACCACCTCCCCCCATCTATTGTTTCTGAGTGCTCCCGTTGCTGCGGTAGTTAAATGCATTTCTTGTAGCAAACAGATGTCCACACCATATCTCGTAAGATAAGAGTGGATCAGTCTGGTCTTTCTGCGATCATTTAAGCCACTAACATTCCATGAAAGACATGTGAGGGCCGTCATTGTAATGGCATGTAAGAGCTATAGACCCGGACCGTTGGTCCGCCACAAACGCTTGATGTATATACTAAGGTCTGTGACAGGTCGGGTAACTCGTGAAGCCATAGTTTTCAAAGTGATGTACCAGTGATTAAACAGGTGCCCATCCAATGCTGTTGTATCATACATCCTAATAGTCTTGTGCATCTTAATACAAGCCATGACAGGTCTACATAACAGAAGTTGTACCCCCCCTCCCCCACCCACACCAACCCCCAATCAGGTTGTGTCATTTCCTCCCCATTCCCCATTAACTGTAAACATACCGTCCACAGTAGTGAACATAAGGGATCATCCCATGGGGGCACGTGGGGCCGCCGGCTATACTCCCTTGCACTCTTGGCAGGGTGGCCGAGGACACGACGTGCTAACGTGAGCCATGGAACCACTCAATACTATATCTCAATATTTACTGTGCAGTATAACACATTATCAGACACCTAAGCAACTAGCTCACAAACGCTTGTTCAATTAACCAACTGCAACAGTAGAGCAACAGTCTACATTAACACAATTGTCCAAAGGTGTCACTTATCTGTGTATTCAGAGTGCAGGTCTTGGTCCATCAGTCGTTATCACTCAGATTGTTCTCGGCCTGTGCGTCGCTGTTCGTCGCTCGTTGTTGTTGCTCCTTTGCCATCTGTTTCGCGTATGCCAAAGCAGCTTTAGCGTCCATGAAAAATGTGGGCTTGCCATTTCCTTGTACCCGTAGCTTCGCAGGGTATATCAAAGCGTACTTGGTGCCAAGCTGTTGAAAGATTTTCTTCGCGGGTATAAACTCCCTTCGTGCCGCCTGGACCTGCAGTGTGAAATCCAGATACAGTGCGATGTTGTTACCTTTATATTGTATATCTCCTTTCTCTCTCGCCAACCTGAGTATAGTGTCCCGATCTCTATAGTTTAAAACTCTCGCCAGTATTGGTCTTGCCGGTGCGCCTGGGCGTGGTCTAGGGCCCAATGTTCGGTGTGCTCGTTCAATTAAAAACATGGCGGACAGGTCAGGCCCGAAGAGGTCTGTCATCATTGTCTCTACATACTTCTCCATATTTTGGATGTCTGTCGATTCCGCAATCCCCGTTATTCTCATGTTATTTCTCCTCGACCTAGCTTCCAAATCCTCATTGTTTTGTTTAATAGCATACAATACCCCGTCCATTTCCCGCAGTTCCTTGTCCATATCCGTCTGCCCTTCTTCCATCTCTGTCACTCTTGTTCCCAGCACGCTCATGCGGCCCTCCTGTTTGTCCATTCGTTGCGATATCCTGTCCATTCCCTCCGCAAGCGAGTCCGTTTTCGAATCTAAGCCCTGAATGCTTGTTTTCAGTTCTTTAAACATCGCTCGAATGTCCTCTTCAGGAGGGTGGCTAGTTGCCCCATCGTCGGCTGGATCCTCTTGACCAGTGTCACTATCAGCCGCTTTGTTGTTCCTCCTGTCGAATGTTATCTTGGGCTGGCGCGTGGCTGGATTCCCCATTGTGGCGACCTACGACGGGTGTGGTGTAGTTCGTGCAACTGACAACTTAGTCCTTTACTCTCAGCACCAGAGCCTGGCACCCAGCTTGGATCGCCACTTGTTGTTACGTTGCCACCCAGGGGCTCACTGCTATCCCCAACCCCACGTTACGCAGACTTTATTCCGTCAGGAGGGCGAGTGCGAGAGCTGTGGGGCGCACTGCCAGATATTTCCTGTCCCCTGTCACTTGCCACCGAAGCTCGCGAAGGTTCGAGCGGCCGCGCCCTCTGAACTGGCCGCAAGCAGTGTGACTTGGAGTCTTTACTGCAGTGACACCAATATACCCAGCCAGCACCCCCGCAGTGTCAATGAGCACCAGCTGTACTTGACCAAAACGACAAGTTTGTCAGAAGCTGTAATTCCTGTTGTGTGGGGTAGTCTGCTGTCCCCTGCCTCCAACGCCTGCTCGTCACCACCAACAGATCGTTATCCTAGTGACCAACTGTGCCGCAGCATGCAGATTTTAATCCCATGCGTTTGTAGCTGTATTGCTGCGCAGTCCACCACCCCGGTATCCGCCTCACCAGCTTTCCTGTCGTTGCCACTAGTTCGCGTACCAGACCCTGGCAGCAGGGACAGGCGTCCTCCAGTCCGCTCCGGCCGCAAACAGCTTTAAGTAAAATAATCAGCCCAACCAAGCCGCGCCCCGCGCCAGCCCCGCGTACGCTGCGGCAATCCCGCTTCCTGTCATTGCGCCCTCGTACACGTCTCCAGCCCTGTGACCGCCTCCTTTATTTCAAATCATTTACACCCCAGCTTTAATACTTGACCTCAAGTGTTTATCAATTCCTTACTGCGTCCCCTTGCTGCATTTGTGGTGAGCCCGGGTTCCACGTTGATCGGACTTGCAGTCTTCGTTCGTGCCTAACAAAATGGAAAGCAATCGGATGCCTCTTTACGTCCCAAGTCAGCCATGGGGCAGGTAACAGCCCTCCTCCGCGTAATCGTACAAATTTGTGGTCACATTTACACACAGAGTGTCTTCGCTGTCATAGGCTGCACATTGATTACAGTGCGGACCCCCAGTCTCTGCCCCAGCGATCAATGGCGCCCGTTAGATCCGCCCTCTCACAGACACTCTCAGTCCCCTGCGTTACATCAAGCTTCTCATGAGATCAGGGTCGCGCCTCTCCCGCCCATAGACTCACGGTTCCGTGCTCGGGTATGTCGCTCCTGTGCACCGCGTGAGTTCCTGGACCATACAGCTATTGCCGACACCTATCTCCCGGTCTCTGTAGTTCTGCACTCGGGGGTGGCGCCAACTTGATGTCCCGGCTTTGGTGTGTCTGACTCGCGGGTAGGCCTCTTCCTGCTGCGGTTTTCTTGCCTGCTAACAGCTTCGTTCCGGCCTGGATACGTGCCCTCGCACTGCCAACTTGTTCCGGCAGTATTTCCCTGTGAGTGGTTCACTGTCCCATGTAGCATGAACGGATTTTGTCGGATTTATAAATCTCGGCCGGCGGAGCCGCTCTAATGTGCGGCCATTTCTCTGCACAGCGAAGCAACGCCCCAGTACCTGCTACCAGGGTTCATGTGGTTCTTTCCGTCATTTGCTTAAAAAACCCTCATTCACGTAAGCAGGTCGATAGGCGGTATATCTTCGTTCTCTGCCTGAATCAAGTATGTGATAGCATCATCATAGGGTTTCTTTCATGTTTCCTCCACCTGGAGGGAACCACTGGTTATTACAGTAGTGATCAGAAATCAAAAATTTGTGAAGGTGCTTGTGTAGAGTGAAAATTGTTAAAAAAGATTCCTCATATCACCTAAACTTGTATTTTATTCAGTTTGGAGCGTGGGAAAAGAATAAAAACAGTGTTTTGCATGGTTGGACATACAATGAGTCCACTGCACTCGTTAGTCCAAGTGATCGGTTGACATGATGTCACGTACTTGATTCAGGCGGAGAACCAAGGTATACCGCCCATCAACCTGCTTATGTGAATGAGGGTTTTTTAAGCACATGATGGAAAGAACCACATGAACCCTGGTAGCAGGTACAAGTGATCCATTCCCCTTTCATTTTGGACATCTTTAAAGAATCCCGTAGACCTGCTACCAGGACGTGATATGCAGCTAAAGGGAAAAGGTTTTTTCTTTCACTGTCATAATAGCAGTATTGATCTATTTGATGCTACTATACAAAACATTGTTTGTTACTTGTTGCGTTTGCAAAACTGTGTTTGGGCTCTTACATTCATAAGACTACATTTAGCCGTAGTCATCAAAGCCTTTATGGAGGGCCTCAAAAGAGTAATTACACATTGGCTTCCACCAGCACCAACGTGGAATTTAAATATGGTTTTATCAAGACTTATGGATCCACCATTTAAACCATTGCGTAATTGTTCTCTACAATTTTGTCATGGAAAGTAGATTTCCTTTTAGCTATCACTTCACTTAGGTGTGTTGGTGTGCTCCAGACATTAACCTTAGAAGAACCATTCTTCCAGTTACACAGAGATAGAGTTGTGCTTCGCACCAACCCTAAGTTCCGTACTAAGGTGGTTTCTCATTTCCACCTTAATCAGTCAGTTGAGCTACCTGTGTTTTCCCCCCACCCTTATACAATAGCAGAAAGAGTGCTCCATACACTAAATGTAAAAAGAACGATTATGTATTTTTTAATTGGCAGAACATGAAACTTTCAGAAAACGAAGCAACATTTTGCTGCCTTTTCGTTTCCATTCAAAGGAAAACCCATATCCAAGTCAGGCATTGCCCGCTGGATAATAAAATGCATTCAGACATGCTATGGTAAATCCAAAAGGACTTTAGCCATGCCCCCTAGAGTACATTCTACTTTTTTATTTTATTTAACAGAGTTTTATATAGCGCAAACTTGACCTGAAGGTATCAGAGCACTTCACACAGCACCAGTTGCGTTACATGATGACACACTCATTTTGTTTTCGTAGGCACGGGGAGATGAAGTGATTTGCCCAGAATCACAGGATGTTCAGCGACATTGCCAGGACTCGAACCGAGTTCCCCAGAGTTAAAGTCGATTGCCCTAGCCGTTAGGCCAACTCCTCTCTACATGTAAGATAGGGGCTTTAATGGCTTTTCCAGGTAACATCCCACTAGGTGATGTTTGCAAAGCAGCTACCTGGTCTGCACCACACACCTTCACTAACCATTACTGTGTAGATATTTGAGCATGTCAACAAGCTAATGTAGGACAGGCAGTCCTACAGACACTCTTTCAAACAATTGCTACACCCACAAGTTAACCACCCCTTTTAGAGGGCACTGTTCTACAGTCTGGGCAAAGCCAAACATGCCTCGAACAGATTATGTTACTTATCCTAAAAGCATCTGTTCTTGGCATATAGTGCTGTAGATTCACATGCGGCCATCACAATTTATATTCATCTTTATTTTACAAGCATGGACATCTCTATTTCTCTATTTACTCTATACTCCATTTTCATCTGCCTGCGGGAAAACAACCCAACATGGAGTTCATGCCCATGCGCAGTGTTATCAAGAGGAGGATTCACTCTAACTCGTGACTCAAAACACTTCTTCGAAGAAAAAAAACTGCATGCATCCA
Source organism: Triturus cristatus (assembly GCF_964204655.1). Taxonomy (NCBI): domain Eukaryota; kingdom Metazoa; phylum Chordata; class Amphibia; order Caudata; family Salamandridae; genus Triturus; species Triturus cristatus. The sequence goes on along the minus strand of NC_140589.1, from coordinate 1,233,021,607 downwards.
GACCCCATACTAGATGGTGGAAGTATGCAAAGCATGTGAATCTAAAGCAGTACATGCCATGAACAGATGCTTACAGGGTAAGTAACATGATCCTTTCTGTCCCAGTTATGTCTTCATGCAGTGTTTGTCATAGTTCTCCACCTGTTTATTTAAAACACATATTTACATTTATCTGTGGAATTCCTAAACAAGTTTCCCTTCTTTGTCATGAACTTTATTTACCTTGGTCCTTGCATACCTTCAAAGACAAGTAAAGGCCTGAGAGGAGTTTGGACAGTCCCATTCTCACTGATCCTTTTGGATGAATGGTGCAATACGATGGCGTCACCAACATCAGATTGCTTGAGGATCTCGTGGGTTTGGGGGCTAGGATTTAGACAGAAACACATAGGACAGCTGTGTCTTTCTTCCATTTCCTATGCACCTCAGATGTTGTGGTTTTGCCCACTGTCCCTGTCTTCCTAAAACTTGGCTTTTTTATGAATTAGAGATGGGTAAGTTTGTAGTTTTTGCCTGGGCATGCATTAATGGACAGGTTTGAGCTTTAATGTTTGTTATAATTAGCCCCTCTTGTGATAGGTCAGCCGGGTGTTTGGCTGAGGCCGTGGTAGTTAAAATTAGATTTTGCTTTATGGACAGGGGCCTAATGGAGGCTCAGCAGCCCCTGTAGTATAGGGGGGGGGGCTTAAATCTTGAGGGGGCACCCCAACTCTTCAGGAGGTCCCTATTAAGCCGAAGGCCAATCAATACCACTGAGATATGGGAGACTCAGGGCCTCTATTCACATTCTTCAGGGGGCCCCTAGCAATTCGCGTTATGCCACTGTTTACAGAGTGGTGGTTAGATGAGCTGACATGCTCAGGATGATAAGTACTTAGGGAGATAACGGGATATAGGAGGGCAGTGGGAGGACAGATGGGTACTGATCTATGGGGTCAGCAGTTTAAGGAAGGTTAAATGGTAAGTTTATTTTGGAAAGGGGACAGATACGCCTTAAAAGGCTTTTGGGGCAGGTTGGCTCAGGTGGGCTGGAGCTTTAGAATGGGGAAGTGCTAGTTTTTTTCTGTATTCAGTACTGAGTTTACACTGTAGTTTAAGATGCAAGGGGGTTTTGTGAGGGAACATTATTCACATTAAAGCAACTTTACAGTAAGGACTGATTCTGTCCTGGTTGCGCCATGCCATCCAATTTGAATATCTGCTTTCTAGGTTTAGCCACTTAATGCTGACTGCATTAACGAGTCTAGTACTTCTTCATTTATATGCTAGCAAATTTTTCTTTAGTTTGTGTATAGCGCAGACTTTGCCCAAGGACCATGTAGAGGGATTTACATATACACCAGATTACATTACACAAGGCCAAATTAAAAAAAAAAAGTTTTTAGTTCAGGCAAGGGAAGGTTATGGGGCTGTTCACAAAGGTAAACTTATTCATGAGTTATCTACATGTGTAAGTTTAATCTTACATTTTTGAGTAACTGTACTATTTTTGTCTTTTCACCATCTACGAGTGCAGTTATTAAATGGACACTTCCTTATCCCCACCACCCGAATCCAAGGGATGGTGCCTAATTTATGAGTGTAAAGTTACTACTTGTAACTTTTCGCATGTGGACGGAGGTATCCAGCAGCGGGGCAGTTATCTCCCTATGTTAAATCATAGGGAAAATTGTAAGAGTTTATTAAACTACAAGCGAATCAGTAAAACGTTTTTAAGTTTGGTATAAATGTTCATTCATTTAAAAATATTTATTTAGGATTTAGAACAAAATAAACAATTCTAAAGACTCGTAACCTTAATTTGCAAATAAATATTCAGTTATTTTGAATATATTAAGTTACAAATATTTTTCTTCAGATGTAAATAAAAAAATCTCACATAAAGTACCATGTTTATATTTATTTATTCTGGAGTAAAATTTACTAAAATGTATGTATAGAATGAATTTAAATATTCTAAATATGTTTAAAAATGAGTTACATTAATTATTAAATTAAAAAAGTTATAAACAAATCATATGACAAGGTAATAATTATCTTGTATATATATTTTTTTTAACAGTAAATTAAATGTATTTATATTTTTAGAAAGTTAAAATAATGTAATTTATTTAAATATTGGGGCCTATGGGTGTTCCTGTACCAATGGTTGGCCATATGTGGTGCTGGACTCACTCCGTCTCTGATCTGGTGTACACACATCAGTGTTTTGGGTCTTTTGTTGACGGTTGTATCTGTAGAGGCAATGTTTGTGAATGGTAATATGGTTACTCTTTTGTGGATAAGTGTATGTCTCTTTCTTCACTCCTTAAACTCTCCCATTTAGAAAATGTCCAATTTTCCAGCCAACCCTATCAAATTTACTACAAAAACATGTACATATGTGTGTGATAATCTCCACTGTCGGGTCAGGGGACCCCGCGTATAAAATCTAGGAAAGGCGGTGGGACAGCCTCCTTTGGGACTACCCCAGAACGAAAAGCTGTCGAGCCACCACTGTAATGATGCACCCCACATGAGGGGCACTAGGACCTGCCCGAGGGAGGACGAGGGTGGGCGGAAAGGGAGGAGCCAGGGGCCAGGAACTGCAGTTAGCCGATACCCGAGATATAGCGAGGTCGCAAATAAAGAACCTCCACAAGAACCACAAGTGTCCGTGTTCCTTTTGTCCACGCAGGACACTACATCTGGCGACGAGGGTGGCAGACCCAACACGCGAGGGAAGGCTAACTTGGTGTGGCCCCTGGGAAAGGGAAGCACTTAGCTGCGTGGGGGCGGAAACCGCATGGCAAGTGAGCAACGGCGCGAGCGTCCTCACGCGCTGGGAGCCCACCCCAGCCATCCGGGAGTGTGCCAAACTGCCCGGAGCTCGCCCCTCCACACCGCATGTGCATGTGGCATGTACTGAGGGCTAGAGCCTGCCGCCTGCCTACTCGCCGGGAGCCCACCCCGGCGGTGACTTCATTCAAAAAAAAAAAAAAAAAGGGGGAACCGAAGAAAGAGCTGCCTCACCTGGTGCCTGGCCGGAGAAAGTGCCGACTGAAACTGACAAGCGGTGAGTGAGAGAGAGCGTGAATAAATAATCTAGTCCCCGGTGAAGAAAAGGCCAAATCTCGTTGCACACGAGACTCTCGCAGCGGCCATTTTGAAGTCAGGCAGAGAACCTGGAATAGCAAACAAGCACTGGCGAGTGCAACGAACATAGCAAACAAGCACTGGCGAGTGCAACGAACATTATAAACAAGCACAGACAAGCACAACGAACATTGTAAACAGGCACTGGCGAGTGCAACGAACATAGCAAACAAGCACTGGCGAGTGCAACAAACATTATAAACAAGCACAGACAAGCGCAACAAACCACGAGATGACGGAGTCCGCTCCGGCTCCCATGGGTGTGCTGGGAGTCTCGTTCCTACGCCCTCCAGAGCCCCTCACTCTTGAATCGGGCGGGGGCATGGGCCTGCGGTGGCAAGAATGGCTAGAAGATTTCACGGACTTCATGAAAGGGTCTCAGGTAACGGACCTGGAACAGAAACTGATTGCCCTCAAGAATCTGGTCGGCAAAGAAGTTGGACAGATCATAAAAGAGCTGCCTATTGAGTCCGCTGGCTCATATGATAAAGTCTGTGAAGCACTAAACCGCAAGTTCCTGCACAAAAAGAATGTCGACTATGAGCGATACACCTTCAACCTAGCTTCACAGGAAAGATATGAACAAATTGGTGTATTTGTTACACGTCTGAGACGCTTGGCAAGATACTGTGATTTTGATCATTTCTCCTCCGAAGATGCCCTCCGACTAAGGATCATAGAAGGCTGCCTATCAGAGCCCCTGAGGCGCAAACTGCTAAAGAAAAGCTACCCGCTAGAAGAGATTGAAGAAATGACAACCTGAGTTGAGGATCAAGCCGATGAACACGCAAAGAAGATGGAAGCCGGGAGAAGTGAAAAACTTGACCAGGCATTCAGAATGCAGTCTCGACAAGCGCATGGACAGTCCTCACCTCAAGTGCGCTCCTCCAGATCCAAGAAACAATACCACTCGTCAAGCAACTCACGCCGAAGCGCGAACCACACTCAGAAACGATCGGAAAGACAATTGAAATGCTACAGGTGCGGCTACGACTTCCCGCATGCAGACGCATGCCCTGCACTAGGACAACAATGTCGGAAATGTGGCAGAAGCAACCACTTTGAAAGCATGTGCGGTACATCACACAAGGATGACCAACGAAGACAGCCCCGACAACACCATCCCTCGGGCAGTCGTCACCACGTCAGAGCAGTTCAGGATAGATGAGACTCATCCACAGGTTCGTCACAATCCAGCAGTCACTCCTGCCGGACCTGTCAATCTCGACGGTCGTCATCGAGAGAATCCAGCTCCCTCTCACCCATCCCACAAGACCGAAACGAATATATCCACTTCGTGGCTGATCCTGACCGGCTAAAACAATACCCACGGCTAGACATCAGAGTTGGCTCTCATCACACCAAGTTCATACTGGACAGTGGGGCGTCACTAAACTACCTACCTGTAGCGGAATATCAAAGAATGAGGCCGCCTCCCAAACTGGTCGACGCCCATGTGCAAGTGTACACGTGGATGTCAAAGAAACCACTGCCGTGTCTTGGGAAGTTCGCAACCGATCTATCGTATCGCGATCGCACGATACAAGCCTACATTCACGTTATTGAAGGGCCTGAGGCATACAGCTTGTTAAGCCTGCCCACTGCAGAAAGACTAAAACTGATAGACATACTATACAAAGTGGATGACAAACTAGATGTCATTCAAAAGTTCCCCAAACTTTTCCAAGGTCTCGGAAAAATGAAAAACTGCCAAGTCAGACTGCACATCAACGAACAAATCACACCGGTGGCCCAACACCACCGAAAAAATCCCATTTCACCTGCAAGAAGCAGTAGAGAAGGAGTTACAAGACCTACTAGAGGCTGACATTATAGAGAGAACCGATGGGCCCACACCATGGTTTTCCCCGGTCGTAGTAGTCCCAAAGAAAGGAGAGACAAGCCAAGTCCGCCTGTGTGTGGACATGAGAGCACCTAACACAGCGATAGAGAGAGAGAGACACCCAGGCCCCCACATCAGCGACATGATCACGTCACTCAGCGGAGCAAAAATATTTTCAAAACTAGACCTCAACAAAGGATATCACCAATTAGAGCTGCATGAGCGGTCCAGATACATCACGACGTTCTCAACGCACCTAGGGTTATTCCGGTACAAAAGACTCCGTTTTGGGGTGTCCTCAGCAGCAGAAATATTTCAAGAAGCAATTAGAAGAACAATTCATCATGTGCCTCATGTACTAAATTATAGCGATGACATCCTGGTATACGGAGCAACCACTCAAGAACATGACAGAGCGCTAGATCGGGTTTGTCATGCACTGACAGAGGCAAACCTCACACTCAACAAGGACATGTGTGAATTCCACAAGCCAACGCTGAAATTTTTTGGACACATATTCTCCGGAAATGGCATGAAGCCAGATCCTGAAAAGGTAGCAGCGCTAAATGACACACCGAGCCCAGAGCACGTTGGCGACGTACGTTCGTTCCAAGGCATGGCCAGCTACTGCTCCAGATATATACCAGACTACGCCACAATAAGTCACCCCCTGAGAACGCTCACCAAACAAGGGCAGCCGTTCCTGTGGTCCACTCATTGTGAAGGGGCGTTCAGAGAGATCAAGGAAGCGGTAGAATCGGCTAACAACTTGGCCTACTTCAATCCAAAAAAAAAGACAGAAATCACAGTGGACGCCAGCCCAGTGGGGCTAGGAGCCATCTTAGCGCAATATGACAGAGAGGAAGACCGACGGCACATTGTAGCATATGCCAGCAGGAGTCTAACAGACACAGAGAGAGCATACTCCCAGCCAGAAAAGGAAAGTTTGGCTGTCGTATGGGCGTGTGAACATTTCCACATATTCATCTTCAGAAAACACTTCACCCTGGTCACTGACCATCAGGCTCTGATCACAATCTTTGGAAACGCTCCAGCAAAAATGCCGCCACGGATAGAGAGATGGGGCCTCAGGCTACAAGAATACACGTACACCATCATACACAACACCGGAAAAGCTGAAAACCGTGCCGACTACATGTCCAGACATCCGACCAAGACCTGCCGATGCGAGCAATCGATTGCGGACGAATACATTCACTTCGTGGTAGATCAGGCTAGACCCCCTGCAGTTCCGCTGGAAGCCATCTGCGAAGCGACACAATCTGATGTCACCCTACAAGAAGTAAAGAGCAGGATACAAATGAACAGCTGGCGACAGGCGCAAACAAAGGGACAAAATGACCAAGAGATGGCAGCGTTCAAGCACGTCCACGAAGAACTGTCCATAGCGACCAATGGTCTCATCCTACGGGACACGCGAATTGTGATCCCACGACAACTAAGACAAGGGGTCATAAACCTAGCACATGAAGGACACCGGGGCATAGTAGCAACCAAAAGAGCACTCCGCGAAAGAGTCTGGTTTCCAACACTGGACCAAATGGTGGAAACAACACTGAAGGACTGCCCACAATGTCAACTGGTGAGCCGTCCAGATCCCCCTGCACCGCTACAAATTTCTCCACTACCGGAGTGCGTCTGGCAACACGTTGCCATTGATTTCTTTGGGCCATTCAAGTAAGGCCAATATGTGTTGGTCATCATGGACGAATATTCCAGATTCCCCATTGCACAACTATGCATATCCACAAAAGCATCCAGCGCCATATCAATACTAGAGGAAGTCTTTGCTGCGTGGGGCATTCCTCAAGTGGTGAAATCCGACAACGGGCCCCCATTCAACAGCCACGACTTTGCCGACTTTGCCCAACAACTCAACTTTAAACACCGGAAGATCACACCACTATGGCCTCAGGCGAACGGAATGATTGAACGTTTCATGTCCACGATCAAGAAAGCAATACAACAAGCGGAACTCACTCGAAAGAGCATCCAGACAGCACTGAACGAGGTACTAAGAGCCTATCGAAACACACCCCACCCCACCACGGGCAAGTGTCCGGCCGACCTCATGCTAGGACGGCCCGCGCGCACTAGACTACCAATGATAGGTGTCCCCGCGAGTGAACAATACCCCGACTCTGACCATGAGGAGATTGCAGCCACAGACAGGCTGAAGAAAGCGAAAATGAAGGACTACGCGGATGAACGGCGACATGCCTCTCCCGCTGAGATCCGAGAAGGAGATTGGGTGTTAGCGCGACAGGAGCAACACCGAAAGACTGACTGCAGATATCACGAAACTCCACTGAAAGTGGTGCAACAGAAAGGAACTATGATCACTGCGGAAACTGACGGAAGACGAGTTACCAGGAATGTGACATACTTCAAGAAGTGCAGCCCGAATGTCAAGGAACTACTGACTGAACTGCGAGTTGAGAAAAGAGAACCAGAGACACCGCCCCGCTGCAGTCAGGCACTGATGGAAATCACTGGCGAACATGAGCGAGGCAGTACTGATCATCAATCACGCCCCAAGCGGACCATTAAGAAACCATCTCGCCAGATTGAAGAACTGTAAAGTTGAAACTGTCTTTTCTTTTGTTGTTTCTATTTTGTTTGTTTACAGGGGGGGAGATGTAATGATGCACCCCACATGAGGGGCACTAGGACCTGCCCGAGGGAGAACGAGGGCGGGCGGAAAGGGAGGAGCCGGGGGCCAGGAACGGCAGTTAGCCGATACCCGAGATATAGCGAGGTCGCAAATAAAGAACCTCCACAAGAACCACGAGTGTCCGTGTTCCTTTTGTCCACGCAGGACACTACAACCACCAGGACTCAAACCTGGTTCCCTAGTTCCAAAGTTGCCAACGCTGCCCTTTAGGCCATATCTCATCCTTTCTCTTTGAATGAATTCTAAACTTGTCTGTTCTGGATACAGACTTTGGTCAAATGCAGAAGGGATTTCCCTTTTTAAAAATTTTTCAAATGCCCTGTTACTTATTTTGTAAATGTCAAAAACCGCGTGAAATCAGATTTACTGTGCTCTTCTTCAGGGGCGTAGGAGACACAAAAATTCTGGGGGGGACAGGGACAACCTTGTGCACTTTCCAGTGACCCTATACAAATCACCGCCCGTTAAACAAATACAATCGCATACTTTCGAAGTGAAATATTGAGAAAAGCAGGCATGTAGTCACAGTTTGCATGTATGCTTTATTGTTATTTACATTCATATAGTAATGAGACCAAATGTTTAAAAAAAACATATATATGAATCTTGCATCTTAATGCACAAAGCAAACAAAGGCCGCTGACTTAGGGTGGGGGTGTCGTGTTTGCAAGTGCATTAGGGTTTGAAAAGTACCTGCTGCTGCATTCCAGGTCTCCAGCAATTTTCAGGCAACAATAAAAATGTGAAGATAACTTTGGTGATTAATGTTCTTTTTTTGAGAGAGGAGATCGAAGGCTTGTCTAGTGAAAGTTTTAATTCAATAGGTCAGTGAGTTACTGCTTTTGTCTGAGATATTCTTTTGGTATTTGAAGTTTATAAGTTAAAATCCTAACATTGAACAGTGAGCTATTAACCGTCATCAAAGAGCTGCATAAAAACTTCAATGTATAGATTAGAACGTTAGGATTTTTCCCCAGGCTTTCCCTATCCTAATGTTGGAAAATGAGTTCATTAGGATAGAAATCAATTCTGATTATTGAAGAGAACCCCCCAACCATGGTGTTATGTTTTACATTCTGAGTTTGTGTTTCTATAGTGTTGCAAAGCCGCCCTGGGCACTCCCCAACTTTTTGCTGACTGGTACTGGTGGTACCTGACTGACTGACCCTGGCCTCTGCCTAAACAGCCAGTGCTATTCTGAAAGAGGCACTTAAAAATACAGTGAAAACACCTACAAACACTAGGGTGCACTATGGGTTAGGGTACCCCTATGATTGGCATGACCTATCCTATAAGGCCCTAGTACATAATAGGGCAGGGGGATTAGAACTACTTTTAAGTCCCTAGAATATAATAAGGCACGGCAGTTTAGAGGCCAGCAGCCCTTTCTGCGCTTGCATGGGTGCACTGCTGAAGCCGGAGGTCAGTTTAAAAGTAGCCCTGTGTTATAGGGCTGCTTTTAAAATGCAAATTGTGCCCAAACTCGACTTTTGGGTTTGGGGAACTTACAAACTACAATGTTGGGGCAAAATTAAGTGGAAAAATGTTTTCCACTTAACTATGGCTGTATCATATTTGCCACATAATACATCATCTGCTGCATAATCTAACGATTTCCTCCAAAACAATTTTGTAGCTCAAACGGATCCCAAATTACTAAAAGAAATGTGACTTGTGTTGCTGTGAAGTTTAGGGCCCTTTGCAAAGGTTAGTAAAGAAAACAATTCCTAAGAAAACAATTGGTTTCAGACACTCCTAATGACACTCAAATTAATACCTGTAGGAGAGTGTAGTATGCAATCAATTCATACAACCAAAAATGTATAATGTAAAGGCACATTCAACAGGGAAATCTCATAGATAAGAGGCCAACCAAAGTCAATTAAATTGCAAACATCAATTTATTTCCCGCTGAATCATATTCATAATATGCAAACATAGGGGCTGACTACGATTTATTTATTGCAGATTCATAATGCGCTTGGCTGCCCCAGCAACGAGGCGTCCCAGCGCAGCACAAGGACCAGAGACGAGAACCAAGGCAAATCGAGGCAGTTAAATAGTAGAAGTGGGAAAAAGCCAAGTCTTCAAAGCCTTACGAAACGGCAGATGGTTAGAAATGGTTCTGATAGGGGTCGGGAGTGAGTTCCATAATTTTGCCGCCAGCCAGCGGAACGAGCGCCCCCCTGCCCTAGCCTTCCACACTCGAGGGGTGCAGACCATAGCTAGGTTAGCGGAACGCAGAGGGCGCTTGGGTGTGTAAGCCTCCAACAGCTGGAGAAGGCCTGGCGGGGCCTGTTTAGACAGGATCTTGTGTGAGATGCACAGTGCTTTAAATTGTATCCGTTTGTCCACTGGCAACCAGTGGAGTTTAGGGAGAACCTGTGCAGCTGAACAATGCTTGGGTAATGAGACCAAAATCCGCGCTGCTGCATTCTGGACCCTCTGGAGGCGCTTAACGCTGGCTCTTGTAGCTCCCAAATATAGGCAATTGCCGTAGTCCAGTCTTGAAAGGACAGATGCCTGGACGATAGTCTGGCGCACTGAAGGAGGGGAAAAACCCGAGCAAAGGCTTTAGACCCCACAGGAGTCCGAAACAGACCCCCGCAACCGTTTTAGTTTGTTTCTCAAAGGTTAGGCCCTGATCAAACCATACCCCAAGATTTTTTACAGTTTCCTTCGGAAGTGGGGCAGGTTTTAGACGATCCGGCCAATATAGATCTGACCACAGCTCCCTATCCTTTCCAAATAGAAGGATCTCTGATTTGCCAGAATTAAGCAGAAGGCAATTAATTGCCATCCAATCAGAAATAGCTAACAGATCGTCCTTAAAATTATCTACACTTCAGCTCAAAATACTCCACAGGGTCTATGTTTCGGGGCCGGGTCTGATGCGTATGGGATATGCCGTGGATGGACTGTGTAAGCGTGGGTGTGGTTTGTTAGGGACCTTTATCCATATTTTGTGGGAATGCCCGGAGGTGGCGCGATTCTGGCGTGGTGTACATGCGGTGTTGCAAGCGGTCACGCATGTGGCGCTGTTTCCCGAGGCTAGGAGATGTCTGCTAAATGTGTGGGAGCCGACTGATTATACGGTGCCGCAGACGTGGTGGGTGACTCTGGGATATATGGTGGCCAAGCGTGACATAGCACAATTGTGGGGCTCCCAGAGGTCACCAACGGTTTCGGTGTGGAAGGACAACATGGATTGGTGTATGTTTCGGGAGAAGGTAGTGTATGTGGCGAGAGGTAAGCCTGGGAAATGGGTGAAGGTGTGGGGCCCCTGGAACTCCTATCGTGGCGGGATTTGTACCCCGCCGCTGACGCCTGACTTGGCAGTGGCCCAGTCTCCCTAGTCTGCTTGCCACCTTGGTTCTGGGCATTGTGTCTACTTTGTTACTGTCCCGGCCTGTCCCCCCCCCCTATTCCTGTGGATCGGTAGGGTCCTCCCCAGGGGAGCTCATAATGCTGCTTTGACTTTTGCTGCCTTGTGGATTTGTTTGTGGTTTCTTATAAAAAATGGAACCGCAATTTGGGGGGTCCGGCCGGTGTGGCCGCCAACGCTTCCCTCGACTTCTGGGACCTTTAATCACTTGCCGCTTGTGTTTAATGACTGTATTTTATGCTCTCACTGTTTGCTAGCGGCCGGCCTGAAGGTTGTAGGCCCATCTTTGTATATCTTTTGCATTCTGTAATAAAGGTTTAAAAAAAAAAAAAAATTATCTAAACTGGAGGTACATTTCCTAGAAAAGGATATCACTAATTGGGTGTCGTCTGCATACGACACCAGCGACAGCCCCCTCTCTTTCGCCAGCACTGCCAGAGGGCTGACGTATAGATTGAATAATAAAGGGCTCAAAATGGAGCCCTGTGGAACCCCCTGGTGTAGTGCAAATTCCTGTGAGGAAAAGGGGGGTGCCAGGACCTGGAAAGATCTTTCCGATAAAAATGATTTAATCCAGGCCAAGGCTGAGTCCCTGATCCCGATATCCTGCAGACGCTTGAGAAGTATATTATGGGACACCGTATCAAAAGCGGCACTTAGGTCCAAAAGGACCAAGGCCGCTGAGTCCCCAATATCAAGACTGCTCTTAATGGTTTCTGACACAGCTAGGAGGGCGGATTCAGTGCGATGTCTGGGCCGGAAGCCGTGTTGAGTAGAATCAAATATAGCATGTTGCTCGACAAAGTTGGCCAGAATGGAATTCACATGAGCCTCCACAACTTTAGCCAGAAAAGGCAATTGGGAGATAGGTCGATAGTTGGCCGGATTGGCAACGTCCAAAGAAGGTTTTTTTAACAAGGGGACGACCTTTGCATGTTTCCATGCCCGAGGGACTAATGCCGACCCCAGCGACAGATTAGCCAGATCCAGGCCCACGGCTGAAATGGAGGAATAGAGCTGGTGAAAATGGGTAGGGGTTACTGGATCGGCCGGGGAGCCTGATTTGATTTTTAAACATAGTGCCTCAAACTCCTGAGGCGAAAGGGGAGGAAGTGTCGCCAAACTACGACCCTCCATGACAGCTCCCCCCCGCAAGCCATCTTCCTCTGGCAGTGGAGCTGCCTTAGGGAGAGCCAGATAAATCAGTTCCACCTTTTTAACAAAGTACTGGGCTAGCTCATCACATTGACGGTTAGAAGTGACAGGCGAAGCCCCAATAGCACCTGTACTCTTCATGTCCCCCAAAGAGAAAATAGTCTTGGCAGGGTTGGAGCTACCCAGAATTTTGCTGGCCACAAAATCCACCCGCGCTCTTCGAATACCCTTATGATATTGCTTAAGGGCCATTCGATACTCAAGTTTTGCTGTTTCATCATAAGAGCGTCTCCAAGCACGCTCCAGTCGCTTACAGCCCTTCTTTGCTAGGGACAGAGTGTCGTCAAACCATGGATTAGAAGGTCCACGACCTTTCCTACTCCATCTGGCTGGGATATAGTTATCCAAGCCGGCCGTCAGCCAATCGTGGTAACACTGGTTAGCCACGTCAATATCCGAAGATATCTGAGGTAAATGGCCAGATAGCCAGACAGAGAGGACCCGAGGATCAAGCCGATACCAAGGGCGTTTAAAAAGCTTAGTAGGGCAGATAGGGTCTGTCCTAATCTGCAATAGTAAGGAGAAGGAGACCAGGAAGTGGTCCGTCCAGGCCTGCGGGATTGGAGTACACATTTGAATCCGAGGAAGGTTGGAAAAAACAGGCTACAGCAAGTGGCCTGCTACGTGCGTAGCTTCTAGCACATGCTGCCTCAATTGGAAAGCTTCTAGATCTGCCAAAAAAACACCGATCTCCGCTCTCTCTTCATTTTCAAAATGGAGGTTAAGATCGTCCAGGATAGTGAAATTTGCTGCCCTGCTGGCGAAGTGTCCCATTTTATTTAAAAGATCTTCCCTAAAGCTGGTGGCCGGCCCGGGAGGTCTATATATCAGAAGACCCGTCAGTGTAAAATTGTGAGTTAGCCCAATTTTAAAGGAGGCGCATTCACAACCCACTATACTTTCCCTATCCAGGCTAACAGTGTGGGCCTCCTTGACTACCACTGCCACCTCGCCCCCTCTTCCCCCTTCACGATTCAGCGTTTTTAACACGTAGCCAGGTGGAAGAGCCAGCCAAGGTACTGCCATGATATCTTGGCTGAGCAAGGTCTCCGTAAGGAAGAGGGCATCAGGGGATTCTTCAAGCAGAAGGTCAAAAACTTCAGCGTGATGCTTTATCAGGGAACGGCAGTTAAGGTTAAGGAGTCTAAACTCCTTAAACCCTGATGGGCAGACGTCCCTCTGTACTAGAGGCAAATCAAGTGAACAAAGATCACAATGATAAGAGTGTTCCTGCAGAGGCCAGGGCAAGGAGATCATCCCGCGAGTACCTAACTCGGTCAATAGCGCATGTGAGAGAGAGCCCGGCGCCTGGCGTCGGACTGGCGCGGACGGGAGCAGACGGGTTTGCCTTAGGTGCGCCTGCATTTATAGGCCTCTGGGAGGATCCGGCCTGGGTGACTGTAAAGCTTGCTTCCCCCCAATCCAAGATGGCCGAAACTACTCCGACCGTCCGGAGGAAGTGGAAGCCCCAAGCCCCCAAGCCTCGCCCACTGCTCACAGCGACTCAACAGCACTTGTAATGCCACAGGTGAAATTAGGTAAGTTAAAAATGAATGTTTTCAATCTTTATCAGAGTAAACAAAGTTTAAGAAACGACGCGTTAACAAGATAGCACATAAAATAACAGGGTACGATACCAAGTGACTGCGTACCACTCGCTCCCGGCTCAAGCCTCAGGAGCCTAATACGATGGCAGGCGGACTTCAGTACCACCGCCATCGAATCGGGGAATGGGACCGCTGGCCTTCAAGGTGGAGGCCCCACGATAGGCATTACAATGCGACTGCCACTACAGTGTTCGCAATGCCTATCTTTTACATTGCAGCAGGTGCTGCTGGCTGCATCATCCGCCGCAAAGTTAAAAAAAAAGGAACATGTTAAGTATATCGGTGCCTGCCACATGGTGCAGTGATATGTTGTGGGGCATCATAGATGCCCCCCAGGACCCATGTCTGAGGGCCAGGGGTAAAGGGGCCAGCTACGGGCCCCCAATGTCCCTTTCGCCAGCATTTCCATGGCAGGTGAACCGCCATTGATAAGCTGGCGGGTAAGGGACATCGTAATCCCTGCTGCGATGCATGGTAGGCACCACCAGCATTGTAGGAACCACGAGCCCCTCCACCACACCGGCGGGCTCAAGAAGCCCGTCGGGTGCGTGGTGGTTGGTCTTTCCGACCGCCAGGTAACCACCCGCAATATGGCGGGCTGTGATGCAGTCACCAATGGCGGTGGGACCGCCACCGACGGGGTGACGTGGCGGTCCCACTGCCATTATAATCACCCCCTAAGTTTGGTGTGCATGCAAATCCTACATTGCCAACCCCTGGCAAGTTGCACTGCTAGTGCTGGAAAAAGGCCAATGGAGGTACCAATGGGTGAGGTGGACTGGCCTCAAGGGTCTTGTGACCTCAGTGACAGATTCACTGTCGATCTAGGATGTGCTTCTTCATATGCCTGCCCGTAAGACTGGAAGTGAACTGCAGTATGGATTGTGGTGGACAGGTCCACCTGTGGTATGGTGAATTGGTCATGAAGGTCTGAACATGGTTCTCCAGTTCCAAATTCAGCAGCTCTGGCCAGAGTGCCACATTCTCTCCCACACTGAACACCATACTGCCCCACTGAGAGAAACTCGCACTGCCTTCAGCACAACTCAATTGTGCTGCAACTAAATTCAAATTATGCACTAGACAACAGTAAAATGCTGCCTGAAAAAAAATGAATAACACCCTGGAAAAAGCAAACACTCACAGGGAATGCAAGAATAAGCAAAGCATGTGAACTGTAATCAGAAAAAAACATGGTTACCTTAACGGTTTTAAACTCATTATTCAGAAATCAGTAAGTGATTTTGCCTGAAAAGTTCAAGACATGGCTACAGGACCAGGAAGGGACCCCTTTCAATGTCCATTGCTTATATCCTTTCAAAATGTATGCAGTTTAGTTTAAAAAAGACCACATCCCCAAACACAGAGACGCATTTTATAAGCTAAAATAATTAAAAAGTTGAAAACGATCATATTAAACGTTTCCACTCTACCCATCAACCAGGTATTGCAGTCCCTTTAGGAATGGCGCACTTACCCACCCTGGGAAAACAATGTTGTTCAAAGAAAGAAGATAAAAAGAAAGTAGCGCTTTCACTGGCAAACTCTGTAAAGTGGCGCTAATGTGTGTGGGTGTAAATAACAGTCTGGCCTGTCTGCTGTCCACTCTGTATTGCTTTATTTAGGTATTTAACTATTTTTTCTCTCCATTCCGAGGTTTTTCTTTTCAATAGAAAACGGTCAGAAAATGAGGACATTTACAGCCAAAGTGTTCAGCCTTTTTTGGATCAATTTCACAGGGGAACAAATAAAGAAAAGGAGAGGCAAGAGAGAGTACCTTAAGAGCTGCCTCTTGAAATCAGCACGTAAGCAGGAGCGAGACAGAGACAGAAAGAGATGGAGGAATAAAGAGAGGAGGGCAGCCGCCAGAGGCAGATCAGGAGTAGTGGACACGGTCCTTGCCATGAAGGAAAAGAGACAGCGTTTATTTTTTCTCCGTTCTCTGCCCTTCCCAGAACGGCTGAGCCTTCCTGCAGCATAACAAAAGGCAGAGGGCGGGTGGCCTCTGACTCCAGGCAGGTCAAGTGCAGGGCCATTAGGTAGCGCTTTCGCGTGCTAATGGCCCTGCGATAACAGAAGGGAGAGGGGAAATTCCTTTGTCCCCTCGTCCCCCCCACCCTTGTCCCCCGTGTCCCCCCCACTCCAAAATCTGGGGGGGGATATATCCCCCGCGTCCCCCACACTTCCTACGCCCATGCTCTTCTTACCCGATGCAGACACTTCTGTGATGAGGCAATAGCTAAAGATGCGTGGCGCGCGGGGTAAACATTGGCCCAGGCCCCCTTCCCTGAGGTCTTGCAATAAAACGCCTGTCACTTCAGATCTGTTCCCTGCACCTGTGAAGGATACACAGCTCCAGGGCGCGCGCGGTATTTGTGAATGGCAATGCCTCGAGCCCAAGAGGCGGAAGCCAAGGAGGTAAACAAACGAAGGACTGTTGCCCGGCTCTGACAGATGAGGCCAGTGTGGCCAGTGAGGGCCTGGCTTTTTGAGCGTCTGTTGACTCTAAGGTTACGTACGGCTGCAGTTCTTGGAACCAGCACTTGAACGCGAAAACCACACGAGTTATTGAATTTATAGTACAACCCTGAAGGAAATAAATAATAGTTTTCTCGGTGGGCCCTCTTCCTGGTGGTTATTTAGTTATTCCATGAATTATTCGATGTTCCAAATAATGTCATTGGTTTTATTTCAGCATTCTGTAGCTGTGCATATTTTTGATGAAGTTTTCATTTTTTCCAGCAGGATGAAATGTCGTAGGTTTATTGACCTTTTTGTGGGGAGTCGCTGTATGTTGGCCACACCAAGTCGACCGCTTCTAACGTGTTAGCTGCGTGGTAGGAATCAGGGCTTGTGAAAGGGCACGTTTTGTTTGCTTTCATGCCTTTTCCACCAGCCATGAATTCCTGTCTGTTTATTGCACTTAGGCAGGTCCTATATGATCTTTGATTTTTTTCTTTTTGACTGTTTTCCTATCTTTCTTTCTCCCCTTATGGACTCTTTTGCTCTGGGTCGACGTCTGATGATGAAAAATTGGTCCCAGTCCCCAATCAAGAGAGCCATTGCACACCGCCCGCAGCCCTCAGCACAAACTAAGCACTAGTCACACATTTCGAAAAGCCAGTAGGTCTGAGCTTGGCAAGCTGGGTCAGGGGTATTTTTTTTTAAATATGTCACAAAAATAAAAATGCACACACTACCTAAATGGGGTGGCCAAAAGGTTCCAATAAAATGTTTAAATGAAAAAAAATAACGGCCGCTCATATAAGCATAATAAATGAGTGTTTCCTAACAGATGTGTATTCTAAGAAAATATATAGAAACCCTATTTTAGTTTTAATGCACTTAACAGTAAAATATGAATTTTATTGGTGCAAAGAAAAAATATCATTGACTAAAGTGTGCTAAATGAATTAAAAAACGATAAAAATTGGAAAGAAAAAAGCATTGGCAAGGTAAAGTTTTAACCCACTAACCCTGGTAGTGCAGTTCACGCCTTTTTTGGCTGATGTGCACATGTGGTGTTGAAAAAATACTGCCAATCACAGTGCAAAAGAACCAATGACTGAAGTGGGCTGACCAGTTTTCCTTGCTGTAGGCCGTGGTGGGTGGAAGCGCAATGTGAATGACAGTTGAATAGACCAATAAAGGAAGAAGTGTAATCTAGAACTCCTCTAAGTTTGGCTGCATCCAAGATCTGTTAACTACTTAAAAAATATGGATAATATACTTACTTATATGGGCTTTCAGCCAACCCTCATCATCCATTGGTCTGTTCTTGTGTCACTCACGGTTTTCTTCAACCCAGTACAGCACACAGCATGGAGCAGTGGGTCAGCACACTTCAGCCATTTGCAAACCCCCTTGTGAGTGATAGCATTCTGCAGTTTCATAAGGAGCATGTCTGGAAAGTAGTTCCCTTATGGGCCAAACATGTGCATTAGAGAATCAAAAATATTTTTGGTTATAACCAATGTTTTTTTAGATTGATGGAGGGCTGCCAGCTTCCCCAACAATAACGTCTTGCAAAAAAATCATGACAAAACAAGCACTGAAAAAAACAAAAAAGCTGGAGCCAACACCAGTGATATTGGCTTTGCCAATGCTTTTTGGATTGCATTAGACTGGTGAGTAGCTAAAGGTGTCTATAAGCCAGACCTAAATAGTGGTGCAGTACATAATACTTTTGTATATGTTTTTTTAATGCCCTTTCCCCTAAATAGACTTTCTCACATGGTTTTTGTAATGATATGAAGAAGTTTCCCACAGTATGGTATAAAACTAGAGCTGTCCCAGAAGTATTTTTCACTGGTAAAGTATGATGCAAGTTATTTAGCAATAGTGCGACCTTCAATCACTTCCACTTATCTTACTAAGGTCGCAGCGGTCCTAATTAGAAAGCAGAAGTGCAACAGTGAGATATCACTGAGCTCACATTGTTGTCTGTGTCACAGACAAATCAAATCTTTGCATCTTATTGCTGACCGCCACATTTCATTAGGGCAACTTAGCATTCACAATGGAGTCTGGTGGTGTTTGCGCACACTGTGTGGGGCTATGGACATTGTATTTTTCTTAGTAACTGTGGCGGTGTCTAGACGCATCTCCCACTCGCAGCAGCCGCTGCAATGACCGCTTTGCTTCATTGTAATCTTCTACCGGGCTCCCCACAGTGGGACCTGCATTTGATATAGTAATTACCTAGTGTAGGTGGTTCAGCACACACCTTGGAATTTGTAAGGCTCATAATTACTATGGCAGAACCAGATCCCCCCACTCTGTCTTCAACCCATTAACTGCAGGGACTGCCTTGGGTATGCCCATTCCTAATATGTGTGCTCACCTGCATTGAGTATAGTCTCGTGGTGAGCCGTAGCTGGTACACAAGCCATGACATAAAATAATGCATAACTATTGGCAGGAAGTGATCGCGACCCTTACTGTTAAAAAGTGGTTCAAGTATCCATAAAGAACATATTCATAAAAAAGAAGACTGAATGAGGGGCAGTATCCGATGTTCGTTACTTGTCACCAAATATGACTTGTACTGTTTCTCACAGGAAATGTACCACAATGTCACCAACATGGGGGGTATTAGGCTGGCATTGTTCTGTTTCACTTGTGTGGGAAGAAACAAATTCAGTCTGGGAATTTAATTGGCAGAATAGAAAAAAATCAGGCAGTATCTCCAAGTTCATGACCATAACGAGTTCCTGTCCCTGGATTGGGGGATGGGGAATAACCATTACGAATCAAAAATTGCTTGGTCTTTTTCTGCTGGTGATCAGTGATTCCCGGGCCACATTTACCACTTGATCTGAGTGAGTTGTAAATGTGATTGGGGAAGCCACAGCAGGTTGTTGTGCAAGAGCTCTTGGGTAGAGAGGGTTTGAGGGTTGGGAAGGGAGAGGTTGGGCTCCTGTATCTTATTTATTAGGGAGGAGGGGCACATCGGAAGAGGGGTAGGGGACGGGGGCACACTGACATGGGGTGGGGGAGGGGGGGGGAGGGGACTGGGTGGGAAGGTTGTTCCTTCTCCTGGATAATTGATCTTGCTGATAAATGTGTGGTACTTCCTGGACGGGTGGAGGCAGGGGGATGTTTGTTGAGTTGTTGATTTGGAAAACAATAAAAAACGTTTCAACAAAAAAAAATTGAGGGTTGGGAATGGTCAGGGGCTGCTGGGGGCAGCGTTGCATTCTCTCATATGCTGTAGGACGATATTGGGCTGGCCTGAAGTGTGAGTCTGCTTGTTCCAGAGCTCTGGTGGTTTTAGTGGTTGCAAGTTTGCACCTTCCCAGTTATTCCAAGTATTGGATCACTGGATCATCCGGAAATAGGAATGTCTGGAAACCGTAAATGGATGAGCAAAAGATTGCAGGTAGGACGCCTGCTTCTGGAGGCAATCAGAAGATGAAGGGCATGCAGCACAACAGTCAGAAAGAGTGTCAACACTTCAAATAGCTGTAGATGTGGAGACCCCAGTTGGGCAGTCTCTGGGATATGGGGGTAATTCCAAGAGCAGACGTCTTTTCCTGCATTCAGTGATGTATCTGTGATGTCTCCTCTGACAGTTCCCTGCCAAAGGCTAAGGAAACGGTCTCTAAAAATCTGCAAAGAGTACTGGCAAATTTGTAAGGTTGCATGCACAGCGCCAGCCACTGGACTGAGAACCTGGCTCTCTTTCTGTAAGACAGGTACAGCGACAGCTATCCCATTGCAGTCACAAGAAGTGTCTTGACTCCCCAGGCATCACTCAGTCTTCTCGATTTGCAGCCTTCCAGACTTGCAGGGGAGCAGCTAAACAGCAAACCTTCTTCTCTCCCTCTTCGTACAAGACCTTGCTCCAAGGCACTACTTATGTCTCCCAACCCTCGTGGGTGAATGTAAGCAGTGGCAGCCAATACGCTCCATGAAAGGGAGCTTGGAAGGCCATTGGTGACTGTGCCAACCCCTTGGAGCTCCTTCCCTCCACATGGAATGCTCTTTCTGCTCTAGTGAAAGCATCGGGACCCCTGACACCTATGACTATTGAGGTGGCTGCTATGTCTGCTTCCTCATTCTCTGTATATAAACAGAAACAGTGGTTCCTGTGGGCTAGTACAGTTAATACTGGTAATTACAAGCACAATCGAAATATAAAACAAGAACTGGCATAGCCAATAGGTCTTGTCTTTGGAACCTTATAAGTGTTTAGCCATGCAACAGTTGCATAACTAAATACTTATAAGATCCCAAAAGCGTGACCTATTGGCTATGCAAAGCGGCCGTGCGGCCGCGAAAGTGATCGCGATCGTAATCAAACATCAAAGCGGCCGCGCGGCAGCGAAAGTGAAAGTAATCGCGGTAATGTGCGGCGCGCGCGCCCGCGCACATGCACGTAGCTCTAGGCTGCCCCGGTAGCACTTTTTGGAGCCCTCTCAATAAGTCTCGCCAGACCAGCGCATGCGCTGGGTCAGGCGAGACCTAAAAAGGGTTACATCGATTTCCAAAGGGTAAGAAACTATTTGACACAAATGATTCGTAATAGCAGTAGATATTTATATATATATATAGCAATGAAATTCTACAAAAACTTTTTTTTTCATATATATGTATATACTGCAAAGTGTCCCCAGTGAAGAATAGAACCTACAGAAATAGTGACATATTGTGACATAAACAAATGGTTTCCAAGTAGAAGTAAAGTCGACCATTCTCTGTGGCAGGTCCTTAAAGGCCTGGTGTAGGAGAGTAGGATGTGCACTTATGTTGCCCCCACTTTTTTTCTGATGTTAACACTGGTTTCTGGCTATAGTCTGGCTGGGTCCCTGCTAATCATGGCCCTAGTCTCTCTGTTCTCTCTAAACAACTTGGAGTGCATACTAGATACACTAGTGATTGGATACTGTGGTACCCTATGAGCCCCTAGTATATGGTACCCTAGGTACCAAGGGCATATGCACTTCACAGGTCTACCAGGGGCTGAAGCATGTATTATGCCACCCCTGGGAAGCAGACTAAATCTGACACCACAGGCCTGCTACTGCAGCCTGGGTGAGGTACTGTTAGCACTCCTCACTGAGGTATAGGTTCCTATATCTCACCATACACACACATATAAACCTATCAGTCACCCCTAAGGCAGGCCCTATCAATCCTGAGGGCAGGGTGCTTGGTTTACAAAGTGAGGGGATGCCTCTGCATGAGCAGGGCCCCTCTGCAGCTGGCAGAGTCTATTCTCTGTGGCTATTTGTGGATGCAAGTAAACCATATACTCTTAAGTGCATTATAAATGCTAACTTTGGAATGACTGCATCAAAACATGTCGTGTTTGGTGTCAAACAACTTGGAATCATACCCCCACATCAGTCCATGATGTGGGAGTATGATCCCACCCTTCTAGAGGGGACGACATGTACCTACTGTGGTAACACGGTAAAAATCTGAAAGAGCCCTGGCATCACAAAATGGATGCCACCAGCACAGACACTGGGCTGCCCTCCTGCTGCTGACTGAAACTCGCAGTGGAGGAGGCCCAACAATAGGCATCCTGTCACAGGGAGGTGTCACCACCTTCCAGACAGGATTTAGTGTATTGGGGCTGGGTGGGTGCACTCCTAGAGTGCTTTGAAGTCCTGCACTGGGGGAGCAGTAGGCTCCTCTGTGCATATACCAGCTCAAACCGGTTCAGGGGTTACCTGCCCCTGCTCTGGCGTGAAACTGGACAAAGGGAAGTGGGTGTAACCACCCCCTACCCTGACCCTCCCAGAGGAGTGGTCATAAAGCTAGTCCCTCCCTTTCTTTTAGTATAAGATAGGGAACCCTTGCCATTGCAAACTAGATATCCCTGGACGACGCTTTACAAGAAGAATCCTGGCCCTTCGACGTTCCATTACCTTTGGAAGACGGAAGAATCTCCCTTGGAGTAAAGGAGTGACTCCCCTGCTTGACAAGCACCAAAAAGTCTAATCAACGGTCACAAACTTTCCCGCTCCCGCCGGAGTCCAAAGTCCCTGCAGCCCCGGAAGTGGATTTCCTGACTTCTCGACGGCCATTGTGAGTCCCCAGCAAAGCTGAGGCGAGTGGACCCCACGAGTGACGAGGAACTGCAATACCTGGGTACCGTACACTATTGTCGAGTGCAACCCCTTCACGATGTTCTACGAACTTGTGCTTTGCACCATTTTCGGCCCAAGCCTCCAGCAGGTTGTGCACCGAAAATCAGAGGCCTACCCCATCCCGAGTGACCGTGGGCTCCTGTAAAGCATTTCCTCATGAGGCGTCTTCGCGATCCCTTGCCCGTTGGCTTGTGGGTCCTCTGAAGACTTTCTGATCCAACCAAAGGGCTCCCCTGGTTGCTCCAGGCCTGCCCTCACTTATCCTCGCTGGGTGAGACCCTCAGACCTTGCTGACTTTATTCACTTTCCACGAGACTTGCTGTTGCCAAGGCTTGTTGGCTCCAATCCGGATGCCGACACCTCAGTAAGCTGCAGACATCGTGGGACACTCCGAATCCAGCTGCTGGTCATCTTCGATGCCTCCTGGTCCTCGTGAGCGAAGAGTCAAAACACCCTTGATCTCCTGAAATCACAGACATCCGTGGGCATCCCTCTTCCTGGCCCTGGGTCACTGGCAAGTGACTGTGAACATTGTCCGTTCTGCTTTCAGGTCATCTTCATCCTGAATCCAGCCTTGGATTCCACCAGACACTTCTTCAGTCTTCGCAAGCAGCAAATCTTCTTTGGCTTCCATAGAAAACAGCGATGCGACCCGACACCAAAAGACACCTATGCACCCGGCTTCCCTGGGTGAGGTAACTCGTGCACTCCAGTGCCCTAGTGTGTGTTGGCCCTCGAATTACTTACCTTGTAAGTGGCTTGCTTGTAGACTTCCTCGAAGTACCCTAAAACTTTAAAAATCCAACCGTGACTTGCTCCATTGAAATCAATAGGGAACCCGCGGCTGTGTTCTCACACTGCATGCATCTCCTGTGGGTCTTTTTCTTACCTGCTTTTGCTGCATTATTGAAGCCCCAGCGATTCTACAGGCCCTAGGCCTTGTCCCCTTGGAAGTCGACTTTCCTAAACCTTTTTTAGTATATGGTCTGGTACGCCCCTAGGGCCCCAGCCATATTTGTGCTTAACGTATTGTGAAACGTTGATATTTGAATGTGTTCCTGACTTCTAATCTCATAAAGAGAATAGTAGAGTGTGTCTAGAAATAAATACATATATATTTGATATATATACCTGTGTGGTGTCCTTTCATTTGGTAATTCAAGAGATTATAAGGTAAAACCAGTAGCGGTCTGTGGAGGGAGTTCGGTGGGGCAGAGAGGCAGGGCGGGGGAGGGGCAGTGTGGGGAAATTTAAACACCGGAATATGGATGAACGGAGGTAAGTACACATTTAAATAAATAAAACAAATTCCTTTGCGCGCGCTGCATCGCAAAATGCGATGCAGCGCGCGCAACGAAATTTGTTTTATTTATTTAAATGTGTACTTACCTTCGTTCATCCATATTCCGGTGTTTACATTTCCCCACCCTGCCCCTCCACCGCCCCGCCTCACTGCCCCCACCAAACTCCCTCCACGGACCGCTACTGGGTAAAACAAGCTGCTTTACATTCCTCAGAGACTTAGCCTGAAGGCTGCTCTCCACAGCTACCACTTGGATAGCTTTCTTTAAACGGTTGTCTTAAACCTATCTACCGTAAGAGTCGAATTGGACTGGTGCAAGGTGGCCACTATAACTAGTGACCAGCATATGCCAGGCCAACTTCTTACACCTGGGGTAAGGCTCATCCAGATGAGAGCTTCAGAGCTTAATCCAGACTACCTAGAAAGCTAACCTGGTTGGCATCATCTCCCATCCTTGAAGCAAGGCAACTAGAGCTGCCAGGAACCTCTCCAGCTACCTTTCCAAGTACCTGGGCTGACCTCCAGCCTCTTTCCCTACCATGCCCATGCCAGAGTGGAGTGACAATATAGTGGGGATCAGGGCCTCTCTATACCTACTAAGGACTTGCTTTGAAAGAGCTTTCAAAGTTTAAAGTAGTACATCGCATCTCAACTCAAATAGTAACATCCAATGACAGTGTCTCTGAGTGACTGAGGATAGCTTTGACGCCATTCACCTCATGTTGCTGATTGCTCTTGAGGCATTCCATGTATGAAGAAGGGGTACTTTTTCCATTATTTTCTGGAAGAGTGTGGAATTGTTGCCATGTGGATCTCGGGTGCACGGAACAGATCTTCAGATCTTCAATTTGAAAAGTGCCATCGGCCTTTGAAGACACAGCATATGTTGATGATGTGGAGTAAATTGTGGATGCCAGATCATCCCATGGAGTAGTATTTTATTTCTGAAAGGTATGCTGGGTTTCATTACCATCTTTGTAGGTAGACCATAAGATGGTGAAGTTGAATCAGGCGATGACAGGAAATCAGCACAGTCTCTTCTGGTGAGGTGATAATCTCTGTTTCTCTCCAGTCAGATGTAAGGCAGCTGCATTCTGGAGGATTTGAAGATAGAATGTTTAAGAAAACCATGGTAGAGTAAGATTGTACAGTCTACTCAGTGGTCTGTGTCATGTTATAGACATTTCAATAAGGCTAATCCTGCTTATGATTTGTCTTGTAGTGCAAACAGGAGTTCAGTTACATTCCAACAATTATTTTGGTATTATGAAGGTTGAAATATATATGTTTTTTCCTTCTGGCTGGCTTTGAATGGGATCAGAAATAGGAAGAGAGGAAGCAGTGGGAGATCCTTAGCATTAATCCAATTTGGTCGTCGATGGTCAGTTCTGGTTCGATTGTTTACTCTTAGGTTTTTGGCATTTTGCCGTTCTTTGTGTGATTGCTTTCCCTGGGATTTGGAGTTTATTTGGAAGTAGTGCTGGAGCTTGAAGGTGGTGGAAGTAGTTATGCCCATCATGCTTTGCAAAGGGCAACAATCTCTTTTTACTTGGGCGGGCGCACAAAATGAAAAAGAATTAAAGACTATTTCACAACTCCAACTGTTCACATTGATCCTCTTGGCTAAGAAAATACATGAAAGATTGAATTGCGCAATGATGAGTATGTTTTTTGTTTTTTTAGAACAATGTACATAAAGAAACATTACTAAAGTAGGCCACGCTCGCGACCAATGTAGTTGTCTGGAATATGCAGGGAGTGACTGCTCCAGATGTATTCATCCTGCACTGAAGGGCATTGCATTGTCAACCAATAGGCTGGCTGGTCAAATATAATTACAATATTGACTGTTTTTAAGCTCCATTTCTTCCACCCCACTCCTTGACTTAATAACGCTCTTCTAGCATGTTTGTGGTATTTATAGAGCGCGTCATAGCCCTGATAGAGCTTCTACCTGGCTCTCCCTGTGACTGTTGTCCAGTTATCCACCACCATTTATCGCAGACGCTGATTACATGCCACCACCCTGTAGGGTAGACTCCTTTATCAGAGAAAAATACAGGATGTTTGTTCATGTTCTGAAAATTTAAAGGGGCTAAGAACTAGTACTTGAATACACATTTCTATAAATCTGTATTATTTTATATGGCAATTCTGTTTTTATTCACTTATATAATCGTTTAGGATTAGATTACACGCTTATATCAATTTGAAGCCTTTTCTACTTGTAGTTGCTGTTTATTTATATTGAAAAAGGCAAACAACAACGACTGTTGGTGAACTCCTATGCTTTTTACTCCTGGTTTTGACATGAAAGTGAAACCCATGTCAGTACAATACTGCCGAGGAGGAAACAACCTTTACAACGCAACTATTACATCGCACTACACTTACAACGCAGGCATTACAACGGACCATCCTTTACAACGCATGACACTACAATGCATACCATTACAACGCATACCATTACAACGCAGACACTACATCGCATGTCACTACAACGCAGGCATTACAACGCATACCATTACAACGCATACCATTGGAGTTAGAATGGTAATTTTTAACCCCTACACTATCCAACACTTACCCTACTGTTGCACCCCCTGGAGTTAGAATAGTAATTTTTACCCCTATACTATCCAACACTTACCCTACTGTTGCACCCCCTGGAGTTAGAATAGTAATTTTTACCCCTATACTATCCAACACTTACCCTACTGTTGCACCCCCTGGAGTTAGAATAGTAATTTTTACCCCTATACTATCCAACACTTACCCTACTGTTGCACCCCCTGGAGTTAGAATAGTAATTTTTACCCCTATACTATCCAACACTTACCCTACTGTTGCACCCCCTGGAGTTAGAATAGTAATTTTTAACCCCTACACTATCCAACACTTACCCTACTGTTGCACCCCCTGGAGGTAGAATAGTAATTTTTACACCTATACTATCCAACACTTACTCTACTGTTGCACCCCCTGGAGTTAGAATAGTAATTTTTACCCCTATACTATCCAACACTTACCTTAAATGCAATGTAACAGTATGCGTTGTAATGGTATGCGTTGTAAAGGTAGTATGCGATGTAATGGAATGCGTTGTAAAGGTAATTTTTTAAAATGCGTTGTAGTGTCATGCGATGTAATGGAATGCGTTGTAGTGGATGTTGCGATGTAAAAATTGCGTTGTAAGTGCATGCGTTGTAAATGTATGCGTTGTAACGTCATACATCCCTGTCGAGGTGTGAACCCTACTTTGCAGCTGTATTGGGTCTTGAGATGTAATAATTCTTTTACTTTAGTCCCTGAAGGATGGATATTTGTATATGCTGTTCATAGGGGGGGTCATCAGACTCGAGGTCATTACTGACACTGTCTCCAGTCCTGAAGTTTTCCCCTACAAATCATTGTTTTCAGATGTGTTAGTGTCATTAGTTCAATGGAAGCAGAACAATACTACAGCACCCAGAGTGCAATGTTTGCACCATTGCATAGCTGATTGTTCTACTGTTCTCAGTTAGTGGTGTTGTGACGCCATTGTATTTTGCATTTTGTACAGGGCTGTCGAATGTTTGTATATATTCTTGGTCCTTAGATAGCTTATCTCTATGCATCTTCTGCCTCCCATCTTACCTAGCCCCACCTTATTCAGTCCATTGGAAATCCGCATGAGTGACACAAAGCACGAGCCATTTAGAAAGGAATAACACGTGGCTTCAGGTTTACGCTAGAGGCAGCTGCAAAAGAAAGCTTGCCAATGCCTACAAAATCTGGACAAAGTTCATGTTTTTATAGAACATTGCGCAACTAGGGAGGGTTCTTTTTTCATTCTCGGAAAGATATGTCATAAGCTTTTTTCTATATTTTATTTTGCAACTTATTAATTATTAGTATTTATATTCCTAGTAAAATTCAGAAAATGTGTTCCATAGATAAATCTTTGGTTAAAATTGGCGTTAGATGCAGTGTTTCCTGTGTAAATCCACCCAGTAAGAAGCTTCCACATGCAGCCCCCTGTTAAGAGATTATTGGTGATAAATATAAGAAATTTTGATTGCAAAACTCATCACGTGATAGATTTGTATTATCATGAAATATTAAAATGTTTTATTTTGACATGCTGTGCTATGTTAGCAACACAGTGCTTAGTACATGAATTTTATCTTGTTCCAGTGGTTAATCAGTGAAACAAAAAATAAGTGCCGGGCTCTGGTCAGGAGGCAGCTTGCACCAGCCCATTTGTCCGATTAGCGCTGCCTAAAACAGAACCACCCACTAACCATGAAAGTGGGGAGAGGATGTGGCTTCTTCGGAGCTGGGGAACCAGGCTCATGTCTTGGTATCAGCTCAACATCCGGTGATTCTCGGCAAATCACTTAATCTCCCCGGCAATGAATGTGTTCTTAACTGATACTCATGAAAAGCGCTGGTGTTGATGCTTAAGTGCCGATGCTGAGCACGGCAAACCATCGGCTCAAATTAAGCACTGCCTTGTCCCGACCTATGCTTCTCGCTAAGTAAGGAAGGGCATTGACAGAGAATGTATTACCTGAACATAGGCTTGCTCTAAAGGGGATCCCCTTGATACCTTGATAAGTATCACTCCCACATTCCCCTTCCATTGAGGAATGCAGATACCCATCTTCGGGAGGAAGGATATATGTCCTTTTCACTTTGCAATGAATGAATGCAGCTATCAGCTACTATGTGTGCAAGGCAGAGGATCCATCCATCCTCACCAGAATACACTACTATAGTGTATGCTCGCAGGTAATGCAAGAGGCTGCTAGAAATTGGCAGAAGACAGGGTGAGGGGAGAGCTCCTCCCTTTAATAAATTGTATGTTCGAGGCATATGAGCTGCAGATCACATACTTAGGATAGTAGATCTCCATCTGGTGTTGGGTTCGGATGCTTGCAGGTTGTTGTTGTCTTCGGAAGAAGTCTTTGGTCACGAGATAGGTGACTCCTCCCTTGGACTACAGTGTGCATGGGCATCAACTCCATCCTCAGATTGTTTTTTTACGCTATTGGGTTCGGACGCAACTTTCCGCTCCGGTTGGAAATATCAATTCCAAGCTTCTCGAAGCAAAAAACTTCACAACGAAACATCGAAACACCTTCATCCTCGACATCGATTACATCGGCTCGATTCCGGACGTCGACGCGGCCCGCTGGGCCTATCCACGCCGTGAGGCCTACAGCTCATGGAAAGGACTCCGTTCAAAAAATGCCCCCAGTGTGGAGCAAAATTTCCGCACAGTGACCACCACAAAATCTGCAACCTGTGCCTATCACCGGAACACGACGAATCCAGCTGTCCTCCAGCCTGCGCTGCATTTTGATCCAAAAAGACCATTCGGGATCGAAGGGCTCGACGCCACATCATGGCACAGAGACCAGCTCTGGAACCAGAGGACATCTTT
Organism: Triturus cristatus; assembly: GCF_964204655.1. Lineage (NCBI taxonomy): Eukaryota > Metazoa > Chordata > Amphibia > Caudata > Salamandridae > Triturus > Triturus cristatus. Next base: position 1,232,992,396 of record NC_140589.1, on the reverse strand, counting down.
GATAAAGGCCCAGATGTCCCGGAGGAAGTTTCCGAAGAGCTGCAAATAATTTCCGAAGCAGACGACTCAGACGACCCCATCACTCCTGGGCAACGTGTGAGTACCACTGCCCCTGCCCAAACCCCACCAAAACCAAAGGCATTGGTCAAGACTTCGCCTGCTGGCCCCAGTCGAGACCGAAAACATCCTTCAGAAGCCCCGCCTCCGGGCTCGGCTCCGAAGAAGCATAAGCCTTCCGGTAGTTCGGGACCGAGCAAACCGCATGTAATTGTCCAACCGGCACCACCTGCACCGAAGACAAAAGACTACTCGGCACCGAAATCGGCTCTGAAGCCCTCGGCACCGAAACCACCAAAGCCAATAGAGACACCGGCACCGAAGGTTCCCAAGCCCACAGATACACCTTCGGCTCCGAAAACCACATCGGCACCGAAACCATCGTCGGTACCGAAACCACCGGCTAAGGACTCTCATACACCTCCTAAAGCCAAACACGCTACCGATCAACCAAAACCTCGATCGGAACCGAAAAAATCGGTACCAAAGACTGTTCCTGAAGAACAAGAACTTTTTCATCCAGACCCAAGGCAGAAAAAGATCTATATCAACCCCAAAACTGGACATGTCACCGCGGTGCCATGCAAAAAACGGAAGCTGGACACACCACCTGCCCCAGTTCCTGTAAATAGGAAGGACTCTTCTACTTCCTCTATCCCTCCTTCCTCTCCTATACTGCCTCCTATCCCACCCCCTCTGCCTACACCACCATTACATATACCATTTCCATCTCATACACCACCACCACAGGATGATTATGATGACCTAGGGGGTGGGGGATGATCCTAATGATCCGTTTACGGACCCAGACACCACACCGTTGGATGATTGGGCTTTCCACTTACCAGATATGCCTGACCCTCAGTCATATCCCTCAAAACCATCGCCTCCTGATGATCACCTGGGGTTTGGACAATTATTAAATAGACCAGCAATATACCACGGCGTCACAATGCACTCAGACGCACCAGAGGAAGACTTCTTATTAGACACTTTCGAACAGTCTCAAAAGTCTGTACAAATCCTACCCATGATTAAAGGTGTCATAAAACACACCCCAGAGGTATTTAGAGACCCCGTTCGTGCCAGGATTCTCAACCCACGAATTGAAAAGAAATATAGGCCTGCTCCTGAAGACCCTAACTACATCAAGGGCCAACTCCCTTTGGATTCTTTGGTCATTTCCAATGCGCGGAAACGTGCCAACTCCCAAACCACAGGAGATACACCACCCCCAGACAAAGAATCCAAACTATTAGAAGCCTCCGGCAAAAGAGTAGCAGCACAAGCCGCTAATCACTGGCGAATTGCCAACACTCAAGCCCTACTGGCACGCTATGATAGGGCCCACTATGATCAATTAGAGGCTCTCTTACAACATCTGCCAGACCAATACAATGCCCAGGCAAATGACCTCATTCAGGAGGGAAAGCTCATTTCAAATGCAGCAATTAAATGTGCACTTGACGCCGCAGACACCGCCTCTAGAGCAATTAACACAAGTGTGCTCCTACAACGACATGCATGGCTACGCATCTCAGGCTTTAAGCCAGAGGTACAAACTACCATACTTAGTCAGCCATTCAATCAGGAGCAGCTCTTTGGGCCAGCAGTAGACGCTGCACTGGAAAAAATGAAAAAAGACATAGAAACGGCTAAGTCCATGGGAGCATTACAATCTCCCCAACCACGTGGGTCCTTTCGGCACTCCTTCTATAGAGGAGCCTCCAAAAATATTGGAACGGAGACCTCCTCTACATTTAAAACCGCCACACACACATCCCCCAGTAGAGGATATTTTAGAGGCGGATACAGAGGAAACAACAACAAAGGGCGAGGTCGAGGTAATAATAACACTCGCACCTCCCCTGCCACAAAACAGTGACTTTCCTCCACTCCCCCAGACCATTCCACTCCGGTCGGGGGAAGACTAACACAGTTCCTACCTGTCTGGAACTCCATCACAACAGGCAGATGGGTAAGACAAATTATCCAGTATGGTTACTGCCTGGAACTCACAACTCCCCCCCCCCAGCATATACCACCCAAACAGCGTCCCATGTCACAAGATCATCTTACACTCCTCAAACAGGAGGTTCTCTCATTGCTTCAAAAGCACGCAACAGAACCAGTTCCCTTACAACATCAGGGTACAGGGGTATATTCACTCTACTTCCTAATCCCCAAAAAGGACGGGACTCTAAGACCAATACTCGAGCTCACACCCCTAAATCTGTATATCAATTCAGATCATTTCCATATGATCACTCTTCAACAAGTGCTCCCACTACTGCAACAAGACGATTTACTTACCACACTAGATCTCAAGGACGCCTATTTCCACATTCCCATACATCCTGCCCACAGGAAGTATTTAAGGTTTGTGGTGGACGGACAACACTACCAGTTTGCAGTCCTCCCATTCGGGGTAACAACCGCACCCAGAGTTTTCACCAAATGTCTAGCAGTTGTAGCAGCACATCTCAGACGACAACAAATCCATGTCTTCCCGTATCTAGACGACTGGCTAATAAAAGCCAAGTCATTTAACAAGTGTGTCCTACACACTCACCAAACTATCCAAACATTACACAACTTGGGATTCACAATAAACTATCCCAAATCTCACCTCTAACCTGCTCACATAAATCAGTACCTGGGAGCCACAATAAACACCTCCACAGCCCGAGCATATCCCAATCCAGCCAGGATAGCCAATATGCAAGCTCTTATTGCAAAATTCCAAATCCAACACTCTCTTCCAGCAAGAGTGTTCATGCAACTCATAGGCATGATGGCGTCATGCATCTTCATTGTGCCTTATGCAAGACTTCAAATGCGTCCCTTGCAAGAATGTCTAGCATGTCAGTGGAACCAGGCTCATGGACAACTTACGGATGTGGTGTTGGTAGACAGCCGCACACATCGCTCTCTCAAATGGTGGAACATAACAAACCTCTCCAAAGGGCGGCCGTTCCTAGAGCCTCTTCCACAGATAGTGCTGACAACGGACGCATCGCTCACAGGATGGGGAGCCCACCTCCTTGGCCACACCACTCAGGGCAAATGGACCACTCAACAAAAAATGCTCGATATCAATCACCTGGAGCTGCTAGCAGTGTTCCTAGCACTAAAATCATTCCAAATACACCTCCAAAACAAAACTGTCCTCATTCGGACAGACAACATGACAGCCATGTATTACATACAGAAACAAGGAGGCACACATTCTCTCCAGCTGTCCCAGCTCGCACAGAACATTTGGAGATGGGCCATTCCACAGAAAATATACCTACTTGCAGAACACCTTTCAGGGGTTCCAGGGGTTCACAATCAGATTGCCGATCTGTTAAGTCGACAGACTCAACAAATCCACGAATGGGAACTAAATCCCCAAGTTCTAATACCCTTTTTCCAACAATGGGGCCAACCAGACATAAATCTGTTCGCCACACACGAAAATGCAAAATGCCCAACCTTCGCCGCCAGGTTTCCCCCCCGGAGTCAAAGGGCAATGCAATATGGATGAACTGGTCAGGCAGATTTGCGTACGCTTTTCCGCCTCTCCCACTCATTGTGGTACGCAAGCTCAGGCAACAGTCTCTGAAACTGATCTTAGTAGCTCCCACATGGGCACGCCAACCCTGGTTCCCAACACTACTGGAACTATCGCTAGTGCCCCACCAAAAACTGCATCTCTCCCCGTCCTTATTAACCCAGAACCATGGAGAAATCAGACACCCAGATCCAGGTCAACTGAACCTGGCAATCTGGCTCCTGAAGTCCTAGAGTTTGGTTATCTCAACCTTCCACCAGACTGCATGAATATTATAAGGGAGGCCAGACGACCTACCACTAGAGCCTGCTACGCTGCAAAATGGAAAAGATTTGCCATTTACTGCACTAACAAACATATAAACCCACTGGATGCATCCGCCCAGGAAATCATTTGCTACCTGCTACACTTGCAAAGATGTAATTTGGCATGCTCATCGATACGTCTCCACCTAGCAGCCTTAGCAGCCTACTTACAAAATAGGCAACACTTATCACTCTTTAGAGTGCCTGCGATCAAAGCCTTCATGGAAGGACTAAAAATAATTATTCCTCCCAGATTACCACCCTCTCCAGAGTGGAATCTAAACATTGTTCTTACAAGGCTCATGGGACCCCCATTTGAACCTCTGCATAAATGCGAATTACAGTTCCTCACATGGAAAGTGGCTTTCCTTATCTCTATCACATCCCTCAGAAGGGTGAGTGAAATCCAGGCTTTAACCATACAAGAACCATTCTTACAATTACACCGTAACAAAGTGGTTCTTAGAACAAACCTGAAATTCCTTCCAAAAGTCATATCTCCGTTCCATCTTAATCAATCAGTAGAGCTACCAGTGTTCTTCCCAAATCCCGACTCTGTAGCTGAAAGAGCTTCTCATACCTTAGACGTTAAAAGAGCCCTGCTTTACTACATTGACAGAACCAAATCATTCCGCAAAACAAAACAATTGTTTGTTGCGTTCTCTCCACCACATAAAGGCAACCCCATTTCCAAATCTGGGATAGCCAGGTGGATTGTTAAATGTATCCAAATATGCTACCACAAGGCTAAACACACACTAACAGTTCCCCATAGAGCGCATTCCACATGCAAAATAGTGGCTTCCATGGCATTCTTAGGAAACATTCCCTTAGAAGATATTTGTAAGGCAGCCACATGGTCTACAACACACACCTTCACTAAACACTATTGTGTTGACGTGCAAGCAAAGCAACAAGCTTCTGTGGGTCAGGCTGTCCTTAAAACTTTATTTCAAACTGCTGCAACCGATACAGGTGACCACAGCTAGGGGAGACACTGCTATATAGTCTATCCTAAGTGTGTGATCTGCAGCTCATATGCCTCGAACGGAATATGCTACTTACCAGTATGCATCTGTTCTTGGCATGTAGAGCTGCAGAGCCACACATGCCCACCCACCTCCCCGGGACCTGTATCTGTTCCAGCATTGTCTTACTTAGACATTACACATGGACATCTCTCTCTTTTCTGCAAACTCCATCATTTCCCATCATGGCGAAAAACAATCTGAGGATGGAGTTGATGCCCATGCGCACTGTAGTCCAAGGGAGGAGTCACCTATCTCATGACCAAAGACTTCTTCCGAAGACAACAACAACCTGCAAGCATCCGAGCCCAACACCAGATGGCGATCTACTATCCTAAGTGTGTGGCTCTGCAGCTCTACATGTCAAGAACAGATGCATACTGGTAAGTAGCATATTCCTTTTATTGTTTTTAGGTCGAGCCTAGCGGCAGCACGCATGCGCTGCTCGCTCTGCGAGGCATTCTGTAATGGAGTATGCCCACTTGCCACCCATATTTGTCATTGGCGTGTCATTGCCCTTCGTAAATGCTGGCTTCTGATTCGTAATTAGGCTGGTTAGTCCCGCCTTGGTTAAGCCTTGTCTTCATTTGTACCCTCCCATGGTGACTGGCCCTTTTAATTGGCTTGTTACATGGTCTCAGTTTTAAGTCGGTGAGCACTATTTTGTTTATTAACTAACTAATGGGGATAATGGCGGCTGCTTCTTGCATTTGGAGCGCACCCACACAGGACAATGGCTGCCGCTTATCACATCGAGCGCTATGCCGCTCTAACTTTAAAAGTTACACAATGGAAATGCTTTTTTGTATTTTATTACTTTTGAGATGAAACCCGGCGTCCGCTTCAGGGGTACAGCTCTTTCTCTCAGCTTTTATTTAAAAAAAAAAAAAAAATTGCATGCTGAGCGTGGCGCCCGTTGTTTAAACTTTATTGGTCCATCTTTAAAGGAAGTCCCCAAGTTTGTGTCACCAATGTTTCCGGCTGTGTAGAGCATAGGCCCCCAGACGGCACAGCATCTGATAATTTTACTGGCACGCCCCCAACAACACCATTGCTCTGTCAAGCAGGCTTTCACCAGCAGTCCAGGTCTAGCTGGGCCATTAAGACATCACTCAAAGTCACAAAATGGATTGCAGGCCCCGATTACCTGCGCCCCACCACCTCTGTATTGGGGTCTTCCATGAAGATTGCACTTATTGCAGCCAAGCAGGCGTTGCCTCCCACAGGTGCCTCACTCCCCCGAGGCTGGGCTCTCAGCGCCCACAATGCCAGCAGTACAGGACAGCACGGGGTTCATTACATTACGGAAAGGCTGCTGGGCTGTTACGTGTGCTAGGTCCTTCGTCAAGCAAAATCGGCCTCCCTCAAGGGTTTCTCTGCCCCGGGTGCCGGACTTACAGCAGACATAGTGAAGGTAATACAGGGCAGCTCAAGTCCAGTACATCACGGGCGCCCGGGCCCGCCCTCTGCCATCTTGCGTGTCGCTGCGCAGGCGGAAGTCGCCTCATTGCTCAGGGCTTTAGCCCAAACATACCTCCTGTCTCCCTGGAGGTAGGCACATTACTATTAGTGCACAGGGCAGCTCCATGGTCCTGTATGTCACTGGAGTTGGAGGTGGCCCTTGATTATCTTCCTCTTTGATTTTTTTTCAAATGTCTTAATGGTATCTGTGTTGTAGAGCTGCTCCACTCCACTATATGAGATCATTACCCATATTGTGTAATTAACTGCAGGTCAAACGTACTTGAATCTCGGTAAGCATCCCAATATTAACTCAGGTAAGTTCACATTTGGTTATGCTGTTTTCTACAGGCATATAGCCCAGCAGTGTCTTGCTGTCTGCAGAAGAACCGGGCAACAATTTACACGGGGTTGATCCTTAAACAGATACACTGGTATTGATATGTTTTCTAGTGAGGCCCGCACATATTCTATTTCTGAGGATCCTGCCTGGTGAGGCCATGCCATGACCCATTGAAGCTGTGCCACTAAAAAGGTTCCTCCCTTAACCTTTTGGGAGTTCCTGAGGGTTCCACACTATCTCCAGTGTTATTCAACCTATACGTGGAACCACTCACCGAGCTACTATAGCAGGAGAACATCTCCTTCCACATGTACGCGGATGACACCCAACTGTATATCAAGATTGCCTCTATCGAAGAGATAAAGTCAATGAACCTAGCTCTTGAAAAGACAGTCCAATGGCTATCAACCAACTTTCTCAAGCTCAACTCTCAAAAAACAGAATTTCTCATAATCTCCCCCCCCCCAAGAACTCCACGGAGACAAAGGAATGGATCAAAATTATCACTGCATTGAATTGCATGCCAATTGTAGTAGACTCCTCCATATCACTAGGTATCACTCTTGATAAGAACCTCAACATGCAACATCACATCAATTCACTGAATAAAAACGCTCGCTTCCACCTCAGTTATCTCAGAAAAATGAAACCTTTTCTCGAGAATTCCGACCTCAAATCCGCAGTCCAGTCCTTAGTTATTTCAAGGCTAGAATACGGATGCACCACCATCGCTGGACTTCCCAAAATCTCAACTGCACCGCTAAAAGCCTGTCTCAGTGCCGCAGCAAGACTTATAACAGGGTCTAGGAAATGTGACCACATATCACCACATTTGAAAGCTCTCAAATGGTTACCCTACGAAGCCCAAATCCACCCTAAAAATGGTTTACATCACACACAAGGCGTTACACCACAACACCCCACAGTACCTAGCCCAAAAACTCACCTTATCCGGGGCAAACAGACATTCAAGGAGTTCAAACAATCTACTTCTGAAACCCTCTTGTTTCAAAAAGTCGAAAACTTCCAACAGATCTTTCTCCGGGGCTGCGCCAAGGATATGGAACTCTCTTCCAGCTTATATCAGAAAAATCTCCGTCAGACCTCTCTTCAAAAAGGAAGCAAAATTATACCTGATGAGCAAATTCCTACTCTAAATCTGCACAACCATCGACCCAGTTCCCTGACCGTAACTGATGACTGTCACGAGCTTGTACTGTATTGCAAGACTCAGAGCATTTCTCCCCAATGCTGACACGTGAAGTGTAAACCGACACGAACTTTGAATGTTTTCACTACCTAGACCTAGTCATTTCTTTGCTGTTACGCCATATTATTTTCGGATTATGTCTTTGTATATGCATTGTTATCCATTGGAATTGTGTTCACCATATTACTTCTGTAAGGCGCTCTGATACCCTATCCTGGGTCTGGTTCGCGCTCTATAAAACTTTAAAAATAAAAAAATAAAATAAATATAGGTTTTGAAATCAAGAGCCCTGAGTCCCCCTGCATCTATGGGCAGGAAGAGTTTATCTTGGGCCACATTATGTCTACCGGATCCCCACACGTGTTCCGTTCTAATGGTATTAAGGTCAGAGAAGCAGGACACAGTGAGTTTTACCAGTAACTAATATAGCATCTGTGACAGGATCACCATTTTTTTAAATGCCACATCTCCCAGTGGTGACAGTTTGAATCTCTTCCAAATGTCAACTGAGGCCAGACCTCTGGTTAGGTTGCCTGCAGTTATATCTGAGAGGAGTTTATGCATGCTGACACCCAGATATTGAAAGGTATGTAGTTCTACAAGTAAGCCCTAAATGCCAACTTCTCTAATGGACTCTGTACCGTGATCTGCCAATGGGAATATGCAGGCCTGAGCATTATTTATCACCATCCCAAGATTTCTTGTCTCTGCCTCAGACTCTCCATTCAATACTGCACCCCACCTGCAGCATGAACAAACCTATACTTATTTGAGGTTTTTGTGACTCAATATGCTTTCTTGTACTTTAGTGCAAGTGGTACATATTTTCATCTCTGTCATTAAATACACTTGTTGCCAACATACTCAAACGTGTGACACACACTTCTGCGTGTTCGCCAATGGCCTTGTATCCTCCGTTCAACTCTGAAATGTAATCAAAGCTATATCTTCCCCCAGACCCAAGTAATTAATTTAAAATGCCTAATTTCTTTCAGAAGTATACATTTTACTCCCTATAATACTTACTAATTCTATAAACCTTTTGATCAGTTGAGTCAATTTTTCTGGTGGTGAACCTAGAGTTTAAAGGAAGATGGCAGGCTGTTAAATGCTTTACAGTGCAGAGAAGTAAAGATAGTTAATAAGAAACAGAATGAAGTAGTGGACCAGTGAGCAAATGAGCATGCAGGAACAGTTACTGGCCAGCAGTTCGTTATTAACCCAGAAGATGAACCTGAGTTTAAAAGCAGTTTCACCAACGCCATTGGCCTCACTTGTGATTTCTTTTTAAGCTAAAATGATAAAATGATCTGAGAACCTTTGTGAGATAAACAGCTGTTAACTCTGTTTAGTTGTGCTGCTAGTCTGCAGCTCCAATGTGGGGACTTACTCTAAGAAGAAACCAATGTCACCCCCCCCCCCCCCTCTGCTGGACAGCATCTCTAGGAAAGTGTCTGTAGGCCTCGCCTGCCTGTCTCACCAGAAAATGCTGATGGAGTGGCCAGAGAACAGTAAATGTTGCCCTTCCTGTCTGCAGGACAACAGCTTCAGGCAGAAGCAGGAAGCAACCTGTGGGGTTCACATGTCCCCAAGACCATATAATTGTCAATAAAATGGCAGCTGGGCTAAAGACCATCAAACAAATGGAACTCAGGCTTCCGAGAGTCCTTCAGAAGAGGGTGCATCAGGTATTAAAAGCAGATAGCAGCATGCTGCTAGATAGGAAAGTAGGGTCCCGCCTCATCGTCAGTTAATACTTCATGATATCAGAAGATTATCTCAATCAAAATACAACTATGCTGTTTAACCCCTTCCCCGCTCATGACGGAACCGCTCCGTCATGAGCCACGGTTGCCGTGTGCTCATGACGGAGCGGTTCCGTCATGCCACGACCGTTGGCGGCCGCTCCGCCTACGCGGCGCTGTTTCCCAGCCTGTGCGGGGGGACAACGCAACTGGGCGGAGTCATGACGGAACCGCTCCGTCATGAGCACAGCTCAACCGTGGCTCATGACGGAGCGGCTCCGTCATGAGCACAGCGCCACCGCGCTGCCCCCCCGCACTCCCCAGCGCTGCGGCGGAATTCCCGCCGCAGCGAAGGGGTTAATGAAATAAAATTACTACATTGAAAATCGATCAATATTTACTGCTTACATTTAGATTAAAAATTAAGTGTAAAATGCAAGAGCTGAGTCTACTATTAACACATGTTAAGTTAGATCTGTGCTGCTGTATCTGATTGCTGCCACAGACAGTGTTGAGGTTGATCTGAAAATGATACGTCTGATAGAAGGACTTCCTCTCCACATTTCAGTCATAGATGTGAAAGGGGCCTACATCAAACTTTTTTTAAACTACAATGTTGAGTGCGGCACCTGCTTCACGGACACCGTGCTCTACAACACAATAGGTCTCGCTTTTGCAAAAGTTTGACCTATTGGTATTTTAAATGACAATACTTTTTACTATTATAAAAGGCATTGCCATTTACAATGCCAATAGCTCAAAACTTCGCAATTGAGAGACCTATTACATTTTGAATGCTTGTTTCTTTTTCTATTGGAGCAGGGAGTGGCGATTCTATTATGCTTATTTTGTAACATGCGTAAAAGACGTAAACATTCATAGGGCACAATTTCAAGGGCAGTAGAGGGCACTCTGTCGCAACGGCGACTGAGAACCCTCTCTGCCAAACTCTTTGTTCCTCAACCGTATTTTTAGGTCAAGCCTAGCGCAGCGCTCATGTGCTGTTCTATGGGGAGGCCTCTTGGAATCACTCCAGACTCCCCCGAAACCTTTCCGTGTGGTTTTTCAACTTGTACACATTCTATTGGCCTTTGCGTTTGGCTTTCAAAAATGAAAGCACGCAATTGGCCAAAGACGGGTGCGTGTCCCACCTTTTCTCTAAAAATGTTCACTCCCACGGCCTCCAGCTGTCGGGAGCGAGCAGCGGCGCGCAGGCTGTCAGCTGCAGTCCTCTCTTGTCGTGGATCATGTTACAAATTAAACATAGCACGGTCGCTTTCACTTTCGCGGCCACGCGTGCTTGTCTTCCACACTTGTATGTGGTTCTTTTCACTCCTTTATTTGTTTCTCACACTTTTTAATTTGTCACGCTATCTCCCATTGGTTTATTTGATTGCAAGCACGTTATTTAATTAAAAGTCTTTGTCTAAAAAGGCAGCGCACGCCTGCAAGACAGGCATAGTCATGTCAGCTTAGCAGACCGCCGCACTTCCAGAGCATTACCGGTGTGTATACCGTGAACACTATACTTCCAATTCCGGAGCATTACCGGTGTGTATACCATGGCACACTACGCTTCCACTTCGGGAGCATTACCGGTGCTTATACCATGGCACACTAGGCTTTTACTGCCGGAGCATTACCCATGTGTATACCATGGACACGACGCTTCCACTTCCGGAGCATTACCGGTGTGTATACCATGGCACACTAGGCTCCCACTTCCGGAGAATTACTGGTGCTAATACGATGGCACACTAGGCTTTTACTGCCGGAGCATTACCCATGTTTATACCATGGATACGGCGGTTCCACTTCCGGAGCATTACCGGTGTGTATACCATGGCACACTACGCTTCCACTTCCGGAGCATTACCAGTGTGTATACCATGGACACTACGCTTTTACTTCCGGAGTATTACCAGTGTGTATACCATGGAACACTAGGCTTTTACTTCTGGAGCATTACCCGTGTGTATACCATGGCACACTACGCTTCCACTTCCAGAGCATTACCCGTGTGTATACCATGGCACACTTGGCTACCACTTCCGGAGCATTACCCGTGTGTATACCATGGCACACTAGGCTTCCACTTCCAGAGCATTACCGGTGTGTATATCATGGCACCCTACGCTTCTACTTTTGAAGCATTACCGGTGTGTATACCATGGCCATTATGATTCCACTTCCGGAACATTACAGGTGTGTTTACCATGGCACACTACATTTCCATTTTTGGAGCATTACCGTTGTGTTTATCATTGCACATTACGTTTCCACTTCTGGAGCATTACCGGAGTGTTTACCATGGCCCACTATGCTTCTGAAGCATTACCGGTGTGCATACCATAGCACACTATGCTTCCACTTCGGATTACTGGAAATGCTCCACTTCCAGAGCATTACCGGTGTGTTTACCATGGCATACTACGCTTCCAGTTCTGGAGCATTACCGGTGTGTATACTGTTGCATACTACGCTTCCTCTTCCGGAGCCTTACCGGTGTGTATACCATATACACTATGCTTCCAATTCCGGAGCATTACCAGCGTATACTATGGTACACTAGACTTTTAATTCCAGAGTACTACCAGTGTGTATACCATGGCACACTACACTTCCACTTCTGGAGCATTGCCGGTGTGTATACCATGGCACACTAGGCTTTTACTTCCGTAGTATTACCGGTGTGTTTACCATGGCACACTATGCTTCCTATTCCGGAGCATTACCGGTGTGTATACCATGGCACACTAGGCTTTTACTTCCGGAGCATTACCAGTGTGTTTACCATGGCACACTACGCTTCCACTTCCGGATCATTACAGGTGTGTATACCATGGACACTATGCTTTCAATTCCGTGGCATTACCGGTGTGTATACCATGGCACACTGCGCTTTCACTTCCAGAGCATTACCGATGTGTATACCATGGACGCTATGCTTCCAATTCCGGAGCATTACCGGTGTATACCATGGTACAATAGACTTTTACTTCCTGAGTATTACCGGTGTGTATACCATGGCACACTAGCCATTTACTTTCGGAGCATTACCCGTGTGTATACCATGGCACACTATGCTTCCACTTCCGGAGCATTACCGGTGTGTATAACATGGAACACTCCGCTTCCACTTCCGGAGCATTACCGGTGTGTACACCATGGACACTACGCTTCCACTTCCGGAGCATTACCGGTGTGTATACCATGGCACACTAGCCATTTACTTTCGGAGCATTACCCGTGTGTATACCATGGCACACTATGCTTCCACTTCCGGAGCATTACCGGTGTGTATAACATGGAACACTCCGCTTCCACTTCCGGAGCATTACCGGTGTGTACACCATGGACACTATGCTTCCAATTCTGGAGCATTACCGGTGGATACCATGGTACACTAGGCTTTTACTTCCGGAGTATTAACTGTGTGTATACCATGGCACACTATGCTTACAATTCTGGAGCATTATAGGTGCGTATACCATGGCACACTAGGCTTTTACTTCCGGAGCATTACCCATGTGTATACCATGGACATGACGCTTCCACTTCCGGAGCATTACCGGTGTGTATGCCATGGCACACTATGCTTCCACTTCCGGAGCATTACCAATGTGCATTCCATGGACACTATGCTTCCAATTCCGGGAACATTACCGGTGTGTATACCAAGGCACACTAGGCTTTTACTTCCGGAGCATTACCGGTGTGTATACCATGATACACTACGCTTCCACTTCCGGAGCATTACCGGTGTCTATACCATGGCAACCTACGCTTCCACTTCCGTAGAATTACCGATGTGTATACCATGGCACACTAGGCTTATACTTCCGGAGTATTACCCATGTATATACCATGGACTCTACGCTTCCACTTCCAGAGCATTACCGTGTGTATACCATGGCACACTAGGCTTTTACTTCCGGAGCATTACCCGAGTGTATACCATTGCACACTATGCTTCCACTTCCGGAGCATTACCAGTGTGTATATTATGGCTGGCGAGGTACGTGGAAGTTGTTAAAAAGTAGCAATCCATACAGTCCATGGGGCTGTTCATGTAATTAATCAAACAGGTCTCTCCAGCAGCCTTAAGCAGTATCTTACACTTTCTCCGTCAAAGTCCAAGACGCTGCTTAACGCTACTGGAGGTAGCGGAGTTGGACAATTTGACTACATACATATTCCAGTAAGGGTTTTAGTGTATAGGAAGTAATGGCGCTCAGCAGATATGCGTATAGTGTGTATGAATGAGCAAGTAGGTATGGTGCTATACAGGAAGGGGACACCCTTGTAACCCCTTAAAAGTGTAGGGAAAACCCTACAGCAAAATTATACAGTGTTCTCCTGTGCACACATACAATTCGAAATGCGTAAATGCAACTTAAACACCAGAAATATATATAGAGTGCTTTAGTAATGCTGGATATTCTTTATTCTTATGAAAAACACAACCAGCCGACACGTGTTTCGTCGGGGAAGAATGATCCCACTACTCTTCAGGGCTGATAAAAGTAGAATGGATGAAATGTAATCCCGTAACCGGTGATAATTCCAACCCGGCTGGGTATACAGTTGCAAAGTACACTAGTAAGACAGCAGAGAAATCTGTAATGAAACTTGTAGAAGTGGTATATTCGGCGGGCCGGTGATAATTCCAACCCAGCAGCTAGCACACATCAAAGTACAAAAACCCAGTCTGAGTAGGGGAGTTTGGCTAACACCGTCACTTGTGTATAAATGCCGCGAGTAGGAAGTGATGAAAGGTCCAAAAGTAGTGTATTATAATCCTATGCGGACGAAATCCAACCGAAATGCGGTTCACAGTGCATGTCAGAATGGTAATAGCTAAACGGCAGAACACGGGTGTGTGTTCTCCTTGCTTGTAATGAGGAGGAAAGACGAACGCGCGTCCTGGCGGCACCTATTCCATAGCGTGTGTGGCCGTTTAGTTATTACCATTCTGACATGCACTGTGAACCGCATTTCGGTTGGATTTTCTTTGTGGCCAGTATTGAAAAGACTAATTGCAGAGCAACAGCTGAATTATTGAATATGCATGTGATTGCACTTCTGCAGTACAGCCTGATTAAAAGAAAAAACTGACTGTGTGAGAGGGTAATAATCGGGGCCACCGGAATTATGTAGCAGTGGAGGGCAAAATATGCAGCAGGGTTGAGTAAATTATGTGGCAAGAAAAGGCAAATTACAAGGCACAATGCGGCACATTTTGTGACGGTATTACTTCATTATTTTGCCATTTTGTGAACATGCTAACACTGTCTGAGTTTTGGATTCACCTCGTTAGTACCAGTGTAACACCGAAATATAGTAATAAGCAGCAGATAGGTGATCAGTCAGGCTTTGTAAAGGGCTTTCAGCAGCGCTGCAAGGAAATGCATGGGTTCTCGGATTTCCACTTCCGGCAGTGCCACATACTTCAGTCCTTGTTAAACTAGGATAGGCCCACGTGATGTGGCATTACATTAAACAAATCTGTGCCTGGGCCACGGGGTGAACAATGAGGAGGAAAGATTGCAGGCTTTCTCCCCTGGTTTGTTTCTTGTTCTGAATAGATTCAATTTTGTGTGGGGCATCTGCTTTTGGTGAATACCATTCCTGTGGACGAGTGCCTTCTCTGGGTTCTTAGGTCTTCACGATCTGGCTAGGGAGCAGGCTTATGCATGAGAATGGCCACTGCAAAATATTCTAAAGGAAAACATCACAAAGTTATTGAAACATATCTGTTAAGGAGCTTAAATAATCGTAGCACAATAAAAATAACTCAGCTCTTCAATAAAAATGCATTGATTGGAATCATGTAATGTGTTCTGGTGTATTAATGTTCTTTCCAAATTAGTTATGAGATTTAATTAGAAAAACATAATTTATGTTTTTCAATGTTTTGTTATATAATATTATAGCCTGCTTGCAGAGCGAACACATTCATATGAGTTACCATGCTACAAAATCTCTATGGATAACAGAAATATTTGCAGTGCGCAACACAAATGCTCAAATAATAATACAACATTTGGGGGGAAAGATGGGGCCCTGAGATGTACAATACCTTAAAGGGTGCCCAACTGCCTTTTACTGTATATTCCTTGCTATCTCGTGTCCAGCCTGACAAATCACAATAATTTTTGTTTTCTCAGTAGATTTCATTTCTTAAGGTATATCATTAAATAAAGAAATATGTGTGGTACACCGCATTGTAATCTCAAAGTCTGTTATGATATATACACACATACATCCCACCAACACACATCATATCACAACTCACCACTACATTCCACACCATGCCAGTGCCCTTACGTCACTACACTAAGCACAACTTGCACAGAAACTTTACAGTACTAAACAAAGCAGCTACATTGCTCTACAACATACCTTAAATACATTGCCAATATCTCTGGCTAGACACTTATAAGGTCCCAAAGGCGAGACTTATTGGCTATGCCAATGCTTGTTTTTCAGGCAGACGGGTAGGTTTACAATGCCAAAGTAAAATCTACTCCTGAGTAAGGGCAGTCAGAAGAAGCACATAGCAAACTATCAACCCCATTTAGGGTGGACATCAGTATGTGTTTTTTTCCTGTTCCTCACCACCAGCTAAAACCTGGCTATGAAGGACACAAGAAACAAGCAGTGGCAAAGCCAATAGGTTTTGCCTATGTGAGGTCTATTGGCTTTGTCAATGTTTTTAGACATGTCCAAGTAAAGAGAAAAAAACACTGTAATGCTGTTCTACTTTAGGAGGAAGAAAAAAAACAAAGCTTCAATTTGTTACCTAAAAAGTAATTACTTCCACACTTAGAGCTTTGGCTTGCAAGACGGTGAGACTTGAGGCACAGGCATAACACTTGGCAACTGTGATTAGCTGCTTTAAAGAATGCACTGACACTCCTTTTGCTTGATACCACTGTGCGCACAAACAGAAGTGCCTTCAGGGTCAACAAACTGGGAAGGGCCACCGGCCTTGAAGTTTGGAACACGTAAAGTTCATAAAACGGAACTGGCAACGGGACAATTTATTTATTGAAATAGATGTTTTGTAAAGCGTCAGGAATAATCTTATGGTGTATTTTTACTACAAAGACACAAAACATGAAAAACCTGTACATAAATTAAACATCGAGTCCAGCCAAACGGAGTGAAACCCCTTACCTTGTACTCTGATCACAGGCCCAGGAAAAACTTGTCTATCGAATGTTTATGAAAGGCTCTCCTGTGGTGTCTAGCACAGTGCGTCCTCTACCTAAGCTTTTGTTTCCCCACAAGGCGAAAGGGATGCGGAGTGACATCTCCTTGACCTGTCGGTGAAGCGAAAGAGTGCGAGCAGCTCCTTATTACTCATCGTGCCAGGAATGTGCTGTGGGAGGAGAAGGCACTACTTCCCTGACCACTGCTTGATTTTGGTTAGACACATTCTGCTCCGGTGCACTTGGGGGCCTGTAGTTGTGCGACTTGCTGCCCCGCTGATATCTGATCATGGATGAACTGCAAGACCCATTAGAGATAGGGTGAGGGCCCGGCTTTTACACTGCATGCGGTAGGAGGTAAGGGGAAGAAAATGGGGGCGAGAAGTCAATTCCCAGCTGACCTGAACTAGTTCAGCTGCTTGTCACAGATGGCACTGCTGTTTTAGCCTCATTAACCACTCAACTGGAAAACCCATTGGAATGGAGGGTGGAAGATCCACCGACGTGCATGGAAGGCGTGGCAACAGTGCACATGGGTTATAGTGTTTGCACGCTGAGCCTTATCTGACAGTCACAATCACAAGGGTTTCCTGTTCTGTGACACCTCCTCCTTCCACGGCTGGCACAATGGGCAATGGAATAAACAAGCAAAAGAAAACAGGAGGAGGGCGGGGTGTTTAGAAATGGTAGAAAGCGGGAGGATGGGTTAGAAACAATGGAGAGCAGGAATAGATCAGGAGGTGGGTGGGATGGGTTTAAAAACAACTGCGGCGGTTGGTTAAAAACAATGGTGGAGGGCGAGGGTGAGCTAGAGTTACTGCAGACACAAGCACTCTCTAAGAGTGCAGGTCTAAAATAAAAAATAAAAATACCTCCGCCCACTGGAAGGACTCTGGCCGCAGGAAGCAGCACTTGGTCCATGCTCCACGGAATGGACTGAGACTCCAGGGCTCAGAATGAAGCCAGTAGGAGCCACTGGCCAATAGGCAGCAAGGAAGCGATGTAGGAGCAAGCCAATGGCAAGTAAAGGTAAGTAATGGGGCAGCTCTAAGCCCCTCTCAAGATTTTCATTTTTAATTACAAGATCTTGCAAGCATAGCGCATGCGCTGTGTAGGTGAAACCTAAAAAGATAAAGACTAACACACCTGGGAGAAAAGTCCCATGGTGTGTAAGTCATAAGTTTTTTATTTTATGAGAAATGAACTCTTGCCTCAGAGTTTGTTTTTGAGAAAAAAAGCTATGGAAAAGTTTGACAGCCGGCCATTATGTTTGACTGGTCAACCTTTTCAAACACTGACGGCAACTGCGAATGAGCCTGCAGGCATCTCTCAATTTGACAGGTGGAATAAAGGCAGGGTGGTGGACGTAATGGCAGACTGATGGATGTAAAGTCCTCCACCACCCTGTCTGGCTTGACTCTCTCTGGCAAACCCTAAATTAGGCCCTAAATGCCTCTGAAGTGGGCATCCTTTCATTGACAAGGGTACAGCATTTATTCTTTCTGCCTTACTCTGCCCCTCTTAGCTTTGTAGGTGTATATGTTCATGAATGAAAAAAATGAATGAATTTATTGTATGATTCATTAAAATCATTTCAAATCTATATAATTCGGATTAAAAATCTTCTGCAAAAAACAAAGCGACATTAATAAAACAAATGACAAAATATGTGCAAATCGTAGTGGGCACTATTTTATAGAGGAAGGGCCAGGGCAAGTCCTAATGTCTGTTTTCTCCTTTAATAGGGAACGAGCATGTTTTGTAAATTTCCCAAACTTGGCCATGTCTGCCACAGGTTCCAGAGTGTGTAAGAGGTGAAAAGCCTCTTTGGCCGAGCGGGTGCCTTGCTGCAAGAAGATTGGCCTCAATAGGGTACGGTGGGCATATAAGAGCGCCGGACAGCAGAGTAGGCATGTGTGCTAATGATTCCCTTCTACAATTGCACAGACTGCATGTATGATGGTTTCACGGGATCTCCATGTCGGTTTCAGTTGTCTTATTGGGAGTGGGACCAGTCGTGCAGACAGAATTTGATTTAAAGCACATTTTCCCACTGCCTGGTGAAGATGGAACTGGCTGTGGGATTCATTTGAGGCGTGGTTAAGGAGTCATGTAAGGCCTCTGCCTGGAGAGCTTCCATGTCCAGTACTTTTGAGTGAAGCTGTAGTTGCTTTTTTATTGTTGATTTGATGCTTATATAGTTAATGGCGGCAGTGTCCCAGTTCTCCACAACATGTTGCAGGCGCTCCTTTGTCACTATGAGATTGGGGACCAGGGATTATTAGCTCTTGTGAAGATAGTTGTTATGAGTGCCTTCATGGTGTTGTTGAGAGTGGGTGTTGTCTGGAAATAGTTCTTCGCCAGGGCCAGGGCAGCCATGCATTCAGATGTTTGCTGGACAAGACAGGATTCAAACCTAATCAATGTGCTACTTCTGTTGGAGGGAAGGTGAAACAATTTATTGCAGTCTATGCATTGGATCTTTTCAAGCTCTGTTGCCAGGATGCCGGGGAGTGCCTGCTGTGCGTAGTTGACTGAGGGGGGCAGTTTAGCCTTAGCCGCCCTCGGTATGACCATGGTCGTTGGGCTATCAAGAATGGTGTTCAATTTGCAAAGGGAATACGTGACTTCATTTTTTGTAAATGCAGTGCTGGTCTTCCAGTTTCGCACAACCATGCTCCCAGGTCATTATAGATTTATACGCAATCTAGCCTCTGTGTCCCCATCCACTCTTTTGTGTACCTTTTGTTTTGCTTGTGTTGGCTACAGGCTCTTTCCTTTATTTTGTATGTGTTCAGGGCATTAATGGCTTTTTTAAGGCCGACTTTCGTGTGGTCCTAACTAGGGTCTCACCGGATAGCGCCGGACCCAAGTCAACTGTGTATAGGTTGAATAGAAGTGGGGCTAGCATACAGTCCTGTTTTAGTCCTCAATCAGTGGTGATTTTGGAAGTTGCTCTCTCCCCGTGAGCTTGACCCCTACCCAGATCCTGGTATAGAGGGACGGGATTGCACGCAGTAATTTAGGGCAGATGTGCCTCCTCTCTTGTTTCTGCCGAAGGATGTTCTGGATCATTCCATCAAAAGCTGCTGTATAGTCAATAAAACAGGCGAAAAAAGGGGGGGGGGTGGTTGTATGGGTTGCTGCCTGATGGGCTAAGAATGAGAGGGTGATGATGTTTCCATTGTTGACCTTCCCGCTGGGAACCCTGTTTGATAGAAGGGTAATAGCCCCTCAGTGGATGCCCAATTTAGTAACTCCTGGAGCAGTTTGCTGGCATAGGCTTTGCCTCAATGTCCAACAATGCTCTTAGATGATAGCTACTTGGATCAGTGCTGATACCTTTCTTGAAAATGGACTATAGAGGAGAGCCCCTCCATGAATCCGGAACATATCCAAGGAGCCTGCATTCAGCGTACAACGGCATGAGTGCCGGGGTCCAAAACTGCTTGTCCTCTCTAAATAATGTCCAGTGGCACCGTCCTTTCTAACCCCTTTTAGGATGTTCCGGTCCACCAATTCACTACGTGTTCCATTGCTGGCCCAGTCCTCTCTACATCAGTTTCTTCAGCTTCCCTCCTAAGATCTATTTTGTTTGGGCGAGGTTTGTCATGGCGCTCGGTATAAAGGGATTTGACATGCATGATCCATTTCTCCACTGATAACGAGTTCCCTCTATTGCATCCCCTGTGGCAAAGGGTGTTAAGGTATTGCCAGGATTGTTGGTGTTTATTGGCAGCTGTCAGATCGAAGATTTTAATCCACTTGGCATCCTGGGCTTTCTTCTTCTGTTCCCATACAAGGTGTTTGTGTTTTTTTTGCTGCCATCCTTAGCTGCTTCTTTTAAGAAATACTTTTCAGTTTGCTATGAGCCCTTTGTTTCACTCCTAAGTGCTGTGTTCTTTTTTTTATCTCTGGGGCAGGACCAACTTGTGGGTTGTGTAGTGTTTTGCTGTGAGCATAGGTTTACCTTGTAAAAGTACACACAGTTCTGGAGTCAACCCAGACTAGCCCTTGATGATGGCTAAATTTTGTTGCCCGGGAGACCAGCCTTCCAAGTTTACATCCCATCTTTCGAACTTTACTATGGTAGTAGTTGACCATTTAATCCTCCACAGCAGTCTGTAGTGCTCTTCAATGTTGGTGCTTCCCAGTGGGCGTAGGGGTTGCGGGTTCTATCTGTTATGTCCAGGGCAGAACAGCAGGGCGGCGTGATCACTCTCATTTCGCTGGATCACCTCATAGCCTGTGATAAGATTGTCTAAACCCTGATTGAGTAAGACATAATAAATTGTGGTTCAGTTATTAAAGGAGGGTGGATAGGTAGTCCCCGGGTTGTACTTTTTGGCTATGGAGTGCGGTTATTCAAGATTGTATGTCTGCAGGAAGGTGTTAAATCTCAGTTTCACTGAGCGTCCTGGGACCTGTGCTATGCTCTCCCATGTGGTGTGTGCTGAAGTCTCCCAGTAAGATAATTTCATAGCCTGGGTTATTAGTTTTTCTAGCAGGTGAATCAGTAGGTCCAGTTTCTCTAGAGTGCCTATGCCGTGGCCATTAAAGTAGATGCTGATAGTTAGTATGGTCAGATGGCCGATGGGGCCTTTTAAGCCTTTTAACATGCTAGATTGGAACATCCCTAAGGTGCTATTTAGATCCAAGAGAGTCAGGTTTATTGAATTTTAGATGTATGCGGAGATCCCTCATAAGGGCCTACCAGGGTGCGTTTCTTTGGCGGGCTTATGAAGTTCAGCATAGTTGGCTATCAACGTTGGTGTTAGTGCCCATTTCTCCAGGCAGTCTATGTCTGCTTTGTCTGGAAGTGAGGGAGTGGCCGTGCTCTGCAGGATCTTAGTGATTCCAGCCATGTTCCACATCACGGTGCTGATGGTTTTAGTTTGGCCTGCCCCGCCCTGGCCATTCCTGTGGGCTGTGCTAGGAATGTCTCAAATTCTTTTGAACGAGGCTCGCAGCTACCCAGCCCCAGTAATCTGGGTCCGGTGTGTGATGGGATGCATTGCTCTGTATGTTGGTTACGTGCCGAGCTCCATCCTGACTGTCTAGTCTGCATGAAATGATGAGATTCTCGAAGGTTCACGAGGTCCCAGTCCACTTTGTTCCCTTTAAGATGCCCTTCTTGGGGCTGCTTTTAGGCTGGAGAAATAGAATATGCGGATATTTTTCTTTGACCATCGCCTGTACTTGAATACCCCAGTCTGCGAACTTCCCCATTTTGTTGAGTACTGTGCTGGAATCGCGCCATGTTACGATGGTCAACTCTTTCCCTATATCCAGGGCGACAACATCAAACTGTACCCGGGTTATATCTTCGCTGGTGATGTAAGAGAGTGATGGAGTGTGCTGTAGTAGTTTTAGAATGTTGGCACTGTTAAGAGTGCTCCTATTGCCGCTAGAAGTATATTGCAGGGCGAGTATCATTTTTTGGGGGCAGCCAGCTCCAGCCGCATTATGACTGGACGTTTGATACATTTCGCGATGGAACCTCTATTCGGGGTAGTTTGGGTAAAGATATGCTTGACAGTGCCCCGGCCTGGCCTCTCGGGGAGCAGGGGATTTGAGATCGTGCAAGAGTTGCTATTTTGGTTTGTTCTGTGTCCCTTGTGTCAGGTGTTTGCTTGTTCCACTCTCTCACAGCTATTTCTCCATCAACTGGGCCTTTTTGGTGTTCTGCTACCCTCCCTGTGTTGTCTACCTTGCTGCGACCTGTCGTTGTAGACATCTCTTTCAGGAGGCCTCAGTGGCGTAATACAATATGAGGGGCCACGCTCCGGATTTTATCAGGAACTCTCGGGCGAGAGCATCGTGCTGAGAAGGCCCCCTGCAGTACGGGGCCCCCGCACCGCGGAGGCTGCGAGGGCCTGTGTTACGCCACTGGGAGGCCTGGCCTTCATCATTGGGTGATTTTTCCTCTCATCGCTGTACCAATGGCTGTGAAACCCATGCAATTATGACTATGGTGCTTTTGCGATGCAAAAGATATTCTGAACTTCCAAATGGGTGGCACGGCCAGGTTTTATTTCTGATGTCTGTACCTCTCTTTTTTGTCTTTCCTTCTCCACTTCAGATAATTTAGGGATCTCACAAGATCAGGGTTTTTGCCTGGGTATGGTCCCCAATATTGTTGACCTAATGACAATGCTTGCCAGTTCACATGTTTCGGGGTAAAGAACGGTTTCCCTGTATTCTTTCAGGAACCTAACAAGGTCCCTTCCGTGTCTGTTTCCATTACCCCATTGGGCAGTGGACAGTTGGGCGTGATCTATAGATGGGTAACACTGGAATTACTTCCCATGGAATGGTAGTGCATTATTCTGTTTGACCTGTTAAGGGAACCCACGCATGGCAAACATTGTCCCATGTCTGGGAAGAACCATCCCTTTGGTAGGAGTAGATTCTGATATATAATAATCCAAAGGAGATACCTATAAACATGCAGAAGAATTTGTTGACCTCCTCAGCAAACTGTTATATCCTCCTTCTCTATTTGCAAGTGTTGTTTAACAAATTTAAATGAAAATCTGCTATAGCGGTGCCATCTCCTTGGTTCAAATGGTCTGTGGTGAGACTCAGTCCATATCCACACACTCTTGCCTCATAGGAGCACTGGCAGTGGCCTTGTTAGAGTGGCAAATTTGACAATCTACCCCCAAAGTTGTTAGTCATGTCTAGGAAGCTCATCAGTTCAGAGACATTCTGATATGCCAACACAATGTTTGTATATTTCAAGCAGCCAGTGAGGCATAATCCATTGATGGATAATGCTGGAATGGATTATTCCTTTTCACCAATTAAAGGATCCCAGGCATGGCAAGCATCTTCTGCTGGTCGAGAAGAACCACCTCTACAGTAGGAGTAGATTGTGATCTATAATTATCCAAAAGAGATACACAGCCCTAAATCTGCCTAGGAGCATGTTGAATGTATTCTTTATTTCACATTTCTTTTTCAATGTATAAAAGTACAGGATACCAGCACACAACTACTATTTAATCTCTGAAACTGTTAAAATATTAATCCATTTAGGTATATGGCCATAAAACATGCATAAAACCACTATCCTAAACCCATATTAAAAACAATTGTCAATCTCATTTATACCAAAAATTTACATCCCAGGAGCATATACATTTTATATAACAGCCCCTTCATCAGATAAGATCAGGAACATAGTTCTGAGGACTTAAATGTGCATTTTGACATAGGAGCAGATAACGCGCAGAAAAGACTACCCCTGAACTGTCCTTATATGCTAAGGCACTGCTTGAAGTTAAAGCCCTTGGGGGCTCCCATAGAATTAGCTGGTTGTCTGAAAATAAATCAATTTTGATCGACTCAGGCATGGGTGAGTTATGGACTAACCCCGAGACTGCTGTTTTCCCCCAAAAAAAGAGCTTTAGGGACACCTACTGGCAATGGATTAAAGGTAAGCGTCATGCTTCCTTGTCTGGCAGCTCCTTGACTATTACATACCAGTCTGTCAAGGACGAATCCGCCTTTGAGGTGTATTGGGATGTCATAACACAGCAGCTGGATCGGAAATTATTCCATTAATTCAGAGTAGGCACTCTCCCGCTACGCTGTTTTACTAAAGGGTGGAATTCAACTGGCAATGATACATGTCCCATTTGTGAGGACCAGACTGAAACAGTTGACCATTTTTTATTTGTTTGTCCTGAGTATCATCAACCGCGACGGCTATGGTTGCGCCCTGTATGCCGTGAATTGGGCGTCAGATCTGCACAGGTGGCCACCAGAATATTAAAATCTGATACATCTACTTTTGTGGTCATTGGTGTGGCTACATTTATTAGATGGGCATGGCTCCTACGGAACAGGCGTATTAGCCACAAACCCCCCGGCCCCATATTATGTAGGAGTGATGGGGTGTAGGTTTAAAATTACATTCAATTCGCTATTCACTTGCAATTTAATATTTTTCTTATTACTGTTTTACTGTGTTATTTATTAATTAGTCTATCTTGTTGATTGTGCTAATTTTATTCCCTTTTAATCAACTGTATTGATGATTTGCTTTTACGTCTTTTATGATGAAATACTCGAAATAAAGACTTTCTTGACTTGACTTGACTTGCATATACATTTTATATAACAGCCCCTTCATCAGATAAGATCAGGAACATAGTTCTGAGGACTTAAATGTGCATTTTGACATAGGAGCAGATCACACGCAGAAAAGATGAAAAAAAAATCTCTAGTATTATGCAACTTCAATTTATTGGAAGTAAGACCTGCGCATAAGGATGGCCATACATTAAACATAATTTGCAACAGATAAAGATTTATCCAAGTTAGAAGTGCTGTTACTGTGCCCTGGACAGATGATTTTATTCTATGTTTTATTTTTGAACTCGATAACAAGTATAAATCAAATCAGGTGGAAGAGCCACAAAGGCTAGTTTGAAGTTGGCACAAATTAAATATTAATCGTCTAGCACAGAGTACCCACTGTGACCCAAATGTTGAGGTGTCTGCAGGGTCAGCTTTAGTGCTGGTGGCGCCCAGTGCGACAATCTTTTTTGGTGCTCTCAACCCATGACCTCCTCCTCGGATTCCCTCACTACCACCCGGCAAAATTGCACCTCATCTCTCAAGAGCCCCTATCTCACGTACATTTCATTTGTTTTAAAGCTCTGGTAAAGGCTGGCTTTACAATTCCACTCAGTGATCAACATAAAACCTGCCACTAGGCAAAAGTCCAATCTCTCTTTCTAGCAGGAACATTAATCACAAGAGTTATCTTGACATATATATTGCTGCCTGAAAGCTGGACCCACAAGGAACTCTGCAACAGGTGCTTTTAAATCTTAAGTTATTGCTAAATACAGTGCCCCAACATGATATCAGTACCCCCTCCAGGTCAGTGCCCAGTGCAGCCACACCGGTCACACCGCCATAAAGTCGGCCCTGGGTGCCTGCCCTAATATGTTACTGTTACAATACAATCAGCAAATGTTACCAGTGGTTAAAAAAAATCTGAATGGAGGTTAGGAGGGGAAAAAATTAGTGGATGAGGAATTGGCAAAACAATAACATATACTGTGTAAATGAGAGTGCGGCTAGCGAAAAGACCAAGCTGTGTCTATAAGAAAAGAATGGATGTGTTTAAATAAAGGCTATACAAATGGATAAGAAAGACTAAAGTAAGCTATTATGCCGATAACATTTTAAAGTCATTGAACATATCTAAAGCAGTTTTTGAAACAAGTGAAGCAAACTCCAGGTCAAGGGGTGGAACCCCAGTCAGTGTCCATTTTCAATAAATTAGCTGACTGCTTTTAATAAAGAAGTATATTCAAAATCTCAGTTGAGGTCCAGCATAACTTTTCTCAGGACACTGGAATAGTTGCAGAATATAGCTGTGAGGTTAAAAAATCTCATGCTAGTTTATGCAGTTTGAGCCAGAAGAATTTATGTCCCTGATAAAAAGTAGTTAACCATCAGGCAATGATACCAATATCCTTCCTGTTAGGCTTTATAAAAACTGCTGCCATATGTCTAGAAAAATCATTCATCTAGTACTAAGAAGCAGGGGCCATATTTATCAAATAGTTGCATCACCCGTGCAATGGGGCGCAAGGGTGACGCACCTACTAAGTAAGATTTATCAAGCCATGCAACGCCACCTTGCATGACACCCAAATCCTTTTTGTGATTGATGGGACCCTACCACAAAGGCAGAAAACCATAAAAGTGCATGATCAATATACAACAGTGGATCACTACTAATCAGCTGAAGCTATATGGTGAAAATAACTGAGATTCTGGTACCATTTTGGGATACATTAGTGTGGAAATGTAGATTTCGGCCTGCATCCTTAGGAGAAACCAAAATTACAGTTCAGGTTGTGAAGACTCTAGGTGGGGAAGTTTGATGCAGCACTCACTATGGAAGAACACGTGAATACAGTAACCACGTCCTGTTTATATTAAATCTGCATTTTGAAAAGGATAGTATAGAGCAGATAATCCAGAGCTTGAAATAATTTATATCATCGGAGCTGGATTAGTGTAAGGCATGGTACCATGGTCTCCCAGTAATAGCAAGCAAAAAGCGCCAGGTGGTACAGAATGCGGCCGCTAGGCTTATCTTTGACATTAAAAAGCATGAACACTTATCACTTGTAACACTGCACTGACTATCTGATTTGTACAGAATCATGTTTGAAGGCTCTGCCTAGGTCACAAAACTCTTTACACAAACGACAAAAGAGAAACGCCACTATCCAGAAAATGTACAGGTCGATTTATTTTTCTCACACATGTTTTATTAAAGTTTTATACCATGACAAGTACATCATTGTATCTTAGACCAGCATATATTACAACAATATCAGTGTCTTCCATTGCCTTTTAAGCCTTTCCACATGTGACTCCACCCCTCTCGCAAGGTCCCATCTTCCACCTCCCCATTCCGTTAGCCCAACTGGACTCCCCGGGGCTGAGCCAAACATCTCCCTCATCCTATTACCTCCGCCAGCGGGTCCATGATCTGATTCCTGCCACACATAAAGCAGTTTAAAATTTAAGATAAGATAATTCAGATCTTAACATTACCAGATGTTCACCTCTGGGTGGAAAAGCTTTTGCTATAGCAGCAGCTAGATTATGGAACAACATGCTTGCAAATTTGAGAAAAGAAACATCATTATTGACTTGTAGGAAGCCAATAAAGACATGACTCTACCTCCACATGTAACATGTATTATAGTGGTTTGGTCTGTGCAGATTTTTGGTGCAAACTCAAGTGCAAGCTGCTCTCAAGTGGATAGCAGATGGACCTTTAATTCCTGACTGAGGCATGACACAACAGATTAATATGTTTAAATAACATGAGGCATATTTGGCCACACAAAAATGACATAGAAGTGTTAAGTTTCCAAACCAAGAAGGTTTATTAGCAGATTAACAAAGTTACAAACTCAAATCATTGAAATTAGTCGAAATTGCACATACAAAGACAGACTAAAACAGGCTCTCCTTCCCTATTTGGCTAGACTAGGAAAGTCATGAAGCTTGAGGGCAAGTCAGGCAGAAGCTGTCAACAGAAGAAGCCTCTAAAGGCAGAATCAAATGAATCAAATAAAGATTTAGTCAAGCAAGTGGAAAAGGGATTTACCCAGGAGTTAAACTCTTTCGAGTGAAAAGAAAAGGCATCATTCCTAAATGGAACAAAGAAAGCATCTCCTGACTAACTCCACAGTTCATTAGTTTCAATCTTTTTTGTATCGAGACTGTCGCACCTACACACCAGTGCCAGGAAGGGAGCCAATCAGGATCGAGCATGTTAAAAAACAGAAGCTTCAGTTGTCAAGTCAAGTCAAATGATCTTTATTCGGATATATTAAAAAAAACACCCAGAAGCTTCAGTTGTTTTCCATGCTGCATGACCGTAGGTTGATATCTGTAGTGGAATGATAGACTTTGGTCAGGATGCTCTCATTCCTGGGGGCTTTTTCATTATTTCACTCTACGAGGAACACAGAAGATAAACATTCATGTGAAATCTAAACAAGAAATACATTTAATTAGCTTTGGCTCCTGTAACGAGAAAGAGGAAAAATACGCAATAAGCAGAAAGCAGGGCAACCAGACGGGAGCCATTTCAAATTTAGTCGTATATTAACAATGGTCGGCTTTAACATGAACGTCACACGGTAAATATATTTCATTTTGCAGATTAATGTAAATATATGTGCAAAGCATTTAATTGAAAAAAATCCTATCGCATGCATTCAGGCATCCACACATTGCTGTCTTTTTACTCCCTGCTTAACCAGCATTTATAGGCTAGTGCCTAGAAACTCATTTAGGGTGTTAGCCCAAGCGAAATGAATATAAGTAGAAATACAAGATAAAAATACAGATGAAAATGTTGACATCTTCAGCAGACAGCAGTTGCCTCATTCTGTACTTTAATGTGTTGAGTATCGCATTTTAATTAAAATATGCGCATAATGGGGTCATCTAATAGAGTACCCTTAATTAGTTCAAATGGTCTTTGATGCCACTCTGGCCATAGCCACATACTCTTGTCTCATAGGAGCTTTGGCCGTGACACTGTTAGAGCGGCACGATTGACCACAAACTAGGTAGTCACGGCTAGGAAGTCTAGGAAGCCCATCGCTGCAAAGATAGTCTGAGATGGAAATTCAATGTTTATGTCATTCACAATAAGTGATTCTGTATATACTTTATTTGCCTTCTTTATGTGCCTGATGACATTCCAGGCTCATAATAGCTTTGGCTGTGACATTGCCAGAGTGCAATGCAAAACAGAGTGGTATGCTGCTCCTACTGGATGTTACAGGTAGATGTATGTATAGAACAATGATGTGCTCACTTAGGGCAGGAGAAAAATATCCTCCTTTCGGAAAAAGACCCTCACACACCCAGTCAGCTAGGTGTCTTGCTTCATCATTGGGTCTGCTCCTCGTCGGGTCGGCGCTGCAATACCCGATTGGAACCCAAGATGGGGCCATTTAGTGGAGATCTTTTTTCCTGGCTGTTGGGTGCAGTGCGTGTGAGGGCCCTAGTGAGTGTAGATGTGACAAATGTGAGGATAAAACAGGAAATAGAGGTCCACTCAGAACAACTTTAATTAATGTGGCCACTATCCTGATTAAAAAAACAATGCGCGCACCCCTGCTCTAAGGTTACAGGGGACTGCGCTTTGGAATCAGACCAACATGTTTCTTGCCCTAGGTCAAGTAGACGGCAGTTCTTCAGGACCGATGTAAGATCTATCTACACTTTTTGGTGGTGGTCCAAAGTAGTGAAAATTAGTGACCACCCATACAGCACTCTAAAAAGTAGTATCTGTAGATCTACAACATCACCTGTAAAAAGAAAGATTCATAAAGATTACTGTGCCATTTCAAAACAGTATCTACAGTTCTAAAATAATCGTGCAATACTTCAAGGCGTCTGAATCTACAGCGACAATAGCAACCAAGAGATAGTCATGTGCTGAACATGTATATGAACTCACCCGATTAGGTGCAGCAATGTGTGACAACGTGTACCGGCAGGTGTAGACACTGAATAGTGCAGTGTCCTAATAAATAAAGAAATTGAAAAGGTAAAAAGATAAGTATACAGGGAACAATGCCTGCAGGCAGTTACTCGACTCAGGGGTGAAGAACAGCTAGGGACCCAGTCGGGGCAGTCCCTTTTACAATAACAGGCAACATGAAGTATAGATATGCGTACTCTCTGTGCGTTGCTGTCTTAGGGGCCCAAGTAGGTTTCATGCAGTATACCCCTGAAACCCCCCTCGCACCCAAAGCAGGGTGTCAGATAGGGTCAAAGTGCGTGCTGCACCTTCTAGTGACCCTGGATGTTGAGGCCCTCTACACCAACATCCCACAAAGAGCGACTCTAGAGGTGATAGAGGATGCCCTCAGCCGGGAGGACTGGGACTCACCCACTCCAGTAGCCTTCATACTCGAGTGTACCTTAGCTTTGACAGAAAACGTCTTCGAATACCTGTCTCCATAATCTTTAAGGGAGAAGTGTATGTGTATGTGTGATATAGTCCAAGAGATTGGAGTAGTCAAATGTTGGTTGGGTTTCACTTTTGAGAAAAGTAGAGCAATGTGAGTGGCAAGCATTCTCTGTCCTTTACCATGCATCATTACATACTTTGTGTGTTGCGCAGCTCAGTAGTAATGACGTGTCTTTCTGAAAATGCATAGTAATGTATTAAGAGAGAGAAATAAGAATAACATGTTGTGTTGAGGCACGGTCTGTGTCAATATTCAGGACCTGATTCACAAAGGTAACTGTACACTTTAGAGTTTTTTTTTTACTATTCACAGTTTTTTTCCTCCCGATACTTTACCATGCAGAGATTGCCAACCTGCCTGCGGAGTCTCACAATGGTAAAGTATAGGAAACATTTTTTTAAAGTAGTTAACTTGAAAATAAATATTAAAATAGTATAATGTTAAATAATAATGTAAATTCATTTCATACTTATAAAATAGAACACAATACAAAAATGCTACAGCACTATTACATTTGCTTTGAATTAAAACTTCAATTAATGGAAATATATTAAATTAAATATTTTTTTCTGAAGTTTACATTAACAAATAAAGTCTTACCTAAAGAAAAAAAATTTTTAAAAGTGCATTAATGCTTATTAAAACAAGTATACAGAAGTAATTTTAAAAAGTTCAATATTTGTAATTAAAAATGTATTGCATTATCATTTTTTAATTCAAAATAGTCTATCAAAATATTTGATAATTAGATAATAAATATATACTATTTATAATATGTTTTAACAATAATTTATATTTGATTATAATTTTAAATATTGTTAATAATTTAATTTAATGTACCAATATTTCCTATGGAGTTATGGGAGGGTGTTGCAATGCCGGTGGTTGGCCATGTGTAGTGCTAGACTTAATACTGTCTGTTCTTTTAATAGTAACGTGCACTCGGAGCTTGTGAACACCGAAAAGTAGTAAACTTACTAAAAAGTGTAAACTTCCTTAAAAGTTTATGTTACCTATGTGAATCAGGCCCAGTATGTCTAGGCTGTCGGACTTTCCGCTCAGTAGCATGGTAGAGCAAAGTTGTAAATTTTATGTATTTGCAAATATTATACTTTTATTGGACTTCAAAAGTGCAACAGTAATATTCGGTTGTAATACGAGCCGGGTGTAACATAGGGACCCACACTTCGAAGGTGCTCCTCTCGGCACAGTGCTCTTGTATATCTCTGAGGTGGACCACTGAAGTAAAATTCTAGGGCCCCAACCAAATGGTGCAGGGTAGGCACGCCTTTTTGCGTTATGTGACTGCACACAGGTAAGTAAGCATTTTCGATACTCCACTAACATTTTTCAAGAGGCTTTCCCCAGGCATGCCAATGGCTTGAGGATCAAGGTGGTTGAGCAGTGCTTTATTTTTTAATACACAGAGCTCTAAATGTCAAAAACTGTAATTCCTAACAAAGTACAGTTTTTTTGGCTACACTGGCACACACCAAGGTTTCATAGGATGGTCTCCTTCTAACATTGCTGTCCAGGCAGGTCTTCTCAGGCCTAGCACTGGAATAACAATAAAATATCTTTAATAGCAAGCGGACCTGCCTGGATGTCAGTGATCCAGCCCTCCTTGGCAGTCGCACGAGTTCTAAGTGAGTTAGGCTTTGTCGGCCTTTAAATAATTCTTAAGCAGAATTGTCCTACAATGGTCGTCGAGGTCCACAACGAGGACACACTGTTCAGAAATATGCATTAGTTAAATGTCTTTACAATGAATTAAGATGATCGTCATTTAAATATCCCATGGTGGTTAATGTAGCTATTGGTGTTGAATATCAAACTTTTGTCAGCAAAGTTGGGTGACATGCATAGTTTTTGCTTCGTGGAAAACTGCAGAGTTTACGAATTTTACACACTGTCACCTGCAGGTAAACTTTACTGCATTAAGGAAGTCTTGGCGGGCTAATTTATTCCAAAAACATACTTTTCATGGCATATTTCATCCACTACAAATTAAAATTAAGTTATTTGCAATTTAACTCCCACAAGACTTACTTAGATTTATTCTGTTTATTCAAACTTTGCAAAGTTCCCAAACTTAATGAAGTATCAAAAAAGTTCCAAAAATTTGAAGTAGCAAAAGTTCCGAAATTACACACTCCTCTACTCACAGCTTGGCATGATTGTGACTCTGGGGGAATGGTGTTGAACGTATGTGTTCTAAACTGTAATAAAACAAACACAAGTGCACTCATCTTTATATTTTTCTTTTGGCAGGTTAGTGAAGGATGCCCCATGGGATGAAGTCCCTCTTGCACATTCATTGGTTGGATTCGCCACCGCATATGATTTCCTGTATGACCATCTTAACAAGACTCAGCAAGAAAGGTTTCTGGAAGTGATTGCCAGTGCCTCTGGATATATGTACGAGACGTCATACCGGCGTGGATGGGGGTTCCAGTATTTGCACAACCACCAGCCCACTAACTGTGTGGCCCTGCTGGCTGGAAGCCTTGTCATGATGAACCAAGGTTAGCAATTATAAATAGGGTTCCTGGATTTATGGTATTTGTTTTTTTGACATTTCTATCTGTATTTCTTTCTTTTTATTTTACAGAGTTTTATATAGCGCAAACTTGACCCGAATCGGGTATCAGAGCGCTTTACATAGCACCAGTTGCATTACATGAGGACACATTCATTTTTTTGGGTAGGCACCCGGAGATCTAGGGGCATATGTATCAACATCTCCGTTTGCGATTCTCAAATAGCGATTTTTTGAGAATCGCTATTTGAGAATTGCAAAACGGGATGTATCTAAAAATTCGCAAACATTTTGCGATTTTTTAAAATTCCTTAATTGCGATTAGCAAATTGCGAAATCGCAATTAAGGAATACCTTCCCATTCATTCCTATGGGCCAGGAGGCCCATAGCAATGAATGGGAAGTCTTTCTCAATTTGCGAATCGCTATTTGCTAATCGCAAATTGAGAATATTTTCAAAGGTGCAAGGGTGTCATGATGACACCCTGATGCACCCCTGAAACAGCATGTGTGCACATATGGCGCACATACATGCCCTAAGGGCATGTATGTGCGCCACATGGCACTTTGAAAAATGCCAAAAAGTGCATTTTTCAAAGAAATCGCAAATTACCACCAACTTGAAGTTGGTGGTAATTTGCGATTTCTTAAGGAGAAATCGCACAACTTGGGTGCGTGTTACATAGCATTTAAGGAATCGCAATTTGCGATTTCTTAAATGCTTACGCAAACTTAAGAAATCGCAAAATTAGCGATTCCTTAAGAATGCGCTGCTGAAATGCCTCATACATCTCATTTTGCGATTTTGTATTCGCAAACGCTGTTTTTTTGCGATTCGCAGCGTTTGCGAATACAAAATCGTTTGATTCATATGCCCCAGAGTGATTTGCCCAGAATCACAGGATGTTCAGCGTCATTGCCGATACTCGAACCCATTTCCTTAGATTTGCATTCGACCGCCCTAGCCGTCAGGCCAACTCCTCTCCTATCCATATTTATTTTTTGCTCATTTTTTTTTGTATTTATCCAATTATATTTTGTGTTTTCTGTATAAATTAAGTTACAATGGGTATTTTTCCACATTAATTTGATTGATAAATGTATACTCACATTTGAATGTCACATTTGAAAGTCCAAAAGGTTTCAGCAGTATGCAGGTCAATAGCATTATCTGAAAACACCTGCATTGTAGAATAGCATAAATAACTGTAGATCTGCACTTAATTAAGCTCAATTACGAAATCTAATGTCTGGCACAGTAGAAAAAATCATCTAAAGATTTCTGTATTTAAAAATAAATACTGACAGCAATATAAATAGTTTTCTGTCTGTATTTATCTGTAAAAATCTGTAAAAACAGAAAGGTGGGAGCATTCATTATAAATCAGAGTGGTAGAAGTCCTCCATTGTCTTTTATCCAGGTGGTACCAATGGTACACATTGGTTGCAAATGTACCCAAAGGCAAGCAGGTTAGTTAAAGGGACACTGGATGTTGATGTGTTCCCACTTGTATCCTTTTAAAAATGTTATTCACAGTCATTTATTAAACACTGATTTGAACCTCCAACATCTTATAGTGATGGGACTTCCTCTTAGACCGTTAATACGAGTCTTCCGGTTATGTGTGATAATTATTGCACAACAATCGACACTGAGGTGTGTGGAATATATTATGCATGATAATCAGTGCATATTTGCTAGCTTTGTCCCTAAAACAGCATGATGTAAAGATTTTGGTGCTATCAGCAGAAGAATACTCATGTCCAGGGATTGACTGACATTGTCCTCCTGATAGATATCTTCAGATTTGACCTGCTGAAATGTATAGAGGGGATTCCGTTTCTATTGCACTCAGCGTGTGCCGGGTGTGATAGACGATGCAAAGCTCTCTGATATGTGTGGTAGCGTTACCTTACGTATATGAAGTTAATGGGTCATTCTTAATGAGGGCCATGTATCTTGTAGTTATCTTCACCATTGCTATACCATCTCACTGTGGGCGGAAGGTCCCACCCACACAGGTTACAAACAAATGTATAGAAATTACCGAACAGTAGGTATCTTCGTTAGCTTTTGAATTGTTAACAATGTCACTCTTCTCTGGCAATTAAGCGTAATCACCAGAATTAAAATGCAACTTCCTGTAGAGTTTGACTAATTTGGCAAGATAGCAAAAGACACACAATGCTCAAGTGCTCACTTTGCCACTGGATTCAAGATAGCCTGGCGGATGAGGGTTGCTTGTTTCCGGTCCAGGGAAGACATGGCTTGGCAGTTCGGGCTGAACTGTTCCCATGAGGCACAGGGTCAGACTGATTTGCATATGGCCATGTCTGAACTGAGGTGGTGGAGTGAGCTAAAGAATGATGATGGATTAAACCCAGATCAGTTGACATGGGGTGAGTGTTTGATTTGCTCAAACGCTCCGTCCATCGTCCCCTTTGGTATCGCTTTGTTTGCCCTAAGTTGGCAGGGTATGCCCAGACGTGGGTCCCTTGCTCACTTTGCCACTGGATTTAAGATAGCCTGGCTGATGAGGGATATGAACCCGAAACCGGTCCCAGGATGCTTGTTTCCGGTCCAGGGAAGACATGGCTTGGCAGTTCGGGCTGGACTGTTCCCATGAGGCACAGGGTCAGACTGATTTGCATATGGCCATGTCTGAACTGGGGTGGTGGAGTGAGCTAAAGAATGATGATGGATTAAACCCAGATCAGTTGATTGGGGGTGAGTGTTTGATTTGCTCAAACGCTCCGTCCTTCATCCCCTTTGGTATCGCTTTGTTATCCCTAAGTTGGCAGGGTATGCCCAGACGTGGGTCCCTTGCTCACTTTGCCACTGGATTCAAGATAGCCTGGCTGATTAGGGTTATGAACTCGAAACCAGTCCCAGGATGCTTGTTTCCGGTCCAGGGAAGACATGGCTTGGCAGTTCGGGCTGGACTCTTCCCTTGAGGCACAGGGTCAGACTGATTTGCATATGGCCATGGCTGAACTGGGTGGTGGAGTGAGCTAAAGTTTGATGATGGATTAAACCCAGATCAGTTGACTGGGTGTGAGTGTTTGATTTGCTCAAATGCTCCGTCCATCATACCCTTTGGTATTGCTTTGTTCGTCCTAAGTTGGCAGGGTATGCCCAGACGTGGTCCCTTGCTCACTTTGCCACTGGATTCAAGATAGCCTGGCTGATGAGGGTTATGAATCCGAAACCGGTCCCAGGAGGCTTGTTTCCGGTCCAGGGAAGACATGGCTTGGCAGTTCGGGCTGGACTGTTCCCTTGAGGCACAGGGTCAGACTGATTTGCATATGGCCATGTCTGAACTGGGGTGGTGGAGTGAGCTAAAGAATGATGATGGATTAAACCCAGATCAGTTGACTGGGCGTGAGTGTTTGATTTGCTCAAACGCTCCGTCCATCATCCCCTTTAGTATCGCAGTTTGGCAAGATAGCATACCTTTATATTGCATAAAGTCACAGGGTTTGTGGACCACAACTATTGTATTTATATTATTTTGAATATAGTGCAGCCTGCTCCTTTGCCCCCCTGCCAGACACTTTGAGTTGATGCTAGTAGGCACTGTATTTAGTTTAGGAAACCCTTAGAAATAGACCATAGAAAGCGGCTCCCTCCCTCAGGAGAGGAAACACAGTCCACACCTAACTACAAAACGCAGACAGGAGACCCGGCCGAGGGTAGGAAGACAGCCAACAGCAACATCTGCAATCTAAAATGACACAGGGAGGTAATTTGTCACAATTCAATAGTATTGTGTGATAGACCCCCATTAAATACAAAAGCTTAATACTCGCCTAATGCAAAAGTCACTACAGCCTCAAATTCTGGATCCCGTTTTTGAAGCTTTCTGGATCAACACGAGAAAGGATTAAATGCCTCAGACAAGATTAAGAAGATGGTTTAGAAGGGGAGGGCGAAGTGCCAGAGGGAAGAGCCTAGTCAGAAAGCTGTCCTAGAATTGGGAATATGAGGACTCATATAAAGGAACCAGTTAAAGCCAGTAAAGACAGGTAGCAGTCAAGTGAGAAATTAAAATGTGAACCCAGAAGAGTACATAATCACCTAACAGTTAAGAGAGTCCTAGACAAGCAAGAGAGGCAAGGAATGTCTTTTCAGAAAAAGTGATGGACAGCAAACAAATCCAGGTAGGAAGGAAGTTAGAAAGACATCCTTTCCTGTTTTAGCTTGCCTTTTAAGGGCCCCTTGCTTCTCTCTCCTCTCTTCTTCCTCCTGACTCTCTCTTTGCTCTGGCTGGCTGGAGGATGGGAGTAAAAACAAGCATCATTTCCAGACAAGGCACGTGGAATTCCTCTGTAGCCTGATCCAGTGATTTATACCTGGCTGCTAGACTGGGGCTGACCTACTTTTCTGCCACTTGCTTGTTTTTGCCCCGTGTGCCAGAAACTCCCCACAGCGGACAGGGTTTCCAAGGATGTGGAGTACCAATGCACTGCAGTTCATTGTACAGCCCCAGGCACCTGGAATCCATACCCACCCTTCACTGCGCTACTAGAAATGTCACCAGCGTTTTTACAAGGGAAGTAAGAGGTAATACAAGCCAGGCCTGTCTCCCTGTTACCTGCTCTGTTCTTGGTCCTTGCAGCCCCCTCTTTGTCTCTCTTCTCCAAATTCCACCACCCTTTCTGCCACCACCTTAGCATCACCACCCTACCACAATCACCGTATCACAACTCTACCAACATCACCTTACCACCACTACCCTACCTGCACCCAACCACCACTTCCACTACACCACATTAATACCTCCTCCTTACCATAACGCCACCCTATCTAGCCCACTACCACCCTACCATCCCAACCACCCTACCACCACCATCCTAAGCACCACCACCCTATCAGCCTACCACCATCCTGCCATCCCCACCAGCCCCACTAGCCTACAGCCACCCTACTACCACCACCATCCAACCAGTTCTAGCTGCCCCCTCTTTTTCTCTCTTCTCCAAACTTATTGCCACATGCCACCCACTGTAGTGCTACTCTCCAAATTCAGTGCCACGTCACCCACTCTAGTGTCACTTAGTGTCTGACTGAACATTATGCACCACATGTGTCTCCTCCACGCTTGCTGAAGTAAAATATTGTCTACATGAGCACAATACAATCTCAAAAAATTCTATACATTAGTAGATCCAAGTATAGTCACTGGGTTAACACACAAATAGGATACAAAAATTCATGCACTAGCTTTGAAACTGAATCAGAGTTGTTGAATATTTTTCTTTCATGAGCACTTTGCATAATTTAGCAAATGGTAGACAATCAAACTGGGGTATTTTGCAGTGCAGTTGAAGAAGGAATCTTATGACATGTATAAAAGTGGGTAAAGTTGTATGTTAGTTGCTATTAACATGAGGGCAAATCTCTAGAACTTTATGAAAAGAAAGAGGATGTATGATAGGGAAGACATTGTAGCCTCCTCTTTAGCACTTTCAGTTCCATGTCTGTGTGCTAATGCTGTAACTTCTGGAACTCCACCTTGCTCTATGTCTCCAAGGACACAAGGGCCGTGTGGATTTGAATTAATAATTTGAAACCTTAAATTTAAAATTAATTTTGTTTGAAAACTTTAATGAGAAATATTTAGTATTATACAATTAAGTCTGTGCTCATTGCATTCAGCTTCAATCGTATAGTTTGAAAGAGTAATACAACTAACGTTTTAAAAATCCTCATGCCTTGGCCATTATATTGTCTTGCTATTGCTTTAACTGAGTAGATTTAAAATTCAAATTCTATCGCTAGTCAATTTTGGCTCCAGAGCAGTGTTGAGATGAGAATATCCCCTGCAGGATAAACAAGCATGTACCCCTGTCTGAAGTGCCTGACGGCTTATGCAACTGTTATACTGACTTTTTATTTGGCCCTGAGATCACACTAATCTTGTGTGTGCACAGGGGCCTAGACCGTATGTGGCCCAGAAGGTCCAAAGAAAAGGCAATGTCAGAATTAAGGACAATGCGCTAGAGTCAAGAATGATAATGAATATCTCAGGGTGCAGTAAGTAATATGAACAGGGACATGTAAGTCAAAATAACGTTTGTTATTTATTTTATGAAAATATGCAAGAGAAAATTCAGGTGCTCACATAGGAAAGTGCCAAAGAATGTGACGTGATAAGTGGGGGTGACTTTAAAATATAAACATCACATTGACAACACAAAGATGAACTCCTCATGAATAAATTATTCAAAGTGTACTGAGTTCTTGTTGTAGGGGGTCGACGGCGTTTCGATCTCAGCTATTCGAGATCATCTTCAGGACATAGCAATTGTGAGCAAGCTGAATTCAAAACCGGGCTGTGCCGGGGAGCGAGAAATGAAGCAGAGCACCACAAGGGGCATGAAAACCTGATACTTGAAGCGGAGTGCTTTGAAGTATTCCAACTGTGACTGGCGTCCGCCGGTGAGAGTATTGAGGAGTGATATAGCACGTAATTGGAACAATTACTTGCGCTGCGCAAGGAGAGGCCGCTTATTCCGGCGTCATCCAAACCAAAATGGATTGGAGTTCACAATGTGTTGCAGTTGGTCAAGGCTGCAATGGGAAGTGTGAATCTTTGGTTGCCGATTATTTTCTAATCAGGAGGACGTGCTGTCAGGGTTACTAATGCAGTCCTGATTAGAAAATAATCGGCAACCGAAGATTGCAACCTATTTTGACAGACAACATCTTGCACAAAGGATGAGTTTAACCCCTTCCATGCGTCGGAAGCGCAGGAGCCATCTGACGCAATTGTGCTTGTGTGTATCGGACGGCTCCAGCGCACATGGCACTTGAAATCCCTCTGGTGCCCACACCAGAGGGATTTCCTTTATTCCAAAACAGCCTTGCATGGCGCACTGACATAATTTCACTGAAAACGAAAGTGAAATGAGCTAATGGGCTTGTTTCACTTTCACTCGTGGGGCTATCTAACCCCCCCCAAGCATGTAGGCAGATGGGAAAGGAATAATTTCCAATGGTACCACTCCCTAGGGAATGTCTGCTTGGGGATCGACACAGGAGGGCGATCCCCTATCAGGGATCCACCACTAGACACCAGGCAGGGGCGAGCAGCCCCGTGGGCAAGGGCCTTTGCTCCCTCCAAAGGTTTTGAGCATATTCAGTCTTTCTGCCCCCCCCCCCAGAGGGTAATAGCCCCCAATCTGTCCCTCAGTCCAGGGGGGGGGGGCAATAAGCACACTAGACACCAAGGATTTATTTTTTATATAAAAGAGGGGTGGAGCCTGCCCACATTGGGCAAGACCATGCCCCCACCCAAATGTAATTGTAAACAGTCTTTCTGTCCCCCCCGGGGAACATATGGGGGTAATGGCCCCCATTCTGCCCCCCAGGAGGCAGAAAGCACACTAGACACCAGAGATATTTTAAATGTAAATTTAGGGGTGAGGGCTGCCCAAATTGGGAATGTCAGTGCCTGACCCTCCTAAACTAACTGGACAGTCTTCTGCCCCTCCCGGGGGGGCAGATGGGGGTTATTACCCCAGATATGCCCCCGAGGGGGGCAGGTAGGCCACTAGACTCTAGGGATTTTTTAAAATAAAAGATGGGTGGGGGCTTTACTCAATGGGCAAGACCATGCCCCCATCTAAATTAAATGCCAAACAGTCTTTCTGCCCCCCGGGGGGTAGATTGAGGCACTAGCAAGTGAGGTATAATTTTACTCTGGAGACTGAGGGGAACGCTAGGTAGTAGAAAATTTGTGCCGGCAAGGTGATCCCATCTAAACATTTGAGGAAAATGTGAGTTTTTAGCAAAATCTAAGGTTTGCAGGGGATTCTGGGTAAGAAAACAGTGGGGGATCCACGCAAGCCACACCTCCCTGGACTCCTCTGGGTGTCTAGTTTCAGAAATGTCTGGGATTGATAGGTTTACTGCCTCCTCTGCTGCTACTGACGACTATGGACAGCCAATCCTTCAGCAGATTCAGGAACACCTTGATGCTCAGCAGGAACTCATTCATATTCAGTCAGGCACTGGTTAGTTTCTGTCTCAACCTCCACAGGTGCTGAAGGACTCTGTTCTTCATAAGAGGAAATTGACTTTTGAGGAGGCCAACAACCCTCCAGTTCTTCCTTCTCCTAAATGGCCCAAAAGAGACAACAGGGTTACCTCTCCAGTACCTGCTGCTCATCATCCTCCTCCTTCACCCCCCTGTTTCTCCTTTGTTGCCTTTGAAGTCTCCACAGCACTCACCTTGGGGTTCCTCATACTTGGGGGCGGGGATAGTCCTAGGCTCCCTTGTGAGCCATATGACCGTTATGACCCACAGGGCCCAGAAGCCTGGGACGACTATAATATAGATCCCCCTACAGGTACAGATGCAGACCTTTACCCTGCTAAACCCTGTCCCCCAGACGATGTTACTTCATACCATGAGGTTCTACATAGGGCCGTCACTTTCAACAATGTAGGGCTCTATTTGCAACAAGAGGAGGATGATTTCTTGTGGAAACCCTTTCCTCTACCCAACGCTCCATGCTCCATGCTCAAGGAGTTTCTTAAACCAGCCACGTAGATATTCAAGGTACCTGTTAAGGCAGGAGTTATCACGCCTAGAGAGGAACTTTAAGGCCACCCCCAGTGACCATTCATACAGTTGTTTGCAGTTAACCGCGGACTATCTGGTTGTTCATTCAGGCAAGAAAATGCGCTAACGCACAGGGCACTGGTGATGCCCCCCTGCCTGACCTGGAGAGCAAGAAGATAGATACTGGGAGCAAGAGACTGGCAGTGCAGTCGACAATGCATTGGCAAATCAACAATTCCATAGGCTTAATCTCCCGCTATGACTGCGTCCACTGGGATCAAATGACAGACTTGGTAGAACATCTCACCGAATAGTATCGCAAAAAGGGACAGCAGTTGGTAGCAGAAGGAAGGATTATTTATAATACCAATAACCGCAGTGCTCTGGATGCCACAGACGCAGCCGATCCCGGCATTAACACAAGCATCCTCTTGTGCTGACATGCATGGCTATGTGCTTCAGGGTTTAAGCTGGAGGTCCAGTTGCACCTCTGGAATGTCCCATTTGATGGTCAGCATCTCATTGGACCTCATGTTGACGAGATGCTTGAAAAAATAAAGAAAGACACTGATACGGCCAAGGTCATGGGCGCCCTCCAAACACCACTTCCCGAGGTTCCTTTCGACGCTTACAGTTTTGTGGCATATCCAAGACCCCTCTCCAGAAACCTCTTCCACCTTCACTAAGCCAACCAACAATCCCTCTCATGGCGTTACTGCAGGGATGGATTCAGGAGGGACAATGGCAAGGGTAGCAACAAGGATGCAACGCCAAAGGCGCCTGCCCCCCGTTCCTCAAAAACAGTGATGCTCTTCCATTCTCCCTAGATATCACAGCACCTGTTGGGGCAAGATTGCAGGGGTTTCTACTGCGGTGGTCGGGAATCACCTCAGACTGTTGGATTCTAGATATCATACAGGAGGGGAATTGTCTGGAACTCACTTAAACACCCCCAAACATCCCCCTCAACAACACAAATGATCCAAAGAACATTTGCAACTTCTTCACTAGGAGGTGCAGGTTCTCCTGGACAAAGAGGCCATATAGCTGGTTCCGCATTAACACAGCGGAAAAGATGTAATATATCCTGTGCGTTCTTATCTCCAAGGATGGCTCTCTCAAGCCCATCCTCGATGTTATGCCTCTAACGACATAAATTCTGTCGGAGAACTTTCACATGGTGACTCTACAGGACATCATACCATTACTGCAGAAAGGCGCCTTCATGACCGCCCTAGATCTGAAGGATGCCTACTTCCACGAACCCATCCACCCAGCACATCATAGAAACCTAAGGTTTGTGGTAAGTGGACGTCAAGATCAGTTCAAAAAGCTTTGCTTTGGTACCATAGCTCCAAGGGTGTGGCAGCAAATCTCTGGAGGAGTGGAATCCACGTGTTCCTTTAACGAGACGAACAAGAGCACCACACAACAACTCTCCCTAGCACACACCCAAACCACAATACACATCTTGCGCAGTCCGGGCTTTACCCTCAATCTTAGAGAATTCCACCCCAAACCCTTTGAAGCACAGCCCTTGTTTGTAGCCATTCTAGATGCGTGCATGAGAAAAGCTTATCCCAGCCCAGCACGAGTACAAGCCTTCCAAAACTTGATACGTCTTTTTCAGCCAGATCATCAGGTGATGGTCAGAACTGTGATGTGTTTCTTGCATAGGTATAGTCCCTCATGCCAGGCTCTACATGGGCCTGTTACAGGAGTGCCTAGTGGCACAGTGGTCTCCAGCAGAGAGTTATCTAAAAGACCTAGTGTTGGTTTGGGGCAGCACTCTTACAGCAGGGACCCTACCTGGACCTAGTTCCAAAAGAGACCATCACCATGGACGCCTCACTCACAGGTTGGGGAGCACATCTCAATCATTTCACTGTTCAGGGTCAGTTTTTGTGGCGTGACTA
Source organism: Triturus cristatus (assembly GCF_964204655.1). Lineage (NCBI taxonomy): Eukaryota > Metazoa > Chordata > Amphibia > Caudata > Salamandridae > Triturus > Triturus cristatus. Next base: position 1,232,948,905 of record NC_140589.1, on the reverse strand, counting down.
AAACTGTTAAAATAAAGAAAGATACGGACTCCTCTTGGCAATGCAAAGATGGCTATTTACTCTCAAGACAGACCTTTCTCTCTCAAGTTGCTGCTTCACAGGCAGCTCTTTTTATACACATCTTTCACAATACCTTATTAAAAAACAGGAAATAATAATTGATTTGCAGGTTACAGATTGAAGACGGAAAAACACTCAAAGACCTGTGACCTCATAAACCCAAACTCCGACCTAATCCTCTACACAGTCATTATTGCGCTCCCAACAATGCTTAACAAATTAAGCATTCTTTTACTCATAAATGGATGTGTATTTGTGGTAAATGTAATTTTAGTAGAGTGTGTACATTTACCATTGTGCACCTAAGACCTCCGTGTGTTCTAAGCTAATTTAATATCCTGCACCCATTGTCTAATCAGGTTACGATCTATTTGAAAGCGATGTGCGTGCCAGTGATCCTGTATGCTAAAACCATAATTAATTTCATGCTTGCTAAACACCAGTTGGCCTTTAACTGAAACCCTTTCAAGTTACCTAATCCATTGTGTGCACAAGTGAACTGTTCACCTTTCTCTTGTCAGCGCAAGATTTGGTCCTAAACTGTTCTTTCACCACGTACAGCTGTGTGCTTTCTGCTGGTGTCTGTTGTCACGCTATGTTTTTGTTTTTCACATTTTCTACTGTGTGTTCAAATTTTACATTTCCTAATACACAGTGGACCCCTGGCTAGCAAACTTTTCACACCAATCACTTGGAACTGCTGGCCATTCAGCTTGCTTTTCTGGCTTTTCTGGCTTTTCACCCTCTCATCCAAGGCAAGGCACTCCTGTTATACATGAGTGCCATGGTCTTCTTACAGAAACAAAGGGGCACACATTCACCACAGCTGCCCAGTGTAGCCCAGACCATTTGGCGGTGGGTGATATATCACAGAAAACATCTGCTCATTCAATACATTCCCAGGGTTGATAATAATCCTGAAGACCTTCTCAGCAGGTCACACTAACAAGTCCGCGAATGGGAACCCCACCCTCAGGCCCTAATCCAGTACTTTCAGCATTGTGGATTTTTGCAGATAGATCTGTTGGCCATAGCTGAAAATGCAAAAATGCCCACACTTTGTTGCCAGATTAGCACACTCACAGCCCATGGGCAATGCACTATGGATGTGTTGGTCAGGGATATTTGCATACCCCTTTCCATCTCTTCAACTTCTTCCGTTTGTGGTCAGGTGGCTGAGACAGACATCCCTCATGCTCATCTCAGTTTTACCAACCTGGGCATGCCAGCCATGGTATTCCATGCTGCTAGAACTCTCTCTAGTTCCACACAAGAAGCTCCCCAACAAGCTGGATCTTCTGACAGAAAAACTACGGCACTCTCCGACACCCCAACTCTCAGCAGCTCAACCTCCTGAGGTTTTAGAGTTTGGTTGCTTTAACCTACCAGCGAATGTTTGTCTATTCTCAAAGAGGCATGCAGGCCTACTACCAGGGCCTGTTACGCAGCCAACTGTAAATATTTTGTACATTATTGTCTTCCTAAAACTATCAATCCTCTCATAGTGTCTGTACAAGACATTGTTTGTTACCTACTTAACTTACAGAAGTCAGGTCTCGCCTATACTTCTATTAGTTTACACCTGGCCGCTGTAGCTGCCTACTTACAAAATAGGCAACATATTTCACTATTCAGAATACCATTCATTAAGTTGTTCATAGAAGGCCACAAAAGGGTTATTTCACCCCGGATGCCTCCTGCTCCAGTCTGGAACCTTAACATAGTCTTCACTAGACTCATGGGCCCTCCTTTCGAACCACCTCATTGCCCACTGCAATTCTTGTCCTAGAAGGTGGCTTTTGTTTTAGCCATCACTGCCCTAAGACGAGTTAGTGAAATACACGCTGTTACCTTGGAAGAGCCTTTCTTCCAGGTACATCAGAACTAATCCAAAATTCATTGCTAACCTAGTTTCCAGCTTTCACCTTAACCAGGCAATCGAGCTGCCAGTCTTTTTTCCACACCTACAGACTGTAGCAGAACACGATCTGTACACTCTAGATGTCAAAAGAGAGTTAATGTGTTATATAGACAGGACAAAACCTTTCCGTAAGGCACAACAACTATTTGTGTCATACACCAAGCCACATAGAGGCCGTGCTCTTTCCAAGATAAGTGTTGCACGTTGGATGGTTAAGTGCATACAGACCTGTTTTGCCAAAGCTAAAAATATCCTACCCATACCTCCCAGACCTCATTCCACTCGGAAGAAAGGAGCTTCTATAGCCTTCTTGGGTAATATACCATTAGCTGACATATGTAAAGCAGCTACCTGTTCCACCCCTCATATGTTTACCAAACACTACTGTGTGGATGTCCTGTCCAGACAGCAAGCTCGAGTTGACCAGACTGACCTACGTATATTTTTCCAGACTTCTGCAAAGCCCGCAGGCTTGGCTACCGCTTTAGGGAGGATTGCTTTACAGTCTGTGCACAGCATGTGTATTAACAGATATACATACCACTAATGGAAAATGTTACTTACCCTGCAAGTATCTGTTTGTGACATGTATCGCTGTAGATTCACATGTGCTCACCATTCTACCCGGTCGCCTGAGGTTGTTGCAGATATTGTTTTTCCTCTTATGTTTAATTTTTTTGCAATGCATGGTCATCTTTACTATATTCTCTCTGCTCCATCTCTAATGTCACCCTCCGTGCAGGAAAAAACAATCTAACAATGGAACCAACGCCCATGCGCAATACCACTAATAGGTGAAGTCATTAGGTCCTGTGACTCAAAAAATGCTTCTTTCGAGGAAAACAGGTTGTACATGTCAAAACACAACACTAAGTGGTGGAAGTAAGTAACATTTTCGATATGTATAGGTTAGTGTTCTACCGTCATTCATTGCTTATGACCTCACATATTAAATAACACGTGACATGTTAAGTGACATCATTGATGACATCTCAAATGACACTTTTGATTACATCACTGATAACATCATAGTTACGCACACCATAGCGTTACATTGTGTACACTTGAGAAATAATGTAAGCCCTGAAGGCAAGTGTGGTTGTGCATGTTGAAAATTATATGGAGCCCCGTTTACAAACCAGTGTACTTTTGGGTGCAAGTAGTACTCCATGTTAAGCAAGGTAAAGGCTGAGGGCAAAGGTGGTTGCAGTGGCATGTTTCAAAGTAGGTTGTGACTTAAAACCAAACCCTGTTGCAAACAAATCTGTGACAAAAAAGAAAACTTCAATAGGTTATCCATCAGTGGATATCTGTGCATATGCCCCCATTGAATAGTTGTAATACAGTACTGTAGAGAAAGTCCATGTAACTAACACATTTATAAGATGTGGATGGTTATTTCCAGAACGTAGCTGAAGATTTTGAGGCTTTGCAGAATGTTGAATGATGTAGAACCTAGTAGGAGTGACCCATGCAGAAGGGGTTTACCTCACAATGGAGTTGTAAGCATGGCTCTAAGGTTGCAGGCCATTGTGCTCATCTCAATGATGTGTGTAGTGTACGTTAGCAAGCTATGGAGCGTTGGCCAAAGGGCCTGCCAAGAGGTGTTTTATCAATAGTAAATGCATACTTGCTAACCTCTGGACTTAAAATTGTGGGTCATGTAAAGTCTTTAGGAGTGAGATCCTCATTTTTTTGTTTGATCTGTTTATTGAAAATGTTCTATTATGAATAAAACATTTTACAGTCATAGAACTTATCTTATGGAACCATTAGGTGATCTGCCAGGCAAAATATGTAAATCAGCGACTCAACAGCTTGTAAAAATCATAATCATTAATCATACCTGGTTAAAAACAAATGGCATACCACGTCTATCAATTGACTGTATCCTCCTGCAGCGGGGCTGTTTGGCCATGTTATTATACAGTATAAGTCCTCTATGCATGTACATATTAATTGCATATATACCTCTCATATGGCTTCAATCTGCCATATCATATCAATCTACTTATTCATTCAAAAATCTTATTATTAACGTCTAATTAGGAAAAACAGTCAATAAAAAATGGGGGGGGGGGGCAGGTAGGGAAGCAGGACCCCCATGGAGGTAGGTAAGAACACGTACTTCCGTCAATATGAGAGAGTATCGTGCCTAGAATCATTCAGTTGCATATCGTGACTACTAAGTTATACATAAGAATTTGGGGTATAAGGAACGATCTGTACTATCCAGCCTACAACTCGGGCGATATTTCAACACATGTGCTATGTACTATTTAATAGGAATATCAGGAGGGTCATCGACTCCAGCACCCCCTGTAGCATGCACAACATCGCGTTCCATGCAGTGGAAATGGGTAATTTGCGAAGACCCAGCGCATCTTCTCGTACTAAGGAGACCGCTTCTGCCTTAACCCAGTTCAACATTCAGTGGAACCATGCCTTCATCAGTGGGGGTTCTTCTGCCTTCCACCGGTGTGTAACAAGCCGTATGGTCACTACTAGGCCCAAATCCAAAAATCTAGAGGATGCTTTAAGTTTTTTGCTACTTGGAAATACTCCTGTTATGCATGCCTCCCATGTCCTAAGCACCTCCCTATCGGTGCTGGTGGCTATCACATGAATCACCCCGTCCCAGTACGAAGGTACATCAGGGCAGGACCAGAGCATATGGAATACATCCGCTGACACCAATTTGCAGCAAGGGCAGCGCAAATCTAGCCGGTGAAAGTATTTATTTATCTTGTCTGGGGAGAGATATGCCCTGTGGACAATGTAAAATTGGATCAATCTAAAACGTACGTTTCTAGGGATCTGTTTGTGGCTTTCCGAGACTACAGGCCACTCCTTCTCTGAGTATGGTCTCTCCAGGTCTGCCTCCCATTTAGTTCTCAGCGGCGTTAGGTCTGCCAGGGTGTGCTCTCGGATCAACTCTGCAAACCACTTCGCTAGATGACACCCTGTGCCCATTACTTGCACATATTGCAAAAGGAGATGTGTTGGAGATTCCTGTGCAATATCACCCCTCCAGCGCCACATCGTGGCCGTCCAGGAAGTATCATTCAGGAATTGACCCTGGGTAATCCTCCGTGATGGTGAGGAATGGCCTTAACGCACCCTATACAAATAAGTCCCCCAGGGTGATTAAGCCTGCTCCCATCCAATCGGTACTGTCCGTGCTCTGGACTCGTCCTCTACCTGTCTGCATACCCAGCAAGGGCATTACAGGCACGTACGGTATAACGTGCCTAGTAACATGCAGTGCCATGCGGAAACATTTCCGCGCAATCTGTACCAATAGGGGAAGCACTTTGTGTGATTTATTACAAGGATAGAATAAGGAGAGGATCCTGTCCCCGGAATACGGTGGGGCCACGTTCCGCCGAATCTGACAGATGTAGTTTCTCCACCCATTTTCCCACCCACAGTATTTGAGACGCCAGGAAATAGTGTTCTAGGTTCATTAGGGCCAGTCCTCCCCACGACCGTGGCAGGTATAACTTTGCCAGGCCTACCCTACACCTTGTATTATTCCAAATAAAACCCCTAATAACGTCTTCCAGAGAGCGAAAGAAAGACACAGGTAGGTAAAGCGGGAGGTTAGAGAAATAGTAAAGAAGACATGGCAGCATGACTATTTTTATTAACTCCACCCTGCCTATAACTGAAAGGTTGAGCGTCTTCCAGAATTCAATTTGGGATTTGAGTGCTGTAACTGCCCTGGTGATGTTGCTGTCCATAAGATCTCGATCATTATGATAAATGCGTATTCTAGGTATCTGAACGCTATCGGTTGCCAGTGCACCACTGTCCCGTCCACCTCCCAACAAGGATCCTCCATTCCAGGGGTAAAGGGGAATAAACAAGATTTACCCCAGTGCACACCTAACCCGGACAAGGACGCAAAGGACCTCAGCGTGTCAGGGATGGCCCGTGGGACCGCTTGAAGATCCTTGGCGTAAAATAGAATATCGTCCGCATAGAACGAGACTGCATGTAAGCCATATCCGAGGTGTATCCCCCATTCCGGTGCTGAGTTCCGCAGTGCCATCGACAGTTGTTCTATAACTAGGGCAAAGATCAATGGGGAGAGGGGGCACCCTTTGCGAGTTCCTCCTTCTATCAATATAGGGTCAGAGAAGAGAGTCCCCAGCCGCAACCGCACCATAGGAGCCCCATAAAGTAATTTAATAAAACAGAAGATGTACGGTCCAAACCCGAAGCATGAAGTACCGCAAACATAAAGAGCCACTCAACCGTGTCAAATGCCTTCTCCAGGTCCAAAACAACACAACTGGCTTTGGGCCAGTCCCCTGCAGCAAAGCGCATAACCCGGAACAGTCATTGTATGTTAAGCGATGTATTACGGGCCGGCACAAAACCGTTTTGGTCGTGGTGGACCAGTTGCGGAATCACAGGTACTAATCTGTTTGCCAGGATACCCGCTAAGATCCTATAGATGCTATTCAATAGCGCCAAAGGGCGGTAGGCACCTGTCAAAGTAGGGTCTCTACCCAGTTTGGGAGATGCTATCAAAGTGGCTTCAGTTATTGAGGTCAGAAGGGAGAGGTTTTAGGAGTGAGATCCTCATAAGGTGAAGAGTCTTTTGGAGGGTGTTAAAGAGGGCTGATCTGAAGCTGTCTGTTGGATAAGCCATGCTCCTGACTATTCAAGGATGTCATTTTATGTAAACGAACAGGGATAATATAAACCCCTGGGAATGGGGATTTACCAAACTTGCATGGTTCTTGCCAATGCCAAGTGTATCTGCAGTGCTACTTGATTACTGCAGATTGAAGGTTTGTGCTATATCAATTCTTCTTTTGACCATTATTTCAAAGGATCTTATAATGTTAGACACATAAATAAATCTTATGATTTTGTGAATGCTATCCAGTATTCATTACTGAAAATAGCACTTTCTCATGCATTTTTTAAAATTGTTTTTGAGATAAGAATTGTAATTGATAAGAAATTCCTACTTGCAAATGGTTTCTGTGTCATGTATTTTGTGAAAGCTTAGGCAAGAAGATTTGTTTTGAATTGACTAAATCAATGAATGGAAATTAAACAAACCATGAAAAACTTTGTCTTTCCTTTGGTATGACCTACATTTAATATTTGAGTTGCTGTAGACATACAGCTCTAGAAAATTGTGAGAGGTTTTGTAATTTCACATCAACCTCTATGTGTTCTTGTTTCAGTCAATGCAGAGAGCTTTTGTAATCTGACATCAACCTGTATGTTGTTCTTGTTTCAGTCAATGCCGAGAGCTTTTGTAATCTGACATCAACCTGTATGTTGTTCTTGTTCAGGTTACCTCCAGGAATCGTACACATGGACCAAGCAAGTGCTATCGATCATGGAGAAATCTATAGTGTTGCTCAATGATGTCACAGATGGATCGCTTTATGAAGGAGTGGCCTACGGCAGCTACACCACACGTTCCCTGTTTCAGTACATGTTTCTTGTCCAAAGGCACTTTGACATCAACCACTTAAACCACCCCTGGCTTAAACAACACTTTGCATTCATGTACAGAACTGTCTTGCCGGGTAAGAATCATTAACTTACTGTTCATTTTCCGAAGTATCAAACCTGTGAAAAATATCATCATAAAATGTTAATAGATTTAAGGAAGAGAATTTGTAACAACTCTAAGAGGCTCCTTTCTAAGGACCCGATTCGTAAAGGCAAAGTTAGACTAAAAGTCTAAATTAAAACCAAAAGTTTAACTTTACTACTTTTCGATATTCGCAAAGGTAAGTTACAACTAGTGACTTTACTACTAGTAACTTTATTTCATCATGAAGATAGTGATCCTACATCTTGAATTCTATGCACATTTACACTGCCAAGCCTGACCTAAAAAAGATGGTAGAGGACTTGTGAGTCCAAGTACCTCAGCCTAGGTGCATAGAAAGAAATGTATATACGGTGTGAAGGTAGAAATTGCTTACAAAGCCACATGAGTCAAAGAATTTAGCATTTACCATCTATATTTCTAATCACTCTTATCAAGAACCTCGTGTGTTGAACCTGCCCTGGCTCTTATTCACGCCCTGAAAAGGCTCCCAACCATGCATAAGCTCCATTTATGACAGGCCCTGCTCTAAATTCTTGCATGTATTCCAGTTGGGGTTTGGGAACATCATTTAAATGCAAGTTTTAGGCTAGAAGCTGATTGATGGTTCCATTTCTAGGGACAATGGCTGACTCTACTTGCCACTGACATACACAGTTACCACCTGAGGCCTGGAGTATGAGCCAGCTGGAGTGCTATCGCCCCCCTGATTCTGAGTAGCCTGGGTGTGGATTCTCACCTTGTAACTCCACTTCTGATTGCCCACAGAAATTCCTCCTGCATAGGTGTAATATCTGTGCAGGAACAGTCCCATAATCTTGACCAAACAATCTGGAAAGGTACCGATAATTCTGAGACCCGCATATTAGATCGCATTTCAGGCTCCAATAACTGTATTTGCCTGGTGCATGATTACTGTGCTAATACAATAATTCTGGCCCCGGTATTTCGGTACCTGCTGCGCTGTGCAACGTGTAATCTGGCCTTTAGTATGGCATTTTTGCACTCATAGAAAGTCTTGAAGTTCGCTTAAAAATGATGAAGCCGCAATCTCGACCGTTCAATATCTCCCCAGCTTATCAGTTTCACTTCCAAAAATAAACTTAGAATTTTGGGAGGGCGAACATGCTCTTTGTGTCTGCCTGGACAAGAAAGTAGCATGCCTTTGTAGCCATTTATGCCTGCAATGGCTTGCCACATGCAGTCATTATTGTGTTTGTTATTAAAGTGTGATTTTAAGTTTTCTTCTCTCCCAAAAATTTCTCCACTGGTTTTCATGTGTATACATAGAGAGTTCCACAGTAGTGTCTGGCCTGTTCTCAGCGGCCTGTGTCTCCAAGGCACTTAGGCAATCCTTGTGACAATTATTACTGCTATTCCTGTAAACCCAAGAAACAAGTTCTACTGCAAACCCACTGAATTGCCAAGGACCCCCTCCTGTAGCTTTGGCTGCCATGTGCTAGTATAGTTGAAGATCAAAGGTTTACTATTTGAGGATGCTTTGGGGTAGAATGTCTAATTCAGGCAACACAATAAACACAATGCGCCAGCAGTATTATCCCTTGAAGAAAACGATGAAGGCTTTATTCACATTAATACAATGTTCACAATAACTATAGTAAGTTTTATGGATATGAGAAAGCATTACCTGGTACACTGTCCCTTCACCGTGCTTCCCAGGGAGGAATGTGCTGTTCTCAGGGATACAGTAGCAGGGACAGTCATGTAACTGTTGCCCAACAGAGCATGTGTTCTTGAGTATTCTCAGCAGCATGATTACATACCTGAGTCAGTCTTTGGTTATTCTAACTTCTATGACTTCTTTCTTGCCAAGCATTGGCAGGGCACCCCTTGGTCCATGGCAGAGTCGTCCAGCGGCTGCGCAGTCTTTGAATCAAGTTGATGTCTCTGTTTACAAGATGGGGTGATTGAGCAGCAGTGGGGAAGGCACATGCACTCTCAATCGTGGCCAGCCACTCAACAGAGGTCTTGCAAAGGCCTATGATCAGGTCGCATTGGTCATTGTTCGCTGAAGAATGGCGTGTACCAATGATGCAGACTCAGAGCCATCAGTTACCGAAGAAAAGTACACAATGTTTATTGCAGCAACAGATACACGAGCCTCACTTGGACATTGGTCACTGAAGAAAGGTGTCCAATGATGTTGCAGTGACTGCTACAAGGCTTCACACAGGCAGTGGATAATGAAGAAAGATGCTTGCTTAAGTCACATGAACTTCCTGTGCCGAAGAAAGACACACAAGTGAATGTAGCAGGTGCATTGTTTCTGCGACCTACGGTCATCAGAGAGCCCAGAAAAAACCCTTTAACAACGTGTCTCTTGATTTAAAGAAATAGTGATGTAATCAATCAGTACTGCTTGGGCCAAGTCCAGAATGCGTGAAAGAGCACGCAGAGAGGGGGTGGATGTGCTCCTGCAAGGCTGTAGTTGCAGAGTGTCAACATAAAGGACATGGAAGATTCCAGAGGACCAGTCAATCTCAGGTTGATGCTGGAGCAAGGAGGTCAAAGGCAAGCTAGCTGTGGGCGGTCCTGTGGGTTCTTAGCTCTGCTGTTTAGGTCTTTGGAATAGGAGATATAAAATCTTTCCTAGTTGTCAGCCACACATCCTGGAGGGAGAAATGGTCATGCAGACAGGGTCGGATTGAAACAGAAAATAAAAGTGGCCCCCATTAGCAAATCAGATAGCTAAAAAAGTAGGCCAAGTTTGCAAATGGGGACAGTTTTGAAAATATAAATACAAGCTGTATAAGTGCCTAGTTATGAGTTTGATGAGGGTGATATTTGTTCTAATAGCAGGGGAATCAACAGTAAAACTGGCCCAGCAGACATCCCAAAAAAAACCTGCCGCAGGCTGATCTGCCTGACCAGTCCTTCGAACACTGGCTATTTGCCCTATAGGCCAACATGACCATGCCTGTAAAAATTAAATGGCTAGTGGCCTGGCGGTAGGCCACTGGTAGGCAAATTCTCCCGAGTAATCCTGGTCCCAGCAGCCCATAGTCTCCAGACACAAAGAAAATGGAGAGGACTTCGGTGAACCGCGACCTAAAGACTCCTGGCCATGTCACAGGTAAGGTGCAATGCCCTGGTCTGCTCAGCAGTGCACCTTTAACTTGGTGCGCTAGGGGCAGACTGGATTGGTGCATCCTATCAGAATAAATGTGCTGCCCCAGTAAAGGTGCAGACTCGTGCCTATTGGGGACAGCGAATCAGTGGAAGGTGTATCGTCTGTTCCAAAACCCGGCTCCACCTTTCACTCGGCGGGCTTGCATATGAGAGGGGAGCAAAGATCCCCCGGCAGGTGGGTCTATTGACTATCGGCAGCCACCAGCATGCCGGTTTCTTGGGGTCAATAATATCCCTTTCACCCACTTTGCCAGGGGTGACACTCTTTGTGGCACACAGGCAGTGTGCTCACTGATATCTCCTTTGCCCCTGTGCTCACTTCTTTAATACGGCGCTGGCTGGGAAGCAAAGTATTTTCCCATTTGTTTGTGGATATGCCGCGTCGAGATTGCACTGATGTTATGTGTGTGCTGGCGCGAGCTGTATTACAGAAGAGGCTGAGCAGGTATCAGAGACACCTTCTGTTATGCCAAATTGCCCCTGGGTGCAATCAGCAGGCTTGCACGCCCATTGCATTCCAACGGCACTTTTGATAATGCAGTCCCTGGCATTAACTTGATGACAACTTGATGGGCTCCTAACCAGTTAGGTGAGCAAATGCACCAAATGGGACCCTGTTCAACTTTTCAGGTGCTGTACTGGGCCTGTTCCCAACTTTGTCTCTACCAAACTCAGAAAGCCCTATTTTTTGCTGCCCTTTCTTAAGTAGGTCATTATGGAGCCTAGGATGTCGGAACCTCGCTTTAGCTCACATGATTTAGTGCTGACTCACTGCCGACTGACTTCCATCCAAGAGCACTGGTAAGACTCCTTTGGGATTCCTGCCTGAGAGAATGGTATTTCCTCTGCGATTGTGATGGAAAAGAAAGATCAGAATGCAAACTCGTGTAAAAGCAAGCCAAAGGAGACTGGAAGAAGGAAGTAGGGAGATGTGTTCCCCAAATAAATATGAAGTGATTTGTTTTTGTTGAATTGTACATTTCGGATATCTGTGATAACTTATACAGTTGCATCACCTAAGTCCTGTTGTGGCCAGTAGCAGCTCCTCCGCTATGGCAGAGGAGCGTCACCTCCCCACCCCGCATCAAAATGGCATGAAAGCAAAAGCAAAACGATAAAAAACATGTTTTATTATTGTATTATTTTTATTTTCCTGCCGAGTCTTTGAGGGGGGCCATGGGGGACGACAGGCGCAGGAGGAGTGGTAGTGCGCTGTGATCAGTGTGCATGACAGTTTTGCCGGCCGTCCCAGGCCGGCCACACCATCATGCGCACTGAAGCTCTCTCCAACTCCAGCTGCAATGCTGGGTTGGGGAGAGCAGGCACAGGCTCCCAGAACCCCTGGGAGCGCAATCCAGAGCGCTCTGGCCAATCCTGGCGCAGCTCTCATGACATCAGAGCATCCTCAGGATTGGCTGCAGTGGAGTCTGGGAGCCTGTGCCTGTGAGAAGAGGAGCAGAAGAGCGCGACGCGTCCGGCTGCAGGTAAGTTAGTTTAAAAAAAAAAAACATTTTTCCCACCCAATTCCCCACCCCCCATCACTCAAACACAACATCACCCGCTGCTGGTTGTGGCACCAAGTCTGCTGAGAACTACACTTTATTGGAGCAACGTTACACAGAGCAGGTAAACTGGGTCCCTGCCCTTTGGTAGCCACATAGAAGTTCCAATATAATGACAGGAATTGTTCTTAGTTATCACATACACTAGCTGCCTGGAATAGGATGTTACCTGAGCCCTGAACATGTCAGCACCATCCCTGGCATGGGTGTCACAGATCAGAGACACCTTGACTACATCATCGCTGCCAGTGACGTGAATGAACATTGGAGTGCATTTTTACAGCATACTCATTTTTTCATTCTTCAGTTTTGTTTTAATCGCTCCTCTCGTTGGACTTCAATCACAAACAGTTTGCTCACCTATATTGCAATTATATGCTGCAAAAAATAGAATTCTTCGGCATAAATTGCAAATCCAGTATCCTGAGAACAAGATTTCACACAAAAGTTCAACATGTGACTGTAGTCAATCCATTGGTATTGAGTTGGAGAGGTCGGTTTGCAGTGGAAGCAGATCTGTGGCATTTGAGAAAATGGATAACTCCTACAATGTTCTAACATTATGGGTAGTTATACACTTTCCCAGTGGTTGTCCAAGCTCATTTGCATACATCCTTACGTATCACAACAGGTGAGAGTGAGTGTACAAATTGGGTATACAAAGAAACAAACGACACCCATTTTTAAGTTACCCCTCCCAGGAAGCACTACGACCTATTGTCTGCTTATAGTGGTCTTAGAGCCCTCCCATTGCTTAGCTTTATTGACACACTCCTGTGTTTGCTGTCTATTTGCAAGCTTTCTTTGTTCTTCTTGTGTTTGCCCCTCCTCTGGAGTGTAGCTTCTTTACCTGTGTCCTTCCAGTGATACCTTTTTTGGGCACCACTTTGCTCTTGCTTGCCCTTGAGCTTCTCCCCCACCTGCTCCGTGTTGCACTCACCCTCGCCGCGTGTCTCCCTTACGTGTTGCTTTCTTGCATGTGTGCTTCTCCCTTGAGTGTTGTTCCTCCCCCGCTCCCTGATCCTTCTTGCGTCCTCCTCCCACCTGCCTGCTCCCCGTAGTTACTACCTCCCCTCCACCTGTGGTCTTTCTCTTAATCTATTTATTTATTTATTTTTGTGGAGGACCAATTAGCAAATTGCTGCTGGTCTGTATGTCTTAAAAGCACTATTGCGCTACTTCTGTTTATATTTTTAAATGTACCGATCCATCTTGGATCGATAAATAATAATGGTGCCCTCATTATGTTCTTAAAAGAGGATCGATAGACCATCTAGAAATGCAGTTACGTTAATAATTTTAGAAGCACACAAAAACAATTATCATTCTTGATTGTAATCAAAGTAATTAATGTGATTTTCTTTCTAAAAACAAAGCTATTCGTCTGAAGCAAGGACCAGATCACTGATGTTCTCCCTTTCGCCACACCATAATATGTTAAATTTATGAATATCTGACATGATTAACTTTAAACTCTGATAATTCTGTCTCTTGTTCCCTTGTCAAAATGAATGTTTAGACATGGGAGTTTCAAAGAAGCACCCATGATACACAAAGTTATTTATTTCAAACACTTTGGGCCCAATTCACAGAACTAACTTAAGACAAAATCCTAAACTTACTACCATTTTGGTATTCACAGAAGGCACTTACTCATTTCGGTATTCACAGAAGTTAGGAGTCCTAACTTTAGGACTCCTAAATGCCTTCTGTGAATTCTGAAAGTCTTAAAGGTAGGATTTTTCTCTGTTTAGGAGTAGTAAAGTTAGGACTCCTAACTTTAGGATGCCTAAATGCCTTCTGTAAATACAGAAAATCTTAAAGTTAGGATTTTTCTCAGTTTAGGAGTAGTAAAGTTAGGAGTCCTAACTTTACTACTCCTAACCTGAGAAAAATCCTAACTTTAAGACTTTCGGTATTCACAGAAGGCATTTAGGAGTCCTAAAGTTAGGACTCCTAACTTCTGTGAATACCGAAATGAGTAAGTGCCTTCTGTGAATACCAAAATGGTAGTAAGTTTAGGATTTTGTCTTAAGTTATTTCTGTGAATCGGGCCCATAGGGCTGGGCTGGGATATAAAAATGAGCCCGGAATGGATATTAGAACATTGGAATGTTGGGAGCTCCATTGAAAACAATGGAGTGCTCCGGGCTTATAATGGCTGGTATAAGCCCGGAGCACCAACATTCGAATGTCTTTGTTCACAGCTCTGGCTGTGAATAAAGGCTTCAGGGAGCCTGAGGGGGATTTGAATCCCCTCGCGCTCCCTAAAGGCTTTGTTTTGTTAGAACATTCTGCCCTCTAGTGGCAGAATGTTCTAATAGCCTTATAGCCCTTCGTAGCAGGGCTATACCGGCTCGGGCCTTTAACGCTGCAGCGGGCCTTTAACAGCCGGTATAGCCCGCGACGGCGGGCTATAAGGCTATATTACAACATGCGAGTGACCTAGTGAAACAAGCAAACTTGACTCTGTCTATGGAGCTTTGAATAGAGGTGATTTTCCCCTAAAGAAATTTTTTACAAAATGGTACAAACACTGCATTGTATAGCATACATGTCAAAATATGATGGCTAAAAATGTGTAGGATTTACAGGCAGTTCTAAAAGGGAACAAATGAAATACTCCTATAGATCATGATGTCCCACATTACCCAGGACTACATTTTTCCAAAGCAGAAAAACAAGTGTGTGAATTAAAAACAAAATGGTGTGCCAAGTATAATAAAAGCTGGATGCACAGCAGGTACACCTTTGTGCCACAGAAGAGGCAGTGCCTATCCCTTACAGTGTTCCCAAATGAGTACAAGAAGATACAAACACCCATACCAAGAGATTAAACACACCTTTTAACCCCTTCTGTGCCACGCCCTTTCCCCCTCCTGTGCCGGGCGTTCCATACGCGGGTGGGGTTCATGACGAGATAGTCTCGTCATGGGCACAGCGCGACCGTGCTCCATGACGAGACTATCTCGTCATGGGCACAGAAGAGGTTAATTTCTGCACCCGAACATAGTGCCTTTCACGGCTCCTTTGCCAGTTAAGAGCGCTGCCTGCCCTGCTGATTACCTGCTGCTTGATGTCCCTGTCTGCCAGAGATGCCACAGAAATTCCCAGAGCACTTCTCAAAAGGCCAGCTTGTCAGGAGTGTTTACAGAGGATCAGCACCTTCAGTGCTATTCAGTGTACCAGGAGACTCGCTGTGTCTGGGCTGCATGCTGCCCTGCCTGTTGATCCTAGTGCTAGTCCAGGGCACATTACTTAATGATGTAGAGGCTCTTTCTTCAGACTTAGAGTTATCCAGTAGGTTACAACAACAGCTATAACTCCAGTGCTAACATTACCCCAACAAGAAAAGTGCAGAATGTAAAATCCACCACAGGCCAGAAACCATAATGCAAAGAAAAATGCAGCACCACTCTCATGCCAAAAACCACATTGTCCAATTGTTTAAATCACTATTGCCATGTAAGAATTCACTGCCTTGTTAAGTACTGCATCATTATCAAGACAGAAAACAAATTTCTAGTAGCGGCTGGCTGGGAAAGGCGGTGGAGAGCCGGGTGTGGCGGCAGGAGGGAGGAGAGAAAATTAAAAAAAGAATTACAAAAAATACCACTTACCTTTTCCCTGGTCGCTCACCTCTCCTCCGTCTTGTTCAGCTTCCTTCTTCCTGCAGTCCCGGCAGCCTGAAGCACCCGGCTCCCGTACTCCCCATAGCCAATCACAATTCTGCAATGCAGAGTTGTGATTGGTCTGAGAGCTGTGGTTCGGTGCTCAGATAGGGACAGGGAGGCTTTGCATGTTCCTCACCGGGCTGTGTAATGCAGCCTTGTGGGAAACATGCTAAGTGTGCATGACTGTTTGATCGGCCTAAGAGGGCCGGCCAAACAGTCTGTGCACTTAGGGAGTGTGCAAACCACTCCTCCTCCTGTGCCATCAGCCCCGCCCTGCTCGTCACACCAGCAAGTAGCCCCAAGGAACTGTGGTCAATGTAGTGGCGACGGCGAGTACGCCTATGCCACGGTGTGTATGGAAAAGTATGTACCGCATTAGCCATCCCTGGACACGTGTTTCGAGGTAGTTGCCTCTCGTCAGCAGGGAGCAGGTAAGTGTAAAGGGGTGCCGCGTGGACTGCCAAAAATTAAAAACAGGTAGAGTACCTCTCATGGCGCGCAGGTGCTGGTCCAAGACTCGTCAGTCCGCTGGCTCAGGGGAGCCGTAATATATCAAGTTTAATTGGCCGCACACTGCTCATCACACCAGCAAGTAGCCCCAAGGAACTGTGGTCAATGTAGTGGTGACGGCGAGTACGCCTATGCCACGGTGTGTATGGAAAAGTATGTACCGCATTAGCCATCCCTGGACACGTGCTGGTGTGACGAGCAGTGTGCGGCCAATTAAACTTGATATATAACGATATGCGTTCCTCTTCCAATAATCTGGACTCGTCCATGAAGCCACCTAGTCCTTGGCGGGTTCTAACCTCACATGCCAAGGGCTCCAAAATAAGGGCAAACAACAGGGGAGATAGAGGACAGCCCTGCCTGGTGCATCATTGAATCGGCCAACTCGCGGAAACGACCCCATTGACCCGGACTTTAGCCTCAGTGGCATTATATAACAGTACCAACCAGTCCCGGAATACTGGGCCAAATCTCAACTTTTCCAGGGCGCATCTCATGAAGGGCCAATGAATCGTATTGAACGCCTTCTCAGCGTCGAGCGAAAGGAGCAGATGGGTGCTATCTCGGCTCTGTACTGTATCCATCCAATTAGCCAGTCGGCTTAGGTTAAAATGTGTAGCACGCTTCGGCATGAAACCCGACTGGTCTCTATGTATCAAGGGAGTGATAACTGTGAGGACACGCATCGCAAGAATTGTGGCTAGAATCTTCGTCTCAATATTAAGCAGAGATATCATCCGGGGGCTTCCCTGTCTTGTGGATCACCACCACAGTGGCCATTCAGAGATCCTCTGGGAGAATCCCTTGCTCTTCTGACGCCTTGAACAGATCAAGCAGGTGTGGTGCCAACAAACTGCTATCTATTTAAAAAATTCTCCTGGAAGACCGTTAGGGTTTTACCTGATATTTGGCGGGCAATGGCCTTGGTCACCTCTTCCAAAGTGAAATCCCCCTCTAGTCCGTCCCTCTCCTCTTGTGAAAGGGAGGGTAGCTCAATTGCATTTAAGTACTGGAGTATTTGTGTCACCTCAGTCTGGGGTTTGGCTGCATATAGGTCAGTATAATATCTTGCAAAAGCCCCTGCTATGGATTCGGGCGTGGTATGTGTGGTACTGCTTAATGGACATTACACATCTCGTCTCCATTTCTTTCCTCTCTAGCCACGCGTAAGTGTATTTTCAAAGTGAGAAAGGAAATTGAACAGTAAAAATATTCAATGGAGGTGTTGAAGCTGATATTATCTAGAAATTTACCCCAAAAAGTGCAAAACACATTGAAACCCCTTTTCTGAAACTAGTTTTGGTTATGAGGTTAGGCTTAAGATGCTATAGCATTATAGCAGGTTATTTACAAATGCCATAGATCTCTGAGTGCACTCCTGGAAATAAATAAAATCGCAAAATAGTACATCTAGAACAAACATAGACTTTTGTCTATTGGCCTAGATTTAATGAGCCTTTGAGACCTAATGTGGTGTGAAGGATTGCTTGTTTTTTGCCAGTTGTAGTGCCAAGGTAAATATTAGTACTTCTGTATTTAGAAACCGGAAAGTATGTTCAGTATGCATTAGGCTAAGTGGATTCAGACAGAATCCCTTTGCTAGCTGGTAAGAAGGTTACTGGGTGTTTGTTGTGGTTTTCCGGTACCATTAGGAATGTTTGATTTGTAGTAAAAGAAATTGGCCGGAGTTTCATACCTATATTTTTGTAGTGCGTCATCAAGCCTGGGAGGCAACATAATGCCACCTCAGTGGTTATCACTAGTAATTAAAAGACTTTAAACTGAACCCTATTTGCTGCGTCCTCCCCAGCTCAGGAGCATGTAGAGGAATTACACCACGCGGAAACTGCTATCAAGCATTATTTTACTATTCAGCATACACTCCCGCACTGTGCATTACATCATGCTTTCCGATAACCAAACCCTAACACGTCTCTGCATATTATGTATTTCCTCTTCAGAGTCCACCTAGAACTACGAGGGTTCTAGAGTGCATATTATCAATATGCTTTATCCCCCCCTTTATTTAATAAAAAGTGGAAGCCATCAGTAAAATCACATTTCCTCAATTAGTCGACGAGGCGCCCGCACTTGTCTGCCGGCTCGGGTGATCCAAGATGATGGAGGTCCAACCTGATTGGACAATGGTGACATAGGCTCAGGTATTTGAGCCAGACCTGCCGGTGGGATCACTTCACGTGTGGTTTCAGGACTCGACAAGTGTAGCTGTAGGTGTTTAAAATGTGGTGTGTCCTGAGTGATGGATTGTCTAGGACGATGTGCTGTCACCATATGTCCCTTGCTCGCCACAACCTAGAAAGAATCAGCGGCAGAAGGAGTGTCTGTTTTTCATCTTCATCTCTGCTTAACCAGTCCCTAGTCTCCTTTGTCAAAGACTGTCTCCTAGGCATGGCGACACTGAAATGCATACGTTTTCATTTTCTTTTTCTGAGTCGCATCAGTGTCTCAAACCTTGTCAGTATTCATTTAATTGTTTTTTTTTACAGAGGTTTGTATAGCGCGAACTTGACCCAAAGGTATCCGGTATCAGAGCGCTTTACACAAGCACCAGTTGCGTTTACACGAGGACACATTCATTTTTGTTAGGCACGGGTAGATTAAATGATTTACCCAGAATCACAAGATGTTGGCGTCCTTGCCGAGAGTCGAACAAGGTTCCCCAGATTTGAGGTTGACCACCGTAGCCTTTAGGCCAACTCCTCTCCCCAATTCATTGATCGAGTAGGGGTCCATTGAGGTCGTTTTGTCCCGATGGCTCTCGCAAATGGCAAGGTAGCTGGATTCTCACCAGTTGTGGAGTGAGGAGGTGAGTAATAGGCCCAGAGGGCCTGGCACATGGCTTGGTTCCGATCCATTCCCTCCTTGGACGCTCATCGAATGACTCTCCTGAGGTTGCCCATGAATCTCTTACTACACATTGGCTTAGGCCAGAGAGGTGTACTCCAATGGTGTTTGAGATTGAGTCGGGCAAGAAATTCTTTGAACTCATTGCTGTTAAAGGGCTGATCCATTGTCAGATTTGAGGATCTTGGAGATACCCCACGTTGCAAAGATGTCATCAAGTCACCAGGGAAAAATGTGAATAATGGTGTGCTGGATCTCACAATAAAGTTAAGATATGCTTCAGCTGTCTTGGATGCCGAACTGTGACAATGTAGTGGCCCTTGTGAAAAGTAATATGCAGGTCTTTGATCCTTCCCCGGCCTGTGCACGCTCTTATAGTTGGAATCTTGCAATCTTCACCTCCTCCTTTCAATATGAGGGGGCATCTTAGCCTTCAGGTTTCCAAAAATTATAAGCCACGCCTGGTGATCCGTGATGACAGTGAATCATTTCCCACACCACAGCTAGACTCTCCTTCTCCTGCTGAGAGTAGGCACATTTGGTTTTAGGCAGACTTCGACTGGCATAGGCTGCAATGTGTCTCTGAGCATTCGGATGGCCATTATTTTGTTGAGCAAGGAGTGTCCCTAACCCTATCGGCTCACATCAACTGTTATTTCGGTATGTAACTCGAGGTCGAAGTAGGCCATTTCAGTTGCATTCTCAATTGCATGTTTAATGTCTTTCAAACTCTGGTTGCATTCTGGAGACCACTGGAACGATACATTTCGCTTTGTCAAGTCTTAGTGGGGCACTCAATATAGCAAAGTTACGAATGGATCTTGAGCTATAACTGGCCATGCCTAGAAAGGATTACAGCATGGTAACATCCTGGGGGCAAGTGGGTGACAGTGCTTGCACCTTGACGGATTCTGAAGTCATACCCCATCAGAGAATATGTGCTCAAAACCTTTAGGTTGTTTTTGTGAAAATCACACAGAGTGAGACCTGCATCAGCAAGTAACTGGCACATTTGGGTAAGGGCTTTGCCATGTTCTTTCTGTGTTCTCCCAAAAACCAGTATGTCATCATTGTAATTGACAGCATGCTCAACAGGTTGGATTACTCTGTGAACAATGTCCCAAAATATCTCAGCAGCCGAAGATACCCCCAAATCAGTCTTTTATATCTGAACAAACCATAATGAGTCGAAAAGGGAGTAATGTACCTGCAGTCCTCCTCTAACTCGAGTTGATGATATTCTTTATTCAGGTCAAGACGAGAAAACTCTTTGGCTCTACTCAAATGCATGATCATATCAGCTATGTGTGGACCAGGGTGTCTCTCCATCTTAATGGCCTTGTTTGGCTGGCGCATATCAACGCAAATGTGAATCGCTCTACTACTGACCTTTTTTAGTACTGCTACTATGGGGTAAACCCATGGTGTGGGGTTAGTGAAACATTCAAATATGTCATGTTTTAAGAGTGCTTCTAACTCTTTCCAGATTCTTGTAGATGAAAAGCAACTCTACAGTGTTACTGAGCAACAGGGTGAATGTCTTCATTGTTATGAAGCTGGACTTTCATTTTCTTGAGTTTCCCCAGGGCATGGACCAACGACATAAACTGGCTCGTGATCTCCGATTGAGTACAGAGGTTGTAGTTAAGGAATATCAACCCCATGTCAGCAGCATTGGCAAAACTGAGCAAATGGTGGCTTGCACGAATGTCTTTTTGTGTCGTATTGTCACTGTGAATGACTCTTGGCTTTTCAATGGATCAGAAGCGGCCTAGGTTTATACCTTTGTGCTTGACGGAGTGAGATGAGGCACAGGGGATAGGCTGTAAACTTTTCCAGGCATTATATTAATTGACTCACCACTGTCTAAAATGAAAGGTATTGGGTGATCGTTCACTTTCAATGTCATTTTGGAACAGTATCCAAATGAAGTTTGATGCTTTGTTTGGTGAGCTTGTTTTGAACTGTAATCTTCTTTACAGGCACATAACCCCACATGTGCATGCTTTTCTTAGGTAGATATCCTCAGCACACATCAATCTTCTTCGCTGGTACATGATAGTGATGTCAAAGAACCTTTGTACGATGAGCTTGATGACGATTCATTTTGTCTGGTTTCTACTTGTTGCAGCTGATGTTGCTTTTTGGTCTTAGGGGCGTGGCGAGAATGCTTCTGGAACGCTCTTGTGTCCATCTTTTCTTGCCATCGTGACATACTTGATTTTCCTTTAGCTCAGCACGCAGCTATGAAATGGTTCTCTTTCCCACAACCTTTGCAGAATTGTCCTATGGCTGGACATTTACCTTCATGAGGAAACGAAAATTCACATTGGAAGCATAGCTTTGTTTTCTTTGAAGACATTGACTTACGTGTATCTTGTTTATGCTTGTGGTTGCTTTTCACAGTCAGTGCTGATTCATTATGTGCTGTTCCTGCTTCCATTTCAGCCGCTTGTTGGTCTGCGTGTTCTTCTGCTCTAGTAGCCATCAGCATTTTCTCTAGACTGAGTGTTTCCCTCAGCATGCGTCTTCTAAACAAATCTGAAAGGCAGTCATCAATGACTGAGGCTCATGGCTTCTTCGTAGGTGAAGTCACAGAACTTGCAATGTTTAATGAGTGCATCAAGTCTTTCAACAACCTCATTCATTGTTTCACCAACCTGTTGTCATGCTTCGTTGAAGATATATCTTTCATAGTGTACATTCAGCATTGGATTGAACTTGGTCTCCCAACATTTCTTTAACTTTTGGTATGATTTTACCTCAGTCGGTGAGATTTTCTTTAGCACTTCTTTCATTCTATCACCTGCAAAGTTTTTCAAATGTTTGATGACCTTCTTGCCATCTTCTTCCTCTAGCGCTTCTATGAAGTCATCAAATGTTTTGATCCACTCAGCCCACCTGGCACCAATGTTCTGATTCTTAGAAGTGTCAAAAGGTGGTGGTGGCCTTAGGAACACAGCTGCATAGCATTTCACGTTCCCTTCTTCTGTCATTGTGTTGGCACGTGCCATTCAGGCGATGACAGTGCAGGCTGGCACCCACAGACAACTTCTGCAATCCAAAGTCATTGGAGAAGTTTGCGTTGCCGTATGCTTCAGTCACTCTTGACAGTTAGTATGTTCTCTTTTTTTCGTACCTTGTTGGCGTTATTGTTATTTCTTGCTTCGTCCTACTAATGGCTCTGTCTATGGAGTGCAGCGCAGCGTCTTTGTCGACCACCTCACTGGCGGTGTAGGCAAGCATTTTGAATATGCTCCTCTGTAAAGCCTTCAATTTCTTCTGCGGACCTGTATGGGCCGGAGCAGGGCTTTGACTCCACATGTGCCGGTCGCAGACCACTCTACATCGATTCTGGGCACACGTGGCATGCATGAGCACTTTACCGTATCGTTACAAAATCTCAGGGAGAGCAGTCTTGTTTTCATGGGCATGTATCCCATACTCGTCGTCAGTTGTAGCATCTTTCCCAGCCCAGGGGCATGCAGATGAACCACGCCACATGGAAGCTGCTATCAAGCTTTACTTTATTATTTTCACACACTGCTCATTACATCATACTTTCAGTTAACCACACCCTAATACCTACCCACTTATTATGTTTTTTCTCTTCAGAGTCCGCTTAAAACCACGATGGTCCTAGAGCGCATAATATCAATATGCTACACCACTGTCACATGTTTATGTTGTCAGCAGAAGTAGTAGGTAATTTGTAACATTAGGTTCCTAGACATTAGTATCTTTTGCTTACAATGCAGCTATAGAGTACTGTCATGAACACAGAGTAAAGGTGGTTGCAGATTGTGCGAGCTCTGCTCACAGGCTCCCCATATGGCTTCAGTCAGCCAGAAGCATGCAGGGTATGAACCAAATTCGCCAAATAGAATTATATAATTGAATCTTAATAAAATCGTCTTGGTTTGATTCTATTCCAGGTCTTTTCTGTAAGAGCCTGCAGCACTAAACATGATAACAATGTGGCCGCCATTTTGAAAATTTTGAAACACTTTCTTTTACTGTCCTTTGTAGTGATGAGCTTTAGATTAAAAAGGAGTCACATTTATCAAATAAGAATGTCCACCTTCTCAGTCAATATTTTCTTATAAAGAAATTCCTCTATTTCCACCCCAGAGCAGAGTATCTTAAACCTTTGATTTCTTTGGGCCCCCACTGAAGCACCACCTGAGGCAATTTGTGAGATTTGAACCTCAAAACAATGCACAAAAATACAGAAGCAAGTATACATCAAACAAGTACACTTATACAAATATGAAAAATTGTATTTATTTCACAGACAAAAATATGGCCAAATCAAAATTTTAATATGAAGGATGGTGCTTTTCTAAATTCAGTATTATTTTTAATAGACAAGGTGGTATGCTAGACCTCAGAATACCACTTTATCCTTTTTGCTTCTAATGCATGATCTGTTTTTAGTTGGCACATACCAGTGCTTCAGTTGAGGTCACCAGTTGTTCAGACTAGATTCTATTTTCTCTACTTGCACTGGTCTCAAAAGTTAAGCTTCTGATATTCACTTCATGTTTAGCCATCATTTTTAAATTTTCACATCAACAGAGCTATTTTAAAACATGTCATTTTTATTTTATGCTGTTTTATATATATATATATATATATATATACTCAGGATTTGCCATTTGCCACTTAATTAGCTGGAGCAACACAAAGCAGCTCATTTTGATGGGAAAGGTTATGACCCTGCATTTTGGTCACAGGGTTGGTACTTGTAAATCATAGCATAGGTGTTTGTAAACCTTATCATACATTATCCATGCTGCTTGCGTTGGTTCTGTGCCTTTTCTATTCTTCACTCCAATCTTCAAGAAAAATCAGAACATGATTATTATAACTGTTTGCGAACGTTATAAAGCGTATTGCCAGTGGTGCTGCTTTCAGAATAGTACTATTTTACATCTGCCCTAGTTGGTGCCCCATTACCCCACATAGGATTATTGTTCACCCTCTGCAATTACCATTTTACTGTACAATTTTGCATATTAGTGAGCTTTGAGCTTGGTATTATGCAGTATGTACATTTATCTATTTCGCATTTGATTTGATCCTGTTTATGTTGTAAATATGTTTAACATATATGAGTTATTGTCCAGTGTGTTGTGTACACACAACCCTTGTCTTTACATGTATTTTATAGTACTATTGATACCTGTGTTATGTTGTACCAGAACTCACCATAGCAGAGTTGTGCAACTGCATGTTTAGCTTCATTTACATCCCTCTAAGTATAGTTTTGTTCAATTAGTTTAATAAAGCTATTTGTACAATTGCTCCAGAATTTTAGCACTAAAACTAAGTGCTGTAGTGGGCATGAAAATCTAGTGGGAGTCAATGGTGGCTGTCGTACAACGAATCTGTGTGGGGGGACAAGAAATTGAGGGCAAAAATATATATTTTTTTAAAACTTACTTGTCACTGCCCCGACGGCCCCCTCAGTGCTTCACTCCCTGTAGTCTCTGGGAAAACATATGCTGCAACTCAATCCAGACGCTGCTCTCATGCTATGAGAGCAGCACCAGGATTGGTCTGAGCGGCCTTGTCTGCCGCTCAGACAGTCTCTGGGAGCCTGTCACAGACACAGCTGGGTTGGAGAAATAGAAGTGCGCATGTCTGTTTAAAGGGCCTAAGACAGCCAGCCAAACTGACATGCGCACTTCTAAGTACCCACCATTCCTCCATGTCATGGTCTGTCCCACACGCCTCAGCCAGAGCCAGTCACAGACAAATAAAATGATATTATTGTTTTAACACCATTTTATTTTTCTGTGGCTGACTGACCAGTGAGGCGATGCTCCTCCGCCATTACGGAGGAGTCGCCACTGGTGGGAGTAACTCCGAATAGCTACATGATAATTAATGACTACCATATGATTTTTAAGATGAAGCAGCTCACTCATACCAGCCCACTTGTTTATTCTTGTATTTTAGGAAATGTATTTATTAAATATCTTTTAACTCCCATTAATGTATATGTTACTTAGTTTTCTAAAGTTTGTTCTGTTCATTATCATGTATATACACACTTTTAATGCTTGGAGTGAACCATGATTGTCAATTTTGTTTTCCCTTTTTTCTGCACTAGCTGAGTTTGGAAGTACTCACTGTGCTTTCATTATAGTTCTGTTTGCCTTCCAATGTAGCTGTACCAATTAATGTGTCCAGAGGAAGGCTGGGGTGATAAATGAATATACACAGCCAAAACATTTTTGGACTTTTTATATCAAGTAGGCTTTAAACCATCTATTTTCCCAATAACCTACCTTTCTGCACAACACACCCACACTGAGCAGAATGTTGCACTTTAAATAGCAAATTTCTCCTACGCCCAAGCCCACTCACAACCAACATTGCATTAGTCTTACTCAGCACAAACTATGGATGTGAAGTGGGTCTAGAAAAAAGATGCTAATGTTTTACCTTTTGAAGAATGTTATAGTTCTGAGCTTGTTGAGTCCTCAACATATGTTTACAGGGCTCGTCGCTACTCGCAATGCATTATGCCCTCTTTTGTTTCTTTAAATTTACCAATACCAACTAAACTTGATTCAATCTCTGGAAGTCAGTGGCAGTGCCCTTGCCTCCTTTGTTAAAGTCCGAACGATCAGAGGCCTCAAATAAGTAGCTGTTCCAAATTATTTGGTCTTTCAAGCCACAGATTTTGAAATCAGTATTTGTAACATTACAATGGGAGTGCAGGTTAGCATTTGTTATCAAAAGAAGCCCTGTTTCAGGACAAGATAACTAACCCACAAGGATGGAATGCTAGAGATTACATTTTTGTTTTAGGAATGGCCTGCTTTTATCAGTAAGCAAGGTCAACCAAGGTGATATTGTAGCCAGGAAAATGCTAAAATATAAAGTACGTCATACCATACTGTGTGCCTCAGGGTCATGGAATTTAAAATGGGGCAGAATTGAAATGTTCTTCAAAACATAAAACACTGAAATGATGTATAACATTTAATTGTTCTCCAGTTTGTCTTATGGCTTCTTTTTTTCCGTAAGAAAGGAATATCCAGTGAAGAAAAGCACATCTTTAAACTTTTTTTGGTTCTAAACTACAAAGTGCATACTAAGAGTATTTACTTTTCCCTAATGTATAATGTTAAAGAGATCACATCCATTTTTAAGCCAGACATAGGGATTATAAAACAGTGCATTGGGTGAGGGTAATGAAACAAATTGTGAAATATTTTATTTTTGAGAAAATTCTTGTTTAACATGTGTAAGAACAGTATAGGTAAACTAAAACAGCAAAGGTGTTCTCTCTAACTTAATGAATGCAGTCCTGTAGTGTGACCACTGTACATTGGTCTTATAGTTGTTATGATTTTGACTTCTTTTATTCTAGGATTTCATAGAACAGTGGCCATTGCGGACTCCAACTACAACTGGTTTTATGGACCAGAGAGTCAGTTGGTGTTCCTCGACAAATTTGTGATGCGAAACGGCAGTGGGAACTGGCTTGCGGAGCAGATAAGGAAGAACCGAGTGGTGGAAGGACCTGGGACTCCAGCCAAGGGACAACGGTGGTCCACCCTACACACAGAATTTATTTGGTATTACTCGAATGGGCATATGCTGGGGAGACGAGGAGACATCTGTCTTGGATTCTGCATGTACACTACTTTAGTGGATATATGTGGTTTTCTCATACTGCTAACTCAGCAAAAGCTGCGTATGGAATCAGTACTGCAGCATCAATAGTAATTTGTTGTGGCCTTAACAGAACAAGCGTTTTGCACAATATGATTTTACAGTACAGTCCCAAATTAATGATAAGCTTTTTTACTCAGGGCCTCATGACAAGTGCCCCATATAATTCTAGAATGGGATTTACCATGCCACATGGAGGCACTGCGTGGCTTGGTAAATCTGGTGTAATGCAAGACAGCGCAAGTCGCTGCCTTGCGTTACATTGCTCCATTAAAGAGTTGCATGGGTGGAGTGTGGGTGTTTACATACATCCACCTATGTATTCTGAAGCATTCACAGATTTACTAACATTGTTAGAGCTGAGAATGTGTCAGAATTGTACGCCTTCCCCCATAGAGGCGCAAGAAGGAGAAATATTGTTATTTCTCCCCGTTGTTTCCTCTTTCTAAGTGTGCTGCATACAGCAGCACACTTAGAAAGAGAAAATTGATGCAAGGGTGCCTGCTTTGCCGCTAGACTGTACTACGTGTGCAAGCACAGGGAGAGGACAGGAATGCGTCATATCATGATAGATATGGAACATTCCTGCCCTGTCCCAAAGGTGTTTTGCTGCATTGCGTTGCATGAAATATCATAAATCTGGGCCCAGGTCTGATAACATCTGCAGCTGCCCACCCCAGATAAATTTCAGCAACTCAAACCTATAAACTGAAATTTACCGGGGAAAAACGCTCAGAATATATGGGGACATGCATATTTTAGTTCAGTAAGCATGAATATCCGCATGTTATACCTCATTTCGCATGCAAAGCCTGTAGAAGGCGATAGTTATCGCGTATGAAAAAATGTGAACACTTCAATATCGTCCCCAACCATTCATGCGCATCATGCGCACTTACATAGTGCCCACCACTCCTCCCCCAGCTCTGAGAGCAGAGGAGATCTGCCCGCCCTGCCAAGATGCTGCAGCAGGAACAAATAAAATGATATTAACGTTGAGTTATTATCATTTTATTTTTCATGTTTTTTCACTGAGAAAAGCAGTGGGACAACGCTCCTCTGCCTTAGTGGAGGAACCGCTACTGCCTGTTAATAGGATTATTTAAGCAATATGCCCATCATTGTAGTGCATGTGGCTAAACATGGGCTTAGAGGTAATGCTAATTAACCGTCCATCGCCGCCTGCTCTAGGGGGCATATGTTTCAAGCCCTTTTCCCGTTCGCAAACGGGACGATTCTCAGAATCGGCCCGTTTGCGAACGGATAAAGGCCTTTTGGGATGTATCATCCCAAAAGGACATCGCAAATTAGAGAATCGCAAAATTTGCGATTCTCTATTTTGCGATTGCATTTAAGGAATTGCAAATTGGGATTCCTTCAATGCGATGTAAGAAGCACCCAAGTTGTGTGATTTCTCCTTAAGAAATCGCAAATCACCACCAACTTCAAGTTGGTGGTAATTTGCGATTTCTTTGAAAAATGCACTTTTTGGCATTTTTCAAAGTGCCATGTGGCGCACATACATGCCTTTAGGGCATGTATGTTCGCCACATGCGCACACATGCTCATTTCAGGGGTGCATCAGGGTGTCCTTATGACACCCTTGCACCCTTGAAATTATTCTCAATTTGCGATTCTCTAATTGCGAATCGCTAATTGAGAATGTCTTCCCATTCATTCCTATGGGCCTCCTGGCCCATAGGAATGAATGGGAAGGTATTCCTTAATTGCGATTCGCAATTTTCTAATCGCAATTAAGGAATGCCAAGGAATCGCTAACAATTTGCGAATTTTTACTTACATCTCGTCAGCTATTCCCAAATAGCGATTCTCAAAAAATCGCTATTTGAGAATCGCAAATAGAGAATTTGATATATATGCCCCTAAGTGACCAAATAAGGAATGGGCTACATAAAATATGACTAGTCTCTTGATTGCTAATGATTTTTCTTCTAATCACTTGTTTACTAGTGTTGTTGGCCATGGTACCATATTTATTGTCATCAATGAAGATAGGGTGTTGGTTTGGGATTGCCTTGTACTTTTTCTTCTAGACAGCTTTATGAGGGCTATCTTCATTTTATTTTGTTCCCAGAGTGGGTGCACCACTAAAGACACAAGGATATTCATATCCCGGGGTATATATTCCTCCACAATCCCTGGTGATATGTGCAATTCTCGCTAGGCCCCCACAAACGCGGCTATGACACACCTCTGTACACTTCTGTGAAGGGACTTTTAGTTCTGTCAAGGGACTACAAATCATACATCTAAAATGGTATGTTATGGTATTGGATTTAAATAGAACATTTCTGCCATGAACTCTTGTCACTCTGGGTTTACGGGAGTGTAGATTTTCCCACAGCTCTGGCTGCTTTGGGTTATGCGTGGCTTTGCAGCCTTTTGCTTGTGTTGATTGTGTCTTGCTTCTATAATACAGAATCTCAAACACTGGGGCCTGATTGCAGAGGTAGGTCTGAAGCATGGATTGAATGTTGTGTTTGTGGTGTTGGATGTGTCACTTGCAGTGATCTTGGTTGTGAGTGATTGTGGTAAGTTGACAGCCCTGACGATCAAAGGTATCATTTTTGTGATTATTGATTAACATATGGGCAGAGAAGAGTAACAAGTGTGGTAAGTGTAGTGTTTTGGTTGCATGCATGTGCGGTGTTCATCTTTGGTATGACAATTTATTCTGAGGTAGAGTGATGCAGTGTTGTGGTCAACCTTTAAGTGCATTTATGGAACGAACAGCATGTTGTATGATGGACCATCTTAATGCGTTAGCCCTTTAAATGTAGTTTTCTTGCATTTATTTTCATAGTAGGTGCTGTCTTGTTTCTTATCCTTTTCTTCTTATTTTGCAGGTATGATGCAACGTTACAATCCAGGCCACCACCAGATTTTGGAATCCCAAGGTTACATTATTTTGAGGACTGGGGAGTTGTGACCTATGGAAGTGCTTTACCTGCAGAAGTCAACAGACCTTTTCTTTCGTTCAAATCAGGAAAGCTAGGAGGACGTGCAATATACGACATTGTGCATCAAAACAAATACTCTGAGTGGGTCAAGGGCTGGAGAAACTTTAATGCAGGCCATGAGCACCCTGACCAGAACTCATTTACATTTGCTCCGAATGGAGTGCCTTTCATAACTGAAGCTCTGTACGGTCCAAAGTACACATTTTTGAACAATGCACTGATGTTTTCCCCAGCCGTATCAAAGACCTGCTTCTCCCCATGGGAAGGGCAAATTACAGAAGACTGCTCATCAAAGTGGTTAAAGTACAAATATGGGTTGGCAGCCAACTGTCAAGGGAAAGTGGTTGCAGCTGCAGAGAAAAGTGGTGTAGTTTTCATCAGGGGAGAAGGAGTTGGAGCATACAGCCCTGAGCTCAAAATCAAAAACATCCAAAGAAACCTTGTGCTCCTCCATCCTCAGCTCCTCCTTCTGGTGGACCAAATCCACCTGGAACATGGTAGCCCTATTGAAGCGAGTGCTAGCTTCTTCCACAATGTGGACATGCCATTTGAGGAAGCGTCTATAGATGGGGTGCACGGCGCCTTTGTTCGGCACAGAGATGGGCTGTATAAAATGTTCTGGATGGATGATACCGGACAGAGTGAAAAGGCTGTTATTGCATCAATACCATATCCACGTGGTTACCCGTACAATGGCACAAATTATGTCAACGTTACCACCCGTCTCAGAAAACCTGTTACGAGGGCTGTGTACCTCTTTATAGGTCCTTCTGTGGATGTGGAGAGCTTCACTGTCAGTGGAGACTACCAGCAAGTTGATGTGTTCTTAGCAACTAGTGAGCATGCTTATGCAGCTTACCTCTTTACAGGAGAAACCCCAAGCCAGTCGATATTTGCGGAGGTTAACGCTGACCGCCAGAAGATATTGTTTGATAAAACCTCAGCCATCGCACACTCACCTGTGGCACCTGTGAAGGATTATGGTAGAATTGTGGATCAGAAACTACAGCACTTCAAGCCAGTTTTCCAGCAGATGGAAAAGCATATCTTGTCCAATGTGGGTAATACGGATGGTTTTAGAAAGATGGCAGAGCGCCTACTGAGGTTTTCAGACAAAAGGAACACAGAGGAAGCCATCGAGAAGATGTTTGACATTTCTCAGCAGCATCAGAAACAGCAAGGCAAAACCAAAAAGAGTAGGAAAGGAGCCCGAGGCAATAAGTTTGTCAATGCAGGCGCTGCCCTTTTTGCACAAATCGAGGTGAATGAGCAGAAAACACGACAGAAGGCCATGGCAATGGCCTTGGGCGAGCAGCCCGTCAATGAAGAGGAGGAGATGCAAGACTTGTTAGATTTTGTAGATGTTCCGAATGTAAAACACAAAAACATTGCTTCTTTTAGAATAGGCAGGCAAGGATCAGCACAGATGGAGACGCCGGCTCGAAGTAGTGTTCCTTCGATGTCCGCGTCTTACACCAGACTCTTCCTAATTCTGAACATTGCCATTTTCATCATTTTACTAGTTTTACAACTGACTCGGTTCCAAAAAGCCAAGCGCCTGAATGGTCAAAGGAGCCTCTACGCTATCCTTCTCGCTGACTGTTGTGTACTGTTGTGGTTGTACTCCTCATGCTCGCAGTCGCGATGTTAGCAACTGACAATTTTCACTCGAATGGTCGACATTTCTACATGTCAATGCAAACATTTTTAAACGGGGCAGGTCCGAAATATAGTTGTGTTCATATTTTAATAATTCATTGCTGTAATGTGCTGTGATCACAAAAAAATACAAAATATTAAGATTGTCGCAAGAGAGCCACAAATGGGTGACCAAGATTTCTTGAAAGAGCACAATTTATAACACTCATCAGTGCACTGAGTTAAGTAGTCATTTTGAAAAACAATGTTTGTGCTGGTTGAAATCTTTCTCCTGGTTTCTTTTCTCTTTTTGTCTACTGGGAGAGCAAGCCAAGTGCAGACAGTGAGGCTTACAATCTGTTCTAACCTTAAAAGTGGCATGGGTATTTTTGGTTCATTCTCCCCTTTTCTTGCACTGCTGGAATTTTAAACAAAATTCTGGCCATCTGGATCAAAGCTATTGACGTAAATCTGACGTCTTATCCGACAGTTTGATTGAAGTTCCATGGAGCCGTTAAACCAATTACAGGATTGCCGTAGGAATTTCAGGTCAACCGTCCTTCTTCATAGGTCTGCAGTAAACGCTGCTGCAACATGCGATTTCTCATAAATTATGTAGCCGCACAGAAAAACCCTGAATCAGTGTTTTTATGATCTTTAAATAAAAGGGACAGGGGCCAGATGTATCAAGGGGTTTTACCCATTCTGTGTCTATGGGAAAATGCTTTAGTACAAATGGACCTATGTGAGTACAACTGATGCTACAACCACTAAAGTCAAGTGGTACATTAAACTTTGACAGTAAGCTATGTAGGCATGCATGTTGTTCAGCCTCTGATACCATCTCAATCCACTATGGCCATTGTTACGAGTACCCTCTGAGTTCCAGTGGGGCGTACTTATGAAATCCTTCAGTACCTCAACACTTCAGGGGAAGGTTGAGGCATAAATTAGGAATTACTAGGTGAATCAGATCCGGAATTACTGATTCCCCTGGCAATTCCCATTTCTTAGTGGACACACAGGGTCCAACTTTAAATAGGCTGGATTGTTCCCGCCCCAGAATTACCGGTAGCCATAGTATTGACAACTCCATGAATTGAAAAATAACAGCCTAGAAGTACTTGAATTCACTGCGAGCGAGTCCAATACATGATTCTCTATGCACATTCAAAATGTGTGTATGTACAGTATTGTTTATTAAAAGAGCATTCAAAGCTCACATGTTGTGAAATAATAAAATTGCATTTTCATTTCTTCGTTTAAACTTTTTTTATTCATTGGTTTAAATGTGCCTTGATTTTACATTGTACTGGCTTCTTTTTAAAGGCATGTGTGTGTTTGTGGTTAACATTGCGTGTGTTATCCTATAATGACTTCTACAACTGAGCCCCATAACCAGTGGCGACATTTCCCTGAAATTAATAAAGGCATCAGAAGTCACATCACATAACACTTTATACCAGCTAACATTACAGGAAGTGAAACCACCAAGATGTGGATTGATTTTTATCAGTCTTTATACATAATCCTTGATCGGCAACACAGACACAATTGATCCGCTAATAACACAGGCAGCATCTAAAGGCAATCTAGCATACAGTGTCCACAATTCACAATGGTTAAATCACATGGTCCACGAGGTTTTTCACAGGGCTATGTTCCGTCCCTTCTTTGGCACCATAATGTGTGCATATTTGCATGGCAACAGCGGCAGCAGATGTTCACATGGTGGAACACAACCGGTAAGACATCTCGTAAGACCGGAGGTGGCCTAAGGGCTAGAGCGGTTGACCTCGAAGTTGGGGAACCGGGTTTGGGTCTTGGAAGAAATGCTCAACTTCCTGTGATTCTGGGCAAATAACAATCTCCCCGTGCCTAATAAAATGAATGTGTCCATCTGTAACACAACTGGTGCTCATGTGAAGCGCTCTAATTCCTTTGGGTCGAGTTTGCGCTATATAAAACTATCACCCCCAAAAAAGAGAACTATGGCTCCAAGTTTCTGGCTTTGCCTCACTGGCTCTTCTTCCGCATATAGCTCCTTTTTTATATCCAGAGCTGACTGTACCACATTTGCCCTCTACGCAAAGTGCTTACGTCACTTCTGGTGCTTGTCTTGTGCAACTACTTTTCAACTGTGGCCTGAAATTAAGACCCACTTTTACTGGTATGGCTCTTCAAAGAAAAGGCTATTTTGAGTTTGAAGGCAGTGTCATTCTCCCAATCCTTGTGTGAACCAGGTCTTTCTCACAACCAGTTTATTTGACTAGGATCCAGGAGGCATTGCTTGAGAAGCCTGTCTGTGAACAAGACTCTAAGGGGCATACTAGCAAGGAATTGCGATATTTATCGCAAACGCGCTTAGCGAGTTTATTGTTGTCGCTGCCTATCGCTGGATATGTTAGCGGGGAAGACATGCTATTAGCAACGTTTATCTCCATTGTGCTAATATATTCAGCGATAGCGGCAAAATTTCTGAATATCGCTGGAAATCCAGCGATATTCACGCATTAACGCCAGTGGGGACTTGACCTGACAATCCACCTCCCATTGATGACACAGGTAAGTAATGTTTTGAGCAGGTGTTAGCCTCTGGCGATAATCGCGCTTAGCGCAACTTTTTTTATCGCACAGCCTGTGTTGCTAATAGGCGATAGCTGTGTTAGCAACTGCTTTCAGTCGCTAACAGTTTGGGTACGCCCACTTTGCATGTCATTAGCGATCAATATCGCTGACATGCAAAGCGGCCCCAAACCGGTCGCTATCGCCTGAAAGCTGGCGCTAACTGCTGTTAGTGACAGCTTGCTAATAGGGCGATAAAAAAATCGCCGCTTTAGCGGCAAAAAGTGAAGCAAAGTGGCGATGAAGCCCTTGCTAATATGCCCCTATATGAGGTGGGCAAGCAATGGGTTTGGGGTACAGGGTACGTTGTTGCATTTGTGATGGAGTAACTCTAATCCGGTCCCTAGACCTTTTTGTACTCTTAATAATAACACAATCAATTACAGGTTTATCAATTTAGGCTTGAGGCCAAGTGGTGCAAAAAGGGAGTCCTCTTGCACGCTACCTAGGGGGTCCACTATACTGAAAGTTCTGTCAAGAGAGTAAAAGGGCTCTTTCAAGAGTAGTAGACTGGAGAGTTCCTCTGGACTCAACAAGCCTTTCAAGAGTCATGGGTCATTTGGTGGCCACAACATATACCAAGAAACATTTGCCAATTGAACTAATAATAGTGAGGAGAGAAGACAGCTTCAAAGTGGAGTATAATGTACCCTCTCTTTCCACGGCTGAACAGCCTGGTTGAGAAGAATGATCTTTGAACAGCAGTTCAGAACGGAATCTGTGAAAATATAAAATGCTATAAAATGTGGAAATATATGGGCAGGGTGATCCTGTATTTTAATGTGCAAGAATTAAAGTGTGTGAGGATGTGGTCAGTAACAAGCAGGAAGAGTAAAGACAATCTGTAGGCCAATGGGGATGAAAGTGGACTAGAAGTATGCAACTTGGATATCTTCTTGCATTGCAGTCCATTGCACCACATTGTTGTCATGTTTGATGTAATGTTCTAATGCAAGAAAAATGAAATAAAATATTTTATTAAACATAAATGTGCATGTCTATGATACAGAGAGTCCAATGGAATTGCTGGTAGGTAGGCTCCTTCGAAAAACTGAACACTGGTAGGTTGTACCAGCACCTCTTCTGATTCATCTGTCTACCTTTTCATTCCTTGGCACTAAGGCAGTCAAGGAACCCAGGTGCTAGCCTCCCCTTTTCACATGAAGACGCCATGCTTAGATGAAGAGGCATCATAATATTTTCTGCAGGATGATACACATGTTGTCATTCTCTTCATAACAAAATGAGAAGACTCGTGCTTGTTGAGTTTGAGAGTCCTAGAACACCTACTCAAAGAAGAGTGCAGACCCCCACTGCTGACACAAAGCAAACGACGCCTTGCAAAGTCCTACGTGTGCCATTGAGCACATATTCTAGAGACCACTCAGTAAATTGCGAAAGCATAGATCTCTGCCTAACGCTGAAATATCATGTAGGCCATAGAACGCACCCCTTTTGGCTTGCCTGCTCAACTATGTGTGGTTTCTGCTAAAGATGGCACAGAGGAAGGTCTGCAGGGTTGCCCGTTCCACTGCCTGATAGAGAACTGAGGCCCATTAAGTTTTGTCGTAAAAGTCCTTTTTCTAATGCAGACCTGGCACTGAAGGAAGAGTTTGCTCTAATATTGCATATCAGTGTAGGAAAATGTTTAAATGGATCAGTGTCTCATACCAGTGCATCAGGGACATGGGTTGTTCTCCAGATTGGCATGGTTACTAACTGCATAGCCAACTCGGTATCCAACATTCAGATGAGGGTATCCACCAGTACATACCATCCTCGCCCTCTGATCAGTTCGTTCATCTCCAGGTTTTTTACATGTGACTTTACGAGCATTTAACAATTCCTCCTTTATGTATATATGCCTTAAGCCCTCTGAAGCTTCTGTAAGGTGGAATGTAGCACTTTACAAAAAAGACCAGTTAAAATAAAATAAAACCAGTATCTACCTGGTGATAGGAATTGGGTAACTTTTTCAACTAAATATGCTTGAGGCCAATTTATAGACTTGCCATTGGATGAGATGAAGTTCCACCATTTAACAATGGATAAGCTACTTGTACTGTCAAAGGAGGAATGATAACTGACACTCATTTGTGTTCCTTGGCATGCATGCATTAACTAGTGTTATTTACCTGCTTATCAAATGTTCTGTAGGCAACTGAATCCTGGTTCAGTAGGGAGATGGTGTAACTAGCTTTATCACTCACTCCTCTTCTACTGCCTTATTACAGCATGTGAAGCTTCCATTCTTTGAAGCAAATTTATGGTAGAGTGGTTGTATATCAACTGCAAGTGAAGTGAGCGTTTTTTAACAACGGTGCGTTATAGACTTTTGGTATGTGTAGGGCGTAGATGGCACATCAAAGATGGGGAGAGAGTAGGATTTTCAGCAAGTAGGGAAGAGGTTGAGAAAGAAGAGGTTGTTGTGGGGGACTTGTGGGGTAGCAATAGAGATAGAAGTGGTAAGCTTTAGCAGGCAGCATTTGCAACTTGTTAGCATGAAACAATGAACCAGAAGTCAGACGTTGACAGTTTTGGCAGTGTCTCCAAACCTTATTGCCATCTGCTGCACAGTAATAACAGCCTCCACCCCCATTGATAGGTTTTTAGCATCGGTTATTGCCCACAGCTGTGGGCGGTAATACTTAAGCAAGGCAGTGCAGTCTTGGCACACATCAGAAACCTTCTAGGGCAGTCCAGGAAGCTTTTCTGAATTCCTCATAAGGTCAGTGAAGCTCAAGCATCATCTGTGAAAAGGAGATTGTCTAACATCTGGGGCAGGCTCACAACATTCATGCAAAGTGCACAATGGTCACCCAGGATTACTGTTTGCTTTTAGTAATATATCACGTTTACAGACAATCAGTTCTACAATCCGTAATTTCCCACTCCCGCGGCATTGCTGCTCTACCATAACAGTTGGGAAGGCCTTCAAGTTCCTAAACTTGAATTTGATCCAGTCATTTTCACTTTGGTCTCTGGCTCAGGGCTGTTCCAGTACTGTTGTTCATTGTGAAAAATAAAACAAATACGTTTATTATTTTTATACACCTTTGTTCCATAAACCATGTTAGTGCTAGGCGGGGTTGCAAACCACAGACTTGTATATAACCATCTGGGAGGTCACATGGGGTCCCTCTGACTAATAAACTGACATTATTGTCGCAAAGGGCTGCCTATATGCACCAAAGTGTTTATCATGAGCTAATGGCAGTAGCAGGACACCAAGGTATTGATCTTCTCCAGGCGCTCATAAATGTGGACATCCTCATCTGCTCTGTGAGCATCTACGTGACCTCACCCAGATTACCTCTATAACCCACTCAGAAGATCCAGTCCATGATACCGCTGTTAGACAGCAGAGGACAGAGCGTTATCACTGCCGAAGGCATGATCAAGAAGTGCATCTGACTTCATGAATTCACCATTGATTAGTGGTTCAAGAAGGATCTCATTACCATGTTCTCTGCATACATGTTGTCAAACCAGCAAAACTCCACAGATATATCTTCAATTGCGAAGGCCCTCCAAATTGATCCGATGAAATGAAATGCATTTTCTTTTTAGACTTGTCTTAAGTATTGAAGTTCAACCTGTTTCTAATCAAACCACATTTTAACAGATATGGAAGTCAGGTGCAGGGAAATATAATATGTTGTTCAGCATCACACATTTCAGTGAAGCTAGAATTGGGACTTGTTCCTTAGTCAACACTTGACCATATATTTCCAGCACTTCTGCTGGCTGTAGTTTGGAAGGCTTATAGCAAAACCTGCATAAATAACTCCTTTCGCGTCTCTAGGGCTCATACTCACCATCATAATTACTTCTCGTCCCTCTATAAGAGCTGCTCTGCTTAAAAAAACAATTGATTCACAAGCAGTCATCCTTCTCCTAAATAACTTACTTTCAATTCTACTAGAAATACTTGCACTTGTTTACTCCACCAAGACCACAGCCCTATTCATCCTAAATACGCAAGAGGCACCAGCTACACCTTTTTACCTTAGGAGGTGAAGACGTTGATTAAGATGCTAGATCAGAATATTTCCCACCTGTCTATATTTCAGTAGTCAACAGTCTTTTGAGGAGCAGAAACTGCAGGGCACCTTCCTGCACATAAACAATCATTAAAAATATTATGATTTGCAACTTCTATGTGTGCTGAACAATACAGCAGACATAGGATTTACAAATCGCCATTTGTGATTGTTTACACACAAATGTAATATTACTCAAAGTCCAGGAGCCCCAGATCTCATTTCTTGTTAAATCTTTCTTACTTTTGTCTTCTCCCAAACAGTGAGAGAAGACGAGCAAGCAAAATAGAAGAAACAAGCATAGGCAACGCCAATAGGTCTCGCCTATGCAAAAGCTATTAGCTTAGCCAATGTGTTTTAGTTATGCTGTACACCAGCTTGGCTGCTGTTCAGCATGGCTAAAAGTTAGAGTGGAGTGGTGTAGAGTGGAGTGACAGAGTGGTGTATTGGAGGAGTAGTGTGTCATAGAGTAAAGTGTCATGAAGTGGCGTAGAGTCGACTAGAGTGTCGTGGAGTGCCACAGAGAGGAGCAGAGAATTATAGAGTGGAGTGGAATAGAGTGGAGTAGAGTGTCGTATAGTGGAGGGGCATAGAGTGGATTGGAGTGTTGTAGAGTGGCATAGAGTGGAGTAAAGTGTCAGAGTGGAGTGGAGAAGAGTGGAGTGGCATAAAATAGAGTGGTGTAAAGTGTCATAGAGTGGACTGGAATGTGGAATAGAATATTGTTTCGTAGAGTGGAGAGCCATAGAGTGCCTTGTCGTAGAGTGGTGTGGCGTAGAGTGTAGTGGCGTAGGGTGAACTGATGTAGAGTGGAGGGGCATGTCGTAGTGTAGATTGGCATTTCATAGATTGGAAAGGCACAGAGTGGAGTGGTATAGTGACTTAGAGTGGGGTGTCATAGAGTAGAGTGGAGTGGCATAGAGTGAAATGGCATGTCTTAGAGTGGAGTGGAGTGGTGTGCCGTAGAGTGAATAGGCATGTCGCGGAGTGGAGTGGTGTATCCTGAGTGGAGTGGCATTGAGTGGAGTGTTGTGGACTGGCATATGGTTTTGTGGAGTGGAGTGTCGTAGAATGGGGTAGCATGTGTAGAGTAGAGGGGCATAGAGTGGAGTATAGTGTTGTAGAGTGGAGTGGTGTAGAGTGGAGATGCGTAGTGTGGAATATGGATGGTGTGGTAGCGCACTGCTATTACAGACAACATATTTTCAATTGAAATGACCATAACCTTTTCACAGACATACGGTTTTACTATAAAAGTAAACAGCATACAACAATAATACGTGGAAATGTCATCACCTTGAGCATTAATTTGGTTTTAGCATATGAAAATATTTGTTGCCACCAATCTTCCGCAATTTCAAAAAATGTGCTTCATTTGTGCTTTCCTAATTCTGATATATTCTGAAATATCTGTACAGTTAATTTCCAGGCATTTACATGTTGCTGTGTGCTAGAAAAAAACCTTTTCTTTCATGGCAAGATTGTCACATAAATCATCTCACGTTGACGTCAGAGAAACAAAAGTAAACACCAAGCTCCCTCAGAAGACAGAGCCTGACATTTGACCTCCGTCTTTGAATGCACAGCAAATGTGACAAGATGAGAACAAGATTTAAAGGCCTGTTTACAGAAAGCGAGCACTTGTGAAATAATACAGGAAATGGCATATGCTCCACACAAGGGTTGAA
Source organism: Triturus cristatus (assembly GCF_964204655.1). Classification (NCBI taxonomy): domain Eukaryota; kingdom Metazoa; phylum Chordata; class Amphibia; order Caudata; family Salamandridae; genus Triturus; species Triturus cristatus. The sequence continues at coordinate 1,232,908,909 of NC_140589.1, read as the reverse complement.
CTCAAGCTGGACAGCCTAAAACAAATAAAGCCAGCAAATAGAAACAAAACTAAAAAAACAGCAAATAAAAAGCAGTGGGTGAAATGCATTCCCGGAGAAGCTTTCAGAATGTCCCCAAGAAGTCGTTAGCAAACCTGGCTTAGATCTGAAAAGGGAAAAGGAAAACAACAGTTATCAGCCCTGCGTCTATAGGAACATATTTCTGAGAACATTTGGACAAATCGAGCATCACTCCTGAAGGATGCATCAAGAATGAAATGTAAGCAGAATGCATGCTAGTCTAATGGTACCACAAAACGACTGACAACTTGGGGGCAAAAGATGGAGAAAGTTATAAAACTATAACTCATGTTACAGGCATAGGAAATTCAGTGTTCCTAAACAAAACAATTATTGTCCCACGATAGTGGCCTGACAGGTCTGTGACCAAGACATGGGATTTTCAGCCCCAAAGGGTGGTAGGCAATGTTCCCTCTAATTTTTTTCCTCTGTGTGCGGCAGTGTAAGGTCTCTGTGCGCTGCAGCCAAGGTTATGTGCGCCAGGAACCAGACCGCGTGTGTGGGTGCAGCGTCTAAAGAAAGGGGCGCGGCCAACATTAAAGTGAAAGTGCCTATGGGGCACTTTTACACAAAGTGTAATAAAAAGAAAGAAAGAAAGCTTTTGTAGCGCAGCCACTAAAGTGAAAGCGGTTGCACTGTAAATTAAATAAATAAATAAGCTCAGCTGTTCAAGTGAAAGCGGACTGCACCCTAAATTAAATAAATAAGCACGGCCATGGTAGTTAAAGCGGACTGCGCTAGAAATGTAAAAATACATGAGTAAATGACATAATATAAAAAGTGGCGGCGTGATGCAACATCCTGGGTGGAATAGGGAAGATCATTAAAGAAAGCAGTGCTCACCCACTAGATAAAGCAGACCGTGTAACAACACAAGTGAAAAGTCCAGTCGTTATGAGAGGATACAAATACAGACAAGGCAGTACCAAGGAGGGACTACTAAGCCTATTCACAAATGAAAAGCATCGATTTAGAAAGGACAGTAATAAGAGCCAATTAAAAAGATGGGTGGGAAATGGGCAGAGCTTCTATGCCATAACTCAACCATGCCTCGCAGAGCAGTCAAAATTCAGGTAAAAGGTAAGTTTTACAGACACATCAGAGGAGGTTGCGCAATAGTATATAAGTAAGTAAAAAGACAACCACTTAAGTACAAGTGAAAGTAAGTTTATATTAGGTTGAGACAATTGTGCACTGCATGGTTTTTCAGTATGCGCGCAGCTTTACGCAAATGTGCAGGTCTTTTTGTGGTAACAAAACCGCCCCCACCTTTCCAGCTCCTAGAGAAAACGCCTGATGCCCGGTCCGGCCAGTCGGGCCTTGCTACCACCCTCCAATGGCGCCCCTCATCTTCACATAGACCCTCTCTCGTGTGTATTTTTTATTTCTTCTATAGTGCTACTCATCCCAAGTATGTGGGGCAGTGTTGGAGTGCGTTGCAACACACACATATTATATAGAGACAATGACTCATATAAATGTGAAAGTCAATGTATAGGAAATGTTGCTTAAGATAATGGGGCTTACAATGTGTAATCATACTTTCATCCATCATTCAGTCTTTCACCATTCATTCTGTCCTTCCATCTGTGTGCCCATCCATGTCCATATTCAAACATTTACAAACCTATCCATCACATATCCTTCCATCCATCATTTCACTCATCCATCCCTCCATCCACCCTTTTACTCATCCATCCATTATCCATCCATCCATCCACCCTTTCACCCTATCCATCCGTACACTCATCCATCCACTCTTCCACCCATCCATTCACCTATCCAGCCATCCTTTCACTTACTCATTCATCCACCCAGTCACTCATCCTTCCACCCATTCACACGTTCAGTCATCCATTTACCCATCCTTCCTTTCTCTCTCAATTCCCATTTCACTTAGCCATCCATCCTTCCATCCGCCCACCCATCCATCTACTCATCCACTCATGAATCCGTCCATTGAACCTCACTTATCCATGCTTTCACTCATCGTTCCTTTCTCTCATCCATCCACCCTTTCACTCATCTATCCATCCTTTTGCCCATCTACAAGCCCTTACATCCACCCTTTCACTCATCCGTCCATCCATTCACCCTTTCACTTATCAATTCATCAATCCACCCTTTCACTTATCAATTCATCGATCAATCTATCATTTCACTCATCAATTCACCCATTCTCTCATACATCCATCCATCATTTCACTCATCCATCCAGCCATCTATCCACCCATCCCTTCACTTACTCACTCACTCACCTTTTCACATTAATTGTGAGCTGATCCTTGGTCTGCAGAGTTGCAGACAGAAGAGTCCCATCAAGAACTCCACCCTCACTGTAGTTCCTAAAGCAAGGGGTGGGGTGGGGCAGGGTTCACTATGCCCCTGCACATAGGTAATCCGAAAAAGTGGAAGGCATGAGTCATGCATGATGCACAGTGCCTGGACGTGGGGCGACTGTGGCATGGTGGTATTTCCAGAGCTTTAAGTGGGATGAAAAAACGAGGGGCGTCTCGCCAAAAGGGTGTTCGATGTAATTAAGGGCGTGGCTTAAAACACATAAGCTAAAAATCTGTGCTTAGTATAATGTGCCGCCCGACTGGTATTTTTTGTTGCTTCTGTCATTGCATCCAGATATATAATACAACAAGTAACGTTACACCTAGAACAAGTAACGTTACACCTACAGCAAGCCAGAACTATTGGCTTTGTCAGTGGTTGTTAGTTGCATAAAATAATACAGCAGCAACCATGAATATAATTTTGAAAATGCGTCAGTTCTAAAACGATGAGACTTTGAGAGAACTATAATCCTTTCCTTTGAACTTTTCACCGCCTTCCTTTGGTTAACTGGATTCTCACCTAGCAGCAGCAGAGGCGTTTTTGCACTTCTATGGGACAGAATGCCCTGCCCTGGACTGAGGCTGGCGGAGGCCATCACATGCTGTGCCAGCCCGGACCCATTGTCATGCTGTATGTGGCAATCAGCCGCACACAGAATGACAATGGGCGGGTGGGGCTGCTCTGTCTTGTTCTCAGAGGAGTGCGAAGCGGCCACATCAGGGACGGAGGCCTTTCACAAGGGAACAGCTCTGTTCCCTAAAAGGCCAAAAATTACGGGATCCCAACGTACGTGAGGTCCAATTTACGGACGGTCACCCTAGTCTCTGTGCCACCAAATGAGCGCTACGAACAGCCTTTGGGTTTGCATAGTGGTCCATAGACACAATAGAAGTTGTTCCTCCCATCTCTTTACCACCCCTATCAAATCCGCTAGTAAAAAGCTACACTGGGTGTAAATAACTACAAATCACCTCTTCGTTTTTCTTTGATTTTATAGTTTCTTATTGGTTAATTCACATTCGACTTTTCATCAATGCTCTTGCTTCTCCTCCATTTCACTTTCCTTTATTTACGAAATGCTTTTCTCACTGCAGTCCTTCTCCCCCTGTAACTTTAACCTTTTTTCTTTACATATACACCAGTTGCTATGTAAATATTAATCATTTATCCCAGGGAAGGGCTCCATCTGGGCCATCTGGTCTCCCCCGAACCCCCCCCTCCCCTCCCGCCACCTCCCCAGTCGTGTGTGTCAGCCCGGGCTGAGAGAGCTTCCTGGTCACCACACAGACAGTTTTTCAGCTGCCAGCCGCACCAGAGTACTTCACAGGTCTTTAAAAGACCATTGACTTGTTACTTTTATTCTATGGTCAGCGGAGATTCAGACTTTTGTGCGGGGCAGTCTCCGTTCTGAAAGGTCGCAATGGTGGATGTGCTACGTTTAGGAGATGGGCAGCTGAGTGGGTGGTCTTTGCGTGGATGACTGACGAACGATGTTAAGCCATCATAATAGGCTGCTTAATTGATTGTCACATCGGTGCTAGTGAATTTGAATGTGCCACGCAGAGTGAGTGTTACGTTTGTTGACAGCCCAGATCGTTTGTTGACAGCCCCTTCGAGCTGAGTGAGTTAGCCCCCTGCTGCAAGCTGCTCCAGGGGTCGGCTATGTGCGCGCTTCATATAGGACAGTGCGCGCTCGCGTGAAAGAGGTGGGCGCGCGCGCACGCGCGCAGGTTCGAGGGAACACTGGTGGTAGGTATGACGGAGATCAGAGAGATGACCTTGTTTGTTGCTTTTGTAGAGATCAAAGAGAATTCCCATCTGGTTTCATGGACACTGACAGTGACCATGTACAATTCATAGATATCTACCTGAGCCCCTGGCTTAAATAGCCCTAATGTGTAAAACATGACCCCATGGGCCATTTAAGAGGTCTGATCCATTTGCCTAACACTCAGTAACAGATCCTAAAATATCTGCTTCTAAATTCAGTCCTTGCAGAGACATTTAGATACTGCAAACTTTGATTATTAGATTTTAAGGCGGTTGGAGTCAAAGTGACCACAGGATCAAAAGCAATCAAGGATAATGGTCATGTTACAAGCTAAAAGAAGGAGAACAGAGCATCAGTATTGTTGCTATAAGAAGTTTGCAGCCATATTGCTGCCATAGGAATTTGTGGGGAACTCTTTAGATTTCTATTTTAGAATTTCTGAAAGACATTTGGAGCAAACAGACTTGGAGATAAGATAAAAAGAGAATTATCCCGATCTACCAAGCATTAATATGTTATCCTGGGCATAACACCTACTTAGGGGCATATTATCAAGACAGGAGACACAATTATCGCCGCTTTAGCGGCAGAAATCTACTGCTAAAACTGCGATAATGAGCTTGATAACATGCTCTATGGAATTCCAATTGAAGCCCATGTTAGATGTGCAGGACATCTAACATGGGCTTCAATTGGAATTCCATAGGGCATATTATTAAGCCCATTATCGTCGTTTTAGCTGCAGTTTTCTGCCGCTAAAGCGGCAATAATTTTATCTCCTGTCTTGATAATATGCCCCTTAATTGTGCGATTTTCTATACTTGAGATACAGGTTTGCAATACATTGATAGAGCCAGGGAGGGCATTGTGTCCAAGGTATGAAAGTAAGAACTAATTGCTTCAGTTCAAATTCCCAGAGGAGATTGTGGAAATAATCAGCCTGCAGACTGTGTAATTCCACAATAAGGAATGGGACAAAGAATGTGTTCTCGATAATTGATCACGCCCAAAGTCCACTATCAATCTGCAAAAGGAAGTGGGTGTCACACTGACATCCAGTGATGTTGTTAGGTCCATGTGAAAAAGGATAACAACATATTTTCTGTGCATGGAAAACAGCCTTGAGCTAGAGCAAATTGGTATGAAGTTTCACATTTTTTGTTTCTGCCAAATAGTGCTGATGGAAAATATGGTCAAAGGAGGCTCCATCACATCAGAAGTCTAAAATACTTCATCCCATGAAAGTGGGGGCGGGAGGACAGTGGCATGTCATTTCAGTCTCTCTTAAGACAAATTAGCCCCACTCAACCACTGTAAGTCCTTCTCAGAAGGGTTATTTGTCAAAATATAGACTCCAGAGATCTCGACTAGCAAATATATTGACTCCAGAATGTCTGTCCCTGCTATCAAGGTCATCTCACACCCACAGGGTAATATAGATTTATTGTTCTAACTCCACATCCACTCACCTTGGCAATGTAGTGACGGTCGATAACAGAAGTAGATACATGTGTAGATAGATATTACAAACCTGACACTTTGGTAATCTGGGCAGCAGCCCCTCCCACAAGAAAAAAAAACCTTTTTTTTTTAGAAGAACATTTGCTTTGCAATCGAAAAACACTAAAATCTTACCAAGTTGAATTTTAATTGGACTAGGCTGTTTCACCAACTTCTAAAAACCTAACTATCTGTACGTTTCTTTTTGCACCTCTTTATCTCTTCTTGATCACCGTCCTCAACATCTCACCCCTTTAAATTATCTCCCTTTAAATTCTTAACCTCTCTTTTAGTAGTCAAAAGAAACTCTTAGTTGCTTTAACCACATAATTTTTCTGTGGTCTATTCTGCTGGACAGGATTCTAGACAAGCCCTTGTGTTAAATGTTTAAACTATAAAGTGCCTGTTGGTAGAGATACATTATATAAAAAGACATACAAAATAAGCAAAAAGATAACCTTGAACACGTCTAACATGTTAAAAGCACTAATAACAGGGTTTTCTAACAAGAAAGATTAAAATGCTTTAAAAAAATGTAGAAACTGCTTTGACACTGAAAGTGAAGATCTTGAGAACAAAAATAAGTGATAATTCTCTTTCACCATGGATGGGGGAAGAGGAGTGGGTATGTGTGTGTGGGGGCATGTTTAACACACACTGTGTGGACTGGACAAGTTCTCGCAGTGTTGATAAACTTGCAAAACCGGATAAATGCCATCTTTGTGAGGACCATAGTGCTACAGGGACCAGTCCCCATGGCATGTGTATGTACTTCAAAGGGACCGCATCAAAAAACTAGAAGCATACCTATATTTGCTTTTGTCCACTGTACGACCTTCCCCAATATCAGGACACTTGTGAAGCTAAAGTAGTCCAACAAAGGTACTGGAGGGCTGAACCAAGTGGCGGCCGGCACAGGTGAACGTGGTGAGGCGGGGCTGCGTGGGAGGGGGTAAGTCAACGGACTAGATATAATTAGAGAAATAAATAATACCTATTCTGTCATTTGTTGGCTTTCCCCCCCCCCTGCTGCGCCCCGCCCCGCCCCGCCTCACCACTCTTACCTGAGCCAGCCTCCGCTGACTGAACCCATACCAGATTTTCAAGATAACCGGTTTCTTTGTAAAGGAGTTCCCCTTAGGTTCATTAAATGTAAATTTAACTTATGCAGATATCATAAAAACCTGACAAAGATCCGGCCTCCTCGATCTACATGGCTTATTTGTGAGCTAGCTAATGCATTCTCGATTAAGATTAGCCCTTTTGGTGCTTCTGTATATCTTGGTAGAGGACAATGTTTTTGGGCAATTACGTTTTGCTGTCCTAACTCTGCCAGGGTGTCCAGTGTGGCTCTTGAATACTGCTAATCTTTTTAATTAGACCATAAGTTTAAGACAGCAGCTGAAAAGCACGTTGGGTCCTCTTGTGGGGGGACGTTGGGTCCTCTTGTGGGGGGATGTTGGGTCCTCTTGTGGGGGGACGTTGGACCCTCTTGTGGGGGATGTTGGATCCTCTTGTGGGGGACGTTGGATCCTCTTGTGGGGGGACGTTGGATCCTCTTGTGGGGGAACGTTGGATCCTCTTGTGGGGGGACGTTGGATCCTCTTGTGGGCGGACGTTGGGTCCTCTTGTGGAGGGACGTTGGGTCCTCTTGTGGGGGGACGTTGGATCCTCTTGTGGGGGGACGTTGGGTCCTCTTGTGGGGGACGTTGGATCCTCTTGTGGGGGGACGTTGGATCCTCTTGTGGGGGAACGTTGGATCCTCTTGTGGGGGGACGTTGGATCCTCTTGTGGGGGGACGTTGGGTCCTCTTGTGGGGGGACGTTGGGTCCTCTTGTGGGGGGACGTTGGATCCTCTTGTGGAGGGACCATGAAGTCTCTCAAGGGTAAGCCTTGAGCCCAGTTCCTTTCAGGGTGGTTATGTAGTTTCACTGCAATATTAGCTGATGTCACCAGTGTGCAGTGTTTATATATTGTCATGGATGCCCCCTCTGATACTCCTCACTGTAGCAAAACAACTTACCTGCCTCTCTTTTGTAGCTCACTGGCTCGTTTCATGATGAACTCGAAGAAAGCAAATGTGTTACTGCTATGTTTTCTCAGCTGAAGCACCCCAACACATATGACTTTGGGATCCATATTCAGAAATTGTATTGTCCCATTCATTTTGGTTACATTTGAGGTCAAAATCCATGTTATTTTTAGTTCACCTTTGAACTACAAATCACATCATTTGTGATTTCAGGCTTATAATCAGATATCATTACTTATAAAATTGCTAAAAGCGACTTCATTCATTTAAGGTATGTCGAACTGACCTGACTGGTCAATTGCAGGATTCTTAAAATGTTATTGCATGCACAGTAACTGGGGTTCAATTATGTAGTCATAAAACATTAGCCTGTGGAGTCTTACGTTCGACGATGTCGGTGCAAATTGTCCATTTATAAGGTCCACGGTGGTCATGATGGACTACTCGGAAGTATATTTTGACAGGCTTTTTGTATTTAAGGGGATATTGTGTGTGTATTGCTGAAAAAGTTCTCTATCATAAGCCCTTCATTGCACGTTATTTATTGAGAGGGCTTAATCACACTCAATAATAGTACTGTTGATTGCTCTACCAGGGTATCTCCATTAGAGAGCACTAGTACTGACAAAGCCACTGGTGTAACACTCCACCAATACTGTGCAATTACGAGTTAATCCCCACAGGATGGCAGTGGCGGCTGCTGTGGCATTTAAGTGGTAGGGCAATGTGGGGGAGGGCAGCGCGAGGGGTCAGTGCAGGGGGGAAAACCTGCATTCTGCAGCATCAGTGCTCTTCTGACCTCTGATCCTCAACTCTTCGACTGGTATTACCCAGCATGAGAGCAGCGCCGTGATTGGTGTGAGCGCCATAGTTAGGTGCTTACTAAGGGACTACAACCCTCGGCTTGTTCTCCATCCAGCTGCAAAGCACAGCTTGGATAGAGAGATCTTAGTGCGCATGACGGTTTGGTCGGATTAGACATCCAGCCAAACCGTCATGCGCATTTGAAACAGGGCCACTACTCCTCCTCCTTCCTGCGGCTGTGTCAACGTGTCGGAATTGACGGCCCCGCCCTCGGCTCAGCTGCAGGAAGTAAGCGAGGAAAACAAATAATGATAATAACTTTTGTTATTATCATTTTATTTTTCATTTTTCACGGCTCAAAAGCAATGGCGCGGCGCTCCTCCACCTTAGCGGAAAAGCCGCGGCTGCTGAGGATGTGCAATAACAATACCGACCTGTTTTTACCAGTGGAATTCAGCGTGTCATTTATTTTTCCACATGGTGCTGGATGAGAGGCTGGGGAGGGTGATTGCTTTGGAGGGAGGACCATCATTACATGCTCCCCAAGTGTCATGGAAGACGGTTAGGCGAGGTCCAGGGAATGGATGAGAGACGTGGAGTGTGGTTGCTTGGCGGGAGAGCATTACATCTCTACCCTGTCGTTGTAATACCGTCAGCTAGGGACACAGAACTAGCCAGACAGCACTGCAGCCCATTCCCAAGGACTTTTTCTTGCTTGATTTTTCAGCCAGCAAAATTGAATCCATTGTTCCTGCACCTCATAGATAGGGATCCAGGAACAAAAGGGCACTCATGATTGAGTGGAGCAGGATTCCCAGCTGGGAATCCCGCTCAAATTGTAATCGGTGCCTAGGACTGGCTTTTCTAGGGTGCATGCAATCTGAGACTTGCAACATTCAAATGACATGGTTTACAATTATTTGCAGAGCAACATCTGAAGACTCCTATGCACAAAAAACATTAATCTACAGGCACCTGGGCACACACGCCACCTGACCCACGTGCACCAGTGCACAAAGATCACAGATATATAGTCGCCGTGGTGCAGAGACCAATGGATATAAGGGCACCAATTCAAGTGGGCCACCAGAAACGTAGCCACCACAGCATACAGACCTAAATATATGCAAGTATACCTGTACTGAAACGTTTCTACACAGAGATAACACTCATGCAGGCCTACTTGCAGTCCCACACAGTTGACATAAGAGTCTTACAACCCACAGTCTAGCAGCCATAGACAAGAGTTCAGCCCTTGGTCCATCTTTAGATAAATCACCTCTTGTGGGAGATGGTGACTTCCTTTCCTAGGAACAATGCTTGTCTTCTTTCAGTGACCACCTGCATGAAACAATTCAGTGCACTCTGCATTAGCATTCCATCCTTTTCTACTTTGACATATTCACACTTCCATCCAGTACATCCTTCTTTATAGAATTAACATATTCCACAGTTAAGATTGCCCTATCACACAATGTACATTGAGCAATATGTATCCAGTTGAGCGTTTTCGTTTAGCTAAGCGCTGTTATCAAACATGTTAATACTTGGGTCAAGTTATGCAACTAAATTCTACAATTCCCAGAATGCACTAATTCTTTATGGAGACGCTATGACTAGAATATTTGCCCAGATTGATCAAACTGTCATGCAGCGCAATGCAGCAAGACACCTTGCTGCACGGCATGAAAAGGATAGGCGAGGAATGCGCCATATTTAATATTACATGGTGCATTCCTGTTCTTTCCTTGCGCTGGTGCCCAATGTGCTGCCTTGCCCCAACTGAGGCACCCTTGCACCTTTCTGCACAAAAAAAGGTCTTGGAGGCTTTTACACCGAAAGAGGAAAAAACGAGGAGAAATAAAGATATATATCCTTGTTACTTCTCCCCTGGGAAGGTGTAGCATTTTGAAGCATTCCCCGGTCTACCACTCATGGTAACTCTGGGAATGCACCAAACCCCATAGGTGGATGCGTGGGAACACACACACTCCACTCATGGAACACCTCCCTGGTATAGAGTAATGCAAGGCACCACAGCTTGGTAAATCTGACGTTAGTGTTGAGTTTCCCTTGCCTTACCTTGCCGCACTCAAGGAGAACGCAACACTATGATATATCTGCCCATTGTATTTAGATTATATGTACAGATGTGCAGCCCTAGTTACACACTGCAGTTTGGGTGCATTAACTGTATTAAATGTAGCTACATACACTATGTCTATGACGCCACATATCAAATTCACATCCATACCTTTGGTCAATGTTCTGCATTTGAAATTATCAGGCCTGATAATATGTCCAGCTATGAGCTGCACAGAACTTTTTTGCCATACATTGCCAAATGCATTTGCTTCATACTTTAGAAGATAATCCCAATATGTGCAGCCAAAAAAGCAAATCCTTCCTCTGCTCACCACGTGGAATCCATAACTGATTGTGCATTTTCTCAATTAGGATTAGTCTTTGCAATGCACTCTTTGTGGTCATAAAAAATGTAGCATTCATGAAACATTAAAATGAAAAAGGTCCCTCTCACCACACGTGCAGAGAGTAACTTTTTTCTTTCCCTGTACCTCTAAACATGTTAACACATTGCATGGTTGAGACTGTTTATATCATGTCAGGCCTTCTTCCAAGAAAGCTTGCAATTCAACTAGTTGATTACGTCTTGCTTTATAAGTAATTGATAAATGTTCTGTTTTTAAAATTGTGTATTAGTCTTAAAATTGATCTCACGCACAGATTTTATCTAACCTACACATTTTTATCTGAAACTCTTAGTATGTATTTATTTGATGTATATCACAATGTGTTTTCTATTCCATATTGCTTTTATTGTCCTCCATCAAAATAAAGTATTTAGTCTGAAACCAATAAATGTTCTCCAGACTCCAGAAATGTTGCAATCAATTGAGGCACCCAGATGTTGACACTCATTTAGCCAGTGTGAGTGAAGTCAGCCTGCTCTTGCTCAGGACCTTTGGTAATTGTATGACCTTCCTTGTATGCATACTCTCCTTCGGCTTTATGACGTGCCCCAAAACACATTTGCGTTGTACACACTTCAATGGCTGTTAGGTGACTCAATTAATATGATCACTCATTGACTTCCAGAAGCTAGTTTTCCCCAGGCAATTTGAGAGCAAATATTAGTATATCTTGTATGGATACACACATTACATACTTTGGTCAGAGTAGGTATTGTGAGTGGAGAACTGACAACATGCATCTCCATTGAGCTCACTAGGTGGAACGTTTTGGTAACTTTCTATCCAGGACTGCTGTGTCCTTCCAAAGCCGAAAACAAAACCACCATCCTAAATGGTTGCTTCTGCTGAGTGCAGGTGCTGTGCAGCCGCCCCAGGTGAAACTGAAATGTGGGATCTGTTGCTGAGGGCTGGAGTGCCATCCAGGGGCGTAGCTTCAGGGGGGGGGTTGGGGTGTTACACCCCCTAATTCTGTAGTAAATAGTTGGGACAAGTGCTTTCTGTCGGATTTGGTGAAGTGTCAAAAACTAACACACACTTGCTCTCATCTAAGTTTTGAAGGCCTTAAAAATGTTGTGTTTTAAGAGCCCCTAACAATACGCACTCCTCTCTCTTTCCAAGTAATTGTTGGGAACTGAAGCTCACCCCCCCCAAAATAAATATTGACTAAGCTCCACCCCTGGTGCCGCAGGTGTGGGAATGTCCCAATACTGGAAAGAAATTTTCCCATTAACGTTACTTTAAGCAGGGAAGAAAAAGGGCAGTTAACTCACCTCTGCTGCTGAAAATGGGTGCCCCTGGGGTTAAGGAGCAAGACTGTCTCTCTGAGAAAGACCGCAGACAAGGATGCTTCTATGGGTTTGTGTTGGGAGTCCCCGAGAGACATCAGAGATAGCCCGGCCGAACACTTTGGTCCCTAGATTGGCTTATGGCCACAAAGTACAAACCTTCCCCAGCTTTGTATTTCCCAAGACTAATTCACCACGAATCCTTTTTTGGTTCCGGAGTAGCGTGCTACTCACCGAAAAGCACTTTAACACCTCCTCAGGGGTAGCAAACACTATTTAAATAAAAACCTTTCCCTCTTCTATCCCTCCACTATCCGTCTCAATCCAAATAACAGACTTACATATCCACCTCTCAAATTAATTTCATATTTCACTATACTAATTCACCACTAATCCTTTTGGGTTCCGGAGTAGCGTGCTACTCGCTGAAAAAACGCTTTGCCGCCTCGTCAGGGATAGTAAGCGCTAAATAAATGCAATTACAATACAATAACTCTTTTTCCCTGATTTTGTTGGAGACATTTTTCCGTGGTATTGTGGCGTGTCTCTTACTTCTCCTGCACCACAGCAGCAACCAAGCAAAAGCAAACAAAAAAATGCTTTCAATAAAAGACGCATTAGTCACTCAAAAAATGGATAAGAGGGAAATGGAGTAGTCAGTACTGGACAAAGAAACTAGGCCAAACAAGCAAAGGGGGTGACGGACCTCTGGCACCTTCAACCAAACATGATATCCAACAACTCCTAGCAGAGTTCAAAAAAGAAATTTCAGTTGTAAGGCAAGGTTTCACTAAGTCTCTTTGTGACTTGGACCACTGGACAAAATGAACATATGCATTGAACATGTGTAAACAAATCAGGTGGACCACCTTCAAATGTCTGTCAGTGGACGGGGTTGTGACGTTAGAAGTACAACACTGAATGACAATTGAGATTGGAGGACTTGGAAAATCACAGTTGGAGCATTAACATTTTCATCAGGGGCCAAAGGAAGTTGGTTTCTAGTGCTGAACTCTCTCTTTTGACACATCCTTCAGTTGCCTGACGATAAAGACATGATCCTGGACAGAACTCCAGGCTCTTCTGGCCATACCAGAGCAGGAAGAAGCTGACCCTGATGTTTTGGGCATAGTCCACTACTATCAGATCATAGCAAGCATGCTAGCAGCAGCCAAATGAAAAGATGAAATCTCATACAAGTTAGAAAAGTATTCCCTTTTCCAGGATGTTTAAATAACCACGCTTGCTAACTAGTAGTACATGAGAAGACACACATTTCTCAGAAAGAAGAAGGTCCAGATCAGATGGGGGTTTCTCTGTGTCCATCTTATGTTCACCCTCAACTATAAGCACTGTGCAATGGGAACCCCTGAAGAAGCTCAGTAAACAACGCTGATTAAGATCCATCCTTGGAAGGAACATTTCCCTGAAGCGGAACACTATGCCATGGAAAACTGTACTTCCGCACACAAAAAACATAGAATGAGTTGATATTTGAAGGTGAGGCAGGAAAAGAAGGCAAGGGCAGAAGTCGATTCCACTGAAGAGAACTAAAGTTTTGTATTGGATTCTGAAGCCTCAGGGCAGGCACGTGACAGCATGTAGGAAGCTGACTCTGTATATACTATACCAAAATGAGGTATAGTGTGCACAGAGTCCAGTGGAACCCCAGAGGTAGGCAGAGGTAAAAGTAGATAGCACATTACTCTCTATTTGTGGTATTGTGGACGAGCAGTAAGGCTTTATCAGAGGGTAGTGTTAAGCATTTGTTGTACATACTCAGGCAGCAAATGTTGTCACACACTGAAAGATTAATTTTCAGTTACTTTTTAAGTTACTTTTTCTACTCAGTGTAATATGCCTAGATATCACACTATGACATTTCCTAGAGAAAAGGTAAGTCAAATCAGTTTTGCACAGTTGTAGTTTTTCAGGTTTTCATACAAATCAACTCCACACTTAAAACATTTTTCAAGGGAAACAGCCAATGTATTCCTATGGAGAGAAATGAAGTTATCGGTTAACTGGTAAGTACTCGTCTTTGGGTTTGAGTTTCTGGGGTAAGAACAAGGGTTCCCCCAGAGTCAAGGATGCACTCTCAAAACACCCTCAGCAGCACTAGGGCGGCCGGATGCAGAGTGCTGAGGCCCAATGTTATCCAGGGGGCCTCTGGTTGGTGGCTGCTCAAGAGCAGGCCACAAGGTTGTGGGAGCAAAGCTCCTGGTGTTAGGCTTAGGGCAAAGGGGATCCGAGTTAGCAACGGAGTCCTGGAGGGGCCCAGCCACTGTAGACTCTGACTCTGGAGCGCTGGGGGACCTTGCTGGGACCAGGGGGCCACTCGAACTCGGGCCATAGGTGACAGGTGCAGTGTTAGTTCCAGGCGTCTGGTTTGTTTGTCCTCAGCAGGCTCAGAGCCTGTGTCGGGAGTTTCTATTGAACAGAGTTGCTGTTCACAGGAGTTCCTCACTTTGTTGAAGGCAGTCAGTCCTCCCAGGGTTCTAGAGGTCGCTGGCTGCAGGAGAAGGTGGCTTTTGGCGCTGGATCTCTGGAAACTACAAGCCGGCCGGTAGGGCTGGGGCCAAGTCAGTTCTTCTCTGCAGTCTCCTCTTCTGGGCGTTTTCTTTCGTCCTTCTTCTTCTTAGGTTGCGGGAATCTGTCTTCTTGGTTCAGGGCTGCCCCCTAAATACTTTATTTAGGGGGTGTTTTAGGGGTCTCAAGGTCAGTAGCCAATGGGCTATTGAGCTTAGGGTGACTACGCCCATGGTGTGCTCACCCCACGTGGTTGAGTGGGCACAATCCCTAATCCTGATTGGAGAGTGCCTGCCATCTGCAAGATGGCGGGCACTGAAGAGTGGGCTTCACCACGCCTCTCCCACCTGAGGGGGGGGAGTTGGCAGAGGTGGGCACACTTTCTGGGCTGGCTATTTTTTCCCGCCTGTCTTCCCGACGAAAAGGAGGAGAGACAGGAAGGGGCCCTGCTCATGATAGCAGGAGAGGCTGGGAGTCGCATTACAAAGGCGGCAAGGCCTTTGAAGCTACCCTGCCACAGATGGCTCTTCCTGGCCTGGGGGAGGTGTGAATACCTCCGCCCAGGAAAGGCTTTGTTCCTGGACTCAGGGAGCGAAGGCTCCCACCTCACAGGTCCAGAAACATGTCTTGTGGTGGCTGGCTGGTGTGTACCAGTCAGGGAACCCACCAGAGGCTGGTGATTTTCAGGGGGCATCTCTAAGATGCCCTCTGAGTGCATTTTTCATTAAATCCCACACTGGCATCAGTATGGGTTTAATGTGCGGAGAAGTTTGATACCAAACTTCCCAGTGTTTAGTAAAGCCATTATGGTGCTGTGGAGTTCATAATGACAAACTCCCAGCACCATGTACTCTTTATGACATTTCTGCACTTACAATGACTAAGAATTGGTCTAGACACTGTAGGGGTTCAGGGCTCATGCACCTGTACCCTCACCACTGGTAAAGTGCACCCAGCTAGAGGGGAGGCTGACCTATGCCAGGGCAGTGGTTTGTAGGCATGGCACACAGGAATGTGTGCCATGTCACCTCTTCACTTTGTTCTGCTCTAAAACACGCAGCCTGCAATGGCAGTGTGTGAGTGTGTGTAAAGGTACAGGGCCTCTAAGGGTGGCACAATAACTGCTGCAGCCCTTAGAGGCCTTCCCTGGCCATAGTGCCTTTGGTACCCATGGTACCTTTTACAAGAGACTGACATGTGGCCAGAGAGGTGCCAATTGGGGGTAACAAGGTACAGTTTTGGGAAAGAACACAGGCCCTGGGAACCTGATTGGCCGGGACCCAGGGCACATAGCGTCAAAGTGCATCAGTAGTCTGGCAAAAAGTGTGTGTGTGGGGGGTTACTGCAACAGAAACCCAGCTTCCTACACAACACGTTTGCCTTTTTCTCCTCTCTTTTTATTTTCTATACACATCTTGAAAATCTGGGGGCATATTAACGAGAAAATGTCGGAGCGCAGAGCTGTGCCAAAATTGGCAGCGCCTCGCTCAGACATTTTCAAAATGCAGGGATGCCCCGTAATTACAAGAATGCGGCACAACCCTGTGTTTTCCATAGCGCTGGCGCTAAATTTGGCTGCCTAGCGTCAACACATGCCATCCTTGCACCATAGTGCAAGGGTACTTGTGTTGCAGGAAATGATTGTTTCTGTGCAGGAAGGTGTCGCTTCCTGCACATAAACAATCATTAATGGTATTTTGCTCTTTCTATGTGTGCTACAAAATGCAGCACACATACAAAAAGCAAAAACGAGGAGAAATAAAAGTATTTCTCCTTGTTTCACCATTCTAACACCTGCTCTTGCATGGCGTTAGTTTGTGGCGCAGCTTCAGATTTACACCTCCTTTTAAATCGGGGGCAGCGTCAAAAGCAATGGGTGTTGTGGTGGAACACCCACAGCAACACCCATTGCCCACCCCTTTCATGCTAAGTGATTTGTGTAAAGGGGCCTTATTTAGAAGGCAGCGTTAAGCCACTTAAAGTGGCTTAACGCCACTTTGTAAATATGGAGAAGGGCAAATCGCCACCAGAATGTCGCTAAAAGTGACGTTCTGGTGGTGCTGTCCTCTTGTAAATATGCCCCCAGTTGGGTTTGCCGTGCTTTAGCATCTATCAAAAGTGGGCTTCTCTATTCTTCCAACACAAGGTTCTGGCTTGGTTTAGGAGGCTGCGTCCCAAGACTATATTTACAACAGATGGGGCTTTGATGCTTCTTGGTCACCGCCTCTTTCATGTCGATTAACACTGCCACTCCATGTTTACCTTCTTCATCCTTGCTTTTGATACGCTGAAGAGGTTATTGGCACACCTTTCATTGTTCATTAACCCGTTAACCGCGGCGTAAATTCTGCCGCGGTGCGGGTGATTTTTTTCATGGGCAGGGCCACGTCGGCCAACGGATGTGCGCAGCACTACAGAGGTAGTGCTTGCGACGGGTGTTGGCCAACTCATGCATGCGAGGGGTTAAGGATACTTTTTTCCTTCTGTTTTTGTTTCAAATGGTAGTGAAGTATCAGATTTAGCAATCTGAAGCAAAAGTCTTGCTGGCTCATTTCCTTGTTGAGTTGGGATTCTTTTAGCCTGTCCATATTTGGAGACCCATGGATGGGCGACCCTCTCAGGGCGATGGATCTGGGTAAGAGAATTGGCATTATGAAACATGAAGGCATTTCTTAACACTAGTCTACAATGACGTTGGTTAAGATTACTACTTTAAACGTCCAGGCCTCACTTCGTAAACTGGAACAATATATAGGGCAATATTAAAATGGCTTACTACTAGGGAAACAGACATAGTAATGCTCAATGAGACCCTCTGGAAGCGGGATTGTCTACACCGCTTTGAAATGTATTGGCTCCCATCTCAAATCCACTGCAATGTCCAGAATAAACCAAAGGCATGCACCATCCTTTGTATGAGGACCTTAGCAGCACTTTTGCGCCACATGAGGCGGCACATTTTGGACACTCCGGTGGCGCAATGTGTCGCAGCATATTTACAAGGTCACGCAATGCCACTTTGTGTGGCTTTTCATGGCCTTGTAAATATGTGCCCACTTCACGCAGAACACTGCATGAACAGGGTGTTGCTATGCGTGTTCCCACGCAGCATTCATGAAATCTGAAGCATTCCCAGATTTACGAGGAATCGTAAACCTGAGAATTCATCACATTCTAACTCCACCCCAGGGGTGATGTTAGGGAGGCGCAACGAGGAGAAATATCTTTACTTCTCCTTGTTTTTCCACTTTCGATGTGTTCTGCATTTTGCATCACACATAGAAAGAGGAAAACACCTCTTGTGATTGTTTTTTATGAAGGAAGGTATCCCGTTTTGCACAAAAACAATCAAATCTACAACACAGACACCCTTGTACCATGGCACAAGGGTGCCTGCGTTGGTGCATGGCAGCCTATTGTGTGCCAACACAGGGGAAAAGGACAAGAATGCGTTGTATCGCAGGGCAGCGCAGTAAGATTCCTTCAGCGATGTCCTGTGGCAAAACGTCGTTAATGATGCCCATAGTTTGTCATTATCCATGAGGTGGCGTAGCGAGATAGAGATGAAAGGCTGGTGGAGTTCCGCTGAACCCTGGAGGAAAGTTGGATACCTTGTTCTCAATCTATTGCCGCAATGGTTTCAGAGCAATACAGTGGCATCCACTTCAACGAGTCACCACCACAATGGACTCATAACCATACAGAAACTATTACAACGAGGTAAGTTATAACGCATTACATATATAAATCAGTGGTAGTAAGAATTTAACGTAGTTTGGGATGGATGGTGAATAGAGGTTGTAAGGGTTGGTGTTTTCAGGTTTCAGAGATGGTTAGTGGTAGGGTCTTTCTTTAGGGTACAGGGATGGGTAGTTGTAAGGCAGAGTAAGGGTTTTTTAGGGTCCAGGGAAGGATAGAGTTAAGAGGTTGTAAGAGGCTTTTAGAGTTCAAGGAAAGGTAATGTTAAGGGGTTCTAATGTAAGTAATTTTTAGGATTCAGGGAAGGGGAGCATTTAGGTTTGTAAGAGGCTTCTAGGGTTCTGAGATAGGTAGCCTGATGGGGTAGTAAGATTTTTTTAAGGTTCTGGGATGGGTAGCATTAAGGGGTGGCACAGAGATTTTTTCGCTCATGGAAGGGTAGCGTTAAGGGATAATAAGGTGCTTTAGCATAAATGGCGTTAATGATAAGTATCTTTTTTTAGGGTTCAGGGATGGGTAGGATTAAGGGGTAGTGTAGAGCTTCTAGGGTTCCAGGAAGAGTATTGTTATGAGATAGTAGGGGTTTTTAGGGTTATGGGGTGGGTAGCGTTAATTGGTCGTAAGAATATTTTAGGGCTCATTGTGGGGTAGTGTTAAGAGGCAGCAAGGGGTTTTTAAGGTTAGTATGGATAAAGGGCATTAAAGAGTTTTTAAGGTTCAGGGTTAGGTAGTGCTGAGGGGTAGTAAATGGCTAATTTTGTCTAGGGAAGGTAGTGTTGAGTGGTAGTAAGGACAGTTTAAAGTTTAGGGAGGAGTAGTGTTCATGGGTAGTGTGCAGCTGTGTCTCAGAATGAAAGCGTTGGCAATAGATCTTCCCCCTATGTCTGACCCTTCTGTTCATCTCTTCGGCTACTGAACCACATTGGCACGTGCTAGAGTTGAGCTGCTCAACAGTCTTGATTATTTTGGACATCCAGTGTAACCTTCTCATTTGTACTCTTCCTCCCACCCTCCAGCCAAAACAAAATTCAGAAAAAGTTTATCCCAAATCTTGAAGCACTGTTTGCCCGATAAGGTTCAGTGTAATCACATAACTATATAGTAGTTTAGACATTACCCTCACTTTACCCTCACTTTAGTATTGTGGACAATCCCACCTTGAGTAATGGTGATGTGTCCTTTGAGTTAGTATACACCACCCCTTCTGCAATATACTCTCCTGCAACTTATTTTCGCCCATGATTACCCACTGGTTGGGTTGCATGAATTTCTGCATGTGTTTATCATTACCTCCTTGTCTGTCTTCCTCATCGCTGTCCCTATATGGTGATGTTTGCCTTGTTACACACAGACAGGATTTACCTACTTGCCCTAACATAAACTTAAAAATACTTATGCCCAGTCCCCAACTTAGGCTCCTCCTCCTCCCTGTGAGTCATAACCACTGGATGTTTATCTTTCCTTTCGGTAACAGTTTTTTCTTTTGTTTTCAAATTCTCACCAGTGGCTAGGGGCCCTGATCCATCTAAGCTATCCATTCTCTGGTTTGGTAGTAAAATGCAGCTATAATTAGGCTGTGGTGGGTCCCTCATACCTATGGGTCCTGCTGTCACTGCGCTTTTTCTTCTATTTATAGCTACTACCCGTCTGTGCTTTAGCCAGCATAGATGGTTTCAGGTCAATCTGAGTATTGTTTATTTGACTGGCGGGGTTCTGCTCTTGCGGTCCTCTTTACCTGTGCCACAATCATGGGCCCTCCCACCTTCTACCGTTCTCGCCCTGCAGTCAACTGCTGTGCTTTCCATTCGTGTGCTCATTCAGACTCTGTGGCACATTTATCAATAATCACGCAGCACAGCGCAGCAAGCCATCTTGCTGCGCTACGTGATGGGGAAAGGGCAGGAATGCGCCGTATTTAAAATTATACGCCTTATGTCTTTTCCTTGCGCTCGCGCAGAATGTACTGCCTGGTCCCAACTGAGGCGCCTGAGTTGTAAGCAGGATTGTTTTGAACAGGAAGGGACACCTTCCTCCACAAAAACAATCCTCTGAGGCATTTCCCTCTTTCTCTGGGTGCTGCAGAATACAGCACACAGAGTAAGAGGACAGAACAAGGAGAAATAAAGATATTTTTCTTCGTTATGCTTCACTTGGGGAGTTGTAGCATTTTGACACATTTCCAGGTCTACTACTAATAGTAGAACTAGGCATGCGCCAAAATCCATGGGTGGATGCGTGGGAATACCCACGCTGCACAGATGGAACTCCTCCCCGGGGCAGAGTAACACAATGGAGCAATTTGTGCTGCTTTTTGTTCCTCTAGATTTTTGAAGTCACTCAGGGCCACGCAAGATGGCCTTGAGTGGCTTGATAAATCTAACTTGGCAATTGGGTCGCCCTTTCATCCCCTTGCGTGGCGCAATGGCGACGCAACTCTTTCGTAAAGATGCGCCTCTGGGTCTATTGGTGACGAGGCGAGGGTATGCTTATGAGGAATAGGGGTTGATGTGCTTTCCTGCTGAACTGGAGGATCTGCTCCTCTTTTCCCAATACAGCTTGGGCTATGGCTATGGCCTTTCGGTCTTGAGGGCCTGGGTGAAGGTTAGGCGCACATGGGCATTGAAAAAAGTATACCTTAATAAATGACTCCCTACGGTGCTGGTCCCAGTCCTGGGTTTTCAGGTGAAACTCTAATGCATTATTTCTGCTGTACTTTTGGTGTGCTTCCATTGAACCAATTAGGCTAATATACATGTTGGAAATGATTTATGGATGTAAAACTCTCATAACTGGGGCAGTTTCTGGGATGGCCACCCTAGGCCTGTGCATTGCAGTCCTGTACTGAGCAACAATCTGCATTCCTTCCTCTGTACGAAGATTGTAGAATGATTATGGATGGTACTTGGCTGGGAATACAGTTTGACCTGTGCTTTTTCTCTGGTATGGAGTCAGTACATTCATTGTTAAATTGAAGTGGCATTGCACCCAGGTATTCCCCGCTTGAAATTTGAGACAAGTGTCTTAAAAAAGAGAAAAATTACCTGGGTCTTGTAATTAATTTAAAGAAGCTGCTTATTTGGTTCTCTCATGATTTTTAGCTGACAGATGCATGAATCAAGTTAGCACAAGGGTCAAAGGAATATATTACGGGGCTTATTTACAAGCTCCTTGTGCCACTAATGCATCACTTGTTGTGACACACCGGCGGCGCAGTGTGCTGGCCCATATTTACAAGGGCGTGCAAAGCTACCCTGCATGGCTTTTTGTGTCCTTGTAAATATGGCCCCTTTACACACAGCACTTTGCACACTGCATGAAAGGGACGTGCCATTAGTGTTGCTGTGGGTGTTCCCACGTAACACCCATGGTTTCTGTCGCATTTCCAAATTTACGAGAAATCATGAACCTGGAAATGCGTCAGAATGCTATGACTCAGGGGACGCGTATGGGAGGCGCAATGAGAGGAAATGTTGCGGCACGCATAGAAAGAGCAAATTACCTCTAGTGATTGTTTTTGTGCAGGAAGGTGTCCCTTCCTGCACAAAAACAATCATCCCCACAATGCAGGCACCCTTGGTACAAAGGTGCCTGCTGTGGTGCATAGCAGCCAATTGTGCGCCAGTGCCGGGGAAAGCATAGTGATGCGTCATATCGTTGTAAATGTGATGCATCCCTGTGCTTTTAAAATGTCGCAGCTCAGGCAAGCAAAATGGCTTGCGGCACCACGCTTAGTTTACTTCTTGAAATATGGTGTTTGCAGCAATGTGCATATGTATGTATCAGGTTTTCCATACTGCTTGACCACCCATGTTGGTCACCACAGCATTTTTAGTTTCTCTCCAAGTTAGCTATACCTTTTATGTTTAAAAACGTTTTTATTGAAACAAAAACAAACCATGGGGGAGGGGGATAGGAGGTCAGGATACATGGAATACGGTCAAAGAAAAAGGGTGCAACTCCAGAGGGTCGGCAATAGGTAGCGCAGTAAGTCAGGGGGAAAAACACAGTAGATGAAGGCTAGAAATACAAGCTATGGAACCCCGCCCGCGCATCCGACACCCCAAATCTAAGCAATGAAAGCCATCAGCAATTCAACAGAACACAATCCCCCCCCCATCCCCCATCCTCCCAGTAACGAAAAAAAAACCCACACCCCCCCCCCCCCGTCCTATGGTCCCGCACCAGAGTAATCCTCACCAGGAAGCCCCGCACCCCCCCCCCCCCTCCTCCCTGGGAGGTCCCCGCCTCACATGTAAACTAGTCCGCCGGGGTCACCGGCGGCGTCAGCCTGAGAAGCCTAAGATACCTCGGGCAGGTGAGCTCCCGGAATTCAGTGGACAGCAGCGCTAGAAAGGGTTGCCACAGCTCTTCAAATTGGTCTATCTCCCCCGCAACCGTAAGCGACAGCTTCTCCATCCCCAGCACATGCCAAAGCCTATGCAACCAACCGGTGATGGAGGGGACGGTGGCTGTGCGCCAGTGGATTAGAATGTTCTGAACCGCAGACCCCAGCGCAATTGCGATCTGCCTACCCCTACGGGACTTCAGTGGGTACATTAGGTCATTGGGAAGGCCCAACAGGACATACGACGGGAGTCGCGGCAGCTCTATCCCAAAGTGCTTATCCACCTCGTCCAGAACTTCCTTCCAGTAGGCGGTCAGCACTGGGCAATCCCAAAGAATGTGTGAAAGGGTACCTTCCTGCCCGCTGCTCCGCCAGCACCCCCTGTCAGTGTGCTTATGCATTTCATACAGTCTCTCCGGGGTGTAGTACCAGTATGTGGACACCTTAGTAAAGGTCTCCGTAAGGCCCGTGTGATATGCAGAGTGCCGCTCCCGATACGCAATTTTGTCCCATTCCTTGTGGCTGAGTGTCCTGCCCAATTCCCTGTGCCAGCGCTCCCTCCCCGGGTTGTAATAGTGAAACGGCGGGGGTTGTAGGTATTTGTACAGATCGGTAATTAGCTTAGCGTCGGAGGTCCGAGTAGCCAACCACCTCTCATACGGTGTAATTGGACGGGCGGCGGTGGCACGCACCTGGGGCTGGAGGGCCCAATGCCGAACCTGCATGTAGCGCAATCTGTCCAGCTCCGTCAGGCCGAACTCCTGGCGGAGTTGCTGAAAAGGAACCACTCCTTCCGGGCCATAGATCTGGAAGAGTGCCCTGCAGCCCGCCTGCACCCAGTGGGAGAAAACCCCCGGCTCCATCCCTGGGGAGAAGTCCGGGTTGCCCACAATGGGCGTGAGCGGCGAAGGGAAGGTGGTAAGGCCCCGGGCCTCACAGACCGCGTCCCACACACGCAGGGGGACCCGCGTAACAAAGGAAGCGTAAAGATTAGGGGGGCGATGCGCGCGGCGCAGGAATGGAACCTCTTGTAAGGTGCGGCCCGCCACTGCCTGGTCTTGGAAGAGCCAATGTTTGTCGGACTCCCACCTGCTCCACTCCACCAGATAGCGTAGCTGTGCCGCCTGAAAGTACTTACGGAGGTCTGGAATACCGAGACCCCCCGCCTCCGGAGCAAGCGTGGAGAGGACCCTCTTCATGCGTGGCCTGCGGCCCTGCCAGACAAAGCGGGAGATGTCAGCCTGCATTTGTCGTATCCAGCCCACCGGGGGCTGGAGCGGGAGGGCCCGGAAAAGATATAGTATCTGGGGCAACACCGTCATCTTGACCGCCGCGATTCGCCCCAGCCAGGACAGCAGGCCTTTGTTCCAGCGGCCAAGCTCATCCTTGATCTTCCTGCTGAGGGAGGCATAATTGGCCGTAACCATCTCCGGTAATGTAGGCGCCAGTAGGATCCCCAGGTACGGCACCGTGGACGAGGACCACTGCATGGGGAAGAGCCGCTGAAGATCCCTCCTGGTATCCGCAGCCAGGGACACGTCTAACGCCATCGACTTGCTCATATTCATTTTGAAGCCGGCCACCCCCGCAAAGGCGTCCAGCTCCCGGAGGCAAGCAGGCAGCGACCTCCTAGGGTCGTCCAAGGTCAACAGGACATCATCCGCGTAGAGACTGACGGTGTGGACGTACTGGCCCATCCGGACCCCGACAGCATCCGGATTATTACGAATCCTCTGAGCAAACGGCTCCATGTAGAGGGCAAACAAGAGCGGCGAAAGAGGGCAGCCCTGCCGCGTGCCGCACTCGATGGCAAAGCCACCGGAGCTACACCCATTGACCCGCACCGACGCTGAAGGATGCTTATAGCAGTTAAATACCATGGTGCGGAACTTATCGCCGATTCCCAATTTCTTGAGGACCAGCTCAAGATACGGCCAGTGGACTCTGTCAAAGGCCTTCTCCGCATCGACGGACAGCAACATCCGCTCCCCCGAGATCCTTGAGGCCTTCTCCAGAACATGCGTCACCCGCTTGGTGTTGTCAACCGTCTGTCTGCCGGGCACAAAACCAGCCTGGTCCGCCTCCACCAGACCGGGGAGGTGTGGACTCAGCCTGGACGCGAGAATCCCCGTGTACAACTTTAGGTCGACATTTAAAAGCGAGATGGGTCGGTACGAGCCGCAGAGGGCCCGGTCCTTCCCAGGTTTCGGGATTACCGCGACCGTCGCCCTCAGGAGATCCGGAGGGATGGCTCCCGGTTCGGAGAAAGAGTTAAATAGCCGAGTAAGGACAGGGGCCACAACCGTGCAAAAAGTCTTGTAAAATAGCGACGTGTACCCGTCCGGGCCCGGGGCCTTGCCATGTTTCAGCCGCGCGATAGCGGAAATCACTTCCTCAACATGGATGTCCCGCTCCAGGTGGTCCGCCTGAGCCGGATCCAGTACCGGGAGGGTCACCGACTCCAAATAGCCGTCGGCATCCCGTGGCGAGGAGGGCTCCTCAGCATACAGCGCCTCGTAGAAGCCGCGGAAAGATTCCGCTACCTCCGCGTCCCCGGAGACAACCCCCCCATCCGTGCCCACCAATTCTTTCACAACGCTACGCTGTTGCGCGACCCGGAGCCGGTGTGCTAGGAGCTTGCCACATCTGTCCCCCCCAGTGTAGTAGGCATGTTTCAAGCGTAGGGCGGCATACTCCGCCCTGTCAAGATCCAGAGCCGACAGGAGCTTCCTCGCTGCCTTCAACTGCCTCCACACCCTCGGCGCCCCCGTGCGGCGGTGGACCTGCTCAAGTTCCCGGACCTGAGCTGTCAGCTCATCCCTCTTCAGTTGCCGCTCCTTATTTTCAGCTGCAGAGATAGAGATAAATTCCCCCCGGAGGACTGCCTTCAATGCCGCCCACTGTGTCGCCTGCGAGGTGTCAGTGTTGCTATTGTGGGTGAGATAGTCCCGTATGACCTCCCCGATGCGTTGCACCACCGACTTCTTGTGTAGAAGGGTATCCCGGAGGCGCCACACCCCCCGAGAGGGGGAGGCCGCCGGCCACTGGAAAACGCCGGTGACTGGGGAGTGGTCAGACAGGGTCAGGACCCCGATGTCCGCCGCCGTGGCAGCGGCACGCAGCGGTCCACTCACCAGGAGGTAGTCCAGCCGTGAGTAGGTTCGGTGTGCGTGCGAGAAATAAGAGTAGTCCCTATCCGTGGGGTGCATGGAGCGCCAGAGGTCGTGCAAGTCCATTTCCGCAATCCGGGCCCTCCCAGCCTGGGACAGTTCCCCCGTCTGCGGGAAGCGCTGCGCCGATCTGTCCATCACAGAATCGAAGACAATGTTAAGGTCCCCCCCCAAGATAATGTGGCGGTCGGGGGAAGCAGTGACATCCACCAGCGCGGAGTCTAGGAAGCGCTCTTGGTGATCGTTTGGGCTATAAACGGAGCCGACCGTAAATGCTATGCCTCCCAGGCGCATGCGATACGCAAGGAGCCTCCCCTTCTGTTCAGCACACTTATGCAAAACCTCCCCCCGAAAGGAGCTCGCTAGGAGAATGGCTACCCCCGCCGTCTTGTTCGCTGCCGAGGAAAAGAACTGGGTAGGGAACCTGGCAGAACGCATCCTATGGCAATCTCGGGGCAATAAGTGTGTCTCCTGCAAAAGGCAAATGTCCGCCTGCGTCCCCTCCAGCAACGATAGGATCGCTCTGCGCTTCACCGGGTTATTCAGACCCTGAACATTAAGGGTCACTACCTTTAGGCCCGGCATTCCTCGCGGGGATCGGGAGCGCCATGCAATGGGCAGGGAATCAGCGGGTGGGGCGCGCGGGGCCGCCGCGCAGGACAAGCCAAAACAAAGCGGGCATAGACAACATCGGACGGGACCTTCCCAACCCCAAAACAACCCCCTCCCCCACCCCAAACACACCCCTGGCAACTAGCCACCCACAAACTCAAACACCCCATTGTCTCAGTCAAGCCCCAAGACGGGCAAGTCCGTAGAAAAAAACGAAGTGGACGTCCAGCCACTCACCTCCATCCGCTCCCCCCCCACCCCCCCGCCCCGTACCAAGCATGTAAAGAAGCTAAAGACATCTCCCCCCGGAGTGTGTGTTAGGCCGTCAAGGCCACGCCAGAGGAGCCGGTCGAGTCCCCGGCCGCCGCCCTCAGAGCGTCGGCCATGTCCGCCCTGATGGTAAGGGAGTCCGGACGCCCCACGCTGGCCGCTGAGCGCCGCCTCGTTGACCTCCGCCGGTTCCGTCTCTCCGAGGACCTCCACGACGGAGTAGCTCCTTCTTCCTCCGCCGCCGTGAGCCCCAGGACACCACAAATGTCTTGCAAGGAGCGTAGCTGGTGTAACACCCCATTCCACCGAAAAATCAGGCGGAAGGGGTGACCCCAAGAGTACTGCGTCTCGTGTTCGCGCAAAAAGTCAGTGGCAATCCTAAAGGACCTGCGTTTCTGCAGCGTGATGGCGGAGAGGTCCTGGTAAAGCGCCACCGGCCGATCCCGGAAAGTCAGGGGCTGTTTCCTGCGGGCCTCAGCCATGATGCGCTCCTTCAGTGGAAAGTCGGGCAGGAAGGCCAGAATGTCCGGTGGAGGTGCCGATGACTGGCGCTGCCGGCCGACCCTATGCGCCCTATCAATGCTGATGGGAAAGTCCGCAGCTTCCCCCAGGATCTCTCGGAACAGGGCCTGCAGGTAGCCCCTCAGATCGGACCCCTCATCCGCAGTCGGCACACCACGCACTCGGATGTTGTTCCTCCGAGATCTGTTCTCCAGGTCCTCAGAGTGGGCCTGGAGCTCCACACACTGCTCCCGGAGGCGGAGAACGTCCTGCTGTAGGTGGACTATCTCCTCCGCTCGATGTTGGCCCTCCGTCTCCACCGCTTCAACACGTTCGCCAAGGCCCTCCACCTCCCTGCGCACTTCTCGGACCTCACTGGCCACCTCCCGCTTCAGTGTCTGGAAGTCCTCCCTGAGGGAGCTAAACAGTTCCTCCATAAAGGCCCTCGTGACGGGTGGCTCCCCCCCAGTCACATCCGCCGGAGCCCGGGAGGACCCCGGTGAGGGCTGCGTCCTGTCCCGCAATTGCTGGGCCCTGCCGAGCATGTCCGGCAGGGTACGGTCCCCTTTCTTCGGGCCGCCTCTTCCAGACATCGCTAGCTCCGCAGTCGAACACAGATCCAGGCGCCCCAGGGGTGCTCAGCCGCCGGCAAGCACTCGACGTGGGTATCCCCCACGAGCGAAGTCGCTGCGTCACAGGTGACAAAATGGCGGCCCAGTCCGGTCACCGTCAGACGCGGGAGCCCGTGCGAGACAACCAAGGGGGCCGCAGTGGGGGGGTCTCCTCAGCACATCCCTCCGAGAGTCAGCCCAGCAGCAGCGGGGGTCACTTGCATCCAGCAGCCAGGACTCCGGCGAAGGCTGCCACCACTGCTCCTTCGGGGACAAAATGGCGGCAGGGCGGAGCAGGCCAAAATGACCAGGCCCGACGACACCACCGGGGCCCCTGAAGCACCCCACAGTCAAATAAGTTCCACCATCGGTCCCAGTCCGTCACGCACAGGGCCCAGCTGGTCCAACCCCGTCAGGGAGTCCGCTGTACCTCGGCTAGGGGTTAGGGGCCCCCGCAGTGCGAGGTGTCGCCGTCACAAGTCCGAGTGCCGGGGCGCCCGTCTCAAGCCCCCCGCCCCGTCGGGTCCTCTCCCGCAAGGCTCCTTCGATCTCCGTCGAGCGGCGGGCCAGATCCCCTCCAAATCGCAACTTTCAGCACCAGGCCCAACCGAGGCGTCCGGACAGCACTCCAATGCGCTCCGCCCCTCGGGCTCGCCGTCGGCTCTTGAACTCGATCGAACTTTTGGGGGGGTTCCCCCGGGGCGATCCGAACCAAAACAGCACCAATATGCACCCCTGATGCTCCGCCACTCTCCTCTCCCGCGCTGAGCCTCAGCAGGGGGAGAAAAGCGTAAGAAAAGGGCTCAAGCTTGGCCGGGCCGGAGGAGCTACGGGAGGAAGCGTCCGCTCACCCCGCCATCTTGGCCACGCCCCCAGCTATACCTTTTAGATCTACCTTGCAAGCTATCAAGATTAAACTTTGTGAACACTTGGTGAGCCTAGATTGCACGTGGTAAGAGCTTCTGTCATAGGAGCAGAAGGTCAACAGGTTGAGACCCAGCCCCGACAGACTCATAATCCATAAAGGAATTATTTATTAGATGCAAGTGTGGTATGAAGCATTACAATGAAAGTGGAGTGTTAATGATTGTTTCCTTTATATTCGTGGAACGGTTTGTGGTACTTTGTGTGCTTGTGCCTGTTTGAACAATTTCTGAGTGTCTCAATGAGTCTTGAAAAATTATCTCAGATAGATAAACAGTTTCTATTTTTTATGTGAAAATGTTCAGTCTAGCTCTTATTTAACTGCCATTTACTTGGGGGGCGAAAGCCTGCTATAAGGCCAGTGTGGCAGCGCTGCCTGGGCCTAAGGGGCACCCCATGTGACTCCTGGTTTGTGGTGATCCCATACTGTCTGGCCAGTCAGTCGTGGACGTCCGTGGTCCCAGCCTTCCTGTTGCAGTCTTGAGTCACATTTTCTGTTTGTCACTGTCAATGTGTTTTTATTGTGCTACTTGTGCGTTCTGGTATGTTTATTCGTCAGAGTAGTACAGCTCTTTGATCCCTCTTCCTGTTGTTTTTGTGGGTTTTTTTAATTACCGCTTGTGGCCTAGTGGTTAAGATCTCAGCCTTTTAGCATTAGGGTTAAAAGTTCAAGTCCCACAGCAGCCATAAGCAAGTGTCTGATTGAAGAGCTGTTAAATCACAATGGGTTTCAATGGTTCCTCAATGAGTGAGTAATCAATGACTTTCATGTTAAGAAACAGAGATTCTTAGGGAGCCCTTGTTCTGGGCTTGAACTCCCTTTGTCCTCTTTTTCTTTTCGATCTTGTTTCTATCACTGTAATGTGAAAAATGTTATTTTATTTGTCTGCCTACCCTCTGTAATGAAGATGGGTCCCTTTTTACATGGGGAATCTCCCATTGTGTGGCCTTTGTTTCCTTTGGGGCCACCCTCTGTTTCAAGAGAGTGAGGTTGGTTGTGCGATCTTTTCCTTTGTCTTCTTGTTTTTCTTCTGAAAATTTTCATTGGATGGTTCCTGGTCCATCTTTATCCATACGAACACTGTGTCACCTACATTTCGTCCTAGAATTTGTGGGCGACAGAGGCTGGTGGATGAATTGAGCTAAGGGGCTCTGGCTGCGCTTAGCTATGTCGGTTATGTAGGTGTCTGTGTATTGACCATCACAAGGGTGGCAGTGGAGGAAGATACCTGGACAAGACCCAATAGGTGGTCCCTGATATCTAGGGCCAAATGTGAGCTAAGTCAGGTGCTACAATAGACTACGCCTCTGAACCTTTGCTTTACTCAGAACATGGCTACCACACCGGCTACTTAGGACTTTGGATGGATATAGCACACTTAGCATTATGGCACTTCTTGCTATAATACACATTGTGGAACCCAATACTTGGGCTTGGAGACAGAGGGCCTAATTTACAAAGAATCGGTGTTGAGCATCGCCACAAGTCACGTTGTTGCGCTGCCCTACGTCATTTCGAAAGTATTTACAAGATACAGTGCATTCCTTTCCTTTCAGCCAGCACAGGCACACAATTTTCAGCCGAGTGTCAACGCAGACAACCGTGCACCATGGTGCAGGTGTGTTTGTGGTGTTGGCATGATTGTTTTTGTACAGGAAGGGGTACCTTACTACACAAAAACAATCGCAAGAGGCGTTTTCCACGTTCTATGTGTGCTGCACAATGCAGCACATGTGGAAAGAGGAAAAAACAAGGATAACATGTGAATATTTATTCTTGTTATGCCTGCTCTAGAGAGGCGTTAGTTTTTGCAGCTGCACCAGCTTTACGTGATGTTGTAAATCTGGGGCAGAGTCAACTTCCATGGGTGTTGAGTGGGAACACCCACATCAACACCCATGGAAATCCTCCTTGATGAGGCATTGCAAAGTCACGCACGGTGGTTTTGCATCGCCTCATAGATATGATTGAGAGGCCTGCGCCACTGCATTGCCCTAAAAAGTAACACTCCAGCAGCGCAGGCCTCTTGTAAATGAGGGTCAGAGTACCTTGTGTCCACCCTACTACACTGAATCTCCCTATTTAAGCATACAGAGAGTAATGATTGACAATATACTAACTTACATTTTTGGACTTGACTTATAATTTAGGGACCTGATATGATACTTATGCCTCATCGTGTGACACAAAGTCTTTAGTCTCACAAAGATCCAATTTTTTTCTCCAGTTCTATGGTTGAAATTCGCCCTGGAAGCCCTGAAGAAGTCATCCTGACGAAATACGTTTTGAATGTATTGGCTGTGCTGATTGCAATCATGAAATATTATCAAGCCCTGATGTGATATACAAGCAGTGCGCTTTTGGAAATTTTGTTTTTTGTGTAGAACACTATTGTCTTAATTTATTGTTATAATCTTTGTGTTTTTAATTTGGGCTTACTCAATATATAGGACATTCATTTAATGTGGTATTACAAGTTTTAATCTGGTATTAAAATTAGAAATGTTTATATCTTTTAAGCCTATGTACAATATTTTCTGTTTAATGTGTGTGAGGATCTGGGTGTACTATATGATTTGGCTATGGGACCTTATTGTGGAATACACTCACCGATGCCATCTTGGGTCCAGTCAGTATTGTTAACATAACCTTAGCTCAACCCTGTGTAGCTGTAGCTGCGAGCAGTGAGGCTTGGCAAAGGAACTTAGTGTAAAGCATTTAACAGCACCAAACAACGACATAAGAAAATTACACACCAATAAAAAGACTCGACAACAGTTTATAAAAATAAAGTGTATTTCTATTCATTTTTAGAGACCTTTATCATCAAAATCCACCAAAGCAATACAGATTTTAGAACTTTTTATCACTTTCAAATGCAACCGCAAACAAGCTTGGCAAACGTAAAGTTTGAAAAAATTTGAAAAGTTTCGAAAA
Organism: Triturus cristatus; assembly: GCF_964204655.1. Lineage (NCBI taxonomy): Eukaryota > Metazoa > Chordata > Amphibia > Caudata > Salamandridae > Triturus > Triturus cristatus. The sequence goes on along the minus strand of NC_140589.1, from coordinate 1,232,877,022 downwards.
GTGAGTGTGAGTTATCCGGAACGACTTGGGTGACTAAATCCTTCAGAAATAATATCTAGGGGGCCAGAAAGGATACTTTGGACAGTTAGATGCCCGCCAGAGAATTTTTACAGCAAGTTCCAAACTTTACTGGACAACCGCTATAGAAGTCAAAGGAGTGGTCCTGATGCTGAGGGATGCAGGCAAAGATGCTCAAAAGGATTACACCATTGTGGCGCAGTTGACAGGAGTATCTTGGTGTTGGTTCCTCGGATGATGTGGAGCGACTTTGGCCACAAAGATTGGGGTCCAACGAAGTCCTCTACATTGCAGTAGTCAGACAGCCGATGCTGCGCTAATGATCATGCTGCACCTTGGTTTGAAGCAAACACTTTGGTGGGGCTGGTGTCCCTTGCGAACGACACATTCAAACTTAGACAGCACTCCCAGGTCTACTGGACTGGGGTGCCTGTTTTGCCTAGTCCGAATTTATCCTTTGATGTGCCCAGCGACTGGTAGTGGCAACATTTTTTGGTGGCTACCAACTTTTCCGTTTGGTCTCTTCCCACTCTTGTTGTCCTGGAGCTGGTGTCACGAGATCAGCAGACTGATCCTCAAAGTCACTGGTCTTGGTGTTTTTAATTTGGGCTTACTCAATATATAGGACATTCATTTAATGTGGTATTACAAGTTTTAATCTGGTATTAAAATTAGAAATGTTTATATTTTTTCAAGCCTATGTACAATATTTTCTGTTTAATGTGTGTGAGGATCTGGGTGTACTATATGATTTGGCTATGGGACCTTATTGTGGAATACACTCACCAATGCCATCTTGGGTCCAGTCAGTATTGTTAACTTAACCTTAGCTCAACCCCGTGTAGCTGTAGCTGCGAGCAGTGAGGCTTGGCAAAGGAACTTAGTGTAAAGAATTTAACAGCACCAAACAACGACATAAGAAAATTACACACCAATAAAAAGACTCGACAACAGTTTATAAAATAAAGTGTATTTCTATTAATTTTTAGTGACCTTTATCATCAAAATCCACCAAAGCAATACAGATTTTAGAACTTTTTATCACTTTCAAATGCAACCGCAAACAAGCTTGGCAAACATAAAGTTTGAAAGAATTTGAAAAGTTTAGAAAAGTGAGTGTGAGTTATCCGGAACGACTTGGGTGACTAAATCCTTCAGAGATAATATCTAGGGGGCCAGAAAGGATACTTTGGACAGTTACATGCCCGCCAGAGCATTTCTACAGCAAGTTCCAAACTTTACTGGACAACCGCTATAGAAGTCAAAGTAGTGGTCCTGATGCTGAGGGATGCAGGCAAAGATGCTCAAAAGGATGACACCATTGTGGCGCAGTTGACAGGGGTATCTTGGTGTTGGTTCTTCGGATGATGTGGAGCGACTTTGGCCACAGAGATTGGGGTCCCTCGAAGTCCTCTACATTGCAGTAGTCAGACAGCGGATGCTGCACTAATGATCATGCTGCACCTTGGTTTGAAGCAAACACTTTGGTGGGGCTGGTGTCCGTTGCGAACGACACATTCAAACTTAGACAGCACTCCCAGGTCCACTGGACTGGGGTGCCTGTTTTGCCTAGTCCGAATTTATCCTTTGATGTTCCCAGCGACTGGTAGTGGCAACATTTTTCAGTGGCTCCCAACTTTTCCGTTTGGTCTCTTTCCACTCTTGTTGTCCTGGAGCTGGTTCCACGAGATCAGCAGACTGATCCTCAAAGTCACTGGTCTTGGTGAAGCTGGGAAATTACCTTTTCCTGGGGTCAGGAGCTGCAGACAGGGTGCTAGTTTAGCTAGCCCAAAAGTGCATCAGGTGCAGTCCTTTCCATGGCACAGCCTTTCTTTGCACAGTTTAGGGGCAGCAGGGCAGTTCTTCTTCAGTTCTCTATTCCTCTCCAACATGCACTCTGGGGCCGGGGCCAGGGGTGCCCTACTTATCCCAGGAAAGTGTCCAGACGTGACCATGCATTCACTAGCGAATGGGCCACTGGGTCCTTTTCTCTCTAATGTCGAAGTTCCTGTGGTGTGTGGCATTAGGGTTATACCAGAGTGAACTATTCTTGCCCACTTCATGATGGCACAACCTTTACTCGGTCATCGGTATCAGGGTAGCCCATCCGAGAGGTGTGTCTACCAGTGGGCTTTCCTCCCTTAGCTCTTTCTCCTAATTGTCGAAAGGAACAAAAGTCATCCTGCTCAGGGTTGTTGTCACAAGAAACCCTTCAAAGGTGGCTTCACCTTCGAAGCCTGCCTTTTGGACTAACACCCTGAGTGGCCAGCCTGGGAGAAAAGGTGACACCTTACTCTGCAGCGGCAGCCTTTCTTCCCGAGCCTGGGAGTCATTCACACATCTCCCCAGGTGGTCAGAAACCTATCTATGTGTCAGTGCCTGTGTGAGGCCACCATACTAGCTGGAGTGCAGCGTGCCCACTTTCTAAAAGTTGCTTAAGTTTAATAGTGACTTTAAATCTGGCCTGGGCATCAGGTCATATTTAAAGTCTCAATTAATTTGATACCTTTCTTGACCCTGTTAGGTGGTCCCATTCAGGAGTTACACGTGTTGGGATGCCAACAGTTTAACCCTGTGTTAACCAATGGGGCTCCTAAGCTTTCCACAACAAAACAACAATTGGGAGGTGTTGCTGGTAAGACACATAGAAAATCATATGTCTTACTTAGTGATATATAGCTCCTTGACATAAGACTCTATAGGCCTTCCTTAGGGCAGACTTACATATATTACTTAAGGGAAGTGGTGGCTTTGCCATTAGGTGTAATGGCAAAGTCGAACTGACAGTGTCACATACTCTCCTGTCAGTCTGCAGTGGGCTCCATTTTGTCTCTGTCACATGCAGGGTGAGACAACCAGTGCTGCAGCCATGGGTGAACACCCTGTCTTGCATGCCCTGGGTACTTGGATACCATATACTAGGGACTTATAAGTAAGTCAGTACTTGCCAATTGGGTGTATCCAATTTAACATAACTTGGAATAGGGTTAGAACACTGGGGTCTTGTTTGCAGGCCTCCGTGCACTCTCAGAGTAAACAAAACAGCAGCATCAGTCCAAACATTTGGAGGTGTACATGCAAATAGAGGCATTTTCTTGCAATGTTGTTATGTTCCCCGGTAATTTGGGATATATGGTGTCCGTGTTATGTTGAGCATCACCATCATGGTGTACTGAATATAATTCTGGGACTGCAGATTCAGTAATGATTGCCCAGGTCAGTTTATGAAGTGTCTAAAACCTCCTCAAACATAAGTATTATGACAGTAGTTGCAAATAGTTAATACAAATAAACTGGAATGAACAATGAGTTACAATCTTTTATAATACTAAAAGGGAAGAAAGAGCCTTGGGTTTTGACTCTCCTGTAAACATTTAGCTGTTTTCACAACTCATCAAAGCCGTAGGTAAGTTAAGGGTTGTTATGCTGGGATACTTCAATTGGCCTGTTTTTAAAGATGGTCATGCTTCTCAGTGAGATTTTGGAGGCCATCGTTCCTGTCTCTCATCCTTGCGGGGAGGGGCGGCTTAGGAAGTGGTTATTCTGAAATCATATTAGGTAAGATTACCTTCCTTTGAGTTTTCTTTGAGCCACTAGTGAACTTTTTTCTGGTGGGGGTTTCAGCAGTTGTACCCTGCAGTACCTCTTGTTGTCTTTCTTTAATGATAGAGTTGGATGACTTTCAACTCTTTCAGGTTACCATTGCAAACTGGGGACATTCTTAGATAGTCACTCTGTTTTTCTCTTCTCTGGCTTGGTTTCCCTATCCTATAAAGTTCTGTCCTCTCCCTTTGCTAGGTTTAACATGGTTCCTGGCTGCTTGCACTCTATTTTACAAGCCTTAATGGGTTACTTGTCTTTACTTCTGGAACTGTTGTAGGGGTGTAATTCCCCATAGATTTTTCCTGACAGACTTGGGAATTATGGTCTTCTGATTGTTCCTGTTTCACTGTTTATACCAATTCAGGGGCAGAAGTAGAATCACTCCTGTGTGGCGTGTCCTTGAATCCTGGACTCTCGGTGCATCAGTCATGTAAGCTCTGTAAACATCATACTCAAAGGTTCTAACTATAATTTTTTGTGTCTGGATTGTTCTGGGATTTTTTCTGGCATCCCTGTGGTTAGGTGTCTCTGCTTTGTTACATATCCACAATTCAAGGACTGGGACAAGGGAGACAGCAAAGAAGGTAATGCCTCCATTACTTACCGGTGAACTTCATTAATTCAAGTTTAGTCTTCTTCGCCAAAAAATTCTAGCTATCCGCCCTTCCTGCCTGATTGGTATGGACCACAGAACCACCAAGCTGCTTAGTATTTCAGGAAGACTCATAGATGGAGTCTCTCTTTGTGACTCTCAGGGAGGAGGTGTAGGCTATGATATGGTTCGGGTATAAGTATTTGTTTTTAAGGTTATTTTAAGACTAAATCAGGCAAATCATGTCTGCTTAACAAGCGGAAATTGACCTTACTGAGATTGTGTTCTTTTTTTCTTTTTTTTATTCTGTTTCTGAATTATGACGCTTTCATCATGGTGGTATGTTCCACTTTTTTATGATTTTAGTATTTTTTACTTAATTACTTACTATGTCTGCTTAACAAGGCAGACCTCACGATGTAGGGAATGACTGTGATGATAAACACTTGGACTTACAGTAATGAAGATTACCAGTAAGTAGTTGGGGCATTTGTATGCAGGGAATCTGGAAACAAATATTTCTATAATTTATTTTTACCAAAATGCTTTCACAACACTGTGGCCCAGATTTAGAAATACTTTGCTCCTGGTTGGCATCACAAAAGGGACGCAAACTCAGCGCAACGTGATGTGGTGGGATTTACTTTCTGATGCAAATCATGACATGATTTGTGTTGGAAAGCTGACAAAAGTAATGAAATGTAGTGCTATGTGGTACTTTGCTCTACTTTACTTTATGGGGGTGGTGACGCTCTGTCACTATTTTCCGTTTTACATAACACGTATTAACCAGCACATTATATACCCATAAGTAAAGTGTGATTCTCACGTTAAATTTGCCATAGTTCATGAAGGCCTCACTTAAATTGACTCACTGATATAAAAATTTGCTTTTAGCTGACGTATTCTGTTTCTTTCCTCCATTCGTTTCAAGAACCAAGTTACAATAGTTGAGTGCAATAAATGTTACAAACGTTTAGGTTTCTTTGAGAAATGTTATTATTATGTGTTCCATAAAGAATGAATAGTAAATTTTCACACCTGGGACAAGCTGACATATTTCTTACCTTCTTTTGACTTCTTAGCTTAGTATAGTTTAGAATCTGCCCTTCATGGTGATAGAGCGTCACAAGATTCTGAAATTTGTAGGGGTGCATCATATTCACCGTTAGTCAGCACCCGCATATTATTCAATGTATGTTTAGAAGTGTCATAGAAATGTATTGATGTAATCATTTAACTTAGAGTTGATTAGAAATTTAATAATGCTTTTGTGAGGATCAATGTTGCAAGTTATTGTGAATGTATTCAATAAAACGAATAATCATTAGTTTTCGTACAATGCAATGTATTAGACTAAACGTGTGCCATGTTAAAGTTTTAAGCGTAGGTTGCTTATTCACGTACATGAAAATAATGAACTAATGCTTAGAGTGTGGTTTAACTGTGTGTTTAATTTTTGTAAAGACTTGATCACATATATGTCAAAGAGAAGGCCTCTTCATTCCTTATGTTAGCTAATGTTGTAGGCCGAAAATGATTCCCTTGGTAAAGGTTTTGGGTTGCGGGGAAATGTAAAACCTTAAAGATGTGAAATGGCTTTTCTCGTTCCCATGTTTCTGTTGCAGGTGCAAGGACATTTAGTTCGTTAGAGAGAATAGATCTTTGTTTTAGGAGTTAGGATTCTGTGAGAAGCCAACAGGGGAGTGCATTGGAATGTGAGATAGATACTTTTGCTGCGCAAGGTGCCTGGGACCCAAGGTCAAGCTAACCGTCGTTGGATGCAAGACAACTTTATGGAAAACTACCGAGAGAAGACCTGGCCGAAGAGGTGTGCCGAAGGGCGTGTTCTATGATTTTGGGATTTTGTATTAGGGACAGTGCCCCGTGGGTTGAGCAGATGAAGTTTAGACGGGAAGCTAGAAGGAGCATCTTAGAACGAGCTCTGACTAAGTGAAGGTACTTCTTAAAGGAGTCTTCACTTCTGACACCTTTTCCTTGATTCTCTTGCCTGGGATGGGAATGCTAAGTAGGGATGTCACCTTAGAGGTAGAGTTGGGACAGACTAACGTTTTTCTTTTTGACTAATGATTCCCAATTTAGACATTGGCCTTACAATCGCCTTTTTGATGATTTTGGAGTTGGTGATTCTCTTTGTATTAAGTCGAATGAGAATTTTGCGTAAGCTCGCATTTGTATTAGTGCCCATTTACCTTTTGCACCTTGTATTAAGGTGTTTGTATGTCCAATTGTTTTTGGTTGTAATAAAATCTTTCACATTTTAGATTCGGAGTCAGTGGTCCTTCCCAAATGAAGTCTAATTGTGGTAGATATATTGTGATAATTGTGTTCATCCCCTCCACGCGATCTGGCAAATAAAAAGATCCTGGCGACCTGGGAGGATTCTTGGAGATAACCAGGTAGGCAAGAATCCGGCCTTATCAATGGGAAATTGATTATGATTGATTTACTTACGACAACTTCCAACAGTCGGTCTTTGTATCTGCTATATTTGAATTGCTTTGAGATATACTGACCAGCGCATTATATGATAAGCATTGATTTATGACTAATTCAAATGATTTGAGTTTGTAACTTTGCTAGTCTGCTTTAAAAGCTTCATGGTTTGCAAATCTACTACTCTCTGTCATCGTTGTGGGGCGTAATGTGCTTCATTGTCGTTGATGTATCTTTGAATTGAAGATGTTAAACTCAGCCTGGGACCAAAGGTCCACCCATTTGAGTGCAGCTTGTACTTGAGTTTGCACCAACAATCTGCATGGTGCAAATCCCATCCCATCCCCGCTGCAACAGGGGACTATCACGGATGGTACATTAGCACTCCTATGCAACCACCGCTAGGTTTTGATGCAAATCTCTATCTACTAACATTTTTAGACAGGGATGTGCTCCTCTTGGCAGGAATAACAGTGGAACAAGTTTTACATTTCTCCATATTTTCTCAGGCTTGCCTGTGTTTTGCACTGTACTGCACACATACAAAGTGGGGAAAGTATTGAAGCATAGTTTTTCTACTGGAAGGATTCCCTTCCAGTACAAAACCTAGGCTTGACAGACTGCACACACCCTTGCACTATGGTATAAAGGTGTGTGCGTTGCAGCATGGCAGCCTAAAGTTCGGCAGCTCAGAGAGAGAGAGGAAAACAGCGTTATATCTTAGGTACAGCACTTTTCAGCTCTCTCCCTTCGACACAAGGCAGCGGAGCAACTTTTGTTGCAATGCTGCATTGCGTGAAGTGTTACTAAATCTGACCCTGCATTTTTACTTCACAAATGTACACAAGCTAGTCTAATGCGACTAGGGCTTATTTACAAGCCCCTTGCGCCGCCGGTACATCACTTTAAATACAGCCGCGGTCGGTAGTAGGAGTTCCTGCAGGGCGGTGACGTCGGGAGGGGGAGGGGCAGGACGGGGGGGGGGAGGTAGTAAACTATGGATTACGGAGGTTTACAGGTAAGTAAACATATAAATTAATAAATGAATTTCGTTGCGTGCACTGCATTCCCAAATGCGATGCAGTGCACGCAACGAAATTCCTTTTATTAATTTATATGTTTACTCACCTGTAAACCTCCGTAATCCATAGTTTACTACCCCCCACCCTGCCCCTCCCCCTCCCCACGTCACCGCCCTGCAGGAACTCCTACTACCGACCGCGGCTGTTTAAATATGGGAAAAAGTGACGTACCGGCGGCGCAAAGGGCTTATAAATAAGCCCCTATATTTTTATCTATGTGTAAGCAATGCAAAGTTAACTATATTAGTATAACCTTATTTCTTCCAGTGCAACAGTCTTTCAGTCATGTACATTTCTGTAAGTAGTTTGACTTCCACAGATCCAAAAGCACCATTCATTGCCACGTGTTTTACTGCAAATGACTGCCACTAGAAGTATATAAGCAAAGTATTGTTTATGAACGCAACTTAAGGCCCTTCGCAAACATTGGGAAACCAAATTTCCGCATTTCCTATCTACCTACGCCTTTCTTTTGCATTTTTATTTAGCACGAACTCGACCCGTAGGTATTGGATCGCTTGAGCATCAGTTACATTACACAAGGATGCATTCATTTTTGGTAGTCGCGGGGAGATTAAGTGATTTGCCCAGAATCACAGAATGTTGAGCCATCGCCGAGACTGGAACCTGGTTCCCCAGTTCCAAAGTCTGACACACTTTTCCTACCACCCTCTGCTACTTTATGGGTCAATAGTCCACTGTAAAAATCAGCCTTCACTTGTGGTAAGCGTGTTTACAAAACGTCACACGGGTGTCCGTCTTCTCTTTCACAGGCCCACTGCTTTCATAGCAATGTGAACCTCTGTCTGTAGCCGTCTGCTAACCGTGCAAACAGCCAATGTTTTCATTTTCCTCATGCCACAACATCGCTCTTCCTGGACACCGCGGTGCGATACCCACAGAGAACTGAATAACACACTAGTGTACCACAAAGTATTCTTTTATCTCAACCATACTGAAATTTTGACTTTCCACAAAGTATAGTGTGGATCAAAGCGGACATTCACTTTCCTGAAGAGGCCTGGGTAAATATCATGCTTGTAGGAAAACCGTCGCTCTCAAAGCAGCAATTTTGTGTGGGGCTTAAACACTAGTGTGGGATTTGTTCGTTAAATGACTTTTGGACATTCAAGACAGTGAGTACTAAGTTGTGAGATTGCATGGTACCACATTTATGTTAGGACTTCAAGAATAATGAAAGATAGTACAGAAGATTAAAAAAAAGAACAGACTCTTGAGGGGAGAAAAACAAGACAAAAGGAGTCAACTTTTAGCTTTGACAATGCTTTTTGCCAAAGCTGTGTAGCACTGTCAAAAAGAAACACTGGGGCATATTTATAATAAAATGTCAGAGCGTGAAGCTGTGCCAAATTTGGCAGCACCGTGCTCCGACATTTGCAAAACGCATTTTCAAAACGCAGTGAATATGGCGCACCCCTGTGTTTCCCCTAGCGCTGGCACCCTGCCGCCATGTTGCAAGGATGCCTGCGCTGCAATGATTAATGTTTATGTGCAGGAAGGGACACCTTTTTGTACAAAAACAATCAATAACGGACATGTTGGGCTTCAACATTTTATACTCCCCTGAACATCCTCTTATCCCGAATCCATGGCTTCCAGTCACTGCGGAAAGGTTAGTACAGCGCACCCTACACAAGCATAATCTTCACTGCTTTGGAGATGTATTTCCTGACAGGCATGCATTATCCCACAATATAGACACAGCACACTCTGACAACTCCTTCATGGAAGGTTTATCCTAAACAGACTCTACAGTGTGCTGCGTTCCCGCATCCCGTCATACCCGCTAGCCCCTGACGAATTTACTCCACTCACTCTAGTGATACAGGACCTGGGCGGATGACATCTAATCACCAAACTGTATCATGCTTGTACAGCTCTTAAACAAGCCAATGTAGACAGGGTTCGGAAACAATGGAGAAAGATCTAGGACATCCCATCACTGACAAAGATTGGGCCTTTTGCTGTGCACAATTAAACTTGTCTCCCCCAAACACCGACACAAGCTATTTCCTTTCCGTGTCTTACATAGAGCTTATGCGCAATCCAGCGGGCTTGCCCATATTGACCCCCCCAATGCCCTAAATGTCGAGGTCCTGATACAGATTTCCCACATTTTACTTGGACTTGCCCATCGGTAGCCACTTACTGGATAGAAGTATTCCGCATCCTCTCTCAGATGATCTCCTCACCAGTTGAACCATCCCCGTTTATGGCCCTCCTAGGCAATGATTCCCTTATTCCTATACCATACCGTAGATTTATGGCCATTGCACTCCTTTAGGCCAAATGGGAGATTGCGCTTCTTTGGGGTAACAGCGTGCGCCCTACCACTAAGTCTTGGCTACACAGTCTAACCTATTGTGACTTAACGAACGAGGTATACTTTTCCCTACCACCTCCCACAGCCCGTCCTAAAAATATTTGGCAATCTCTTAAGACTATATCGCCTTACTTTGGACTTGGGCTCCCTCTCCTTCTCCCCTCAGGCGCCTTCTACTGTGCCAACCTCTAACTTTTCCAGTCAGGGAACAGATGCGTGATCCTCTGCACATCTCCCCAAGACTCAGTCTTGCTCTGGCTCTCCCTCTGCCCTTTTCAAATGCTGTCTGCTCTTTTACCTGTTTCTAACCTCACAAAATGGGATGTATACCACTTACATAGTTGTTCACGCAACAATTCAATGAACATTGTGATGTCCATGCCTCGTCAATGGTAACCTTCTCACTTCTGTATTGTTATTTTGAAAACCTTTAAATAAAGATAAAAAACAAAAACAACCAATAATGGCGATTTGAGTTGGTTTACCCGTGGCCCCCCCCTCCCTCTCAGACCCCCCTTTTTATCGACCACCCTAGGGTGGTCCTGTGTGGAGTTCCTCTGCTGTGGTTAGACGCCCTTTCAATGTTTCTCGCCTTGCTTTTTGTTTTTCTTTACTTTTGTTGATATTTATGTAAAAAGGGTGTATCCTGACTTTCCTTATGTGCAGCCTGATCTCCTGTTATTTAGCGGAGCCCCCGCGGGCCAGTCATTGTTTTTGAACTGCTTGATCATTTCTGCATACTAGCGGCCGGCCCAGGTGGTTGTAGGCCCGTGCTTGTACCCTTTTTTTATCTGCACAATAAAAATATAAAAAAAAATAAAAAAAATAATGGCGATTTGCACCTTTTGTGTGTGCTGCAGAACACATGGAAAGAGCAAGAAACAAGGAGAAATTCATAACTTCTCCTTGTATCGTCATTCTAACGCCTGGTATTCCATGGCGTTAGTTTTTGGCGTTTCCTCAGCCTTGTAAATCTGGGGCAGCATCAAAAAGCAATGGGTGTTGTGATGGAATGCCCACAGCAACACCCTTTGCATGCCCCTTTCCTGTAGAGGACTGTGGCGGAAAGGGTCATATTTACAAGGTGGCTTTAAACCACACAAAGTGGCTTAGCACCACCTTGTAAATATGGAAAAAGGCACTGCGCACTGGAGCGTCAAAAAAGTGATATTCCGATGGCAGTGAGGGCTTGTAAATATGGCCCACTATTCGCCAATGCTGTGCACCATCAGGAGAAAAAAGAAAAGCTCACTGCCCCGAACACACGTATGCATATTGGAGATGATGTCTTGGCGTACCAACTGAATGACACAGGTGCCATTTTACTTTTTTTCAAATTTACCATTCTGAGTGGCGGTAAATTAAAAAAAAAAAAGTTTTACTTGCCGAAAGCATTTTTTTTTAACTGTGGAGCCTAGCAGCACATGACAGCTGCATAGCCCCTCTCAAATAATTTAATTGTATGGATTGATAGGAGAGAGTGAGCAATGGAGGAGTGAGTTGGGAGTGAAGTTAGGGGGATCAATGGGCGAGAAAAAAATATATTCTAGCTTAAAGACAGTGAGGGGTGGAGGAGCAACAGAGGAGAAGGTTGGAAAAACAACAGATGAACTTGAGGCTGGGATAAATAAATAAAAAAAAGCTGTAGTGAATGAAGCAATTGACAAGGATGCAGGAAGGAGGGAGCAACACCGAGCATGTGGTTTGCGGCGTTTATCTGAGAGAAGAGGCAGCACACAGAGAGATAGAGCAAGAAAATACATGCATTTTCATGGCGTGCTTAAAGAAAAATAAAAAACTAGCTCCATAAATGCGGAAGGGTACATGTCATCCAGTAAGAAGGATGGTAATGAAGCTATGCTCCAGAAGAGGGACAAACATAAGAAGAGGAAGGAACGCCATTGAAAAAGTGCAGGCAAATGAGAATGACAAGCAAGCCAACCAATGGTAAGTAGTGGGCTGGCTCTAAGCCCACTTTAGGTTTTTGGTATTGTTTACAAGGTCAGCAAGAGGGCTTTCGGCAACCGACAGCTACAAGCTGTCTGGAGGTGAAACCTAATGATGCATTCAGTCACACTACAAATTATTGAAGCAAGACAGTAATATATGTGCAGATCCTTTAAAAAAGTATGCACATATCTGCATACTGCCTATCTTCGTTAGTAGGAAGTGTATGAGTTTTAGTAGTATAACACTTTATTTCGGTCACAGACCATCAAGCAAGACACAATTTAAAACAAATGAAGTTTAAAGCACAGTAAGCTAAAAAATAAGACACATGATCCACAAGACAAACTTAGCATAACATTTCCACATTGAGAATACACATATACAGAACAATTTTTTAAAAATAAAATGAGTTTAAATATACAATAAAATAGAAACGAGATCACATCATCCGTTATAGATAAGACTTCCCACAGCATGTATCTCAACATACTGTAAAAAAAAAAAGTATTTCATATTTTTTTTTTTTTATTGAGAGTTTTGAAGTATTATGCAGAATAGACACATTCCATGAATACAATGCAATGACACTCTTTGATATAAAGAACAACATAACAATAAAATAATAAGCAACCACTAACAGGTATTAATATACTGTAAAATTAATTTAAGCATAGTAAAGAGCCCATACAATTGCCCATATCTAAATAGCACCACATATTATTGCAACTCTACAGGAGAATGACCGAAGAATGTATACACAGAATAATTATCACTCACAGCGTTTACATTTGGCCTAAAATATGATATAAATGTATACTAGAATGGTAGGCCTAGCTGTTTTCTGGTCACACCTGCAGCAAATAAAAACCTCCTCAGACAGAAGGCCGTGTAACGGCTCGTGTCTGTTCTCATGATGCGAAAGGCTGGTTCATAACTCCGAGACCCTGAATTCCGGTAATAATGTTTTAGCCATTTCGCTCTATGGCATTAATACAGTGGTCAACAGAACAGAATAAGGGGCATATTATCAAGACAGGCGATAAAATGATCGCCGCTTTAGCGGCAGAAAACTGCAGCTAAAACGGCGATAATGGGCTTGATAATATGCTCTATGGAATTCCAATTGAAGCTCAGGTTAGATGTCCTTCACATCTAACATGGGCTTCAATTGGAATTCCATAGAGCATATTATCAAGCTCATTATCGCCGTTTTAGCTGCAGTTTTCTGCCGCTAAAGCGGCAATCATTTTATCGCCTGTCTTGATAATATGCCCCTTAGTTTGGTAGTTTCTATGCGTTCGGGGCAAAGAGAGCACTTATTCCTGAAATTTAAGGCAGTGCTTTCCTTGCTCTCCTTACAGGTGTAACCATTAAGTGCCAGGATACCATACCTAAATTGAATAAACTGGATTTTGGCCCATAAGTGTATGAGTTAATGGAATTACAGTTCATCAGCGCTGGTTGTAATGTGCCCTTGATAAATGTGCATAAGCAGATACACGTCTAGGAGCATGTTGAAGACCTTCGAAAGCATATGCAAGGCCAGAAGTTTCATCCAGAGTTGCTGTTGGCAGCAGCTGAGAATGGGACCAGTAACCTTCCAAAGTAGCCAATCAGCTTCTTGAGGCACTCCTCTGGGTGAAGCCCATATTCAGGTATTCTCATGCTAGTTCTTCAGGGATGGGGTAAATAAGGAGCAGCTGGGCAATCCTTGTAGCAAATATCGCCTTTTGGAGACACAAGAATATCATACTACTGCAAGGTCAATGAATTGCCAAGTACCTTGTTTTGGGGTTTTGGCCTTCAGGCTGTAGTGAGGTAAAACAGTCAAGGTATGAGCAGAGTTGTCAGCAGGGAGGAAGACAGCTGGCCTGTTCCTGACGTCGGGGAAACGCCAGGAGGCCAACACTCCCATGAACTGCTCGCCACATTCCTGGAGGAGCGTGGCTGACAATGGTGTGGGAGGTGGAGAGAGGCGCAAGGAGGAAGTGGAAGAGTGATTCACTTGTATATCGGAGAGAGACAAGCTGGTGGACGCTCTCTCTCCTAGTTATTTTCTTTTCTTTTGTGTGGTGCGTTCCATACTCTCTTGAGCCTATCGGCATATAAGAGCCCGGTGATGCAACCGGACAGAGAAGGCTGCTAGAAGCCATTTAGTTTTATTCTTGTACACTTTTGGTGATGGGCCAAGGAGATATTTTTTATTTGGTGAAATCCCCTCAGTTTGTCCACTTCCCCTAAAGCCCTACGCAATACTCCTGGGCACTTACCATTGGTTTTCTCTTTCCTCTTTCCCGAGGAGCGCACCGGCGCTTGACTCTTCTGGCATGGCAAACCAAGGAAGATCCCAGATGAAGAGGATTGACTATGGGGCATATTATCAAGCAGCAGCGATAATTATCTCTGTCCGCGCTTAGCGCGAATCTTCTTATCTCCAGCTATTGCTGGAATTTATCGCCATGCTAGCACTGTATTAACAACGCATAGCGCAAGGGCGATAAATATTACAGCGATAGCAGGGGAAATGGGCCAACATCACTGAAAAACCAGCGTTGTTGCATGAAAAATGGTGATAACCTTGCTGATACTACCCTGTGGTCGTATCACCATAAACCACCCCCCATGTAAATGTATACGTAAGTCATGATTTTTGCAGACGTTAGAAAGCAGCTTTAAAGCAGAGTTAGCGCGAATATGATTATCACTTTGCCGGACGGGGCCTTGTTGTAAATATCGTGATGCCCCATAAGCGATATTATTCCATGATGTTTTGTGAGGCATGCCTCCTTTGCATCTCATTAACGAAGCGATGCGAGGCGTGCCATAAACGGGCGCTAAGTCATTGAAACACGCGCTAGCCTGTCCTTGTAAATAATGCGATAAAATTACCGCCGCTTTTCGTCCAAAAACGGACGCTAAAGCGGCGAAAAGTGTATCGCCAGCCCTTGATAATATGCCCCTAAGAATCTACTGTGTTACTTGGGATAATAAAAGGAGTACCATAATAATCAGAACAAGAGTACTACGTTACTTATTAATGTGTGTCCCCTCTAAAGCTGACAATGTAGCACTAGGATTTATTTATTTTTCCTTCACTTCTTTCTTATGGGTTCGTCTTGAGGTAGTCCTGCCTGCACCCTCGGAAATACCAAAGCACAGGTAAATCACAGTGCTTTATATTATCCTCCTTTTATTTATTCACTCGCTAGCTTATATCTGTTCTTTCTGAATTCTTTATTTGTCTTGAATACCTCTCCCTCCATTCTCTCTCTTTCTGTTTTAGGCTTTCTTTTCTTATCTGTTATCATGTAATCGTAAATAATAGCTTAGAGGTTACCTCTTAGAGAGAATATCACCACAAAGAAGCATTTGGTATCATTTAGCTGCCCGAAAACAATCTCACACAATAATACTCCATTTAGGGGGAAAAATGAACTTGTGGAAGGCTTTGTTCGCTTGCACTTGTTTAGTGCCACCTGACCCACCTGTTACTTCCCCTCCCACAACTTCATATGCTCCGGCACCTGTGAAATCCACGCTCCTCCTAGAGCGTGGCAGGGCAACATCTCCCACACGCTTGGGGCCACATCCTTCTGTTTAGTCCAGCAGACCTTCACAGCCGGCTTGTGTGGTTCTTCCATGACGCTACTTTCCTCCTCTGTGGCTTCGGTGGCTTCCCTTGGAGTGGATCAGTTTCTGTTGGCTTCCTTCTCCATGCTTTCTTGGGGCTCTAGTCCACTCTAGCGTTCGCTTTCCTCAGCACTTATTCCCACCTGCTGGGCTTGTCCTTCTTCTCTTTCCAGGACTTCGTGAATCATGTCCTGAAAAAGTGTTCTGTCTCTTTCTTTAGCTGGCATGATGTTCGTAGCAACCCAGCAGTGGATATCGGGCAAGTCCTCCTCATAATCATACTGTTCCTCCTGACAGGGTGATGGCGTTTCGATGGCTATGGGGCTGGAGAACTCTCTGACGATGTTGAAGAGTTCTTTGCTGTGGTTGGAGCTTGCTTCGATGCGGTCGGTCAGGGCGTTTCTTTTTGTCTTTTTCAGGAGTTGGTGGTATTGGTTGAGGGATGACTTGAATGTGTCAGGTCTGTGCTGTAAAAATAACATAAACCCAATGCAAAATCTTTGAAAATCTGGGCCTAGATGTTTACCAATGGAATGGTGAAAATTCTCAGAGCAGCACTTTTATTTTAACTGCTGCAGCAAGAACACCATTACTGAAGATGGGTATATTAGTGATTGAAAATATTTAGCAATGAAAGCTTCTGTTTCAAATGCTTAAGTCTTACTTTAATATTTTGCACTAGTCCACTAAACCTCTATCAAGTCACCCTTAGTGTGCCTTTCCTATAATGGGAGTAGCAAACAGATTAGACACTGATTTCTACATAAAAAGTTGCAACAAATCATTTTTGAACCAAACTCAAAACATATCTTTATCAATATTTGTTCAAAGTTTCTTTTGGTAATATTGGGCCCTCGGGCACCAGACCGCTTCAGCTTTTGGCTGTTTTACCGCACCCCCTGTTTCTGAAGGTTTAACATATAATTCAATATAGTTTGGAATCACAATGACTTGAATGAGCCGAAATGCAATAATAAATTAAAAGTTGCTCCGAACAGGATCCCCAAAATATATCTTGACCAGGGGCCCATAAATCCTTAATATGTGCCTGAGCTTAATAGAGAACATATGAACACAAAGAAAGCTTCATGCTTAAGAGAGGTGAAAGTGAATTTATAACCAGATACACAACACCTGGAATGCAATGGCTAGTTCAGGAAGAAAGGAGGAGAGAGGAGAATGACATAGAAATCAGATTTACTGTGGGAGCCAGAAAGCCATCTCCCTGCCTTTGGTGCACGTCATGTCCTGGCTAGGACATGGGGATAACAGTCACTCATGTTAAAAGGATGTCCACTTTAGGGTGGACTCCCACTGAGTGACTAGCAAAGTCCATTTGTCTGGGGAAGAAACAGCTAAATCATGTAGAGAATGTGCCAGTGACACATGCCACCTGTTCAGATAGAGACACCAAGGAAAACTCATGAAGCCCGAAAATAATCAGCCAATTGGCTCCTGGTGTTAGCTGGCCCCATGATATTACCAGACCAACACAGAACATTGGACATCCTTGGAGTTTAATTGCTACCGCTGGCAGCCACACCAGAAAAAAGGAATGCATAGTGAACTCTTTGGGTGTCACTTACTATATTTTAGGTCAAAATCTGTTTATTGAATGGTATGTCACAGACTACAAACATTGCATGAAAACAAAAGACCATAGTGCGTTCAAGCTTTCTTTCTTTACATGCGCTCTTACGACTCCTTAGTTAGCTAGAATACTCACACAGTTTCACATTACACAGTGAACAGCTCCTGAATCTGAACTCAAAAAGGAGGGCCTGCACTATTGTGGTGGGTAACCCCACCTTCTACCGTACAGTATAAGGGCAAACCCTCTGTACAGCTTCAATCTAGAACGAAAAAAGAACTATCAACAACCGTACCCTGGGAGGTTCATGAGGCAATGGCAGGATCTGACAAGGAGGGGCGGGGGAGAGAAGAAAGGGGGAGGGCAGACCTCAGCAGGAATCCCCCATGGCCTGCCCAGGGGGAACCATAAACAGGATGACACACCCACAATCTCAACCTAGAGAGAAGACGGGTCGCGACTAAATCAAAAAGAGATGTAAGGTTCTTAACCTTGGGCTGCAGGCAAACGGGGGGAGACCCTCGGAGAGGTAACTGACCAGGGGGCTCCAAATATATTCGAAGCCCCTGCGAGAGTCGTCAGCTATGTCTGAAAAGCGTTCCAGGTGGGCAAGCCACTGGGTGAGCGAGAGAGCCTCATGCTTCTTCCAGGCCATCTTCGCAGCACCCAGGCATAACCACATGATGGATCCATCTCCGTGTGTCTGGTACTTATGTAGGGGATCAGGGACTCCTAGTAGGACATGCTCTACAGAATCGCCCATTTACTATATTTTTACACATAACAGCGCAAAATGAAAGGGCGGGATGCAAGATACTGCACATTCCTGTCCTTCTCTCCCACGCCAGTGCACAAACAGAAGCCGTGTGCCAAAGCAGACACTCTTGAGTCATGTTGTAAGGGTGCCTGTGTTGTGGGGATGACTGTTTTGTTACAGTAAGAGTCACCTTCCTGCACAAAAATAATCGTTAATGGAATTTTCCTCTTTCTATGCATGCTGCTCAATGCAGCACGCTTAGAAAGAGGAAAAACAAGGAGAAATAAAATTATTTCTCCTATTTGCGCCACTCCTACACCCTGGAAAGGTGTAGGATTCTGACGCATTCCCAGATTTACATAACGCTGTAAATCTGGGAATGTATCAGTTTCTATGAATGTTGCATAGGAACACCCACAGCAACACCCATGGAACGCCATGCAGAGTAATGCACGAAAGGGGTCCATATTTACAAGGCCATGAAAAGTAGCACAGAGTGACTTTAGGTCGCCTTGTAACTATGGGCAAGCCCATTGCGCTGCCGGTGCATCAATAAAAGTGACGCACCGGCGGCGCAATGGGCTTGTAAATGTAATGAAGTCCGAAGTCTCTCCTCCTCCAGTCCCGATGTATCATGGGAGAAGGAAAGGTTAGCTCCTTTGCTACACTTCTATAGATCTACAAACCCTAATACTTAGCCTGGGAAGGATGTTTGGACCAAATACTGAGTTCAAAATATCCTGTGGACATGATATCATGTCAAGAATGTTGAGGACAAAAATATTGTGTAGGTGAGTGTCTATGGGTAAGCAAAGTTTTACTGTACTTAAATCCACATATATATATAGTTACCAATATATATATCTTCAAGGTCCGTATATGTGGTATTACGAATAGTAAATCTATACGCACTAGAGCTGAATTTGAGCCAGTGGTTTCCGGTGCTCAGCACCGGCACTTAATTGCCGACATCGTACTCATGACAGTCTGCCATGGTGGGGCTGCTCATCTAATTTAGAGATGAGCAGAACACTTGTTTATGAATACAAAACATTAAAAGTAAGTAGTACCTGCCTCCCTACCCATTCCTTTAACTTTGAGGGTTGGAATAATTTGAACTGTTGCACTTGCAGGCGAGAGAGATGGTTAGTAGCTGTTTAGGTACCGCCATTGGCAGCGGTGAAAAGGGCAATGGATCTTTCAAGCTGCAGTAGCCTCCTGGTCAGGACCCTGGCACTTATTATTTTATAATTTAAGCACTGATACTTACCTTTGTGCACTTACCTTCTCGATATTTTGCTCCTTGATATTTTTGACATGATTTTCTGTCCACACAGTATTTTTAGCTTTAATATTCTGTCAAACAGCCCTGGTGAGAACATGGCTTCCAGAGGAGAGTGATGGAAAACTGCTACTGCACACTTTTCAGCATGCACCTGCATGGGGGAAGCTTTTACCCATCTCAGAGACATCTAACTCTTGCCACTCTAACGGTCTTGCCACTCTAACGGAGGTGTTGTTTATATATGTTGTTTTATACTGCATTATGCAGTAAGTGCAACGTGAAGAGTTTTGTTTTTGCTGAGCGGTGTTGCTATAAGCGTTCCCATCTCTCTCCTGCTTTGCAGTCCCTAGTCCATATTCAAACCTGTTGCCCCACACAGGTTCTGTGACCCGAGAAAAGGCACACTGAAATCACCAACTTTTGAATCCATGCTTAAACTCCCCATGAAGAATAACTCTTATTCATGCCTACTTCCTGACTCAGCCAGCCCCCACCTTGTTGTCTTCGTCAATCCGGCCCTCCCCTTGGTGCACGATTCCAGAGAGTCAGAACTATCGATAACGTGTCTGCTTTTCTACTAGCCTTAAAACGCAGAAATATTTTTAATAGGGTCTGCTGAGATTACAGACTTCTTTAGAGAGGCAAGATGGACTGCCAGCGCCATCTTGTTTATGTTAACGGAGATAGCCTATTGTCTTTGTGTGAGTTCATCTACTTGGATTTATCGCTGCTCAAAATAATATCATAAATTTTCAGCTTTTTAAAATTTCTTTATTGAGGCCATTCTATGCAAAGCCCACATTAACAGGAGTCCATTGCAAAGAGGAAAAAAATAGAACCCACCAGTTTGTAGAGAACAGAGGGGGAGATTTACTAAGATTTTATGCCGTATTTGCGTCACAAAAGTGAAGCAAATCAGTGCAAAATTTTCTTTTTCCGATTTACTTTCTAGCGCTAAACTATTTTAGTGCTGGAAATAATGTGAAAGTAACGCAAATCAGCACAAAGTGCTGCTTTGTTTTACTTAGCTCCATGGGTTCGTACTGTGGGTGGAGCATGTGCAGTCCCATGCAACCACCCAGGGTTTCTGACACTAATCCCAATTTACTAAATAAAGTAGACAGGGTTTAGCGTCAGAAAACTGTGCCCTTTTGAAATAGGTGCAAGGAAGGAGAAATGCTTTCATTTCTCCTTCCTTTTCTGACTTAGTACATGATGTCTCCACAAAACGTTTTGGGCCCTTCCCTGCTGCAGATACTTGGCCCACCCACACAAGTGAGGTACACTTTTTTTCAGGAGACCTGGGGGAATTCTGGGTGGTAGGACATTTTTATAAGCCTGGTGATCCCAGAACTTTCCAACATAGAAATGTGAAAAAAATTGAATTTGTTCAGCTAAATGTGAGGTTTGCAGGGGAAAGAAAGCTTTGGGGGATCCAAACAAGCCAGACCTCCCTAGACACCCTAGGGTGTCTAGTTTACAAAAATGTCTGGGTTTGGTAGGTTTCCGTAGATGACCGCCAAGTCCAGGACAAAAAACACAGATGCCCTCGATCTATCACAAAACGACCTGGTTTTGCAAGCGGGCACCTGAGTTTTAGGTACCAGGTTCGGCGGCCGTCTATGGAAACCTACCCATCCTAGACATTTCTGAAAACTAGACACCTGGGGGAGTCCAGGGAGGTGTGGTTTGCATTGATCCCCAACGTTTTCTTACCAAGAATCCCCTGCAAACCTCAAATTTAGCTAATAAATCACATTTCCCTCACATTTCTGTCTGGCATTACCGTGCGGGCACAAAATACTTACCACTCAGCGTTCCCCTAGGTCTCCTGAGTAAAATGATACCTCGCTTGTGTGAGAGGGCCAAAGGTCTGTGACTGGGAAGGGCCAAAAACATAGGGATTGAGGGGATAGCACAGCGAGCTGTAAGCCTATTTTTTTTGTATACGTGTTTTTAGGCTGACTCTGCATTAGACAGCCACACAAGTGAGGTATCATTTTTATCAGAAGACCAAGGGGAATGCTGGGTAGTAGGGCATTTGGGCTGGTGTGGTGATCCCAGGCAGAAATGTTAGGAAACTGATCTTTTTCACCTAAATTTGAGGTTTGCAGGGGATTCTGGGTAGGAAAATATTGGGGGATCCATGCAAGCCACACCTCCCTGGACTCCTCAGGGTGTCTAGGTTTCAGAAATGTCTGGGTTTTGGTAGGTTTCCCTAGATGCCCTAGATGCCCACCAAGCCCGGGACCAAGTCTTTGTTTGGTAAGTT
The DNA here is from genome assembly GCF_964204655.1 of Triturus cristatus. Taxonomy (NCBI): domain Eukaryota; kingdom Metazoa; phylum Chordata; class Amphibia; order Caudata; family Salamandridae; genus Triturus; species Triturus cristatus. The sequence goes on along the minus strand of NC_140589.1, from coordinate 1,232,855,441 downwards.
TCCCTAGATGACCGCCAAGTCCAGGACAAAAAACACAGATGCCCTCGATCTATCACAAAACAACCTGGTTTTGCAAGCGGGCACCTGAGTTTTAGGTACCAGGTTCGGCGGCCGTCTAGGAAAACCTACCCATCCTAGACATTTCTGAAAATTAGACACCTGTGGGAGTCCAGGGAGGTGTGGCTTGCATTGATCCCCAACATTTTCTTACCAAGAATCCCCAGCAAACCTCAAATTTAGCTAATAAATCACATTTCCCTCACATTTCTGTCTGGCATTACCGTGCGGGCACAAAATACTTACCACTCAGCGTTCCCCTAGGTCTCCCGAGTAAAATGATACCTCACTTGTGTGAGAGGGCCAAAGGTCTGTGACTGGGAAGGGCCAAAAACATAGGGATTGAGGGGATAGCACAGCGAGCTGTAAGCCTATTTTTTTTGTATATGTGTTTTTAGGCTGACTCGGCATTAGACAGCCTCACAAGTGAGGTATCATTTTTATCAGAAGACCAAGGGGAATGCTGGGTAGTAGGGCATTTGGGCTGGTGTGGTGATCCCAGGCAGAAATGTTAGGGAACTGATCTTTTTCACCTAAATTTGAGGTTTGCAGGGGATTCTGGGTAGGAAAACATTGGGGGATCCATGCAAGCCACACCTCCCTGGACTCCTCAGGGTGTCTAGGTTTCAGAAATGTCTGGGTTTTGGTAGGTTTCCCTAGATGCCCACCGAGCCCGGGACCAAGTCTTTTTGTGATCGATAATTTTGAATTCTCCACAATACATTTTGGGCCATTTCCTTTCGCAGGCACTAGGCCTAACCACACAAGCGAGGTACCATTTTTATCGGCAGACTATGGGGAATGCTGGGTGGGTGGAAGTTTGTGGCTCCTCGCAGATTCCAGAATTTTCCATCACAGAAATGTGAGGAAAATATATTTTTTTGACAAAGTTTGAGGTTTGCAAGGGATTCTGGGCAACAGAACCTGATAATAAGCACACAACTCACCACATCCTGGATTACCCTGGGTGTCTAGTTTTAAAAAATGTACAGATGTGCTAGGTTTCCCTATGTGCCGGCTGTGCTAGGGACCAAAATCCACAGCAATGCACTTTTAAAAAAAATGGTCAGTGCCTAGTGGGCTTTCTGTCACCCTGGGTTGGGGAGGTATATCTGGGCTATTGCCATGATATGCCCCCAAGGGGGGTAGAAAGAGTGTGGCTATTGTTTGGGGTGGTGGGGGAATTGGCATGCCCATTCTGGGCAGCCCCAACTGTTACGTATAAAGAAACAGAATACTCCATGGCGCCTAGCGGCTCTATGGCCTCTCAGAGCGCAGATTAGCGGCTATTAGTCCTAAATGCCTCCCGGAGGAGGCAGAAAGACTGTGGCTAATTTTTTGTTGGGGGGGTGGGGGGGGTAGGGGCATTAGCATGCCCATTCTGGGAAGCCCCCATCCCTATGTATAAAAATGAAATAAAAATCCCTCGTCCCAATTGCACCCATCTGCCTCATGGAAGGGGCAGAAAGACTGTGGCATTTTGGGCGGGGGAGGGGGATTGGCATGCCCATTCTTTGCAGCCCCCACTACTGAAGTTGGAAAAAAAATAATGCCTAGTGGGCTTTCTGCCCTACCCGGGGGGGGGGGGGGCAGATAAGGAGCTATTGCCCCATCTGCTTTCCATGGGGGACAGAAAGACTGTGGCAATTTTTTTGGGGTGTAGCATTGGCATGGCCATTCTGGGCAGCCCCACCCCTATGTATAAAATAAGGAAACCTAATCTGTGGTGCCTAGTGGGCTTTCTGACCCCCCTTGGGGCAGATCAGATCCTATTGCACCCATCTGCCTCCGGGGGGCAGAAAGACTTTTTCTTGGGGGGGGGGGGTGTATTGGCATGCCCATTCTTGGCAGCCCCCACCCTGAACTATAAAAAAATAATCCCTGGTGTCTAGGGTGCTTTCTGCCCCCTTGGGGACAGATTAGGGACTACTGTCGCCATCTGCCCCCCCAGGGGGGCAGAAAGACAGAATATGCCCATTTATATGTGGGGGAAGAAAAGGCCCACATATCCTGGTCCTGCTCCCCATCCCTGGTGCCTAGTGGGTGGATCCTTGCTTGGGGATCGCCCTCCCGTGGCGATCCCCAAGCAGGGATCCACTAGGAGGCGTACCATTGGAAAAGGGAGATTCTCTTGGTGATATTTGATAAGTGTGCTAGTGTGTAATCGTTCACTTATCTCCCTCTTTTGTCAGCATTCACTTTAGTCTGGAGGCCCTTAGGAGGCAAAGGGACCTTATCCCCCCACCAGCAGTGCACCAAGAGGTGCTTTTACATAGTGGTGGAGAAAAGGGGCGTGACCGCCGATCACCTGTGAGAAAGTGCCCTCTTTCTGCATGGTTGCCCCCACTTTTTGTTGAAATGCTGATGTACTTTGACTGAGTGTGCCCTGGGGCTCCTGCTAATCAGGTACCCAGGGCCTCTGTCCTTTCACTAAAACTGAATTGAAGCCTAAACACAATTGACATCTCTGGCCACAGGTCAGCCCCTTGTAAATGGTACCAAAGGTATCACGGACACTGTGAACAGAGAAAGCCTCTAAGGGCTGCAGCACTTATTGTGCCACCCTTAGAGGTTGTATACCCTGACACTCACACACTGCCTTTGCAGGGTGCGTTTCTTGATGCAGAACAAAGTGAAGAGTCGATATAGCACACATCCCTGTGTACCATGCCTACAACCCACTGCCCTGGCATAGATCAGTCACCCCTCTAGCTGGGTGCACTATACCAGTGGTGAGGGTACAGGTGCATGAGCCCTGTACCCCTACAGTGTCTAAGTCCATTCTTAGACATTGTATGTGCAGTGCTGCCATTAAGAGTATATGGTGGTGGGAGTTTGTCATTACGAGCTCCACAGCACCATAATGGCTACACTGAAACCTGAGATGTTTGGTATCAATCTTCTGATGCCAGTATGGGATTTAATGAAAAATGCACACAGAGGCCCCTGAAAACTAACCTACCACTAGTGTCCAGGCTGAGTGGCTGCTTTCAGCTGCCACCACCAGACATGTTTCTGGACCCCTGGGTCGCGAGCCTGCTGCTCTCTGGGGCCTGAAACAATGCACATCCTGGGACGAGGTGCCAAGCCTCCTCCCCCAGGATGGGCAGGGTTCACGAAGGGGAAGCTTCAAAGACTTGCCGCCTTTGTGAGCTTCGCCAGGCCACTTGCTGCTCTCAGCAACTGGTTCCCACTGGTTCTATTAGCACGTATTTTTTTTTCTTCAATTCTGAACGATATTTTTTTTATATCTTCTATTTAGAATTACGGCAATTAATAGATGTTGTTAGTCACGAGAAAGGAAATGACATGGTTTGCCGGGTAACAGTTTTTAAGCTATCCAACATATGTACATATTAAGGAGCTTATACGTGTGAGGATCGAAATCGAAACCATTACCGCTTCACATTTTGTAACTTTTCCCAGCACGTGCACAAGTTAAACAGTGAAAACGTGAGCAAGTGTCAACTGTAAAACGTGACATCTAAATGGGCGGAGCGGCATGTTCCTTTCATAGACTACTCAATAACCAAAAAGTATATAAACCACACCTGTTGATCGATTAGTTTTGTTTTTGCGAGTTATTTACCCGTGTCCATTCTGTGATGCAGGTTCCCATTTTCTAGCGTCGGATTCTTCTTTTGCGACAATAAAACATATTACGGAGTTGTAAGTTGTTTGATTATGGCATAGCAGATATTTATAATACGTAGCTATTTGTGATTAAAAAAAAAAGTGTTATTGATTGTTTTTGCCATTTATATGTAACGTCAGCAGCTTGTATTCAGAAACAGACAGAATAGAGAAAACACTGTTCCGTTTCTGGCTCCTTTGAGCTCATATAGTGTGACTTTGTATATTATAATATTGACACTATACTTGACCTCAGAGGTGTTGGTGCCTCGTGGGCGTGAAGACTAAAGATTTATATGTAACGTCAGCAGCTTCTGGTTCTTACTCTGTTTCCCCCCTGGGATCATATAGTGTGAGTATGTATATTGTAATATTCACATTCATACTGACCTCAATGGAGTTTATGACCCGTAGGCACGAAGATTTCACCCACCACTCTATAATTTCTCTCCATCATTTATTCTTCTCTTCATCCAGCCATCATCTATTCTTTTCTCCATCCACTGTTTTCTCCGTCCTATCTTACACCCTCCTCTACTTCCATCCCCCTTCTGCATCAGTCTATTTCTCCAGCTATCCATCCTCTCTCCATGATCCTCTCTTTCCACCTTTCTTTCATCCATCACTCCATTCATCCATCTTTGATTCTGGATTCTGATAGGGTCCATTCTATTCAGACTCTTGAGCCCACATTTACTAATAGTTTCTGTTGTCACAAAATCACACAAAATAGTGCAAATCAATGCATTGGTGTTTACTTTCCAGTGCAAACAGTATTTTGCCCTAGAAAAGAGCCTTTTTTTTTTTACCACAAAAGCATGTTGAGCTTCTTTGCAGGGCTTCATGGCAAGGGGGTATTACCGGTGAGTCACAGTGCTAACACCCATAGTTTTTGACACAAATCCCAATCTGTTAATATAGCCAGACCGGGTATTGTATCAAGAACCATTGCCTTCTTAAATCAAGCATTAATAAGGAGGAATGTTTTCATTTCTCTAGAAACCACAGGCATTGCATGTGGGATGAATCACACATCTAGAGGTGAGATTCTACTATGTGTGTCTAGACGGAGGAACCTGTACAGGAAGGATACGCTTTCAGTACAATTACGATGTTATACAGCGAACTCTCACCACTGCACCTTGGTGCAACGCTGTGCATCGCACAACGCAGCCTTTTTAGAGCACCAGCACAGAGGATGACAGCAGCAGTAGGGCGTTTTTCATCACTATGGCTCTGCGCTGTTTTCTCCACCTCGCACAAGTTTGGTTGCTGCGTCGCATTGTACAAAAAAAAAAAAAAATCCAGGCCTTGGTGTAGAGGGGGTATTGTCTCTCTTCACAGGGATTATATGATTCACCCCATGCTGTCTCTTCTTTCATCCTTGTCCCCTTATTTAATTTCTTATATATGTTTTTATCAACATCACAATACAATGGCCAACAATGAGCGGTGGAGCTCACAATGTGGTGCTTACACATAAGAAGATTGAACCAGAAGCACAATCTATAAATTAGCAATCATAGCATACATCTAAGGTTTTCTATTGCATTACTGTCTCACCGTCAACGGGGAAGAATTAGAAGGGGGAGGAATACGGGAAAAGTGAAGGAAATGAGAGAGGGGGAACAACAAGTCAACATTGAGAGAGCTCTACTGTCCATGAAACTTGCAGAGGGGCTACAAATCTATCTGTTTCAGCAGCAGCAGGGTCAGTCAGGCCTGTGAGATTGTCATCACCTGGCGGGGACAGGTGGGCAAACGCAGTAAGTACCCGGCACATTATATGTAGGGGGTTAAATACTTGTGGGGCATCTGCAGGAGCTGGTAGCCATGCGGTGTGTGAGAATTGTTCGTGGGAGTATGTGAGCGTAGTGCGGAGGCGGAGCAACCCTAATCACGAGGAGGGGGTGATATCAAGCTGTACAGTGTATTGTCCATTAATGTTATATCTGTGTCAGTGCTCGTTGTATAAGGATTCATGGTGGGTGTTCATCCATTTTAGCCTCAACTGAAATCAAGAATGTCTCCCATTCCTCACTTCCCGTCGGGGCATCGCCCCACTTACGGAGCACTCTAAGAGTGTGTGCCTCAACCCAGGTCCATGTCAGTAATACCTGGAGCCAGCAACAAATCGCCATGGGGGCAGGTGATTTCCCCGCCATAGCTATATTTCACTTCTACAAAACAAAGGCCAGATTGATGAAGCATGGTAAGTGTTTATCCTCTTTCGCGCAAGGTCGTAGTCCCAGTAGACAGAATTCAAGTGAGGGGGTAAGCGGGTGTGTAGATAGTTCTGCCAGTATTCAAGTAACCTCTGCCCACCTCTGTGATAGTGGTGCACATGCCCATACAATGTGTATGAAATCTGCATTCTGAAGTTTGCAACAGGGGCATTCCAGGGAGGTTGGGAACATGCATTTAATAAGGATCGGTCGAAGGTAAGTGTGGTGAATGTAATTAAACTGGGTGAAGCGCAACCTGGGATTTCAGGAAACGTCCTTGATCAGCCGTAGGGTATGAACCCAAGCCGCATCAGTAAGAGGTTGGTGGAGCACTGTGTCCCTTCTAGCATGAGCCCCCACTGCGTGGTCAGTTGGGGTAGTGTTGAGAGCGGAGTACAAAAATGTTATAGCGTGGCGTGTAGAGTCATACGTCAGTAAGATTGACAGAGCTAGTGATGGTGGCAGCCCAGCCTCCCCAGCACCCCACATCTTATGGGGCACCCGACGCAGGACAGGATATGATAGGAATTGACTGGTCATGTCCGGGAATGACATGCGTGTTCCCTTGTTATAGAGATCCCCTGCGAGATGTTGTCTCGTTGGGCGGTTGGTGGTTCATTAGTTGAGATGCTGGTCTCATGCCCCAGCGGTTGAGAAATTCATCAGAAATCACCTGCCCCGTTTTTACACGCGCCGCTGGGTTGGCATAAAGAATACGCACCCATCCTAGGTATCTCGGACCAAACCTCATGGTAGTGAGAGCAGATGATAAATATTCCCTGGCCACTGTGTCAAATTGATGGAGCAAGGTCTCGTAGAAAAGAGACTTGCTCGTAAGCAATCCGCTCGTTTAACTCACTAACATGTTATTAATTACGTTTTGTGTAAAACTAATGCGCACCACATGAACACGTGGGTTAGTGAAGCTTGCCTATGTGTTTGCTAACGCTAATAACACGAACGAAGGACTAAACAGCTTTTAACGGGGAAATATTTACTGCGCATGCGTCAACTCCATCTACGCAACGTGACGAAATACCGCTTGGAGGGAAATTCTTCCGCATGAGCAGAAGGCACTAAAAAGAAGTCTTAAAGACTCATGTGCATGGCACCTGCTTAGCTGAAGCGAAAACGAGCTATTTTACTAATGCTAATGTGGGGAAAGTATTAATAAGTAACGGGGAATAGAGTAGAGATGGGTGGTATACAGTGAAACCATTTATTTGTGAGAGTAACATTTGTCTTTTTATCACTAGTGCGCATTTGGGCCTCTCGTGTATAACTGAAGTAAGCTAAGCCATGTGATGACTGCGCATGACTGCTGAAGGTGAGCCCAGAAGAATGACACAGAGTTTGGATAAAAGTCAAAGACGTAAAGTGTTCCAGCCTGAGAACAGGCGGTGAAAAGTTCAACTGAATGAATCTACATGTTAGATTTTAACAAATGTTGTAGATGAAATGTGAATGCGAGTGGGAAATAAAAGTTATGAATAAAAATTAAGGGGATTGGTTTATGAATAATGGTTTAACTGAATAAAGTGACATGTAAGCATGGTGTGATGATCTTCCCCCCTTGCCAGACTAATTAGATTTCGTATTTTTACGATATTGAAACTTTAGTGGGTGGTACATGAAGAACGAAAGGTATAATTGAGATAGCTTTAATTAGTTAGTCAGATGAAGATTTGCTGAATGCTGCAGAGCTCAGGATGCTGTCGGTGTAGCGGGTGATACTGATGCTTGGAGAGATACTGTGAAATGCTGATGAATCAAATGCAGAGCCTGAAGCAGAACTTTCTATCCTAATTTAACTGGATTAGATAAGAAGATCACGGGAGAATCTCGAGGAGGAAGAGAGTGTCAGAGAGTGTTCCGGCGCAATCATCGGTCCTTAAGAGGTCAACTATCCTGTCCTGAATCCTGTCCTAAAGTCTTTGTCTCCTGAACTGTCCCGGGGGACCCTTAACAGGCCTTTGGCCAGGGGGTTGGTCTTCACACCATTCTTGGCAAATATAATTTTGTGTATTTGCAGAGGTTCTTTTCTCTCTGTCCTCTCCCTTTCTGAGCATAAGTAATTGCAAGAGTTTGAAGTATGTGTTTGATGATTAATTTGACAGAATTTTTCTCTCCTACGAGTGATGGTGTCTGTACTGTGTTTTTGAAGTGGTTCACATGCATTTAATTTAGATATAGACTTAAAACTTTTCTGAGTCTGTGGTTATTTACTTCACAGTATAGAAAGTTAGAGTTAATTTCATTATCACCATCAATTAGTTCAACTAATGGTCCATCGACCAGAGGAAAGAACTTTTTGATCAGTGAATGGTTAGTTAAGTATAATGAATAACTAATCCTGATATTGTGATCACACATATAGAGTTTGACTCCAGCGGTTTACTCAATTGTGTGTGTTGTTTATGGACCCAGGTGAGAATATGGTAGTAGAGTATCTGTTTTTGGTACGCCTCTGGATGAAAATGATTTCTCAATGTCCAATGACGCTGCCACTAGGCCATATGAATGGGGTGGGCCAGGATGGATCCTCAGGGGCGCAGGTGACAAGAGATCCCAGCCTGGAAATGAAGAAGGATCATGCTGTGTGCTGTGCAAGGGCCATCTGCCAGCAGAGGCCAAGAGAAAGCAGCTCATAGACATGTCTGTTCAGGCAGCATTGGATTTCACACTCTGGTGTGTGCCTCGCTACCAATGAGAGTGCTTCAGAATATGGTGCTCACTCAGGAGTGCTGTCGGTGGTACGCAACGGGGCATCCAAACAGTGACCATGATCGGGTGCGGTCATCGCTGGGGGCCGCAGAGAGGGCAGACTCTTCCCAGCACAACACCACAGCAGCTGGAGGCCCGATCCGCGGGAGTCCACATCTGCTGGATGAAGCAGGGTAACAATGATGGAGCTTGCCTCGTAGGGATCCCGGCAGCACCTGCAGGCCATGTGAAGCACCATCAGCACCCAACATCACACACAACGTCAACGGGCCATGACAAGCCCAAGAGCCCAGATACTGCTTCAGTCCGCTTGGACTGCCTTAATCGCCACCTCGAGCTCCAGCCAGTGCAGCGTCCCCACGTCACTTGGGGGCCGTGGAGATGAGCCCTCACTCCGCTGGTGATCACGCATCATCTGCTCACAGAGAGGCAGCAGAACGGTCCATCATCCGCATTGGGAGGCAGCGAGTGCTCCATGGCAAGGCCCATCCGGGCCGTGACTCAGGGCTGGCCCGATCCCAACACAGTGCCCATCGATGGTGGTGAAGTCAAAGGACTACAGGTGAGGGCATCAGAGGATGCTCAGGTAGGTTTGCCGGTGATTATGTCCAGGACAGGAGAAGTAATAGCCAGATAGTTGTTGGGCCCACGATGGAGCTCCAGATTACCCGTCTGGCTCTGTCGTCATCATGGCCATGCCCTCTCCCTGTCCCTTTATATTACACATTTTGCAAAGAGCATTGGAATAACTCATTCAATTGTGGCCTTCTCTCTAGTGCCTACTCTTCTGCTCACAGTCACAGGTTGTATTCAGGTCATGCATGTATTTTGAAGCTGCCCCAGATTTAGAAAATCATGTAAACCTGGGGAAGCGCCAAATCCTTATGCTCCCCGAGGTGAGGCTTAATTAATAGAAATATTTAATTTCTCCTCGTTTGTTCCTCGTTCTGTGTGCGCTGCATTCTGCAGCACACATAGAAAGAAGAAAACGCCTCTTAGGATTGTTTCTGTGCAGGAAAGTGCACCTTCCTACACAAAAACAATCCTACATGCAGTGGAGGCACCCTTGCACCATGGTGCAAGGGTGCCTCCGTTGGTGCTGGACTGCCAAATTGGCTCCAGCGCAGGTAGAAAAGACAGAAATGCACCTTATTGCATAAATACAGTGCATTCCTACCCTTTCACTTTTGGAGAAGGGCAGAGCAGCAAGGTGCCTTGCGGTGCCACCCTACACCAATATCTCATAAATGAGGGCCCCGGTATCCAGGTCCACAAAAAGCAAAAAATGCCCGGGCACAGTCTAAACCCTCTTGTCAGAACTTACTGATGTTAGTGTCCGTGCACAGATGCTTGGCAGTTCGGGCTGGACTGTTCCCATGAGGCACAGGGTCAAGACTGATTTGCATATGGCTGGGTTCAAACTGGAACGGCGAGCAAAAAAACTATGGATTTAGGCCCAGATCTCTGTACTGGGGTGAATGTATGTCATTGTTCTGCATTCTGTCCATCAACTGTTGTTTTGGCATTTGTCACCCCGAGTGGGACGGGTATGCCCAGACGTGGGTCCCGTGCTCTCCATGCCACTGGAATCAAGCTATCCTGGCTGAAGAGGGGCGAAACCCCGAAACCGGTCCTAGGATGCTTGGTTCCAGTCCAGGGAGGACCTGGCTTGGCAGTTCGGGCTGGACTGTTCCCATGAGGCACAGGGTCACGACTGATTTGCATATGGCTGGGTTCAACCTGGAACGGCATGGTGAGCAAAAAACGATGGATTTCGGCCCAGATCTCTGTACAGGGGTAAATGTATGACATTGTTCTGCATTCTGTCCATCAACTGTTGTTTTTGCGTGCACAGATGCTTGCCTTTTAGTAACCTTAGTCAGTAATAGACATGTTGCAGGGATCTCGCTGTTCAAGAGAATATTGAAAGACTCCCAACAGATAAGATTTATAAGTTTGAGTTTTCCAAATACAGCAATAAATTGGCTAATTAAATAAATGAAACAATATTGGGAGACATTCTAAAGTAATATTTAAACACTCCCACAAGTTGATATTGACACACTCCATTTTGGTAAAATAAATATGAAATTAGTATGGTAACAAAATATTAACAGAAAGCTCATATAAATGTCACTGTAAATGTCACTGTTAGTACTCTTGATTCAATTAACAGTGGTAGATTTGGTATCTGAAGTTAGCCATGCTTTGGTTAGCCTCTCTTAACTGTCAAACGAGGTCTAAGTTTCACGTGAGTGATAGTTCACTTTATTATTTATTAAGCACCAACAATGCCAGAAACCCAGTTTCAAGACGCAGCATCAACAAAAACCAAAACATATAACATTAATTACAAAATAAAAAGCCAGGAAATCAAACACAGGCCTAAGAAATCAGATAAAATTCACAAAAACAAGATATGCAGAATACACCATTTGCATAAACTATATCACAGAAACAGAAATAATACAACTAGGTTTAAACTGACATCTAAAGTCAAATAAAAAAAAGTCAGAGCAGAAAATAAGAAAATCAGAAAAAGACGTAAATAAAATAAAATAAAACAACTGTTTTCTGCTTCAAAGACGAGTGAAATGATATTCAAGATGGTTGGGTAGGCTCGTTTAAATAGCCGAGCCTCGAAAGCAACAGCTTGTGGATCTATTTACCATTCTGCAGGGCAACAGAGATTCCCTTACACTGATTTTGATCAATAATCATGTCATTAATAACTAGAACAGATCACTACATTGTTACATTGACTGGGTGTTGTTTCTGCTTTCATTTGGTGGTCATACATATTTCCAGTCACTTTCCCATCGTTAATTCTGCCAGATGTGTTTTCAATAACATTTCAGGACAGACTGATTAATGGTGAATTTGCTTCTCTGAAGTTCCTAACAAGGAGCCGTTTTGAGGAAGTCGTGAACAAGCTACAAAGGTCAGCCTGTTGCCTGCGACAGGCAGGGACGCCTTACGCTTTCGGTCTTTGTGACCAGAATACTCGCCCTCCTTATGAGAGGAGGGTTATGTTGTGCTTGAGGTCACTTGAGAAGCCGTAGGGGGCACCCAGCACTGTGCCTCCGTGTGCTAGGAATATCAGAGGCTTGCAGGGTTCTAAGAAGTTCACGTCTGTAGTCATGAACTTTCTACATTCAACAGCTGGGTTCAAGCTTGTCCAGTGAGGTTGTTGAATGTGCTGTTTCCTTATGTCATGTTTACCAGAGAACTTCAAGATGGCGGCAGATTAACAACAAGCGTGTATGTACATTTGCCTTACACTTAATTGTCGACTTCAACCTCGGACTCCTTTCTCCTCTTGTCGTTTAGTGTGTTTTTCCGCTGATGGCTTTTCTTTCACTCAGCTTGGAGCACACACAGGAATGCAGCTTGGCACTGAGGCCACTTCTGTATGCAATGCATAGCTATGGTGGATTTAGGGGCACATTTACTATCATTTTACGCAACATGGCACAGCAAGTTCTCCACGTTGCGTGAAAGTGTGAGGGCAGAAATGCTGCATATTTACGAATATATGGCGCACTTCTGCCCTCTCCCAATGCTGGTGCACTGGGTGCTGTCTAGTGCTAATGGCGGCCCTCTTGCACCTGCATTCCGGCAGGATTGTTTTTGCGCAGCAAGGAACACTTTCCTGCACAAAGCAATCCTTAGAGGCATATTTCTCTTTCTATGTGCGCAGCAGAATGCAGCACGCGTGGAAAGAGCAAGTAACGAGGTGAAATAAAGAGCCTTGCCTTTGTTTGGTAGGCGCAGCATTTTGGGCAAAAGCATGCTTACAAGGCCTTGTAAATCTGGGTTTGCATCAAAATATATAGATGGATGCATGGAAACATCCATGCTCTACCCATGTAACGCCTACCCAATGCAAAGTAATGCAAGGCAGTGCTATGTGCTGCGTGGCATTACCTTGTCTACAAAGTGGCTTTATGTGGCTGAGGAAGTGCCAAAAATGATTCTTCATCGGGGCTGCGCTACAAAAGGGATGCAACCTCGACCCAAAATCATAGTAAATCTGTGCCTTAATGGGCAAGTAGAAGAGTATGTGCCTGCTGCTGCAAACATGGGCCCATATTTAACAATGTTTTCCATAGCCCTTGCAACACAAGGGTGACGCTAAACCTAAATCAGATGTACCAAGCCACGCAAGGTCATCTAGCTTGGCTTGGTCAATCTAGAGTGATCTAGAATTGCTGCCTTGTGTTATTCTGCAGCAGGGAGGCATGCCATGGGTAAAGTGTGGGTGTTCCCCCACATTGGCCCATGCATTCTGACACATTCCCAGATTTACCAACAATGGAAGACCTGGGAATGCGTCAGAGTTGTATGCCTCCCCACCAGAGGCACAAAAAGAATAAATATTTTTATTTCTCCTTGTTGTTTCCTGTTTCCAAGTGTGCTGTCTTGTGCAACACGTAGAAAGAGGGAAATACCTCTGAGGATTTATTTTTGTGCAGGACAAATCTTTTCTGCAATGTAGGCACCCTTGCACTATGGTGCAAGGGTGCCTTCATTGGCGCTAGGCAGCAGTTTGTTAGCCTGCACAGGCAGAGAGCAGGAATGCGCTGTATAATGTCAAATATGGCGCATTCCTGCCCTTTCACGCAGCGCACCAAATGGCTTGCTGCGTTGCATTGCATGAAATATTAATAAATATGGGCCATAATCTTTTAATCCTTGCAACTGAGTTGTAACTGATGCCTGCATTTAGAAACAATAAGCATATTTGAGTAAAAATATAAACAACACTTCAATGTAAAAAGAGGAAATCACAATGTATTTTTCAGGCTTATGACTCGAAAGCTGTGACTGGTGCTGTTTTTCAGGCATAACCTAGGACAGTTTTGAGAATCCCCAAAATTTCTGAAACTGCCTCACTGTGGGAGCGAATATCCACATAGTTCCAAGTTTAACGCATTTCTTAGCGAATTGCCATTGTAAGGCTTCTGGCACTTTAGGCATCTGGGACTTCTTTCTGTTTATTCTCATCGATAGTAGCCAGGGTGGCCTAGTGTCATCTTGATTCATATTTTCAAGGTTGCAGTTAATAAAGTTAATATTGAATAGGACAGTCTGATCATGCTATGGACGTATGCAGTGTACATTGTGTATGGGTCTGTCTGATGCCATTTTGTTTATTCCATCATGAGATTACATGATTCTTCTTTGTCCAGTGGCACAGCCAGGGTGTCACTGGCCTTGGTGCACTCACGGAACATAGCCATCACATACTGGTTGGATATTAAAACCAGTGCTTAATTTGAGCCGGTGGTTGCCTGTGGGGGGCACCAGCACTTATTTTTGGGGACCGGCACTTATTTCGCCACATCCTACATTTCCTGAGGCCAACAGAGAGAAAAACAAACAAAACGAAAAAAGGAAGGAAAAGAAACACAGAAAATCGATCACCAAGGGAGAAAGCAGACAACTTTAAGAGAGAGATAACGTGGCAGGAAGTGACTGGCAGTGAATTAAAGAGGCCTGAGGTGGATTTGGGGCTGTGCACCCTTGTTATTCGTATTCTGACACAGTGGCGTAGCAAGTGGGGGTGGGGGGTGCAGTCCACCCCGGGCGTCATGACTTTTGGGGTGGCGCCCCCCTCTTACATGCATTTTCCACTGGGACGGCAAGCACAAGAATCATCGCCAGCACCCTCCACCTGTTCGTTCTTCAGTGCGGCTGTTACGAGGTGGCAAAGGCAGGTACTGCCACGGGCGGCAAAGTGCCAGCTACGCCACTGACATTTTATAGCGCGAGCCGTTGGAGTCTGATTTGAGCACCGGCACCTATTATTTTACAAATAAAGCACTGATTAAAACACAATAATAATAATGGCCCAGTGGGTCTCTCATGCCCCTGGGCCCCAGGCCACTGCACTTGATGCACCATTGATAGCTGTTCTGCTGACATTGCCCGACCGGAAGTGCCTCAGTTATTGAACAGCAACGCTTAGCAAAATATATCACAGAGTCCCATGGTGTGTGTGTGAATTTGTGTGGACTAATTAAAATGTTCTCTTTGGAAAGTGGCGGAGTGAGATGTTAGCCTTCCTGGCTTAACGCCTCATCTACCACTTCAGAAACGCAGGGCTGCACCATATTTACAAGAATATAGTGCAGCTCTGTGTTTCCCCCTGTGCTGGCGCTACACTTAGCAGCCTAGCGCCAAAGCAGGCACCTTTGCACCATAGTGCGAGGGTGTCTGCGTGCAGGGGAAGATTGTTTATGTGCAGGAAGGGGGACCTTCCGGCACATAAACAATCTTGAAATGCCATTTTGTAACTCCTATGTGTGCTGCTTAATGCAGCACACACAGAAGTTGCAAAACAGCATTTAAAAAAAAATATTGTTTATATGCAGGAAGGGGGACCTTCCTGTACATAAACAATCATTGGCCTTTTGCTGTTTTCATGTGTGCTGCACAACGCAGCACACATGAAAACAGCAAAAACGAGGAGAAATAAAACATTTCTCGTTGTTGCACCAGGGTAAGACCAGGTTTGAATTCTGGCGCTGCCTCCTATTTACCACTCCCTTGTAAATAGGGGGCAGACTCAGAATCAATGGGTGTTGCGGTGGAACGCTCAATGCAACACCCATTGCCCTCTCCTTTCACGCTAAGCATAGCATGAAAGGGGGCCTAATTTACAAGGCAGTGTCAAGCCACGTTAAGTGGCTTAACACTGCCTTCAAAATAAGGCGAAGCCCCTATCACCACAGGCACGTCATAAAAGGTGACGTTCCCGTGGTGATAGTGGCTTGTAAATATGCCCCCAAGTTTTTTAAGGAAATTGAAGGGCTAATTTCCATTTTTATTTGGTCTGACAAAGCACCACCTATTGCACTAAGCACTTTATATTGGTCAATTAGTGAAGGTGGCCTCGCATTGTCAAACTTAAAGGAATATTATTTTGCTAGCTCTACTCATTCCTATTTTAGATATTCACTCCCCCCAGGTTCGGGTAAAGGTGTTGATAACGTTTTTAGGGAATTAATTGCACAGGAATATACATTTAAGGTTTTCCTACGTTTGACAAAAGCACTGAAAAAAGTTTGTTACAAACATATACAATGGTTTTTTAAAAGTAAGGAGCAATTTAAAAATATTTTTTTTACATACCTGCTATTAATATCCACTCGCCTTTTTGACATCTTTGTTGGAACACAGACCTTGGTCGAGAGAGGGATTGCTTATAAATGGGAATTGAATGGCTATCAAAATGTTGTGGATTTCCTGAGAGCCGAAGTCTGGAAAGAGTGGCCATATATAGAACCTGGCACCGGAAGATGCCCCTGCGCTGGTTCTTTATTCGTATTAGAAATGTTTTCCAAAGATAATCACTTAATAAGATTAAAGCCAGTTCTGATCTAGTTGCAGATCTGCCAAGGCTGCCCGGGGGTCGCGCAGCGGCCCCTCAATAGGGCGGCCGCCTTAGTGCCACATGAAGGCACGGGAGTCGTCAGTCTAGTTCCCTGGGTCAGGTCCAGGGAAGTCGTCCGGCCGACCCCACTTCCGGGCTGGGAGAGGAGACAGGGGTACTTAGGCTGTCCCCCGCCCACCTTTCGGCCTCTTGTCCCTCGCTGTCTCGCCTTGCAGGTCGCAGCTCGTCGATCGTCCGCGCGAGCAGCATCTTCGGAGCCTTCTCGATTCGTGGTGAGTTGCCTACCTCCTCCCCCTGCCCCGGTCTTGTCCCTGGGCAGCACCAGGTGACGGGGCCCTGTGGTCGGAATACCACGGGCGGGGGGGTGGGTTGCGGGCTCAGAGCTATGCCCAAGGCGAAGGCCTGGGAGGCTGCGTGTGCGGCGGGGGGTGGGGTCGTGTGTGGTGCCTGCCGTGCGGGGACTCGGGGGGCTCGGTTGCTCCCCGTCTCAAATGCGCTTTGGGCATGCGACTGCGGAGCCCCCCCTCCCCCCCTGGCCGGCGCACTTCTCCATTAGTGTTGCGAGGCTGAGCGGCCCAGCGTGGGCTGGCTGGCGGTCGGGGGCCGTGGGCTTCTGGCAGGGACACAGAGCGGGGTCTGGGAGGGCTTGGCGTGTGCTGGAATCCAGGGTTCGAGCCTCGGGGTCCCGCACACATCCTGTGAGTCTGGGCAAAGGACTTAATCCCCTAGTCCCTGAATAGGTCAGGTACATACGGTGCTCTGGCACAGCGCTCCAATTCCTTCGTGTCGAGGTCGCGTTATTAAAAAAGAAGCAAATATGTATACAGAGCGTGTCAAGGTTGAGATAACCGATGCGAGCATTTAAAAAGGCACGGGCCTTCGGACGGGAGCGGCTGGGGCCTCCCATGCGAGAGTTACGTTGGCATAATGGTTATGATATCACTGTCAAGGTTAGAGATGCAATTTCCAGTGATTCTGTTCATTTAGAGATCGGGGAGAGGTTGGGGCTTACCTGCCAGTGTCGCCGACCTCGGAGCGGAGGCACCTCCTAGTCGAGTCCCGGCATCGGCTCAACGTTTGGGCAAGCACTTGATCTCCCGTGTTTATAAAAAAAAAAAAAAAAGAAAGAAAAATTGTGTAACCTGTGCCCATGTAAAGTGCTCCTACCTCCGCGGGTCGAGCGCGGCTATTTAAACTGTGCTAGTAATTGCATCCCCCCTCCCCTCTAGGCGCCCCTGAAATGGGCTGGGGGGGTGGCGAGGCTCGCTGGGCGGCATCGGTGTGGGGCATCGGAGGGAGCGGGTCGCGTGCGGGCCCTACCCCCCCACCTCGCAGAGAGCGTTGTTTGTGGTCATGCGGGCCGAGTGGGTACGGCGCTGCGGTAAGGCTGCCGTCTCTCCGGGAGGCGTGGGTTCGCTATGCCACGCAGGCATAGCGCACAGATACTGGACACCGGGGGGGGGCGAGCCGTCGCTTAGAATCTCCTGCACTTTTCTGCTCACAGGGCGGCTTTGTCCATCGCGCGCCGCCTGCTTTCGCGGGAGAGGATGTGGTCAGCCGGCTAGACCGCCATCTTTGGTGTTGGGAACAAGGATTCGAGCCCGGGGCCCCGTCCACATCTGTGATTCTGGGCAAACCACGTAATCTCCCGGTCCCTGAACTAGTTTTTAATACGGTGCACTGCTCAGCGCACCACCTACTTCGGGTCGAGTCGCGCTTGCATGTCGAGATGAGCTATCCGACGTCTTAAAGGCACAGGCCTTCAGACGGGAGTGGCTTGCGCAGCAGGGGGGCGCACAGCGGGGGTGCACAGCTGCGTTGCCAGGCAGGGACTTCTTCACCAGGACGCCTGCGGGGGCTGCGTCTCCCGGCTTGCGACAGCTTAGGACACCCTGGTCCGGGCTTGCGGCGGCGCCTCCGGCCGCCCAGGGCTTCTGCACAGTTGCGGCTAGGGGTTGGGCCGCGTCATCGCGTCCCTGCTTGTGTAGGGGGCAAGTCACACCCGCCTTCTGCCGGGAGAGGTGGATGAGCAGCATACTGTGGGGGTGGTATAGTAACTCTCTCACTTGTCCCACACAGAACTCACCGATGACCCATAGAGCTGCCGGGACCTTCCGCTAGGGACAAGGAGTTTCTTGGAAATCCGCAGGACCGGACCTGACAGGGCACTAGCTCTATACAAAGATAGTAAGTAAGAGCGGGTCTGGGCGTCGCAGAAGGGACATCTGAGGATGTGTGGTGTGCCTGTCCAGGTTGTTGTAGGCTGCAGCTCACGACGGTTTTTTCTTTCAGACCGAGGTGACCCAAGCCCGAGGGATGGATAGTCAGGGTTCCCCGTCGCTCTTCACGATGACGTCCCAAGTAGAGGAAACTCAGCAGGGCACCCCCCAGGACGTACAACTAGCGGCCATCATTGAACTCGCCAAGTCCAAGGGCCTGGCCTGAGCTGCAGACCTATTGAAGGCCAGCAATCCCGATGATTCAGGGGTTATTTCTGGTGGCTCTCCCACAGGGCAGGAGCTTACAGAGGAGGCTGGCCCGTCCCGGTCCAAGCGGTTTCGCAGGGCCACTGTGAAAGACTTCCCGGCGGACGCCCCGCCACCCAGGAGTCGGCCGGCGCCTACCCCCAAAGGTGCACCAGGGCCCGCCCGCAGCCCGTGTCCCCAGGAAGTGCCCCCCCCCACGAGTGACGGCCCATCGCATATGAATTTCGCTACCACTGAGGACTTGGGTAAGCTCAATGACACTCTAAAGAGCCTCATGGTAGAGGTCAGATCTGGCCTCTTGAGGGCTGGAGCAACCGGGGGATCCTCACCAGCAAACTGTTTGGGTGGGGGCTTGACTTCGCAGCAAATGTATGGGCTCTACAAGGAAAAGGCACGCAGGCCACAGAGTTGCCCAACCTTGGGGGTTCCTCCCGCAGTGACACAGGCAAGAGCACAGATGTGGTAGCAACGGGACCTGAGGTGGCCTCCGGGCTGGTGGCTGAGCCTGCTGGGACCCCAGGGCCAGGCTTGGCACTGGTAGGGGGGGAACGGAAGCAGCAAGTTGGGGGGGAGCCGCTGGCTGCGCAACTTTCTGCCGTCTTCCCCCAGCCGGTCCCCACCACCTCCCCAGGTGTTCTTTCCACCGCGCCGCTGCTCGGGATTTCGACCACAGCAGTGGCAGTTCAGTCGGAAACAACTAAGAAGGCGGTCACCCACGCTCCTCTACTGTCAGGTCATAGCTCGTTGTCATGGGAAGTGCCTGTGGCTGTTAAAGAATTCATTTGGAGGCGTGAATTTCTGGACATTTTTTCCTTACTCTTGCTGGGCCAACACGGCCAAGATGCCCGGAGGGTTGGGGGGAAAGATGAGGACAAGAAGATCAGGTTCCAGCAATGGCCAGAGAAGTCCATTGACACCTGGCTGTCCGCCTTCTCCATCCTTCAGTCCGTTATTTTGGAAAAATTCCACGAGCAAGGGCAGGCGCTTGTCCTTTACCAAAGGTTAATACATACTGAGGCACAGAAGTGGGGGGGAGAAGGGTGGCTCAATTACGACCGTGAATTCAGGAAAAAGATGACCATATGCCCGGAAATGGAGTGGGACCAAAAAGAGGTCCAGCTGTGGATGGACCACATGGGATCTTGCGGAGCGCAGAGCACAGTCACCCAGCCTAAAGTCACGGGGGAGGGGCTCTCTGCCTGGGCCCAGCCAGTCCAGCACTAAAACCTTCCGGCAGTCCTTTCGAGGGGCGCGTAGGGGGGGAAACAGAGGGGGGCAAGGGAGTGTCACCAGGGACATGCAACCTCTTCAACTCAGGGGCTTGCTCGTGGGGGAGCAAGTGCAGGTTCCAGCATGTGTGTAGCAAATGCGGGGGTTGTCACGCTGCGACGACGTGTCAGTCCAAGCAGGACAAGAAACCAGCAGACACTTGTAAACAGGCCAGTTGAGACAGCTCAGCCAACTCCAGTAGCATCCCCCTCTTGTCTTGCCGCCTTGCAGCTCGCTCCCACCTTTCTCCAGCCACAAGGGTATCCGGTCCCTGGTACTTCCCGGCACGTCTGCATCACCCGCCTGCAAGGGGCCATCCCCAGTGAACCTGTGCAATATGCTCCATCTCCTTAGGAAGTATCCCAACAAAACAGACAGCGCGCTCCTGCTGGGGGGGTTCTCTAAGGGCTTCATTATCCCATTTGTAGGCCCGTTGTCCTGCAAGGAGGCAGACAACCTCAAATCAGCCAGAGACCTCCCTGCGGTATTGCATGAAAAAGTCAGGAAGGAACTACGACTAGGGAGGGTCGCGGGTCCGTTCAGGGAGCCTCCGCTGGAGAACTTTGTGGTTTCCCCACTGGGGCTGGTACCCAAGAAAGAACCAGGGACCTTCAGACTTATCCACCACTTATCTTACCCGGAGGGGAACTCAGTGAACCATGGCCTCCAAGAGGGTGCTTGCTCTGTGTCATATTGTACGCTGGATGTGGCTCTGGACCTTGTCAGGAGGGCGGGCAAAGGGGCCTGGCTAGCAAAGGCGGACATTGTGTCGGCTTTCCGTTTGCTACCAGTGCACCCAAGCAGCCAACACCTGCTGGGTTTCAAGCTAGACGGCCTGTACTTCTTTGACAAGTGCATGCCCATGGGGTGCGCGGTCTCCTGTGCCTTCTTTGAAGCTTTCAGCTCCTTCCTGCAGTGGGCGTTACAGCATTCCTTCGGGGTGGCAGGAGTCTCCCACTACCTAGACAATTTTCTATTCATCGGGAGGGATGGAACTCAGGAATGCAACGCGGCACTTACTAGTTTTCAGACACTCGCGCAACAGCTTGGCGTCCCCCTAGCTCCAAAAAAGACTGAAGGGCCAGCGCAGGTCCTCACCTTCCTAGGCATAGAACTGGGCACGTTTGTGGGCGAAGCCAGGCTGCCGGTAGACAAGGTGCGTGACCTGGGACAGCAGATTAAGCTAGCGGTGGGGAAGGACAAGGTCCCCCTGGCTTTCATTCAGGGAAACTTAATTTTGCTGCCAGAGTGATTCCCGCAGGAAGGGTATTTGCGCGCAGGATAGCCAGAGCCACAGCCCCAGTTAAAAAGAAGCATCACATGGTCAAGCTGAGCAGAGGCATGCGGGAAGACCTACTCATGTGTGCGGACTTCCTTGACAACTTCAATGGGTCAGTCATCTGGCGCGCGCCCTGGGCCAACAACTCGGAACTGGCGCTCAGGCCGGGAAGGGTTCGGCGTGATCATGGAGAGGGAGTGGTGTGCCGAGAAGTGGCCGAACGCCTGGCACAAGAGAAAGATCACGTCCAAGATCACTGTATTGGAACTCTTCCCCATAGTTATCGCATTTCACTTATGGCCTAGGGTGCTGGCAGCGAAAAGAGTTTTGTTTTGGTCGGATAATTTAGCCGTGGTGCAGGCCATCAACACACAGTCAGCTAGTTGTCCCCTGGTTTTGTGTTTGCTGCGAGAGTTAGTGAGGGCATGTCTGAAGAACAATGTGGCATGCAGGGCCAGGCATATCCAAGGGGTTCTGAACGTAGCCGCTGAGGCTCTTTCTCGCTTTCAGTGGCATCGCTTCCGGGAGGCCTGTCCGAGAGCAAGAGAAGAAATTACCCCTTTCCCGCCACACTTGTGGCTGCTTCTGAAGTGGATTAACGGATGAGGGGGCTGGGGAGCGGTCCTTAGCCCCAAGGACGGCGAAGCGTTACAGGAGCTGCGTTGCAAAATTTTGCGCGATCACCGGGGCATGGGAGGAGGACCGGGCTATTATGGAACTCAGAGCGCAACAATTCTTGTTGTGGGCCAAGGATGGGAGGAAATCCCACCCGTGGATCATGGGTCACCTGTCTGCCATCAGCCATCACGCCAAGTTACGGGGACAGTTCGACCCCACCAAAGCCTTTGTTATCAAAGCTGCACTGCAGGGGTGGGCTAGGAATAAACCGCATCCGCCTGACAGCAGGTCTCCCATTAGTTACCCCATCCTGCAAGGGATGCTCGACTGCATGGCCAGGGTCACCCGCTCTGTGTATGAGGGAACACTATTCTCAGCCTGCTTCACACTGGCTTTCTTTGGGGCCTTTAGGATCGGGGAACTGGTGGCGCGATCCAAGTCGGACACCTCCGGGGTGGCCTTGAACATCAAAGACATAGACTTAGACTCGGGCTATCTCAAGATAGTAGTGAGGCAGTCCAAAACAGACCAATGCGGGCGGGGGAGGTTGGTCCTGTTGCAAAGCCTGGGGGATCCCAGATACTGTCCTCTAGTGTGGGTCAGAGCCTACTTGGCCCTTCGCCCGGGGGGGGGCGGGATACCTACTTGTGCACGAGGATGGGTTTCCGGTCACTAGGTTCCAAGTGGATTACATCCTGCAAGCTTGCCTAGGGTTGTTGGGGCAGGCAGACGGGACCCATAAGTTCAGTAGCCACTCCTTCAGAATTGGGGCAGCAACCACGGCATTCCTAGCGGGGATGTCACCTGAGAGTATCAAGCAAGTGGGGCGCTGGGAGTCTCAGTGCTACAAACTGTACATCAGGCCCTAGGTGTGAGGGTGGGGGGCGGGTGCTCGGGGCACCTCCCCCTGATCTGTGTAAAATTGGAACCACGAATGGGGCCTAGGCCACTCGGACGTTTGCTGTGTTGTGTTATGTTGTATTTTAGATGTGATGTGCAGTTTGTTCTCCGCTACAATAAATATTCTCAAACCCACCATTTCTTTATTTATCAGGAACCAAAGTGTGGGTAATTGGCCATTCAAGCATCACGAGATTGGCTCGGTGGGCCGAGGTCAGAAAATGGTGGCACGGCTTCTCCGCCACGGATATTACGTGGCTGGGCTATCCGGGTATGCGTTGGAGTGAACTGACCAGGAAACTTCAGCAGAGACTCGGGGTAGGGTGGCTCCCACCGCACTTGCTGGTAATTCACTTGGGAGGAAATGACCTGACCACACCGGGGAGGAGAACGTTGCTCCAAGATATGAGGGACACCTTGTGCCAGCTGAGCAGTACCCTGGGGTCATGCGAACTGTGGTGGTCAGAAATCACACCTCGGGCTGTTTGGAGAGGAGCACGCTCCGGAGACGCCATAGAGGTTTCGAGAAGGAAAGTCAACCGCGCCATGCATAGTTTCACGGAGCAAAGAGGTTTTGGCTTCATTAGACATGGTTTACTACATGCCAAGTCCACAGGGTGCCTGGAGGGGGATGGGGTGCACCTCTCAAGACTGGGCATGGACTTATTCCTTCTGGACCTAGGGGAGGCCCTGGCAGCAGCAGGTTGTAAGTAGGAAGGGATGCATTGGTGGGGGGGCCCTGGTAGTGACGGTGGCCACTCCCAAGGCTGTGGAGGAGTTACAGGGCGATCCAGAGTCTGCAGATACCAAGGGGTACTTCATGCAGCAGCACAGCTTGGTGCTAAGCCAGGATACCCAGGGATGTCTTAGCGTTGTCCCCTGGAAGAACTACGGCGCCCCGTTAGTCCTACGGGCGGTTGTGGGTCTGAGCAACTGGGGGCTGCCAGGAACGCTCCGCCCACCTCTTTCGGGGGGGCGTGAGTAAGCGAGTGGACTCATGGTCCATGGATGGGAGTGGTGGCCCCTCCCAAGATTTGGTATGCACCAATTGGCGACCGCCACGGTGTAATTTAGGCTTATCAGACGGGCAGGCGGCATATGGGTTGGCCTGCCCTGGGATCGCCCGTAAGATAACCCACCATGTTGGCACATTGGTTATGCTAATAAACCTGCAGCAAATTTCTCCACTAACAAGGTGTTGTGTGGTTTATTGATGTATTGTGTGTGTATATGTGACTACTGTTGCCGATATTGGCACTATGATCTAATTTGAAAGCTCTAGGTCGGTAAAATACTGAATGGCTGCACTTCTGGAGTATCGACCAGGGCATTTGTTTGATAAAGTTAAACAAAAATGGTTATCCCAGGGAGGAGTATCTATCTCGACTGAGGTTTGGAACACTACAAATAGATTTAATTTTTCAGTGATAAGAGGCACATACCTCCATGGGATGCAATACTATACAAAGTGGCTCCTGTACAGAACACCTGAATTTTTGCATAACATAAATCCCCAGATACAAGATAGATGTTTTAGATGTCTTCAGGAGAGTGCAGGAAACTGGTGGCATTTTATCCGTGATTGCCCAAAAATAGTAGGCTACTGGGCTTCTATTAGTGAATTCTGTATCAGTACGCGCAACATTGATTTTGCTCATGATACGCAAGCCATCATGCTGGGGGTTTCCGCGAATCCTAGAACGCGGATGGTAGATAAAAAGAAGCTGGTCACACTTATAGCTAGATCCCTAATTCTTCAAAATAGGAAGTCCAAGGTTTCCCCAACTTTTCCACAGTGGCGAGTGAAAATGGAAAAGATAAAGGATCTAGAACATTGCTATGCTTGAAGATCTGGGTCGTAAAAAAATGTAGGAAGCTATGGGCAAGATTATGAAATGGGGTGCTCTGTGCATGTTTGTAATTAGGGTAGCCGGAACCAGAAACTGGAGGGCGCTTAAGTGAGTTATTGTAACAGTGCCATATTTATTCAAGTTTTCGAAATCTATTTTCTATACTGTCTTGTTTGTTTACATGTGAACTGTCAAAATAAAAAAAATAAAAAGAATTCCAGGAGGTCTGTATAATGTACTCTCTGGAAATGATTGATTAATATTAGGGGCGACTCCTCTATTAGAGCAGAGGAGCGTCGCCCCACCAACTAAAATGCCCCCAAAAGCCCCAAAGATTAAAAATAAAATGGTAATAAAGTTAATTTTTCATCATCGTGTCCCAAACCGAGTGTCAGGACGGGACGGAGCCTGCTGAGTGGCTGCAGCAGGGAGGAGTGATGGGCTGCCTGTGCACTTAAGTTTAAAGTGTGCATGTCCCTTTGGCTGGGTATCTTGCGACGACCAGCCAGACATGCGCACTTTAAACCTCCTAATCCAGCTGTCTTAGTCAGCTGGGTTGAGAGCAGCACAGACCTCCAGTGCCCCTGGGAGCACCGAGATAGGCCTCTCCCTCCAATCTTGGCACTTCTCTCATGCTGGTTAACAGCATGACAGCAGCACCAGGATTGGTTAAGGGAGTTGGCTGTGGCCCGCGCTGAATACCAGACTAGAGCAAGGAGGAAGACGAGTCGTGCATGCAGCATGTAAGGTAAGTGAAGTGATTTTTTTTTATTGTATCTGTGCCTTACATGTATCGCGCGTAGCAATAGTGCATGCAACCACCCACTACCCATTTGCCCGACCCAACTCTCCGTAGATGCCAGCCGCCACTGATTTGTTCAAGTATCCAGCAAAGGTCAAATAGGAAGTAATAAGTTGTCTTTGGGTGGTGTGTGGAAAGTGCAGTTGAGAGTCCCATGCCAGACATGTTGAGCTGTACTGGGTGTGTACAATATTTCCCGTTTAATGAATTGTGATCCATGTTTTTATGTGCATTTTTTGGTGATAAGTACTGTCAGAAGCCCCCATGATTGTCGACTATATGGCATATCTGAGATATGGTGTGTGTATGTGTTATATTCTGTTTAATCTGCTGTGCTGGCTGTTTGGGTGTGTGGCATTTCTTATGTGTAATGGGCACATTGTCATTGTCCTGTGAGAACAACGCCAACAGAGGCACAGTCCGCACACGGAAGCAGTGGTGTAACGAAAGTTGAAGGGGCCCACCTGCAAGGTACACAGAGGGGCCCCGCTCCAGATTTAATCCGGAGCTCTCTGGTGTGAGTACAGTGCTAAGGGGTCCCTTGCAGCTCGGGGCCCCCCAGCACTGCGGGGGATGCGGGGGCCTGTGTTATGCCCCTGCACAGAAGATAGCTTACCGGGACCAGTAACAACAGCCTGATCAATGAATGAATACACATTAGTGGACACCAAAGTGGATTAGTATATTTTTTAATTTAGGGGCACCAGTGCAGCTCTGCAGTATCCAAAGCCTTCATGCTCCCCACAAAGGGAAAGATTCCCACTGTTAACTGGGAGCTGGCACACTGCTTGACTGCATGACTGTGCAGCACAAATAGTGCTGTCTAAATCTAAGTGACACAACATAAGAGCTGCCCCTCTGAACCAAGGGGGCAGGGGCAGTGCAGAGCACTCAAACAAAATGTTCCCCCAGGTTACCCACTAATTACAAAAACTGGGGAGCCTACATTCAAAATTCTAACTGCTGTGCATCTGAGTGTAAAATATCCCAGTGTTTGCAGAATCCCTATTGGTTAGTTCCGGCACTGGAGATTTTACTTTGTAGATTATCCCCAGTGGCGTAGCTAGACCTTTTGCCTCCCATGGTGGACGTGGCGTTTGCCTCCCCACGACGGCCGCTGGTAAGAGTGGGGGGGAGGTGGCGACGGTCCCTGATGCTCCGCGATGGCCGCAGGTAAGAGCAGGCAGGGAGGTGCCCCTAAAACTCATGCCACCCGGGGCAGACTGCCCCCTCACCCACTCCCTTGCTAAGCCACTGATTATCCCCCTGCCTTTCAGAAATTGGAGGAGGTTGCTGTTGCTTCGTTTATTTTATATCATCAATTCAGGCTTGTTTATGCTTTGCTAAAAGCCGGAAGTTATAACCCCCAAACTCTTTTACAGGTTTACATACTCCCTGGACTGGGAAGGAGGCACTTATACATGCCCTACTCCAAAAACGCTCTCAGGAACTTAAGCCAGATGGCTAGGACTCACAGAACTGAGATGCAGGGGCCTAATGCGAGTAGCACCACCTTCTAGACACAAACCCACCCAGCTTCCCACTTAGTAACCGCATACACAGAGAGTGGGAGGATGGAAGCATGTTTTGCAGTGCTCAGTTTGTAAAAGAACAAGTGCTGGGGCCGAAATCGAAAGCTGCGCAGTCTTGATTCCACCTCAAGCCTCGTTCATTCACCACCATACACTCCCTGCCCCACTTTTCTTTCTTATCCCTGCATTCTCCTTTGTTCTACCTTCTCCATTTGTCTGTTATATCCCTGCATTCTCATTTGTCACTGTTTTCCTTTCAGGAGGCAGTGGCACCAGCTCAAATTAAGCACTGATGCATTGAAACTGTCACACAGAATACACAATGTAAAGCAACATTCTTCCCCTCTGAGCAGGATTTAGTTTTAATTAGCGTTGGTGCAAACTCCTCTACAACTCTCTGCCCGTTTACGGTTAGGACAAAGAAAAAGCCACAATGAAAGTCCATTTATGCCCGCACAATATTAGGGTGAGTAGACTAAGAAATGGTTTTTACTTACTTGGAAATCTGAGTCTAGTTCATGGGTACTCACAAACTTTCTCTCGGGGGCCAAATTTACAGTGTGGTTTGTAGCCGAGGGCCGCACCGGTGGGGGCGGGGTCAGAGGGGGAGGGGCGGGGCTAAAGCAAAAAGAAATTGTGACCATGAGGTTGAACACAGGTCCCTGCAGCAGATGCCTTCGTCCACTGAGCCACCAGACCCGGCATTCACACATCTCTCTCTCTCTCCCTCTCCATCTCCCTCCCCCTCCCTCCCCCTCCACCTCTCTCTCTCTCTCTCTCTCTCTCTCTCTCTCCCACTCCCTCTCTCTCTCTCCCTCCCTCTCTCTCTCTCCCCCTCCCTCTCTCTCCCCCTCCCTCTCCCTCCCTCTCCCCCTCACTCTCTCTCTCTCCCCCTTCCTCTCTCTCTCTCCTCCTCCCTCTCTCTCCCTCTCCCATCCCTCTCCCTCTCCCCCTCCCCCTGCCTCTCCCCCTCTCACTCTCCCTCTCTCCCCCTCCCTCTCTCTCCCCCTCCCTGTTCCTCTCTCCCTGTCTCTCTCCCCGTCTCTCTCCCTCTGTCGCCCTCCTCCCTTTGTCGCCCTCCTCCCTCTGTCGCCCTCCTCCCTCTGTCTCCCTCCTCCCTCTGTCTCCCTCCCCTCTCTGTCTCCCTCCTCCCTCTGTCTCCCTCCTCCCTCTCTGTCTCCCTCCTCCCTATCTGTCTCCCTCCTCCCTCTCTCCCCCTCTGTCTCCCCCTCTGTCTCCCTCCTCCCTCTCTCCCCCTCTGTCCCCCCCCCTGTCTCCCTCCTCCCTCTCTCCCCCTCTGTCTCCCCCTCTCTGTCTCCCTCCTCCCTGTCTCCCCCTCTGTCTCCCCCGTCTGTCTCCCCCCTCTGTCGCCCTCCCTCCTCTGTCGCCCTCCTCCCTCTGTCGCCCTCCTCCCTCTGTCTCCCTCTCTGTCTCCCTCTCTGTCTCCCTCCCTCTGTCTCCCTCCTCCCTCTGTCTCCCTCCCCTCTCTGTCTCCCTCCTCCCTCTGTCTCCCTCCTCCCTCTCTGTCTCCCTCCTCCCTATCTGTCTCCCTCCTCCCTCTCTCCCCCTCTGTCTCCCCCTCTGTCTCCCTCCTCCCTCTCTCCCCCTCTGTCTCCCCCTCTGTCTCCCTCCTCCCTCTCTCCCCCTCTGTCTCCCCCTCTCTGTCTCCCTCCTCCCTGTCTCCCCCTCTGTCTCCCCCGTCTGTCTCCCCCCTCTGTCGCCCTCCCTCCTCTGTCGCCCTCCTCTCTCTGTCGCCCTCCTCCCTCTGTCTCCCTCTCTGTCTCCCTCTCCATCTCCCTCCCTCTCCCTCCATCTCCCTGTCTCCGTCTCCCTCCCTCTCCATCCATCTCCCTGTATCCGTCTCCCTCCCTGTCTCCGTCTCCCTCCCTGTCTCCGTCTCCCTCCCTGTCTCCGTCTCCCTCCCTCTCCCTCCATCTCCCTGTCTCTGTCTCCCTCCCTGTCTCCGTCTCCCTCCCTCTCCCTCCATCCATCTGTCTCCGTCTCCCTCCCTGTCTCCGTCTCCCTCCCTGTGTCCGTCTCCCTGTCTCCGTCTCCCTCCCTCCCTGTCTCTCTCCCTCCCTCTGTCTCTCTCCCTCCCTCTGTCTCCCTCCCTCTCCCTCTGTCTCCCTCCCTCTCCCTCTGTTTCTCTCCCTCTGTCTCCCTCTCTCATCCTCTGTCTCTCTCCCTCCGTCTCTCTCCCTCTGTCTCTCTGCCTCTGTCTCCCTCCCTCTGTCTCCCTCCCTCTGTCTCCCTCCCTCTCCCTCCATCTCCCTCCCTCCGTCTTCCTCCCTCCGTCTCCCTCCCTCTATCTCTCCCCATCTCTCTCACTGTCTCTCTCCCTCCCTCTGTCACCCTCCCTCTCCCTCTGTCTCTCTCCCTCTGTCTCGCTCTCTCTCTCCCTCTGTCTCTCTCCCTCTGTCTCTCTCCCTCCCTCTCTCTGTCACCCTCCGTCTCCCTCCCTGTCTCCCTCTGTCTTTCTCTCTCCCTCCCTGTCTCCCTCCGTCTCCCTCCCTCCGTCTCCCTCCCTCTATCTCTCCCCGTCTCTCTCTCTGTCTCTCTCCCTCGCTCCCTCTCCCTCTGTCTCCCTCCCTCTGTCTCCCTCTCCCTCTCTGTCTCCCTCCCTCACCCTCCCTCTCCCTTGCTCTGTCTCCCTCCCTCTGTCACCCTCCGTCTCCCTCCCTGTCTCCCTCCGTCTCTCTCCGCCTCCCTCCGTCTCCCTCCCTCCGTCACCCTCTGTCACCTTCCATCTCCCTCCCTCCTCCATCTCCTTCCCTCCTCCATCTGTCTCCCTCTTCCATCTGTCTCCTCTTCCATCTGCCTCCCTCTTCCATCTGCCTCCCTCTTTGCCACACTCTCTGCCTCCCTCTCTCCCTTCCTCCCTCTCGCTCTGTCTCCCTCCCTCTTTGCCTCCCTCTCTCTCTGTCTCCCTTCCTCTCCCTCCCTCCGTCTCCCCCAGACTGCGCCTCTCTGTCTCCCTCTCTCTGTCACCCTCTGTCAACCTCTGTCTCCCTCCCTCTGTCTCCCTCTGTCACCCTCTGTCATCTCACCCCTGTGTGTGTCAGCCCTCAGCCGGGCTGAGACAGCTTCCCAGCGCGCACACACAGCCGCACCCGAGTACTTCACAGGTCTTTAAAAGACCATTTACATGTTAATAAAGCTTTGTTGTATTTCACCTCTTAGGCCCCTGCATTTCCACTTTGACAATCACTGGAATCCCCCGGCCCCTACAGAGCAGAGTCTCAGAGTCCGGGCTGCTGCACCCGGCAGTGTTTGCTAACACTATTTAATTTTTTTTTTTTAAAACACAGGTAGGATGTCTGCAAGGTCCGCGGGCCGCCAAGGAAGGCTTGCCGGGCCGCTCGCGGGCCGTACTATGAGTAAACGTGGTCTAGTTGGTTCCCACTGGCTATAAATTGTTCTCCCTATAAACGATGATAGTCATTCAGGGAAACGTTCAGCCTTCAGACTATGTGCAAAGGATTGTGGGTATGGAGATATGCGTGCATAGCAACTTTCGATGTCCCGCTTGGTTTCTTACTTTCATAGATCATTAAAAAGTAATATTTTCCACAATTAGATTGCAATTAAAGCAGAACTCTGTATCTGTAATCATTACTTTTAGCTGAAAGTGAAAAATTGAATCCATTGCAGCTCTCACGGAATGATCTCTCTGTGTGGTGAGGGCCACTCTTGACAACTGTATTTTGTGTTTACCCAAGGGGGGAAGGGGGACGGGGGTAATCCACTGTTGGTCACTTTGTGACACAAGGTGGAAAGCTCCTTTGTCCTTAGCGTCCGCTCGATCCTCAAGTGCATGCCCGCCCTCTATCAAACGAAGGTTTTAGAGGGCGAGGACTGGTCAATGATGAAGCATGACACCAGGTGGTGTGTGAGACCAGTCCGTAACTTTTTGTGAGATGCCCACACTTACGACGTTCTTGTAACTCGTTTGGGTTATCACACTAGGAGCGGCTCTTTGTGGTAAACAGTTATAGTGGAGGCTGCCAGCTCCTAGAACCCCATGCCTCTCGTTCCCCCTCCACAGATTTAGTGGAGTCTTCTTGTGTGTTAACTGTATTTTGTGCACTGATTAGCTACAACATGTATGGCACTAAGATCAACTAGTGGCAACCAAGCCCTAGTAGTACTTCCCATCCTTTCCACAGTGACTATCACTTTAAGTAGTGACGCTGTGTTTCACAAGTCTGTCCTACAAAAACGTGTGCAGTTCTGCAGGCAAGGACATAGGGGCAGATTTACAAGCCCCTTGCGTCACTTTTGCACCGTTGTTGCGTCACTTTTGTGACGCAGCGGCAGCGTAAATGTTATGGCCCATTTACAACGTGACGCATCTTGGGAGATGCGTCACGTTGTGAAGTCCTGCACCACATTAAACCTGCGTCAGGTTTAATGTATGCAGGGTGGGCGTTCCGTCGCAGGAAGCTCCGTAAAAGTGACGCAGTGAAATCTACAAGATTTCACTGAGTCAATTTTACGTCCATTCTGCGTCAAAACCCTGCGCCTGCTTGAAGCAGGCGTAAGGAGTGATGCAGCATGTTAGGCATAGGGTGCCCCTGAGCATTGCTGGAGTTGCGTCGTGCTTGCGAAACGACTCCAGCAATGCATGACTTTTCCGTCAGATGCATCAGAATTTCTGACGTATCTGTCAATCCTTGCGCCATGGTGCGCCGTATTGTAAATACCCAGAAAACAATCTAGGGTTTTGGCTTAGAGGCAGCAAGGCCAAGCCTAACAACAATACAGCGCATCCACGGTGACGCAAGGATTTAGCATGTTGGCGCAGGGAAAGTGACGCATCTCTACAGATGCGTCACTTTCTTGTAAAACTGCCCCATAGTGTGCAGTATAACAGTGAAGTTACTCCATGCAAGGTGTTATGGGGGGGTCACCCTGTGTACTGCTGTACAGTGTGGTTTACTCTGTGCAGCACTGTAGTTGGTACTATATTGTAGTTATTTATTAGCTTTCTATCACTTTTTAGTTTTCGCTTGAGAAATCTCTTGTATTTAATATATATTAAAAGGGAGCTCTTATCAGTTCCTGTAGCCGAGATACTGTGCCCCTTCACTGTTGTGTGGATTTTTCTTTTTTACTTTCCCTGGCTGCACGCATTGAAACAGCTGTGTTACACTCCTGATCTTTTCATCATGATGTGAGCTAGGAGTATTCATTTGATCTCATTCTACATTTTATGTGAGCTTAAGTTCTTGAACTCGATTTTGTGACTTTGTTTTGGGCAGTTATATTAGTGTGCCTGCACAAGCCGTGTGAAGATCTCACGTCACTCTCAGTCCAAACTGGAAGAACTTGCCAACACTGCCATCTACTGGTTATTTTTTTAATTGAATATAAAAATTGCTCTTGCATATATGTTTTCTTCAGGTTATGCCACCTGGTACTGAACGGAATACCAGTAGTCAACTCACATATCAATTCGGACATCCTTGTTTTTAGGTTTCGCCTGCACAAACAGCTTTTTATTAATCCCATAGGTGAAACCTCATGCATTTACCAATGCTTGTTAAATATTGATTCTGCAGACGCAATGACCACTTCCCACATTGAAACTTTTCATGCCGGGAAATAAGAAATAAAAACTATGGAGCACATTTAATAGTTTACAGCGCAATGCAGCACAGTGCGGCAATGAAAATTGCTGTGTTCTGCCAGAGGGACCGAGCAGCTCAGACCCATAACTACAAAAATATGGTGCTGCTGCTCTCTTGCCCAGCGCTGGCACACTTGGGCTTGTGTAGCGCCACCCACACATCTTTGCACCCTATTGAGAATGCGTGTGTGTGATATCTATCTGTCTTTCAATACAAAATAATATGCCTAGTACATACTTTAAAAATGCTCCCACATTTTAGTGTGCTGTACAGTGATGCATACAGGCAATAAGGGAACATTGTGGAGAAATAAAAAGGTTGCTCCAACTTATTGCCTGCCTTGAGGGGCGTTAAATTTGGTGCAAAGCACTATCAACCATTGTTAGTAGTTTGGACTTTGTGTCAGCTACCATAGTACCATTTGTGACACCCATGTACCACTCATGGTACGCCCCATCGATGCAAAGTAGCGCAAATCGCTATTTGCGTTATTGTACAGGCTAGTTTCCATTGCAAAAATAGTTCTATGCTGGAAATTAAATACTTTTTCAACACTTTTTTGTGACCTTGCACCGCGCAAAGTGTTGATAAATGCGCCACTAGATATATTAAGATTGGTTGCCTAGTTGAAACCTCTTACCGCAGGATTGGGTTGATGAGTGTCTGGATACATTTAAAAACTGTCAACCAGGTCAAGTTATGTTCACTCCTTTTTTATTGAGCAGAGCTTAATATACATGAATTCAAAGAATCCAGAAATACATAATCCATTTGATAGCTTCCATTTTCAAAAACACAAGAAAAAGAAGTATTCAGCAGCAGCAGGAAATTATCATCATCATCCAATATTCATTTTGTGCAAATCATTTAAGATAAAGCACAGTAAACAATACAGTTACACATTTAAATACGTTTTGATAAAAATGCAACAGTATAACGTGCCAGATATTTCAAAAATACAATACGGATCGGCTAGAACATTGATATAAAGAATAAATACTGTAGTCCCTATCTGAAAAAAAAGGTACAACAGTATAAAGTGCAAATGCTACTAAAGTGCAATACACTGTAACTAAAACATTAATATAGAAAGTAAGTACTGCAATCCCTCTTTAAACCTTTCTAAAGTGCAATAGCCAGTAAACCTAGATATGTTCCTGGAAATATCAATAAAGTGCAGTGCTATAAAGTGCAAATGCTTTTACAGTACCATATAATGCAGCTACAGCATAAAAATGAAAAATGAATACTATGATCCCGCCTTCGACTTTTCTAAGTCAGTAAAAAACTTCCAGTTTTTTTCAAATTTCCTGAATGCCCACTCGTCTGGCATATGCTTTTTCAAATTCTCGGGTCGTTTTCATTTTGTTAAACCATTTCAAGTGCCAGGGGATTTCACTAGATTTCCAATTCTGGAGGATTAATGAACGAGCCACAGTACAGGAAATAAATAGAAACGTTTTCTCTGCCTCAGATAAGATTGTTCTATCTGAACAGACTCCGAACAGCGCGGCCTCAGCCTCAAATGGAACATGTTTGCCGATTGATGACTCCATATCAGCAAAGATGTCCTCCCAAAAGGGTCTCAGCCGAGGGCACCCGAAAAAAATATGGTGCCACCCGCCTTCCCCGTCCGCCTGGCAGCGAAAACACGAGTTATGTTCACTCCTTGAAAGGGGGGCCTGTTAAGGACAATCTATTTTTGTTGCAGTAGACAATGATCACCTTCACTGCCTGGTCTTTATCCAGGATAAGCAGATCAATGTTGGTAATCTAAGGGCGAACTGCTGAAAGATAAAGGCATAGAGACCTTGCATAAGAACTTCAGGAAGGCTTCAAATGTTTTAAGGCTATTGGAAGATTATTAAATGCCCAGAATGGCATAGTTTTCAACATATATCACATAGCCAGGATATGACTGATTTGTTCTTCTTGTGATAAAGCGCCACTTAAAGAGTCTTGCGTAAAGCATTGAAACGTTACACCAAATGACACTAAAAAATAGAACATTTACACCTAAGCAAACTGATAAAGAAGCGGCCAGCGAACCCAAGTCCAGCTTTTGCTAATTTCCAAAGAGTCATTCCTGCTTGATTGAAGGGTCTAATCTCTAGTATTACACCAGAGCATTGCACTTTTAGACAAGGACACAAAATCCCTACCTACCTGCTCTTTTTATTTTTATTGGTAGCCTATATCATGTGAATGACACATTATGGAAACTTGTATTGTTTGAGCTGGCTCTTTCCATCTAGGAACATATCAGTTTAAGACATGCTGGCTGGGCTGTGCCTGCGTCATTAATTGTATTGATTAATACAGATGTGGACAGGAATTTCTCCTCCACTGGCAGCTCTAGCCTGCATGAAAGGGGTGTGAGTTTTTTACATTTCGCCTGAGACAGCACATGCTCTCTCACTTACGAGACATTTTGTTATCTAAAAAGGGTTTGGAGCCGGCTCATTGCTTTCTATTCTTTGACTTCATTTTCACTCTAATTTGCTGGCTCCTTGTTGGTCAGTGTATGCTGATTCCCTTTCTTTATGTTCCTTTCTCCCTTTTGTGGTGGAGAATGGGACAAGTATTGATTACCTCTACTTGTCCTTGCGCTGTTCGCACTGAGATTGAGGTATGTTTTTTTTCTTGCTTTTCCCCAATAGTTCTTGTTGTTACATGTTGCTCCTTTCCTCCCTTCACGTTAGTATGAGTACCACTACCATGCCACCACCACCCTCCCACTCTCTGCCACCAGCACCCTGTCACCACCACCCTACAGCCAATTCCCTATCACCACTCTTCCACCACTCCACCACCACCTATCACCATCCTACAACCACTCCACCACTGCCATCCTACAACCACCCTACCACCAACCTAACCACCACTACCCTCACCATCATCCTACCACCACTACCCCAACCACTGTTGCCACAAAGCTCCAAAATCACCACCTCTACCCTACCACTATTACCACCACCACCATAATCACCACCACCATACCATGCCAACAACAATCACCCCAACTACCACCACCCCAACCACCACGACCATCCTACTCTAACCAACCCTACTCTACTCTAGCTACTACCACAACCCTACCATAACCACCACCCCAACCGCCACCACCATCCTACTCTAACCGCACATACCTTACCCTAACCACTACCACAACCCTGCCATAACCACCATCCTAACCACACTACCCCTAACCACCACCATTCTACCCTAACCATCCCCATCCTAACCATTACCTTAACCACCACCACTTCTAACTACCACTACTCTGAACAACCTCATTACCACCACCCTACCCCCAACATCCTAACTATTACAAACTTAACCACCTTCCTAACCACCACGAACCTATCCCCTAACCAGCAATGCTACCCTAACCACCACCATCCCCATTTTAACCACCACCACCCTTAACTCTACAACCATAACCACCACCCTACACCACCACCCTCCCCTAACCATCACCACCCTAGCCACAGCCACCCTAACCGCCACCACCCAACCGTAACCACTACCACCCTAACTACAACCCCCATAACTAACACCCTATCCACCACCACTACCACCCTAAAAACCCCTCTAACCCTAATCACCGTCACCTTAAGCACCTTGACCATCTTAATCACCACAACCCTAACCCCCACCAATACCACCCTACCCACCTCTGCCCTAAACACCACCACCCCACTAGCCACCACAATCCTAACCACTAACCTAATCACCAACACCACCCCCACCACCACTACCACCCCACCACCCTATTGATACACTACCCATCACCCTAGCACCACACTAATTACCAACACCCTACCCGGCACCACAGAACACAGCCTACCACCAACTTACCATCACCCACAATATCCCTACCACCAACAGCCTAACAACACCACCACCGCCTTCTTGCCACCACCCTAACCACCCCCACTATCCTAATCAGAACCACCCATACTCTGAACACCATTGCCACCCTACCGTAACCGCCACCACTACACTCTTACCCTACCCACCACCTACCGACCCACCACCACCCTACCCTCACAACCACCCTACACCAACCAACATCACCCTAATCACCACCACACTAATCACCACCATCTTCACCACCTCCCTTCCACCACCACCACTACCCTGTCACTCTAACCACCACCACACTAACATAACATAATATGTGTATGTGTAAAGCACACGTTCACCCATGGGTATCTTGGCGGTGAATAACAGATGTTTATTGTTACTCAACTCATTGGTACTCATTTTATCGACCTCAGAAAGATGAAAGGCTGTGTGGACCCACCGGGACTTAAACCTGTGATGATTAGGTCAAACACAGGCCCCTACAGTGGCCACATTAGTCCACTAAACCACCAGACTCAGTCTAACTACGACCATCACCCTCACCCTCACCACTCTCACCTCCACCATCCTCACCACCACCTCCCTCTCCACCACCATTCTAACTGTGCCATGTGAACTTCTCTTTTACATTACACATCTTGCTCTCACCCATGTGCTTCTCTCCTACTTCTTTCCTTGTTTTGCTTGCCCATTTGTCTTCTCCCCCCCCCCACTGCTTTCTCCCCATGTGATTCTTTCCATTCCATCTTGCACTCTCTCTCGCCCCTGTGCTTCTGGTCCCTCACGCTCCACGTTGCTCTCTCTCGCTCATGTTGTGTACTCCTGTAACCGCCTTCTGTGTTGCTTCTGTCCCTGTGCTCCATGATCCTTCCCTCCCACCGCACCCTCTGTGTTGCTTCCATCCCCACTCTCGTTGCTTCCCCACCCACTTTGTTAAAGACAAACACTATGGCACTAGCTTTTCTTCTATTAACCAATCCAGTTTTGGTCTTAAGTTTAACTGAGACCAAAAGTCAAAGGTCTTTTGGCCTCAGTTAAACTTAAGAACAAAACTTAATTTAACTGGCTTAGCAGTCTTATATGTCACACACAACATGCATGCTTTGACTTTGAACAGCAGTGCTAGCTCTCGGATTGCGCAGATCTCATAAGCTTTGGCTGTAAACACTAGCCCTCAGATTGCACACAAAACTTAGAGACGTTGGTCGTAGACAGCCAATGTACTTCTAAGTCTACATGGAAGTTAGCTTCAGACCCTAGCAAAGCTATGCCTTAGATAACCCTGCTCCTATTGCATTACTAATTCAACATAACATAGAACATAATGTATTGCTCAGAATCACACTCAGCGGTAGATTTGACAAAATGCGGCAAGATAACCACAATAGCCACCAGGGTATCTTGACGCTGAGCACGTGTAGGGACCTTTCCCTCAGAGTCCATGGGTGGGGCTTAGTCAAAGAGCCCGGTCATCAGCTTCTTGCGGAATTCAGGAAGCGAGGAGGAGGTTCTGATGTGAAGTGGGAGGTTGTTCCATGCTTTAGGAGTGATGAAAGCAAAGTCTTGACCTTTTGTTATGTTCCTGTGTAAACGTGGAATGTGTGCGAGTAGGGGTCTGGCTGAGCGGCAGTGCCAGGATGGTTCATGAAATTAGATGCAGCGGTTTAGGTATGCTGGGCCTTTGTTGGGTATTGCTTGGAAAGTGATGGGGTGGCACTTGAACTATGAGCGCATGTGTATCGGGAGACAATGAAGCTCCCTCAGGTGTGGTGTGATATTTGTCCTGTGTGGGAGGTTGAGAATGAGTCTAGCTCCATTTTGGATAGTTTGCAGTCGAATGGTGATATGTTTGGTAATCCAGACATACAGGCAGTTTCAATAGAATTTGTTGTCATATCGGATCATAAGCCCTTGCTTGAGTTGTCCACTTCATGAAAAATATGTTCTGGGCATTAAGAGATTATGTGACACTGGAGGCTTTAAAAAATATCACATTACATGAAGGACATCTGTTCATTACAAGGCTGTCCAGCATAATTCCGAAAGGGGAAGCTGTGCCCCAGGGACAACTTCACCTTTGCAACCAACTCAAGTCAGGAGAAGTAGCGAATCATCGATTTGCAAGTGCAACCACAAATTTAGGGCCTGATTTTGATCATGGCGGATTTGGACCCGCCATCACTTTTTTGACGGATTCACCGCCCGCCTACTTACCACCGTCCGCTCTACTTAGATGTTAGAGGGTCCATAGACGAAGGACTGCCTGAGTGCTGCCGACTCTGCCAGGAATTTTTACTCACATCGACAGAGTCATCAGCAGAAGCAGCTGTTGGCAACAGTCCAGCCAAGATTACCGACGGGCCAATCACAATGTGCCTTTCCGTCGAGGAAATTGTGGCAGGGATACTTCCTACATTGAGTTGGTGGAATCGAAGGAAATGAGGTAGAAACATACAGTTTGTTCTGTTTCCCACTTACGCTCCCATCTTGAACCCCATTGTCCAGGTCCTCCCTTTTCTACTATTACATGACTACGACGCTTATCAACTCCGTTGTAGCTGGTATGTAAGATAAGTTTCGTCTACACTTGTCTTACTATGAATAATGTGTCTTGTGTAGTTTTACATTGCTCTCACATGCATTTTTTTATGTGTAATGCATTAGTGTACTTTTGACAACTTGTCAAGGTAAAATGAACACACCTGTATTGACACTTAAAAAAAAAATGTTGTTGTGGTGGTTGTGGGTGTTGTGCTTGTGGTGCCTGCGGGTGTGCATTCAATAGTGTGTATGTTGTTTGTGTGCTATCCAATATGTAAGGGCATAACACGTTACCTACATATTTTAGAATCAAACACATCATAGATATGCATTGACACATAAATCAGTAGTACTTACCAGTCGCCACTCCACCAGGGACTCACTCCGTCAGCCAACAGCCGCTACGACAACACTAGCACAACAAAGACATCTAAATAGGCTCAGCGCAAACCTGCCGACTTGGCAGAGTACTGTTAGCCAGTAGAGGAGTCCGCTGCCTCACTGATGGTGAGCCGCTTATTTGTCGATACATATAGAGGTTCAGCTAGCACAGATCTAAATTCCCCGGGCAGGATACCGTCAGCTTGGCGGAGTACTTGGATACTCCGCTGTGGAGGAACAATGGGAGTTCCGCCAAGATCTAAATCTGGCCTTGGGTCTGAATCCATTTATACATATCATTGTGACTCTCAAATTGGAGGGAAGAGCCCCTTACATATCCCACCTTTTTTGCGACTCATAACGGGTTGCAAACGTGTTTTGTGAGTCAAAACGACTTTTTGACTATCAAAATGCCTTTTGTACATTGCACCAAAATGTTTTGCAGTCCCAAATTCTGTGATTTTTATGAATAACATGGTTTGAGTGTGTAAATACCTTTGACATCAGTAAGTTTTATTAAATTAGAATAGATAGGACCAGACGTACAAAGGGAAGTTTCTGTGAAAGTGAGGTCTCTGGGGCCTGCTCCACTTGTCAATACTGTTCAGAAATGGAGTGTGATGGTTCTCACATTACACTTTAGAAGATGCCACATCTCAACATGAAATTTTACAAGCTTTGTGATTATGGGCTTGATTACGATGTCGGGCGGACCTTTGCGGTCTCAGGACCGACCAATCTCAAGTTGGCGGTTCCAACACCGCTATAAACATGCGACTGCACATGGAGGGGCGCATACTGCTATTTTTCTATGGGAGCGTTGGGAGCAATGGGAGCTTGTGCTGCGGCCGTAAATCGGCTGCAGCACGATGCTATCTCTACTGATGCACAGACTGGGGTGGGATTAGTAATTTGTACCCTTCCTTAGTCAACGCTTTCCCTACTGTTGCACAGACTGGGGTGGGAATAGTAATTTTTTCCCTTCCTTAGTCCAATGCTTTCCCTACTATTGCACCGACTGAAATGGGAATAGTAAACTATACCCCTCCACAGTCCAATGCTTTCCCTAATGTTGCACAGACTACACATCAACAATCATCCCTGCAATGGAGGCACCCTTGCACCATGGCGCAAGCTTGTCTGCGTTGGCGCTAGGCAGCATTTTTAGCGCCGGCACTAGGGAAAACAGAGGGGTGCGCCATATTCTTGTGAATACGGTGCACCCTGCTTTTTCTACATGACACAACGTGGCGCTGCGAAATTGCTTGCAGCACTATGTTGCGTCATTTCTTTGTAAATATGACCCCTTGTGTCTCTGTATCCGGACAGAGATAGGTGAAGCTGCTTGCACTGGCCAAGAGCCCGGTTCCAAGCAATAATATTTGCGGGAATGGGAATCCTGTGCGTTCTCACAACATCCCAGTACTGGTTATAGGTCAATAAACTTGACTGACACAATCACGATCTCTATGGCCATTCATTAATGTCATGTCTCCTTGATGCAAGAATAATACATTTTTACATAATGATCAAGTTACACCAACAATTCTAGTGTAGTGTTGGTTCTAATATGGTAAACGGTTAAACTTGAACTGATGGGCGAGTAACCCTCTAGACCATGATACCAAGGCTTACCCTGAGGAAAGATCACTCAGTGCAGTACCAGCACGCTCTTTGGTTACTCGATGAGTGTCTGGATACATTTAAAAACTGTCAACCAGGTCAAGTTATGTTCACTCCTTTTTTATTGAGCAGAGCTTAATATACATGAATTCAAAGAATCCAGAAATACATAATCCATTTGATAGCTTCCATTTTCAAAAACACAAGAAAAAGAAGTATTCAGCAGCAGCAGGAAATTATCATCATCATCCAATATTCATTTTGTGCAAATCATTTAAGATAAAGCACAGTAAACAATACAGTTACACATTTAAATACGTTTTGATAAAAATGCAACAGTATAACGTGCCAGATATTTCAAAAATACAATACGGATCGGCTAGAACATTGATATAAAGAATAAATACTGTAGTCCCTATCTGAAAAAAAAGGTACAACAGTATAAAGTGCAAATGCTACTAAAGTGCAATACACTGTAACTAAAACATTAATATAGAAAGTAAGTACTGCAATCCCTCTTTAAACCTTTCTAAAGTGCAATAGCCAGTAAACCTAGATATGTTCCTGGAAATATCAATAAAGTGCAGTGCTATAAAGTGCAAATGCTTTTACAGTACCATATAATGCAGCTACAGCATAAAAATGAAAAATGAATACTATGATCCCGCCTTCGACTTTTCTAAGTCAGTAAA
Organism: Triturus cristatus; assembly: GCF_964204655.1. Classification (NCBI taxonomy): domain Eukaryota; kingdom Metazoa; phylum Chordata; class Amphibia; order Caudata; family Salamandridae; genus Triturus; species Triturus cristatus. Next base: position 1,232,813,930 of record NC_140589.1, on the reverse strand, counting down.
AAACTTCCAGTTTTTTTCAAATTTCCTGAATGCCCACTCGTCTGGCATATGCTTTTTCAAATTCTCGGGTCGTTTTCATTTTGTTAAACCATTTCAAGTGCGAGGGGATTTCACTAGATTTCCAATTCTGGAGGATTAATGAACGAGCCACAGTACAGGAAATAAATAGAAACGTTTTCTCTGCCTCAGATAAGATTGTTCTATCTGAACAGACTCCGAACAGCGCGGCCTCAGCCTCAAATGGAACATGTTTGCCGATTGATGACTCCATATCAGCAAAGATGTCCTCCCAAAAGGGTCTCAGCCGAGGGCACCCGAAAAAAATATGGTGCCACCCGCCTTCCCCGTCCGCCTGGCAGCGAAAACACGAGTTATGTTCACTCCTTGAAAGGGGGGCCTGTTAAGGACAATCTATTTTTGTTGCAGTAGACAATGATCACCTTCACTGCCTGGTCTTTATCCAGGATAAGCAGATCAATGTTGGTAATCTAAGGGCGAACTGCTGAAAGATAAAGGCATAGAGACCTTGCATAAGAACTTCAGGAAGGCTTCAAATGTTTTAAGGCTATTGGAAGATTATTAAATGCCCAGAATGGCATAGTTTTCAACATATATCACATAGCCAGGATATGACTGATTTGTTCTTCTTGTGATAAAGCGCCACTTAAAGAGTCTTGCGTAAAGCATTGAAACGTTACACCAAATGACACTAAAAAATAGAACATTTACACCTAAGCAAACTGATAAAGAAGCGGCCAGCGAACCCAAGTCCAGCTTTTGCTAATTTCCAAAGAGTCATTCCTGCTTGATTGAAGGGTCTAATCTCTAGTATTACACCAGAGCATTGCACTTTTAGACAAGGACACAAAATCCCTACCTACCTGCTCTTTTTATTTTTATTGGTAGCCTATATCATGTGAATGACACATTATGGAAACTTGTATTGTTTGAGCTGGCTCTTTCCATCTAGGAACATATCAGTTTAAGACATGCTGGCTGGGCTGTGCCTGCGTCATTAATTGTATTGATTAATACAGATGTGGACAGGAATTTCTCCTCCACTGGCAGCTCTAGCCTGCATGAAAGGGGTGTGAGTTTTTTACATTTCGCCTGAGACAGCACATGCTCTCTCACTTACGAGACATTTTGTTATCTAAAAAGGGTTTGGAGCCGGCTCATTGCTTTCTATTCTTTGACTTCATTTTCACTCTAATTTGCTGGCTCCTTGTTGGTCAGTGTATGCTGATTCCCTTTCTTTATGTTCCTTTCTCCCTTTTGTGGTGGAGAATGGGACAAGTATTGATTACCTCTACTTGTCCTTGCGCTGTTCGCACTGAGATTGAGGTATGTTTTTTTTCTTGCTTTTCCCCAATAGTTCTTGTTGTTACATGTTGCTCCTTTCCTCCCTTCACGTTAGTATGAGTACCACTACCATGCCACCACCACCCTCCCACTCTCTGCCACCAGCACCCTGTCACCACCACCCTACAGCCAATTCCCTATCACCACTCTTCCACCACTCCACCACCACCTATCACCATCCTACAACCACTCCACCACTGCCATCCTACAACCACCCTACCACCAACCTAACCACCACTACCCTCACCATCATCCTACCACCACTACCCCAACCACTGTTGCCACAAAGCTCCAAAATCACCACCTCTACCCTACCACTATTACCACCACCACCATAATCACCACCACCATACCATGCCAACAACAATCACCCCAACTACCACCACCCCAACCACCACGACCATCCTACTCTAACCAACCCTACTCTACTCTAGCTACTACCACAACCCTACCATAACCACCACCCCAACCGCCACCACCATCCTACTCTAACCGCACATACCTTACCCTAACCACTACCACAACCCTGCCATAACCACCATCCTAACCACACTACCCCTAACCACCACCATTCTACCCTAACCATCCCCATCCTAACCATTACCTTAACCACCACCACTTCTAACTACCACTACTCTGAACAACCTCATTACCACCACCCTACCCCCAACATCCTAACTATTACAAACTTAACCACCTTCCTAACCACCACGAACCTATCCCCTAACCAGCAATGCTACCCTAACCACCACCATCCCCATTTTAACCACCACCACCCTTAACTCTACAACCATAACCACCACCCTACACCACCACCCTCCCCTAACCATCACCACCCTAGCCACAGCCACCCTAACCGCCACCACCCAACCGTAACCACTACCACCCTAACTACAACCCCCATAACTAACACCCTATCCACCACCACTACCACCCTAAAAACCCCTCTAACCCTAATCACCGTCACCTTAAGCACCTTGACCATCTTAATCACCACAACCCTAACCCCCACCAATACCACCCTACCCACCTCTGCCCTAAACACCACCACCCCACTAGCCACCACAATTCTAACCACTAACCTAATCACCAACACCACCCCCACCACCACTACCACCCCACCACCCTATTGATACACTACCCATCACCCTAGCACCACACTAATTACCAACACCCTACCCGGCACCACAGAACACAGCCTACCACCAACTTACCATCACCCACAATATCCCTACCACCAACAGCCTAACAACACCACCACCGCCTTCTTGCCACCACCCTAACCACCCCCACTATCCTAATCAGAACCACCCATACTCTGAACACCATTGCCACCCTACCGTAACCGCCACCACTACACTCTTACCCTACCCACCACCTACCGACCCACCACCACCCTACCCTCACAACCACCCTACACCAACCAACATCACCCTAATCACCACCACACTAATCACCACCATCTTCACCACCTCCCTTCCACCACCACCACTACCCTGTCACTCTAACCACCACCACACTAACATAACATAATATGTGTATGTGTAAAGCACACGTTCACCCATGGGTATCTTGGCGGTGAATAACAGATGTTTATTGTTACTCAACTCATTGGTACTCATTTTATCGACCTCAGAAAGATGAAAGGCTGTGTGGACCCACCGGGACTTAAACCTGTGATGATTAGGTCAAACACAGGCCCCTACAGTGGCCACATTAGTCCACTAAACCACCAGACTCAGTCTAACTACGACCATCACCCTCACCCTCACCACTCTCACCTCCACCATCCTCACCACCACCTCCCTCTCCACCACCATTCTAACTGTGCCATGTGAACTTCTCTTTTACATTACACATCTTGCTCTCACCCATGTGCTTCTCTCCTACTTCTTTCCTTGTTTTGCTTGCCCATTTGTCTTCTCCCCCCCCCCCACTGCTTTCTCCCCATGTGATTCTTTCCATTCCATCTTGCACTCTCTCTCGCCCCTGTGCTTCTGGTCCCTCACGCTCCACGTTGCTCTCTCTCGCTCATGTTGTGTACTCCTGTAACCGCCTTCTGTGTTGCTTCTGTCCCTGTGCTCCATGATCCTTCCCTCCCACCGCACCCTCTGTGTTGCTTCCATCCCCACTCTCGTTGCTTCCCCACCCACTTTGTTAAAGACAAACACTATGGCACTAGCTTTTCTTCTATTAACCAATCCAGTTTTGGTCTTAAGTTTAACTGAGACCAAAAGTCAAAGGTCTTTTGGCCTCAGTTAAACTTAAGAACAAAACTTAATTTAACTGGCTTAGCAGTCTTATATGTCACACACAACATGCATGCTTTGACTTTGAACAGCAGTGCTAGCTCTCGGATTGCGCAGATCTCATAAGCTTTGGCTGTAAACACTAGCCCTCAGATTGCACACAAAACTTAGAGACGTTGGTCGTAGACAGCCAATGTACTTCTAAGTCTACATGGAAGTTAGCTTCAGACCCTAGCAAAGCTATGCCTTAGATAACCCTGCTCCTATTGCATTACTAATTCAACATAACATAGAACATAATGTATTGCTCAGAATCACACTCAGCGGTAGATTTGACAAAATGCGGCAAGATAACCACAATAGCCACCAGGGTATCTTGACGCTGAGCACGTGTAGGGACCTTTCCCTCAGAGTCCATGGGTGGGGCTTAGTCAAAGAGCCCGGTCATCAGCTTCTTGCGGAATTCAGGAAGCGAGGAGGAGGTTCTGATGTGAAGTGGGAGGTTGTTCCATGCTTTAGGAGTGATGAAAGCAAAGTCTTGACCTTTTGTTATGTTCCTGTGTAAACGTGGAATGTGTGCGAGTAGGGGTCTGGCTGAGCGGCAGTGCCAGGATGGTTCATGAAATTAGATGCAGCGGTTTAGGTATGCTGGGCCTTTGTTGGGTATTGCTTGGAAAGTGATGGGGTGGCACTTGAACTATGAGCGCATGTGTATCGGGAGACAATGAAGCTCCCTCAGGTGTGGTGTGATATTTGTCCTGTGTGGGAGGTTGAGAATGAGTCTAGCTCCATTTTGGATAGTTTGCAGTCGAATGGTGATATGTTTGGTAATCCAGACATACAGGCAGTTTCAATAGAATTTGTTGTCATATCGGATCATAAGCCCTTGCTTGAGTTGTCCACTTCATGAAAAATATGTTCTGGGCATTAAGAGATTATGTGACACTGGAGGCTTTAAAAAATATCACATTACATGAAGGACATCTGTTCATTACAAGGCTGTCCAGCATAATTCCGAAAGGGGAAGCTGTGCCCCAGGGACAACTTCACCTTTGCAACCAACTCAAGTCAGGAGAAGTAGCGAATCATCGATTTGCAAGTGCAACCACAAATTTAGGGCCTGATTTTGATCATGGCGGATTTGGACCCGCCATCACTTTTTTGACGGATTCACCGCCCGCCTACTTACCACCGTCCGCTCTACTTAGATGTTAGAGGGTCCATAGACGAAGGACTGCCTGAGTGCTGCCGACTCTGCCAGGAATTTTTACTCACATCGACAGAGTCATCAGCAGAAGCAGCTGTCGGCAACAGTCCAGCCAAGATTACCGACGGGCCAATCACAATGTGCCTTTCCGTCGAGGAAATTGTGGCAGGGATACTTCCTACATTGAGTTGGTGGAATCGAAGGAAATGAGGTAGAAACATACAGTTTGTTCTGTTTCCCACTTACGCTCCCATCTTGAACCCCATTGTCCAGGTCCTCCCTTTTCTACTATTACATGACTACGACGCTTATCAACTCCGTTGTAGCTGGTATGTAAGATAAGTTTCGTCTACACTTGTCTTACTATGAATAATGTGTCTTGTGTAGTTTTACATTGCTCTCACATGCATTTTTTTATGTGTAATGCATTAGTGTACTTTTGACAACTTGTCAAGGTAAAATGAACACACCTGTATTGACACTTAAAAAAAAAATGTTGTTGTGGTGGTTGTGGGTGTTGTGCTTGTGGTGCCTGCGGGTGTGCATTCAATAGTGTGTATGTTGTTTGTGTGCTATCCAATATGTAAGGGCATAACACGTTACCTACATATTTTAGAATCAAACACATCATAGATATGCATTGACACATAAATCAGTAGTACTTACCAGTCGCCACTCCACCAGGGACTCACTCCGTCAGCCAACAGCCGCTACGACAACACTAGCACAACAAAGACATCTAAATAGGCTCAGCGCAAACCTGCCGACTTGGCAGAGTACTGTTAGCCAGTAGAGGAGTCCGCTGCCTCACTGATGGTGAGCCGCTTATTTGTCGATACATATAGAGGTTCAGCTAGCACAGATCTAAATTCCCCGGGCAGGATACCGTCAGCTTGGCGGAGTACTTGGATACTCCGCTGTGGAGGAACAATGGGAGTTCCGCCAAGATCTAAATCTGGCCTTGGGTCTGAATCCATTTATACATATCATTGTGACTCTCAAATTGGAGGGAAGAGCCCCTTACATATCCCACCTTTTTTGCGACTCATAACGGGTTGCAAACGTGTTTTGTGAGTCAAAACGACTTTTTGACTATCAAAATGCCTTTTGTACATTGCACCAAAATGTTTTGCAGTCCCAAATTCTGTGATTTTTATGAATAACATGGTTTGAGTGTGTAAATACCTTTGACATCAGTAAGTTTTATTAAATTAGAATAGATAGGACCAGACGTACAAAGGGAAGTTTCTGTGAAAGTGAGGTCTCTGGGGCCTGCTCCACTTGTCAATACTGTTCAGAAATGGAGTGTGATGGTTCTCACATTACACTTTAGAAGATGCCACATCTCAACATGAAATTTTACAAGCTTTGTGATTATGGGCTTGATTACGATGTCGGGCGGACCTTTGCGGTCTCAGGACCGACCAATCTCAAGTTGGCGGTTCCAACACCGCTATAAACATGCGACTGCACATGGAGGGGCGCATACTGCTATTTTTCTATGGGAGCGTTGGGAGCAATGGGAGCTTGTGCTGCGGCCGTAAATCGGCTGCAGCACGATGCTATCTCTACTGATGCACAGACTGGGGTGGGATTAGTAATTTGTACCCTTCCTTAGTCAACGCTTTCCCTACTGTTGCACAGACTGGGGTGGGAATAGTAATTTTTTCCCTTCCTTAGTCCAATGCTTTCCCTACTATTGCACCGACTGAAATGGGAATAGTAAACTATACCCCTCCACAGTCCAATGCTTTCCCTAATGTTGCACAGACTACACATCAACAATCATCCCTGCAATGGAGGCACCCTTGCACCATGGCGCAAGCTTGTCTGCGTTGGCGCTAGGCAGCATTTTTAGCGCCGGCACTAGGGAAAACAGAGGGGTGCGCCATATTCTTGTGAATACGGTGCACCCTGCTTTTTCTACATGACACAACGTGGCGCTGCGAAATTGCTTGCAGCACTATGTTGCGTCATTTCTTTGTAAATATGACCCCTTGTGTCTCTGTATCCGGACAGAGATAGGTGAAGCTGCTTGCACTGGCCAAGAGCCCGGTTCCAAGCAATAATATTTGCGGGAATGGGAATCCTGTGCGTTCTCACAACATCCCAGTACTGGTTATAGGTCAATAAACTTGACTGACACAATCACGATCTCTATGGCCATTCATTAATGTCATGTCTCCTTGATGCAAGAATAATACATTTTTACATAATGATCAAGTTACACCAACAATTCTAGTGTAGTGTTGGTTCTAATATGGTAAACGGTTAAACTTGAACTGATGGGCGAGTAACCCTCTAGACCATGATACCAAGGCTTACCCTGAGGAAAGATCACTCAGTGCAGTACCAGCACGCTCTTTGGTTACTCCCAAAAATCTGCTATCTACTAAGAAACAGAAGCACCCAAGAGATGCTTCCATAAAGTGTTCAAACCAAAAAGGCATATTGACCAACCTAGAGAGGTCTAGGAGGCAAAGGCAATTAAGCGGTCAGAAAACATGATCACTACCAAGGTTTGATCGCAATAGAGTTAGGTCATTGAGAACAGTAAAACCTGAACACCAATTGTATCATAAGGGATTTCTGCTACTCATGTGATGCTGTTCCTTATTTGTAACTGTACTTTTAATAACTTTGTAAAGGAATGTCAAATGTGTGAAATGCCAGTATCAGGAGCACCAGCAATGGTAGACTATGTCTATAGAAAGAGATAAAGGGGCATATTTATGTAGCCTTCAAGCAGTGCAGTGCTGCAAGGCAACTTGCTGTGCTGTGTGAAAGGGCAGTAATGCGCTGTATTTAACATAATAGGATGCATTCCTGTTGTTTCCTTGTGTTGGTGCCCTTTGACTGCCTAGCGCCAATGCAGGTACCCTTGTGCCATGGTTGACGCGTGCCTGCGTTGCAGACAGCATTGTTTTTTGTGCAGGAAAGTCTCCCTTGTGCATAAAAAACATTCCTCCGAGGCATTTTCCTTTTTCTATCTGTGCTGCATTCTGCAGCACACATAGAAAGTGGGAAAAAACGATGGGAAATAAAGATATTTCTCCTTGTTACGCCTCACTTGGAGAGGCATAGCATTTTGACACATTCCCAGGTATACCAGCAATGGAATTTCTGAGAATGTGCCAAAAGCCATAGGTGGATGCGTGGGAACACGTAACTTCCACCCATTGAACGCCTCCCTGGGGCACAGTAACGTAATGCAATGATTGTTTCTGCGTTGCGATACTTTATATTTATCAAGCCATGCACGGCCATGCAAGGTAGCCTTGCATGTCTTGATAAATCTGTCTTAGGTTTTACATTGCCCTTGCGCCCCCTTGCTGTCATACAGTTCCTACTAATTTGGTAAGACTGCGTTTGGGCAACATAAGCGTCAAACCTATGGGGACTATGTTCACTCATACCATTAGAATATGTTGACCTGGTTCCTGGCTAGCTCACAGTGTGCCTTCTGGATCCCTAAACCTCCCAGGGTACTGGATGGTGCAACCTCAGAACATGACAACCCTAATTCCCCCAAAGAAATCATGGTAAAAGATCTATGTTTTCATTGTTAACTCTGGCATTCCCAAAGTGAGACACAAGAAATACACAAATTGGTATTTCAAACATTTATTGAAGCAATTGGTTTCCTGTGTAAAATGCGTGCGCTGAAATGATTAGTAGAAGGAAACAAAGCATAGTAACCAGCATTAGAAAAATGGTGAAAAAGATTAATAATTCAACCATTATCAATACTTAATTAATTATATGAATACATAATTCTACTCCTACCTAGCACTACCTATCCTAGAGAGCATAGGATGAATGTGATTTTGTCAGACACTTTGGAGTGGTCTAACTCCCCATTTACCTGTGTCCATGTTTCATCCGTAAGCCACTCCAGTGTAGAACAGGCCGCAGTCCCTCTCAGGATAGTAATGAGATCCAGCTGGGCTAGAATTCAGGCATGGGCAACCACGACAATCCATAGAAATGCTCCTCTGCCCAACAAAGGCTCGGGCAGTTTATATAATGAAGACTGGATCCATTCGCACTGTGCCTGAATTCAGATCCGGCTGCCATTGTTGATTCTACCAATTCAGACAACAATATGCAAGGGCAATTTGCGCAGTGTACTTGTTCCTTGGAAAAAATGTACAATGGTATAATAATTTGCTGACTAAGAAATGTATTTGCAAGCACAACACTTTCTGAGTACACTATTGCATGCAAGCACGCAAGCAAAATGTGCTAAAAGTCATTGTCTATAAAGATGTCAACTTTATATATATATTTTTTTTTTAATTTTTTTTTATTGCTTGCCAACAATACAAATACAGAAAACAAGAAGGAAAGACACGGCATATATGATCAACATGGATAAAATTACATATAAAACAGAAAAAAAAAAAATTAAAAAAAGGAGAGAGAATCCATGAATTGAGCCAGAGAGAAAAGAAAAAGGAAAAAAGAACCGAGGTCATACATTAATCTCCTCCTCCAGCCATTCCCGAATAGGAGCCCAGATTTTATGACCCAACTCAGACCTCTTTCTACCCCGTCTCAAATAAATTGCAGATTCAAGACTATAGAGGGCTAATATCCTGGATCTCCAATTAAAAAATGTTGGGGCTTCTGGACTAAGCCATTGTGACGTAATACAGAGCCGGATTAGAGACATTGTTATAAACAAAAAAGCTGAGAGATGTCTTGTCCTTTCAGCTGAATCGCAACCGAGCATCACCATCTCTAAAGAAATGTTAAGGGGAATGCTTAAGCTAACATTAATGAAATGCTCAACATCAGATAGAAAGCCTGCTAGCTTTGGACAAGAATAAAACATGTGGGTATCATTGGCCGCCTGGAGCCCACACCTAGCACACGAATTACCCTTGCAGCCTCCCCATTTTGAAATTTTGGCCGGAGTGTAATACAGATCGAATAATGCCATGTAGCTCTGAGTACGGAGGCTCCCAGGAATTAGAGCATAGCTTGCTAACTCCAGTGACAAACTGATATCCAGTCCAACTTTACCTAGTTTACCCTCCCACTTAATATTTTGTAATACCAAATCATCAGGGAGGTTAGATATCAAAAATTGATACAATCCTCCAATTCTAGCCCTTCTTTGGATCATTTCAAATAAAGTAATTTTAGCAAAAAGCTTTGGCATAAGGTGCTGTTTTTTAACTATAAAGCTCCTGATCTGTAGATATTTAAAGAAATCATGAGTTTTAAGAGAATACCTCCCCTTCAAAAAAGAAAAGGGGGCCATTTGTCCATCTAAACTCAAGTCACCGATCACCACCAGCCCTGACGACTGCCACCTGTAAACAACCTGATCTTGAAAGATAGCTGGCAATAGTCGGACAGCTGAAAGCGGGGTACAGAGATTTATATTTGGAATTTCACATTTATGACGAATTTTGCGCCAGATTGAAAACATAGCCCAAATAACCTTGAATTTTGTTTTTTTGTAATAGCTCGGCTCCAGGATTCGCAAAAGCACACCCTTGGCAGTCTCGCCAAGGCCCAATTCAAAAATAGTGGGTCTACAGCAAGTCGGTACTTCCACCCTATCACCTAACAATAGCACCCCCATATATTGAAGCATAGCTGACCAATAATACAATAAGAGATTAGGGACTGACCATCCCCCACGCTCCCTAGAGAGACACCTCCATTTTGCTGCCCTGTGGGGGCGACGATACCCCCAGAGGAATCTTATACAGATTCTTTCGGCCCTAACCATGCTTTGATGTGAAAGCTCCAATGGAATAGTGCGAGATAAGTATAAAAACTTTGGGAGGACCATCATCTTCTGGACATTGCATCGCCCAAAAAGGGAGAGGTGTAAATTATCCAGTCTTTTCAATTTAAGATTGACTGCATCAATAACCGGAAGTATATTTAAATCTGGAATATTATCAACTTGGGCAGTCATTTTAACCCCTAAATATGTTGCATCGGGAACCACAGGAGCTTGAGAGGGGCTCATATTCCAGGTTTGAATGACCTGTGTTTTTGAAACATTAAGTTTATAGCTTGATAGCTGTCCAAACTGTTCTGCTAGAGTTTTTAAGGCAGGAAAGGCAAGTGCAACATCGCTGGTTAGGACCACTATATCATCGACGTAGGCCAGCGTCTTAAACCGTGCACCATTGACCTTAACTTGGAATAATATCGAGAGCAGCTTCGATCTTACCCAGAAAAGGGTCGATGTACAGAGCAAACAGCAAGGGTGAGCAAGGCCACCCCTGCCTAGTGCCCCTACTAATTTCAAAAGGTGCTGAAACGACCCCAGAAATACGGAGATTTGCTACTGGAGAGGTATATAGTGATTGAATAGCTTGCATAAATGTAGTGCTAAACCCCTTCCAGCGGAGAACTGCCCATAGAAAACCCCAGGCGACCCTGTCGAATGCCTTTTCGGCATCCAACAGGATCACACCGTGGGGGGATTCTGTTGTTTGAGCCCAGTCCAGCAATGCAATCACCCTCCGGATATGATCAGCTGTGTCCCTAGCTGGAATAAAGCCATGCTGATGCAATGATACCAGCGGGGTAATTACCAGCGCCAATCTAGTTGATAAAATTTTAGAATAAATTTTGCTGTCAGTATTTATCAAGGAGATCGGTCGATACGAAGCGGGGTTTTGTTCCGGCTTATCTTTTTTTTTAAATAGGACAATGGTGGTCTGATGCCAGGAGTCTGGTATAATACCCCCTTGTGCTGCCCTAAAGACCGACAAGATATCCTGACGAATCTCCTCAGAAAATACCCTATATACTTCTAGCGGAATTGCATCTGGGCCTGCAGCCTTACCGTTGGCCAGTGAATTAATAGCTAGCTCAACCTCCTCCCACTCTATTGGAGCAGACAAAATACCATTTTGCTGAGCTGTAACTTGGAGGGTGTCCAGATCCTGAAAAAAATCCCCAACATCAGAGATATTAAGAGAGCTGGGGCTGAATCTTTCCTCTGTATAGAGGAGAGTGTAAAACTTATGAAAAACATCCATGACACCCTCCTCTGTATCATAAATACGGCCCTGATTATCTTGAATTTTAATAATTCGATTAGCGAGGCTCTTCTGCTGAAGCCGTTTGGCCAATATTTTGCCGGAATTTTCACCGTATTCATAAAGCGTTGATCGATAACGTAAATACTTAGCAGCTAAATCTTGCCCAAAGAAATCCAAGAGTTTGGACTTGATTATGGCAACTGATTGCTGACTCTGACTAGTATCAAGCCCCATCTTGATCATATGTGTTAACTCCACCTCTGCGACCCTAAGCTCCTCAATACGCCCAATGATTTGTGCTTGAATAGTTTTTCGCCTGAAGGCTGCAAAACTCTTGGTTTCCCCACGAATTGCAGCCTTAAGTATATCCCACACTGTACCATTAGAGGCGGTCCCCCTATTGATACTTAAAAATTCCGTCATCCACTTCCTCATATGATCCCGATAATCCCGTGCTAACAATAATTTCCTTTCAAAAGTCCAAGCCCTAGGGACTCTTGATGAACATATAAAAGGACATTGTACTATCAGAGGATTATGGTCAGAAAGAATTCTTGGGGGGGCAGAAATGGAAGCAGCTTCTGCTAATTGGTCTGAAATAAAGAAATAGTCTAAATGGACCATTTTATTATGAGGAGCAGAAAAGTATCTATACCCGTCTTGATCCTTATTATGACGGGACCAGAGGTCAATTAAGCAATGTTCTTGTGTAAGCGCCTGGAGAGCCCTAAAAACCCTAGGCTTCCTACCAACATATTTTAATGTACTGCCTATATTAAAGTCGCTTGACAAATTGATATTTAAATCACCAGAAAGACAGATAGGGTGTGGACATAATGCTAATTATACATTTAAAAAATTGAAGACCTCCGGATCGTCCAAGTTTGACCCGTAAACAGTGCAAATGGTTAATGGTTGATTATTTATTATCAATTCAGCTATTGCCCTTCTGCCTACACTAGATTGGCTAGACTTCCTACAAATTCCCACACCACGTTTCAGCAGAATAGCGACACCCCTTATCATAGATGACTGACGGGAACAGCAAACTAAATCGAAGCCAGGAATCTTCAAATACTCCCGTTTGTCCCAAGGTACATGCGTCTCTTGTAGACAGAGTATATCTATCTGCATAGTCAAAACAATTTTAGAAAACAAAGCCCTTTTCTTAGGATTATTAAGGCCACATATGTTCCAAGAACATAATCTTAGTTTACCCAGCCCCATTTTAAATTCATAAGGAATCCTTCTCTACAGCAAAACATGATGACCGTTTTAATCCATCCAACTGAAAAAATACAGTATCTAAGAATGACAAAATAGCCATATATGCCGCGGCTGAAGTTCTCAATCAAGCGTTTAAGAAACCCCCACCCCTCCCCATCCTCATCCCGAGCACCCTCGTCCCCATCCCTCCCTACAACAACCCCACCCTGACCCTGAAACCCCTCCCCAGACCCCTCACCCCCCTTATTAGGCAACAGGACTGAGTCCTTGTGATGGAAGAAGCTGGCTACCTCCCCCGCTCTCCCCTGGCCTTGAGCTAGAGACTCCCAGAATCCCAAAGTGCCAATTAAATTACTCTAGAATATACTGGAAAAAAGAAAAAGAAAAAGAGATACAAAAAGAAGGTAGCAAAAAGCATAGCCTACAATAGCCGATAATAGGTGAGAATTGCATCCTTATATCCTCACATCCTTAAATCCTTACAAAAGGCAAAAATAGGTTATCTTTAAGAAGCTTGACTCCTAAAGCAAAAAAAAATCTACTCTCAACAAGAGAGATAAAAAAAACAAAAAAAAAACAACAGTAACCAAGCACACACATAGGCATAGGCATAGGTGTAGGCAAAAAGAAGGAAGACTAAATTGCATCTAAGAATTCCTTAGCTTGAATTTCGGAGGTGAAGAATTTTGTCTGGCCCAAATGCAAGATTTTCAATTTAGACAGAAAGAGCAAAAGATGCTTGAGCCCCTTTCAACTGAAAAGGCGCTATTAACTGTTGAAGTTGCCAACGTAGCTCTACAGTTGCTGGGCAGAAGTCTGGCCTAACGAAAAATTCTCAACCTTTGCCAGCCCTCTTTCTATCTGGCCTGGCCAGATCATAAATTCTTTCCCTAGCTAGGAAATTATTCAGGCAGATCAATATGGCACGAGGCTTTCCCAAGGACTGCGGGGCTCCCCGTTTTCGCTTAAACGGAGAGCGATTAGCGCGTTGAACTTCAGATCGCCAATCCCACTGTGTCACATCAGGAAAAGCCTCGGTAAATAGTTCCACGACAAACTGCCTTGCGTCTGCTCCTTCACATCTCTCTGGAACCCCAAAAATTCTAAGGTTATTTCTCCTTGCTCTGTTTTCCAAATCCGTAAGCTTCCAAAGGACATCCTCCCTCTGGGTTTTAATGAGATCTGTAAGACCCTTCTGTGTAGCGAGATCGTCTTCTAATGTAGATATCCTTTCCTCAGCCTCTGTAATCCTAAATGCAATATCAGAGCATGTTTTAGCCACTCTACGAATTGAATTTTGAACTCTGCGATTCGCCCCCTGGTTTCGAATACTCTCCTGGCGGGTCTCTTCGCGATGAGTCATGATTGTTTGGTATATAATTGAGAGTGTCATCTCCCCAGGAGGCGGCTGAGAGGGATCGACCACCTTAGCTGACCTCATATCAGTAGAGTTACTTACTAATCCAGATGAGAAAGAATAGTCCCAAGCTAGTGGGTCCAGATTGGCACTAGACAGGAGAGCCGCCTTTTCTCTTTCGGCTTTACGGACTGTGCGAGAACCACTAGGTGACAGTTCTGCTCTTGAGACTTCGTTATTTTGAAGATCCCCGTAGTCACTATCAACGTCGTCATCCGTCCATTCCTTATCAAGGCATTCCTCCTCTGCGGAAGCTGAATGATCAGAAAGGGAGTAAAATTTGTCTCCCCCCTCTACATCTCTTAAATTTCCATTATGCAAAGGCTGAGCAACACATTGTGTTTCTAAATCAGTAATAGGGTTCATTTTGAAGGAAGGCTCAGCCATAATTTGCAAACAAAGAGCCCCATCTGCAGCATTTGGTGAGTTCGGGACTACAGCTCCCATAATTCCATTGAGTGGGGTTGTAGATGCCGACAGTCCTTTGTTATTGGGGTCAGGCTGGGGAGACTTATTATCTTTCAAAGCATTCTCTCCCCCCTCAGAACTGATTACCTCGGCTTCTGTAGCCCCCGCACTGGAGAAGATTGAGTCAGAAGGAGAAGCATCGTCTATCTTTCCACTTGACCCACTTTCCAACAGACTCACACATAGTGGTTGAGGTGCGGGATCAGATGTCAGTTGACCGCGTTTGTTCTTCGGCGGGAGATGGGGAGTTTTCCCTTTGGTAATCTGAGCTTTGAAGAGCGCTGGAATCGACAGTCTTGGTTTAGCCGCTTGGATACGGGCTGCCTCCATGGCGGTCACAGCGGGTGTAGGTGTAGGAACACTCTCCTGTAGAATTGGGGGCTCACCTCCTGCACCTCCTACACCTGTCGACTTCGAGGCCCCCGCTGCTCGAGCAGATTTACTGGCTGCCGCTGCCGATGCAGAGCTCTTGGAGGCTTTTGCAGGCATACCGTGCTGCGAGAGCCAGGCAGTGAAATCTGACGGTGATGCGAGCGAAGAGCGGAGAAACTGACACGGAGACACAGCAGTTTACTTGACAGGCGTCTCTGAAGCAGCGGTAAGCCCCACAGCATAATCGGGGAATCCAACGAATGCCAGCAAAAACAACAAGCATTGGCATAGCCAATAGGTCTCACCTTTGAAACCTTATAAGTGTTTAACCATGCAACAGTTACATTACTAAACACTTATAAGGTCCCAAAAGCGAGACATATTGGCTATGCCAATGTTTGTTTTAACTGCTGCAATCTATTGAAGCCTCACGGAGAACATCAAAGCAGCCGTGCGGCCCCGAAAGTGAAAGTAATCGCGGTAAAGCGCGACGCGCGCGCCCGCGCACATGCACTGTGGCTCTAGGCTGGCCTGGTAGCACTTTTTGGAGCCCTCTCAATAAGTCTCGCCAGACCAGCGAATGCGCTGGGTCAGGCGAGACCTAAAAAGGTAGATGGTATATCACTGTTGGTTTTTCTTTCTTTCTCTAGGCCTCGAATCTCGGGAGCCACAAAACAATCATTGACTGGGAAAAGACAGCCCGGAGAGAGCGTTTAGCCAGCTCAATCAGCCGAGTGACCAGCCGCCATCTTGCCCCGGAATGAAAACAAAAGATGTTAACTTTAAGTGTGAACATGTAAAAATGGTAGCGCTTATACAATGGCCCTATTAACCTCACAACATAGCATGGTGCAAGGGCGATGCAAAACCTTCATAAATATGTCCCTTTTTGTAAAGGGAGTTCAACCAATCTGGCAAAAGTGACTAAGGTTAATATGTGTTTGTTGCGAAATGATTTAATTACGTACCGGTAATGTTCATTACTCTGAGTCCTTATCGATCTTATCCAAGTACTCCTCCCACCCTCCTTTCCTTCTCGTCTCTTCCTTGGGCAGTCACTGGCGATCCAAACTGGGGCTCTTGAGAGGTAGGTTCAGATATTGGAGAGAGGGATCTGGCGGATTCTAGAGAAGAGGTGATTTTACGATAGAAACAGAAGAACGTTTTTTGACGAATAAAAATAGCAAAATAGCATCCTTCCCAGCTTTTTTTTTTTTTATTAAGGATATCTTTCTTGGGGTCATCTGGCCTCACAAACATTAGGACTTTGTCGCTCAAGATGGATAAATGGGTAATGTAAAATAACAAATATGATCTTTGGTACAAATCAGCTTTATAACTAAAGTAACGGCTGTATGCACAAACACTTACAAATAGTTATAAACCTGGTTCCTTTTTTCATGCCATGAAGCTTCTTCATTTCACAGAGACAGATCTAGCTGTCTCGCCAGCCTCATGTTCTCCAAAAAAACTCATAATAATAACAATACACATGTCTATCTACATCTAGATTTCTATCTATAATCTCTCTACACACACGCACGGCACACACACACACGCACGCACGCACGCACACACACACACGAACACACACACTCACTCACGCACACACACACTCACACACACACACACACGCGCGCACACACACACACACACTTAGCCCTTTTCCTTCTGTTCAAGTGTCATTCACATTTTACCTCCGCCTGCCACAACCTACAGCAGTGGGCAATGGGTCAGCCTCCTTCAGCAAGTGCCTTTCGTCACTGTGAGTAACTGAGTTAGTAGTCTACTTCATGCTTGCCCTGGAACTCCAATTTATGCTTTCATTTCACTTTTTTAAAATTTATTTTTGTCATACATCATTTTTGTGACGTGTACTTTTTAATATACTTTTTATTTTTGAAAACACATATGCCACATTTAGACATTTTTACTTTTTGTTTTTTTTTACTCTTCTAATGTCTATTGCATTTGATTGTGAAAAAAAGAAATAAATAAAAAAAAGATTTGTCAGGCTTGACAGGGCCAGACCTATTGGCTTTACCGTAGCTCGTTTCAGATGAGTTTGAACCATAGCAAACCTAAGCACGAATTTAAACCCAGGCAGCTGTGGCACAGATACGGATTCTGCACATCTTCGCATCAGCATCTAATGAGTCACTTGCGGATAAGGAGGGAGGCTGACAGATTTCATCAGTTTAAAGCAAGCAGTGTTTCTAAGACGTGCATCCGTGCCAGGCATGATGGAGAGGATAAGGCTGATACGGGATAATCTGCTGCACTTGCTTGTATCCTCAAATACACCGCAAATGACATGAAAGTTGATGACAGTGTAATCTCTCCATGTGCTACCACAGACCTACTTTCTTTCTTTTTTCTTGCAGCGCGAGCTTGACCTGTAGGTATTGGAGCGTTTTATTGAGTACCAGTTACGTTACACACGGATACATTAATTTCTGGTAGGCACATAGAGATTAAGCGATTTGCCAAGAATCACAGGATGTTGAACGGATGCCGAGACTCGAACCTTGTTTCCCAATTCCAAAGTCGGCAGCTCTGACCGTTACGCCACACCCCCTCCCCTATCACAGTGTACATTTATGGGGCAGGCCATTACTGGCTGCTTGTGAACTGTCCCATCATTTAATTTAGTTTAGCAAAATAAGGTATAACGTGGCAAACACAGATAACCGCAATGAAAATTGATCTTCAAGGCAACAACTATCACTTTCTAGTCCTCTTTATTGCTTCGTTTTCCCCTAATCAGACCACAGTCTGCGTGCCTCGTCTATTCAGGTTTCGTTATATATCTTTACTTTATAATCTATCACCCCAACCAAAGTTAAACGTGGTCTTTTTACATACAATAAAGTACATACGCAAATGTGTGTGATGATGAAAAGTGGTGTATAGCCTTTGTGCCATCAAAAACCCCACTCACATTACGCTAAGGGGATACTTACAAGGAGTTAACCACCAGAACGTCACTTTCTTCGACGTTCTGGTGGCATTAAATCCTTCGCCTTTTTTACAAGGTGGCATTAAGCTACTTAACGTGGATTAACACGCCTTGTAAAGAATGCCCCTATTCACGCAGCACTTAGCGTGAAAGGGGAGCTCAATGGGTGTTGCAGTAAGTGTTCCGCCGCATTCCACATTGCTCTTTGATGCTACCCCATATTTACAAGGTATGGGGCAGCGCCAAAAATGTCACCAGGGAATAAGTAGTCTTATGCAGGCGACACAAAGAGAAATGTTACATTTCTCCTCGTACTTTGCCCTTTCCATTCTGCAGCACATATAGAAACAGCAAATTGCCTGTAGAAATTGTTTAAGGTGCCCCTTCCTGCACATAAACAATCACCCCTGCAGTGGAGGCCCCATTGCAACATGGCACAAGGGTGCCTGGGCTGGCGCAAGGCACCTTCTTTAGTGCAAGCACTAGGGGAAACACAGGTGTGTGCTGCATGCTTGTAAATACAGAGCATCCCTGCGTTTTGAAACTGACGGAGCACGGCATTAACAATTTTGGCGTGACACTGCGTCCCACCAGTTTCTTGTAAATATGCCCCCAAGAGACAGAATGTAAGTCGCCCATAAATTATATAGGTCAAATCTGTTGAAATTTACAGGTGGAAAAATGTCCAGTAATTTACCAGGACAAAACGAATTTGGTGTGGTTTGCATCGAATTTCAGATGGTATGCCCAATTTCTGAATTTGAACTTGGAAAAGGAGGTATTTAAGGGACACTGCAAATTCCTCATCCCACAGTGTTGGTTCTTACAGAATCTGGTTAACATCTCATGTCCCTCTGCCGCAGTGGTGACAGGGGCGTATCCCTTCTTCCTGTTTGAGAATTCGTCTGTGAAATTGAAACGTTTCACCCTCAATAAGAAAGGGAACTGTCGAGGCCACTCACCTGCATTCCAGGAATCTGCAGAAGCGATGATTGCCCGCACACTTCTCAGAGAGTTAGTGGCCTATTTACAAGAATGTCACGCAGTGCAGTGCAGCAAGTCACTTTGCTGGGCTGCACTGTGTGACAGGGAAAGGGTAGTAATGCTGTATTTAAGTCAATATGGCGCATTCCTGCCTTTTCACCTGAGTTGGAGCCCGTTGGCAACCTAGCGCATGCAGGATTGTTTTTGTGTAGGAAGGTACACCTTCCTGCACAAGAAAAATCCTGAAAGACATATTCCTTTTTCTATGTGTACTGCATAGTGCAGCACATATAGAAAGAGGAAGCAACGAGGAGACATAAAGATATTTCACCTTGTTACACCTCACCCGACAAGGCGTATCTTGTTGGCGCATTTCCCAGGTCAGCCAGTTCTGGTCAATTGGAAATGCGTCAAAAACCATGAGAGTTGTTTGGGAACACCCAAGCTATGCCCATTGAACGCACAGGTGAAAAAATGACGTTATGCCACACGTCGGATTGTAACACCACTAACGTAATTTACTGTATCACGTGTCCATGTGGGTTCCTTTACATTGGAAAGACGGAAAGAAAAAATAAAATTAGAATTGGAGAGCACAAAAGCATGATTCGTACGAAGAACACCAACTCCAATTTGGTCGTACATTGGTTAGAACATCATCACAACATTTCTAAAGTTAGATTTCTAGTGTTAGAAAAAGTGCAACCAAGAGATGGGTTTGATCCGGGCCAGTTACTATCCCAGAAAGAAGTGCTGTGGATCAAAAAATTCAATACCATGGAACCATACGGGGTTGAACGACAAATTAGACCTTAGTTGCTTCTTATAAAGCATCGGCACACAGCACCGTTTTAGTCCTTTTTTCCATATCATTGTTAAGTTACTCATCCAGGTTTTTTTAGGCACTTTGCTATTCAGCTCGTATACATGTCAGGTGCATTTTGATATTTACAGTGTGACCTCATCACATGTATTTGGCCATATTATATTGGAAAACAGCACATGCAATAGAATCTAGGTTATACACATGAACATTTTCCACCAACAGATCTGTGTCACACACTGTAAGTTCATCTGTATTGGTGTTTTCGCAATTGCAATACATCTGTACTACTGTTTCGCCATGTATATGCATATGTACATGCTTGTTGGCATTTGATGTAGACAAATGGTGGATTTCATCTAGATGTCCTTCTTTAAGGTTTTCTTGTTTGTTGTTACCTTTTTTTTATGTGGGCGGTTCATCTACAGTTCACTTTCCCGGTTCTTGTCTATCTGTCTATTGTGCACTTTTTTCCGGAACGTTATTTGTATTTTGTTCCATATAGCCCATTTATTTGTTTTAGTTGCGGTGTCTCACCGCTTTGGGGAGTTTTTCCATTCATACATATTGCCTTGTTTATATTTCATTAAGATTGTGGATTTCATTGTTTTATGCTTGGTTCCCTTGCACGGAGTATAATGGGGTGTTTTTTACACCCAAACACGGTCTTTTTAGTCCTCTTCATCATGACCGACATAGTGTTACATTCGTGCAGTCTAGTTATTCCGTCACTTGACTCACTGCGATTTTGGCGCGTGCGACGCAGCTTTTAGTTAAGCAGTGGCTCAATCCACGTTGAATGTTACCGCATCCGTGGGCATTGTGTTGCAATACTCTTCGTTCCAAATCAGGTTAGCAAGATTCTAGTATTGTGCACTCTGCGTGTTGTGCACCCTTGTCATATTTGTATAACATATACGTTTTTCTCGCATTGGCAGGTGGTTCACTTTTCAATTGTTGATTTCAAAGTCAGGTACTCCCCTGTGTTCTTTTTTGATCACACACTTGGATCTTTTGTGGTTAACATGTGTATTTACAAACACATTTATTTTGTTGTGTCAGGATTTTGCGGCAGTTGGTGCACTGGTGCGAACTGGCATTTTACGATGGTTGCCAGTAAGTACAGTTCCATTCATTGCACTCACACTTTGGTCACCTGGTGATGGTGTTCTTATTTGCATCGGTGCTTTTTGCTACATCAACTTGTTCTATGGCTGTATTTTAATTTAACAGTGGATTTTCTAGTTTGTACTAGTATGATTGAAAGGACCCATTGTGATGGATTTTTCCATCCTCGGAATGTTATTGTCGTTCTTGGCTATCATCTCTATCTCTTGATAGCACGTGTTAGGTTCACTCTCTACTCTTTCCACTGTTGTGGGTGTTGCTGGATGAAATGGCTTTATTTGCACTACAGTTCAATGTTCCAACAACCATAAAAATTAAAAAGTGTTTGTTTATATTACAGTGGCCCCTGAAGAAGGGACTTAAGGTCCTGAAATGCATTGGGCACTTTGTCATCAAACGCAACATCGATTAAGAATATTGTAATGTTGTTTGAGTTCGTTCAATTGTTATTGACGTATCAGCAATTATGATACAATCAGATTGTCATTGATTTAATGAGTTGTCTATAAACTTCAATATTTCATGATTCGAATGAAAATCGATTGAGACATTATATCAGTATATTGTTGTTTTTGTAACATTTCTTATGAAAGTTTGAAATTTGCTTGGCATAAACTTTGTGAAGTCAGCAAAACATTCATCAGATGTGCACACAGTTCTTTTCAGGCTATCACGCTTGATCAATTTCACACATGCATTTCCCAGGTCTACCAGTTCTGGTAAATTTGGAATGCGTCAAAAACCATTAGAGTTGTTTGGGAACACACAAGCTATGCCTATTGAACACATTCCCAGGGCAGAGTGAGGCAACACAGCGATTTGCGCTAGGTTGCCTCACTCCAGATTTATGGAGCCACTCAGGGCCACCCAAAGTGGCCTTTCATTGCTTCATAAATCACATGTACGGTGTGCGTCACTCTTGCATGACGTTGCGTGGTGCAAGAGCGACACAAAACCGGCTCATAAATAGGCCCCTTAGTCTCTTTCCACAGATTTCCATTACTGCGCAGCAGGGACTTTTAAGGAAAGGGGGTTTGGAAAAGAGAGAGAGAGAGAGAGAGAGAGAAACAAACAAGACTGGAGGTTGTCTCTGGATTCGATGTCTAGGATTCCACCACTCTGGTCAGTGGCGTAACATTAGCCCCTGCTGTGCGCGGACGGACCCAAGCTCCGGGGAGCCTCCTCAGCACAGTACACTGAGTAAAATGGTAGGTGGTGGACCAGGAGGCCCTCTCCATGTACTTTGCAGGGGGGCCCCTCAAGTTTTGTTATACCACTAGCTCTGGATTTTATCAAATTGAATGGCTATTCTATCTTTAGTGGGAAGATGCGACCATTACCATGGCTAAGAAAGATGGGATAGAGCTAGTGATACATACAAATACAGCAACTATAATGCACCTGTATACACAGTGATGGTGCTTCTCTGACGCTACGTGTTACCTGTTCTTGGGCTGTCTTGGAGTTGCATGCACCCAAGTACAAGGGCCTGACTTTTGTATTTTAACTATTCGGGACAGAACTGGAAGGGCACCTGAACTAGAATCAAACAACATTTATAGTAGGCATACAAGGGCTTCCTACACTACTATGCGCATGTTACGTCTTAACGACCTAACATTACTCTCTAGTCTATTCACCTGGGTTCTCAAAGACGTTTTGATACACACCTGCTTAGAGCCTCTGGATCTGCTTTTGTGAGTTGTCTGAATAAACCGCATAGCATTTTTTAAAAACGGAAACTTGACGTTTCAGTTTTTTTAAAAATTCTATGCGGTATCAGCACAGGAGTCCTTAAAAAAATTAGCTAGTGCACTAACCTTCTCTTCTTGTTTTCTCTTTGCTTGCCGCCGGGGAGTAATATGTCTTGCCACGCTAAAGAAAGTCCTTCTTAATCTTCCTTTATGTGTTTTTTTCCTTCAGGCGCTGAGGACGATTTTTGAGGATGCATTGGGAGCAGGATTGGTCGAAGAAATCAACAGGCTATTGCAATCAGGAGCAGGTAACGCAGGTCTTCCCTCCTGAAGAGCTTAGGGCCACATGTATGTAGCTTTTTTAAGGTCGCATACGAAGTAATCAGGACGTTTGTGACCGGAAAAAAAGGCTTTTCCTATGTACCAAACCCTATTTTGCAATTCGGTAACCTATTACTGAATTGCAAAATGAGTTAGCGATTCGGTATTAGGAAGGGGCGTGTTATGGGTGTCCCTTACTAATAGCGACTCGCAGTGGTATGTGTGAATGTTTTGCGACCAAAAGTGGTCGCAAAACATTTGCATTTTACCACCATATTCTATCTGGTGGTGACCCATTTACAAATAGGAAGGGGTCCCTAAGGGATCCCTTCCCCTTTGTAAATGGATGATAAAAAGTTTTGTAAGCGCAGGAAGTGGTCCCATGGAATGCTGCCTACTCTTAAAAAATTAAAAGAAAACTTTTAATTTTCTTTTTTAAATGCATTCCTTTTTCCTTTAAGAAAAACAAGCTGCATTTCATTTAAAAAAAAAACCAAAAAAAAACGTTGCTTTATTAAAAAAGCAAACACAGACATGAAGGTTTGCTGTTCCCAGCAGGTCACCATCCCAGTGTTTTTAGCGATTCCCAATGGGTCGAAATTGCGACCTACCTCATGAATATTAATGAGGTAGGTCTATTGTGACCCCATTAGGAATCGCTAAATGCATTTGGTACACATTTCTACACAGCTCTTTACGATTTCCTAATTGCAATTCGCTAAAATTCACAATTAGGAAATCGCAGCCGCGGTTTTTTGTACATGTGGCTCTTAATGCCAAGCAAAGGGCTCTGGCTTGGATGCGTTTTTTTTTTATAGAACCACATCAAAGATGGCTGCCCTTCCTGAATTCTTGCATGACTTCAGGAAGGGCGAGATCTTGACCAATAAGTCTGTTACGGGAGTTGCTATTGTAGAGAGCGGGTCGGGGCAGGACAGAGGTTCCTAAAAAGAGCATTAACCCCATATAAACCACCAAATCACCCATTGGAGACCAGGGGAGGCCTAACATACATCCCTAAGACAACTTAGGAGGGTACAACGGTGCAACAGGGATTAAGGCAGGTTACCCGTGCAGCAGGTTGCACAGTCTGCCCACTTCATGACAGAGACACACTAGAAATATTGCAAGTTTGAGACTGTGGCTATAGGCAAAGACGTAGTAATGGTTACTCTGAGCATGTGGTGCCATTTTGTGAGAGGAAGCATTCCATAGCGGGTCCCTTCCCTTCTATTTATTGAATGTGCTTTCAGGAGATTAGGTAGGGGCCTGCTAGAGACTGCTCATGGCTCCTCGCATCTACCCCTCACTTACCGTCTTCGACTATTGCAACCTGTCAGATGTCACGTTGGCTGCAGTGATGGGGTTTCACTGTTCATTGCAGGCCTCTTGCCTTCACCGTGTTACACACTTGCTCATTGGGAATTGACTTGTCTCATGAATAATCCAGGGACTAGGTGTACATCATCCACTTGGTCACTCTGTTTGCCTAGCGCTGAATTGGTGTCCTTAGCTTTATTCTGGCCTCCATATAGCCAGTTTGGCTCTGATCAGGATATTGCACACTTATAATAAGGCTGATGTGGGCAAAAAGAAGGCCCACGGTAGTTACGCGTTAAAGAATGTGGGGGACAGGACACAGCCTCTGCATAGTCAAATCTGTATTTGGTATTGGGAAAATGGTGGAAGTAGCTTAATGCCTTTTTGTTTTGGCACTCTGGAAATACCCATGCCTTAAAGAGTCTCTCAGTCACTCTACTTTTCCCTCCCTCCAAACTATTCTGTAAGTGGTAAAGGTATAAGTGTACACTCACCTATGGAACCTCATTGACATGTACTCTGGGAGGGAATGTTATAGTTAGACTTTCCTCCAGATCATTAAAAATCCCCTTTGCCCTATTGGTTAAGGTGTAAGACACTCAGGGCCTGATTCTGATGCGGTTAGGAAATCTTCATGATTGAATCGGTTTGTTAATGGTTTCCGACCAACTCGGATTGGGAGAGTCCGACCGACTGAGTATGATGCATACAGATGCTTCCAGATATGATTTGGTTGGCCTTCCATTGACTTCTATGGGAGCCTATGTTCTTATCCGCATTGTAATCTGGCCTTCGGTCGGAAAGACACGTTCCCGATCTGATTTGGAAAGAGCAAATGCCATCAGGAGGCCTTCCTAACCGCATCGTAATCGGGCCCTAGGTGGGAATGCTTTCCTAACCGTATCGGAACGGGGCCTTCAGTCTGAAAATTAGGAGTTGTCCTGATGTCTCCCAACTCATGTGTCTGTTTACAGGTCTGTTACACTTCATAGAGTTTCATGGCTCGATGATGTAAGTAAAAGGTGAATTGTTTTCATATTGAACTAACATGTTCAAACTTTTATTTGGTAATGATGGTGTGTTAGTTTAGGTAAAACCATTTTTGTCTTCACAATCTGTCTGGGCAATTCAGTGTTTAACTATACCATATCCTAAAGATTCTCTCTCACTCTCCCTACATTCAAATGATTCTACAAATGGTATCGTATATAAGTACACACGCTCTTTTGGAATATGATTGATGTGTATTTTTGGAAAGAATGTCATAGTTATATTTTCATCTGGATTAATACAGTCACTTGTGGCCTAATGGCTACGCTGTAACACTCTCAGTCTGAAGGTTAAACATTTCAGTCCAGGTGTTCTCTTGGTCATGTGTCTGCTTTCAAGTTTGTTCCATTGCATAGTGTTTCAATCTTCTATGCTATAAGCAAAGATTAATTGGTTTTATATCCATCGATATGTCTATAATTGTAATTGGTAATGGAAGAATAGTAAAATTAGGTAAAAGATTTGGGGCCTCATGTAGGTAGCGAAATACCGGTCGGTAACGGCCGATTTTCGGTAAATATGCCGTTACCGACCGGTATTCAGACAAGTGAGATGTAGGAGTCCAAAAACCACTTTTCGGTAAATATGAGGCGGTAAATACCGATTCATAGTTACCGAATTCCAAAATACCGATTCATGTTTACCGAATACATAATTAACGAATCGGTAAATATGAAGTGGTAAATATGAAGTGGTAAAAATTTAAAATGACATGTAGGAGCAGGCGGTAATTAAGAAATCCAGGAAAATCGGTAAATAAGAGTCGGTAATTAACACGGATTGAAAGCAGGTGGTAACCATCAACAATGCACATAAGCAATCCCAAAATGCAACAGCGTGGACAACATGGCCGCCATGTACGTCATTGCAAGGCGCCTACGTCTACAGGCAGCAGGACTGAGGGTGTGGCGACGGGAGGAACAAATCTACAGACAGCGCATCACACTATTACAGCTGACTGATGCAGAGATACATGAGAGGTACAGGCTACACCCCGAAACCATCATGGACCTGATAAGGGACCTGCACCCACTCCTGGACCAGCCAACAAGAAGGGCGCACGCCATACCACCACATGTGCAGGTGCTCTGCAGCCTACATCTACTGGCATCCGGCAGTTATCAGGTGGTGATAGCTGCGGTGGGTGGTGTATCCCAGAGTTGCCTGTCCCGTTTCTTTAGGAAGTTCCTGGATGCCATGATGCAGAGAATGCACCACTACATAAGCTTCCCAAACACACAGGCTGCACTGCAGAAAACAAAAACAGACTTTTATCACATGGCACAGTTCCCCCATGTCATCGGCTGTATTGATGGTACACACATCCCAATCTGTCCACCAGCTGATACAGAGCACATCTACAGGAACAGGAAGTCCACCCACTCCATCAATGTGCAGGTGATCTGTGATGCAGGGAACATCATCACAGATATTGTTGCAAAGTTTCCTGGGAGCACCCACGACTCATACATCTTCCAGAATAGTGGGATCTACACACGACTGAGTGCCGGCGAATTCGGAGAGGGATACCTGCTGGGTAAGTAACAGTGACGCCCCTTGAAACCTGCAAATCAGAGTGTATAGAGGCATGTAACTGATGGTTCCCTCTTACTCATCCAGGCGACAGTGCATATGCATGCCGTTCATTCATCCTCACTCCCTACCTACACCCAGCAACCCAGAGTGAGAGACGATACAACGTGGCCCACAAAACAACACGCAATGTGGTGGAGCGCACGTTTGGACTACTGAAGAGCAGGTTCCGCTGCCTCCACAAGAGCGGAGGCGCACGCCAGTACAAACCCATCACCTGCTGCAAGATTATTGCCACTTGTGCAATGCTGCACAACCTTGCCACGAAAAAAGGTACAGATGTGGAACTAACATATGTTGAGGACAACGAGGATGAGTCAGGCCAGCCAGAGGGCAGCGCAGCTAGAGTGCCAACTGCAATCGATGGGAGAGAGAGACGGGCAGAGATCACATGCAACTATTTCTGAGTAAGTGAGGGGACACAGCGAGTTGTGAGAAGTCATGACGTAGTTTAATGTGGCACCACGCCATGAACACATGAACAGGCCAATCTGGCAATATACCATCTATACAAGGAGTATGTCCAGGGTTACGTCACCCAATGGGAAGTGGCTAAGCAGGGCCACATCAATGTTTGCGCATACGCGCTGCAGTGGTGGATTGCACGGCCTGTGCATCCTCACTAGAGCCAACCCCAAGCCGCCTGCTGCTCCTGCGTGCTTCTGGGACGGGGGGTGTGATGCTGCTGCTGGTGTCGATGCGCTCTGCAGCATCCCCTGCAGCAGTTGTCGACGCCTGACTAGTCAATAGCACCCCTAGTGCACTTGTCACCTGCACCATCCCCCGAGACAGGTCGCTGCAGCACTGTGTTAGGCCCTCCTGCATCGTCACAGAGCGCCGGCAAAGTAGGGAAGTCGCAGTTGCCAGACGGTTGAGTGCCCTGCTGGTAGTGTCCCTTCTCTGGCG
This sequence comes from Triturus cristatus, assembly GCF_964204655.1. Lineage (NCBI taxonomy): Eukaryota > Metazoa > Chordata > Amphibia > Caudata > Salamandridae > Triturus > Triturus cristatus. The sequence goes on along the minus strand of NC_140589.1, from coordinate 1,232,785,831 downwards.
TTCCCGGCGCCGTGCTTCGATGTCAGCATCTAATTTGCTGCACAACTGCTGGATTGACTGGGACATGTCCCGAATGCCCGCAGCCATGCCGCCAATGTTTGTGTCCATGTTGACTAAGCTTGTCTTCATCACCCGCATGTGCCTCTGGACTGACATAACTGCCTTTGATTGCAGGCGCTGTTGCTTCAACATTTGGCCCTCGAGCCCCAAGAAGACACCATGGCCGTCAGTGGGTGCTGGTGGACTCTGGACACGCGACCTGCGGCGCCCTCTTGCTCCCGTCTGTGCTGCCTGTGAGGTGTGGGGCACAGTGGGATGGCTCCCTTCCTGGTGCCCGGTGCGGTCTTCTGGGCCCATGCTGTCGTCTGACGAGGTGTCGAAGGCTCGTAGCCTGGCTGCTGGACGCCTCCTCATTCTCACACCTGCAAGCGGAGATGTGGCCGGTGATTCGAACATGAGTGGCGATGCTGGCTGTGGTTGTGGTGATGCTGGCTCTCGGTGAGGTGATGCTGGCTCTGTGTGCGGCGAGGCTGGCTGTGTTGGTGGTGCGGCTGCCAGTGGGCCTGCTCCCTGGTCTGAACTCGTGCTGGCTAGAGGTGATTTTTGTGGCAGGTGTGCCGTCTCCCCTGCAGCATGCCCTGTACTGCATGATGTCACATCTGTGGACAGAAAAACAACATTGGCTCAGTGTCCCCGAAGGGCTGCATTGCAAGCGTCACAATAAATCATTTCACATTCCAATCTGTCCTCTGTCTCCTTGTGCCTCGAGTGCGTGACATGCCCTGTTGCCCTGTGACATTTACGTCATGGTTAGTGTTGCCCTGACTACATCTCCCGGAATGCATTGCCTGTCTGCACTGACACGTGTGGACTGCAGTGTGATTCTCGTTTCACAATGGGGGATGTGGGATAGGGGTAGGGGGGGCTACATTGCTGTGCTTTCGTCTTACCTTGGTGTGTTGCGGCTCTGGCAGAGCTGTCGGCGTCCCCAAGACCCACGACGCTCTCTTGCTCGATTGTGGCCGCCACCAGCTCCTCCAGTTCGGTGAGGGCAGGTGCCCTGTTGGTTCCACCTCCGGTCTGGCTGGCCTCCTTCTGGATGTCGCCCATCTTCCTCTTGGTCACAATCCTCAGGTCATACCAGCGCTTTTTGAGGACCTCAATGTCCCTGTGGGTCACTCCCACAGCATTGACCTGCGCCTGGATGGCCAGCCATATGTTGCGCTTTTCGGCCTCAGGCACTTGCAGGGATTGCCTCCCAAACAGCTTCTGGTGCTGCTTCACCACCTCCTCCACCAGCACCTGGAGTTCCTTGGGGCTGAATTTGAGCTTCCTCCTCCTTTCCCCTCCGTCTTTCTGTGTTCTCTGGCTGGACATGCTGTTCGTTTCCCGCTCGCACATGCAACTGCTCCCTGCCTCTCCTCTGCACTCCAAGCCTCTCCAGGGTCGGCTAATTATGTACACCTGCCTGGGTGTGGCCACGTCGGCTAATTGTGTACACCTGCCTGGGTGTGGGCAGTTCCTGGTTGGGTGGGCTGTCGTTGCACAGGATTAGCTGTTTCGTCAAGTCATGTGATGTTATTTACCGAATCCGTACATACCGATTCGGTATTTTCCGATTCGGTGGATACCACCTCGGTATTTTCCGAATCGGTAGATACCACCTCGGTATTTTCCGATTCGGTAATTATCACCTCGGTATTTACCGATTCGGTGAATTCCGATTCGTATTTACCGAATGTTACCGAATCGGTAACTGTTACCGAATTTTTACCTACATATAACTTACCGATTCTAATTTACCGATTCGGTACGGCTCGGTATTTAAGAACCGGTAAAATTTATTTACCTACATGAGGCCCTTGTTGTCTTAACACTGTCTAAAAATGTCTGTTTTTAAATATACTGTGTCCTAAAGATTTTCTCTCCCTTTCTCCCTCTTCCCCTTCCAAAACATTCTGTAAATTATATTGCTGTAAGTGTACACTATAGCCTTATAGTCCACTGAAGCGGGCTCTACAGGCCATTAAAGGCCTGCTCCAGCTTTATTGAACAGGGGAGCGGGCCTTTAATGGCCGGTAGAGCCCGCTATGGAGGGCTCTAAGGCTATTAGAACATTCCGCCCCTAGAGGGCAGAATGTTCTAATTTGTAAAACAAAGGTCTCACGGAGCCTGAGGGGGTGGAAATCCCCTCGGGATCCGTGAGGCCTTTGTTCGCAGCTGTTGCATGAACAAGCATTGGAATGTTGAAGCTCTGGGCTTCTACCAGCCATTAGAAGCCTGGAGCACTCCATTGTCTTCAATGGAGCGCTCAACATTCCAATGTTCTAATCACCCATGGAGCCTCACAAATGTCATTTTTTGGACTAATATAATAAGTGTGTGTTTATCCAGCACAATAGAGAGTCACATTGACCTTATGGGTAAGGTGGGAGACTTTCAGTCTAAAGGTTAAGAGTTTGAGTTCTTGTGTTTTCATGGTCATGTGTCCGCTTAAAGGTCTGTTGTATTTCAAAGAGTTTTGAGGTTCACTGATATAAGTAAAAGGTAGTGTGAAAACATACTTAAAATGCGTTTGTACTATGTTCACCTAAACCCATGAAGAGCCGTAGTGGGCACCGGGCGTTTCCTCAATGGGCCGCCAAGGTGGGGGCCGGTTTTAGACCCCCGGGGACGTTTTTGTTACCGGGGACGATTTTGCAACTTAGCTGCAATATTGGCCCTCAGGAACAAAGGCAGCACAAAGCTAGCTTTCCGCTAGCACCCACCCACCCCCTCCCACGGGGTTGTCCGAGCTGTTTGCCAGGGCCGGTTTCTGTTCCCAGTCCGGCCCTGGCTACAGGCTTGTAATCATGTAATGTGCTGCAATAACAATTTTTTGAATTACACTTAACAAGAGTAACATTAAGTGACTGCAATTAATCAAGATAACTCAGGCTTAGTGAAATTTTCAACTAGGTCTTCTCTTCACCTGAACTCTCCAGTAAGTGAAGAAGGGTGACATTACACAGAATAAGTAGGGGCATAATTCATTTTATGAGGCAATTGAGAGAGCAGTGCGTTGGGTTTTTCTTGTTGTGAAGATGATGTGAATAAATTCTTACATCCAGCTAAACGAGTGCAGCTGGAAATATTAATGTGTCAGTGAGAGGAAATGTGAAGCAGACAGGTTCCGCTGCTCAGCTGTCTGCTGCACCTGCACCCCCACACAGAAGGGTGCACCCTGGATCCAGGAACCCTCACTAGGTATGTAGTCCGTCATGGCTAAAACGGCTATGGTTTGGAATCTCCATAATTCTGCCCCATAGAGAGCTGCTCCCCCTGCTTTAGCGTCAGAGAGTTGCAGTGCCGGGGCGAGGGGTTTAGTGAACAATGTGGAATGCTCTTTCAGAATGGTGCCACAACTTGCTTGTGCTTCAGTGCTGCTCCATCTATATGTGGCTTCCAAGAGAGTTTGGATGTTAAGCTAATACCTAAATAATCAAAGGCCTCCACTCGCTCTATCTAGGAGCCTCCCAGGACCATCTTCCCTTTGAAGGATTTATGGCGTTTGATGGTCATAACCTTCGCTTTCGAGGTGTTTGCTACCAGTTCTCATTGGGATCAAAATTCCTCAAATCGATTTAACAAGTGCCGAAGACCATTGAGAGTCTGCCAAACTAATAGAGTGTTCCCCGCAACAAGTAAAATAGGTGTTTGAGGCCTCCAACGCTAGAAGCATCGTATTGACCAGGCGGAAAAAGCTGCACAACTTCATTAGGTATAATGAAAAGAGGATGGGGGCCAAAACGCAACCCTGTCTGACTACCTTCTTGATCGGGATAGGATTTGTGAGCTGGTCCTGATCACCCCATCGTACACGGGCATAATTATCCTTGTGTAACCGAACAAGGATGGCCAGAATATTCATTGGCATACCCATGTCCTTCAGCACCTGCCACAGCTTGTTCCGGGGGACTAGGTCAAAGGCAGATTTCAAATCAACAAAGGCCACATAGAGGTTGCCTCCACCTATTTGCAATGTCTTCCAGCATATTGTAAGAAATCGAAGGACCTGGTCTATGGTGCTTGTTCTCTTTCTAAAGTCAGCCTGCATTGGTGAGAGTACATTATTCTCAGTGATCCAGTCAAAGACCAAACCCAAAACCAGCCAGCAAAACACCTTTTGTACTGTATCTATCAGGCTTATAGGCCTGTAGTTTGCCGGTGAGCATTTGTTTCCCTTCTTGTATATGGGCACAACCTCAGCCCCATTCCAAGAAGTTGGAATTGGTGCGCCCTTCACAATTGCAGTTGTGAGCGCCAGTATATACTTTGCCAGTTTGGCCTATCGCTGAGGAAAGTGTCACCCGGAATGCCATTGGGTCCCGGTTCTTTGCCTCGTGTAATAGCAGCAAGGGCCAGTTCGACGATACAGAAGATATTTTTCCGGCTGGTTTTGGGTTCAGTCTTTGATTGGATCACTGAGAATAATGTGTTGGGCACCAAAGGAGAGAAATTTAAATGAATAATTCTTTCCAGGTATGCCTGCCAAATTATTACTGAAGTATCAGAAAATATAGTATCTCTCTATCGCAGGAAGAAGGAAGGACAGATACCGCTGCATATACAGACAATAGTCCGTATATGGCGTGAGGGCAATAGATTCTTGCACTGTGAGGGCAAACTAACAGAGTAAACCTCGCTCTGGGATAGTGACCTGTTGGGGTGGGTGGGGAACCTGAAGGGATTCCATAATTGGGAATCCCTTCAGGAGAAATCTATTGGAGATATTTGGAGGAACCATGCAATGATTACCTTTGATGACCTAAGTGTAGAATATCAGATGGCAGAAAGAGAGAGATTCCAATACTTACAATTGGGTCATGCGTTACGTAGACATATACCAGAGGGAGAACAACTGCCGGAACATACGCCCCTGGAGGATAGGCTGCTACTGGACCCTATATTTAGAGTTTACAAGAGCGACCCTTGTGTCCCTGCGAACCGGGTAAGTACAATGTACTGTAAGACAATGTTCACAAGGAACTCATTTACCAATTTTTTCAATAATATACAATGTCAATGATTGCCTTGAAATTAATCTCAAACCAAGAAGTCAAGAAATGAAAAAACTCAATTATTTCAAAAGAGAACAAATCATTAATCAACACAGTAAGTCTGCACAAAAACCTTTTTACACTACTGAAATCTACTAAGCCTCAGCCGAGGTCTTTATTTATTAACCACTTTTTTATATCACAAATAAAACCACATTTTATATATACACAGAATCTCTCTTATATTTACAGTGAATGGTGAGCCCCAGTGAAACAAACCATAACCTTATACAATGTGACAGAACAAAAAAGATTGGTGAAAGGTTATTGGAAAAAACATATATAAGGACAGTTTATATACAATATACAGTGATTCAGTCTAGGCTGTCTCTTATTTTGTTGTCGACGGCGTTTCGACCCACTTTGAAATACCGGGTCTCATCAGGACTGTAATTCTAGGGGCTAAGAGAGAAGAAAGAAGATAACTATACTCCAAGTCATAAACTAATTTGTTTATAAAGGGTCACCTACAAGACTTACAATTTCTTGGCTTACCGGTTTAAAACATACAGTTGTCCATGTAGGATCCAGTATGTATAAAGATGAGATGGATGACAATTGTATCCAAACCTATAAGTAAGGGATATTCATTTAGTAAAGACACAGTCTCGATTATTCTGTGTTATCACCCAAGTGTATAGTGTAATGCACTTACTTAGGTTCTTTTCTATCCTCCAAAGATAAGAGGCAGTACTACTCCAGGTATAATGGGAGATTTAGAGTGTTGGTATGACACTTCTGGAACGTTTTGGAAAATTAAAAAATACATGGTCAGTATCCATATGGCAACAGAACAAACAGAGGTGGGGAACTGGACCCTATGCTGACCAAGCCTACCTCCCTAACCTATAGGAAGATCACAAATAATTCACTGGATCCCCTGCGGGAGGCTTGGGAAACTGATGTTCGATTATTAGAAGATGACAACGGGACTGGCAAGTTTCAGAGTCCAAGAGAGGTGGCTATTTGATCCCGTTTTCATCTCATACAACAATGCGACACTGATGGATGTACTAGGGGGTGTGGTGCAGTGAGATCAATAGTTCATATTCTGTGGGTCTGTCCCGCCATTCAGAAATATTGGAGAGGGGTTGCACGGGTTATGTCTGAGGTTATGGGCCTAGAGGTCCCACTGGAGGCGCGATGGCATATTCTGTGTGACAGGGGAAGTGACCTGGCCCAAATACCATAAGATTTTGCTCATGGTGTCTGCATTGGTGGCTAAAAGGAATATAGCCAGGGCCTGGGGAGCAAATCACCCACCGAGAGTAAAAGACTGGGAAAATGACCTGGACTGGTGTAGTTGAGCAGAAAAAGTTGTGTACTAGAGCTGAGGTTGCCTGAAAAAGTGTGAAAAGTTCTGGGGTCTGTCGGAGGCATACAGAGGGTACTAATCGAACACTGTACTGACATGGTAATATTGTATACAAGACTTTATTGCTTGGCAGAAATGTATTGCAAATAAGTTTAAAATCTATGGATCATAGCCTTGACCCTGTATTGGAGTAACCCAAAAATTGGAAAAGCAACGTACTTTGATGTTTATAACTTATGTCAAAGAATACATTAATTGAAATGTCCAATTTAACTGATCAAATGTTGAATAAAAAGAATTATTAATCAAGTGAGTTTGTGGTTTGTGCTGTTTCATTATTGATAAAATAAATCACATGTACTACTTATTGATGTATACAAGTATTCGCAGTTATACACATCAATCTTTTCGAATTCTCACTCTTAATACACAGTGTTTGGGATAGTTATTAAAGTGCACTGGAGTGCATGTTGTGAACTTTCGCCCTCAGGATAATTACAGAAAATGAAATAGAGGCATGTAGGAAGATATATATTTTCTATAGTGCGATCCCGGCTGAAAACAAGGGGGCATATCAGCAACAGACGGCGATAAATATCGCGAAGCGCGCTTAGCGCTTTTATATTTATCGCAATCTATCACTGGATTTTATCGCTCGGTTAGCGCTTTAACAACGCGTCACTCCAGGGCGAAAATATTCCAGCGATTTCCAGGGAAATGGGCCAACATCGCTGGAAAACCAGCGATGTTGCACTCAAAACGGAGATAGCATTGGTGATACGACCCGGTGGTCGTATCACCATAATCCACCTCCCATGTTAGGTATGCCTTAGTCAGGAATTCAACAGACGTTAAATTCCATAGTTAACACGATGATTATTATCGCTAAGGCTCTTTGCTGATATCGCGAAGCTGCCTTAGCGATAATTTCCCATGTTGTTTTCCCAGCCACGCCTACTTTGCATCTCATTAGCGATGTTTATCGCTGAGATGCCAGGCATTGGGAATTCGGCAGGTAACATGCGCTAATGCATGTTAGCGCCACCTTGTTTATAGGGGGATAGAAATGTCGCCGATTTAGCGGCATAAAGTGCCGCTAAAGCGGCGATAATGCCCTTGATGATATGCCCCTAAGTTCTGAATATCCCCTCTCAATAAAATCTATAGGTGGCCCTTGGCGAAGGTAACGCAGTGCCAAATGTAGATGGACAACATGCTAATCCACATCGACTAGAAATTAGTGAAGAACACTGTATGAAAATACCAACCTGCTTGAGTCATGCACTGTGGATCTAGGAAAATTCTCTATGTCTCAAAGGGAATAAAATGAAATACTGATTATCAGGAGAGCAGAGGGCCACACTAATTCGTTCCTCTAATCAGTATAGCTGGTGACAATCCTAAATCCAACTCAGAAAGTAAAACATCTCTGGGTGGGAGGGTTCTGCAAAGATTTCACTCTCTTTCATCAAATACACCAACCGCCACATAACACACCCACCGCCAGCTGCTGGTGTTAAGAAAAGGTCTCCCACTCCAGCAAACAAACCACCAAATTGATGGCAAAGGTGTCTTAGGGGCATATCGGCAACAGACGGCGATAAATATCGCAAAGCGCGCTTAGCGCTTTTATATCTATCGCCGTCTATCGCTGGAATTTATCGCCCGGTTAGCGCGTTATCAACAACGCGTTACTTCAGGGCGATAATATTCCAGCGATATCCAGGGTAAGGGGCCAACATCGCTGGAAAATCAGTGATGTTGCACTCAAAACGGAGATAGCATTAGTGATACGACCCTGTGGTCTTATCACCATAATCCACCTCCCATGTTAGGTATGCCTTAGTCAGGAATTTAACAGACGTTAAATTCCTGCGTTAAGGCATTTTTAACACGATGATTATTATCGCTAAGGCTCTTTGCTGATATCGCGAAGCTGCCTTAGCGATAATTTCCCATGTTGTTTTCCCAGCCACGCCTACTTTGCATCTCATTAGCGATGTTTATCGCTGAGATGCCAGGCGTTGGGAATTCGGCAGGTAACATGCGCTAATGCATGTTAGCGCCATCTTAGGGCGATCGGAATATCGCCGCTTTAGCGGCAAAAATATGCCCCTTAGTTCTGTCCCAGCTGAATTGCGGTTATTTGAGTTTTGCATATTTAATTTCCCGCACTGGAAACACGCGCAGATTTGCTTGCAAGCTAATTCGATTCCGGAGTGGGGATGGGGAAGTGCAGAGCCAAAACTGACAGGGCTGTGGCGGAAGAGGTATATATACACAAGAAAAAATAGGTTTCCCTTACAGAAAAAAAAAGTTTTAGAACAAATTCATATTTTTGAAACATTTTCGCATGAGGAATTGTACACCTGGTTATAATTTTGCACCTATAAATACACATTTCCTAGAATTATTTGTGACTGTTCTAAAGATAGGAAGGCAGCAGCAGCTGTTTTTTGCAGGCTTTTATCGGGTTTCTGTAATTCAGGTTTTGTTCACTTTGATCAGTAGGGGACACTGCCATCTAGTGGTGCTTGCAAATTGCTTCTTTTTCTCCGAATATACTTGCTTGGAAACAGGCGCATGCATGCGTCCACCACAATATAAATGTGGGGTTCAAGCAGTCATTCAAATTAGTATTGGCCACGTTGGATCGTTAGCTTGACTTCGTACCTAAGAGTTAAATGACCGTCCCCAAAGGAGGACTTTTTCGGAAATTTAGTGACATTGAATGCCCTATGCGTTTTAAAGTTTCATGAGAAAATTAATAATTATTAATGTCTAAGTTACGTGGAGTCAAGTCAAATATACTTTTATTTGATTTCGTTAAAAATCATAAAGGGGTGGAAAAACCACCGTGAAACATAATATTTTGAGTATACATTTTAAAACATATGGTAAAAAAGGCATCTAGGTCGTGGCCATGAGCGGTAAACAACTGGTTAAAGTGAAAGTATTGACAGGTTTATCAGTGCAATTGAAAATATGTATACAGATTGATGTTTAAGCAACTTGAGTTAAATTGCTTATTTTGTCCAGTTCTTTTGCCACAATTTTCTCAAAATGTATGGCTTACAAGACAGTTGAATTGACGACCCTCCAAGACACTTTATCACTGCTGCTCTACATGTTTGTACTTGTTTGTTTGTTTGTTGGCCTCCTGAAGGATGGTTTTTCGAGTTTCTGATAATGCAGGGCAGATACATAGTAGATGTAATAATGGCTCGTTCCCTTGTCCACAGAGGCGGCATTCCCCGGATGGCCATGTGCATTTCCATTTCGGGGTCAAGTCCTTCGTGGGGAATGACCCCATTTGCAGTAGCATCAAATAGTGCTTTTTAGGTCTCGACCTTGCTATCGCGTAAGCGATCGCAAAGCGAGACTATAGAAAGCGGGTTTGAAAAGTGCTCCCAAAAAGCGGATTGCATTGCTAGCACACGCACAATCACGCGCATTGTGCCGCCATGCAATCCGCCTTTTGGGAGCACTTCAAAGGGTCCGCTCCCCCGCCCCCAAGCGCGCGCGTGCCACGCTCCGCCGGGCTTGTTTTTCTCCAGGGCTTAACAGCCCCAGTCAGATCCCGGCACATGGGCTCATAAATCTTGTCTTTATTTAGCACTTTCGGTTTTGTTTTTACTTGGCTGGGTGGGTGGGAAGACTCCTGATCATCACATGATTGTTGTGGTCTGATCTGTGTTTACATCGTGCGCACCGCCTGGCGACTAAGGAACAGCACTAAAGAGCAATTAACATTCTTTCACTTATTTCTGGGTGGTTGAGATAACATTGCTTTCGTTTTCGATCTTTCTTTCCATTTATTTTCTTGCTGAATTTTCTTTGTTTGTTTTCGAGTGACCTTGCTTCTTGTTTAAGTCCATAGCCTGAATTTTCTTCGTTTGTTTTCGAGTGACCCTGCTTCTTGTTTAAGTCCATAGCCTGAATTTTCTTCGTTTGTTTTCGAGTGACACTGCTTCTTGTTTAAGTCCACAGCCAGGGCTTTAAATGGGATGAAAAAACTGGGGGGTCTCTCAAAGGGGCATGGTCAATGTAATTAAGGGCGCTTGGATTAACAAGCATTTGCAATGCAATAGGTCTCGCATTATTAAAGTTTGAGCTATTGGCATTGCTAAATAATGCAACACCAATAGCTCAAACTTTAATAATGCGAGACCTATTGCATTGCAAATGCTTGTTCTGATGAGAGAAGTGTTCAGACAGATACGGTTGGGGTTTCAGCGTCTGGTAGGCATGTATCACTGCCCAAGCGTGGTGTTTTTTCGAAAAGGCAGTTTTATCCGTTAGTAAAGAAATCCGTTTGATGACTTTATTCACGATGGATTTGAAACCGGAATACGTTGTAGGGAAAAGCCAGGCCTCCTTTAGTTGTAATGCCGATAGAGATTCCTTCAAAACTGTAGTAACTGAGTTGCTTAGCCTTGCTTGATTTGATCTCTACCCAGCAATGGTGGGCTAGGGTGTTGTCTTCTGCTTCCCTCATCCTCCAATAGTATTTTACTAGTGCACCTTGTCTGGCCGGGATCAGATTTTTTAATCCATATTCTAGTCGGATTTGTGCTTGGGAGATATGTGACGAAAGTAAAAACAATCTCTTGAAAAAAGTGGATTGTGCTGTGTTCAAAGTTGTGGCGTCTTTAATGTTTAAAATTTCTGAGCCATAAGATATGAAAGGTAGGAATTTTTCTGCAATCACTTTTAACAGGTGGCTAGTAGAACAGCCTATAAGCTTTTTAAAAATGTTTTTGAATGCAAACAGCAATTGTTCAGCTTTCATTCGTCCTTGGTCCAAATGTAGCTTAAACTTGAGATTGTTGTCCAGTTGAAACCCTAGGTATTTGTACGAATCGGATCGGGCCAGTGATTGGTCATCCAATTTACAGGTTAATTTGCGATTTTTCGTTATTTTATTATATTTGGAGAAGCACATCACCTTAGTTTTTTGATAGTTGATCGTTAGTTGGGCCGAGGTGGTGTAAGCTCCTAATTCAGTAATCAGTCGCTGCAGGCCTACAGGCGTTTGTGCTAGCAAAACGATGTTGTCTGCATATTGGAGAAACGGTGTCGGTGTTTTGCTCAATTTTGGGGAGTCAGCTTGTATTAACCGAATATGGGGCATATCATCAAGCAGGCGATAAAAAATTATCGCTGCTTTTGCGGCTGTTTTCGGACTAAAAGCGGCGATTATTTTATCGCCTAATTAGCAAGGTCACGCTAACACGTGAAACCTTGCATTAGCGTGGGGATTCCTAACGCCCAGCTTTGCATCTCTAATGAGATGCAAAGTGGGCGTTCCTGACCTGACATGACAGGAGAAATGTCGCTAGGCGACATTTCTCCTATCATCAAGCCCCACGCTATGAAGCATAGTGGCAAGAAAAGTAGCGATAACCCTTGTTATCGCTACTTTTCTTACGCCTGCTTCAGGACTGACTTAGCCATGATATCCTATGGAAGGTGGATATCATGGCTAAGTTTGTGAGTCCCTATCAGCAAGCTAACGCCACACTTCATGAGATTATCGCTGGGTTTCCAGCGATAATCTCACGTTAGGCAGTTAGCGCTAGGGTTTTATCGCTTTTGAGATAAGCGTTGCTAATAGCACGCGATCTCAGCGATAAAAATCCACGTTAGCCGGCGATAATTATCCTAGCGCTTGTTGCGCTTAGCGATAATTATCGCCGGTTGTTGCTGATAAGCCCCTAAGTTTGTCCAGGTCGGAGATGAAGATGTTAAATAGATAGGGGGCTAACACACACCCCTGTTTTAACCCGTTAAATGTTGGAATCTTGTTGGTTATGCTGCTCCCATTGCCTTTCCTAATTTGGACCCACGTACGCGAGTAAAGATTAATTATGGCCTCCAATAGTTTGATTGGTACCCTCCAGCTTTGCATTTTAGCCCATAACTGCTCTCAAAACTTTATTGAAGGCCACTTTAAGATCGATAAAGCATGCGTACAGGGGTCTAGATTTTGCAAAGGCTTGATTTGTTAGGAGAGTGTCCGCAGAGATGTTTGTGAAGGTACCCATCCCTGCCCGGAATCCGGTTTACGTATAAGGTATAAGGTTGGTTCGGCTGTCCCAGTCCTCTAAATCCACCAAAAGGTTTGATGCATATATTTTTGCCTCCACATCAATTAATGCAATCAACTTATAATTGGATCGATCAGAGTGGGGGCCCGACATGTGAATTGGATTTAGAATAATTCCTCTCCAGGAGTCGGGAATCAAACTGGAGGCGATGGTATGAGTAAAAAGAGGAGTAAGTAAGCCGGACCAAAATGAAGGATCATGCCGAAACAGGGCATTCAGAAAACCGTTGGGCCCTGGAGCACCCTCAGATCATACATTTTTTATCGTGTTTAAGACTTGTTCTTGCGAAATTTGCAAAAAGAATTCAGGTAATTCATGAGTCAATGTGTCATTGACTAATTCTGCACCAACGGCCCCCTTCCCTTTTGGTGTTCCATGATTTAGGGTACTTGAGAATGGAATGTGCGGTGTATCCTAACAGCGTGAAAGATTGTGGCTGATGATCCCTTTCCGCCCTATCTATAATTGAAAATTCGTAATGTATGGGAAAAGATCAAGATCTGTGAAGGTGTAGTCAATCGTTGAGCGTGTTTTTTGGGTAACCCTTGTGTATGCTGCAGAGCAATCTGTCAGGCTTCGACCGTTGAGTACACACATTGAAAGGTCATCCAGGCTGACCGCCAATCTCTTACCGATTATATCATGTCGATTATATCGTGTCGATTAGAGGCTGATGTGGGCCCTGTGATACCTTTTTTACTGTCATACAGTAAGTTCATATTGAAGTCACCCAACAGTATAAGATTTGCATCAGGATAGGCAAGTTTTAATGTTACTAATGATGTTGTTAGTTGTTAAATTCTTAGCCTCTTTTGTTTAGACACGTGGTGAATGTAGGTGTTGAGTATTAACAAACTGTTGGATTGCAGGGCGTCAAGTTTAACACATAGCAGCCAGGAGAAATCTAGATCTATCATAGAGACATACCATGTGATGTCTGTTGAGATAAAGGTGGAAAGACCACCTTTTGCTCTCCCATGTTTTGTTGCTCTCTTGGCTGGATTCATGAATTCCTTATAGCCAACTATTGGAGAGGGGCTTTTCTGCCAGGTTTCTTGGAAAAGAAGAATGTTGTACTGTGTAATAAATTCCATGAAGTCGGGATCTTATAATTTCGTGCTCAGGCCGTACACGTTTCAGGAACAGATTTTACAACCCTGGTGTAAATGTGGAGCTATTAACACATTTATTCATGTCATTCCAAGGGTTGTACCGGCCATATTAAAGTGCGGGAAACCCGAGGACTTAGTGGATTCTGGATGGGTGAAGTTGATAGTAATTTTCCCGGCCATGAAATCTATACCCTTTAGTGGGCTGTGGTGGCCCGGGCCTTTAGCGCCCTTTACCAGACCCACTGTGTGATTTAATGGTTGTAGCGGGCTAGGATAACTGGGAGGAGGGATATTTTTTATCTCGATGCTCCATTTGACAAATGAGTCCCTCTGCTGCCAAATCTGCTCAATCAAGGAGTTATCGGCGAACGTGGCTGTTGTGGTTTCTTGACCCATGGAGTACGAGTTATGTTTCAACTCTATGCTTTCGATGTCACTGTTGTTGATATGACTTGGGGGGGGGGGGGGGGGGACATTAATTAGTTTCAGCAGTACGCTTCTATTAAGAATGTCATGGGTTCCTCTTGAGAGATATTGGGGGATGAAGTCCAGTTTGTTGTTATTGAAATAATCACACTGTGACATGTTGTCTGAGCACCTTCTCATTGCTTTCTTGACCACCGTGAGCTCCGAGGAGGTCGGAGGTGAGTTCAGGAAGCCTTGTGTTATTTTTTGTGAGTGAATTTCGTGATCCCTTACATGGGTAACTTTGTTGCCTCCCTGGCTTTGGCTGTAAGTTGTATCCAGATTGCGACTTTCTTCTCTAACATTTTCCTTGTCCAAATTAACCTTGCGCGGGCAGATTGTCCTGATTTCTGTCCAGGTGCTCCCTGTTACTAATATAGGTTTCGCAATTTTTTTTGGGTAGGTGACATCAGGATAGTAGATATCAAGTTATTGGGTTTAGATGACATCACGGAATATGGTTTCAGCTGGCGATGTTCTTGGCCAAGGTACTGTTTCATTTCTAATGAATGGAGAGATGAGTCGTGCTTGTCTTGATTATTGGTGTTTGAATTAACGAACCCCTGCACATCGGGGTGACGTGGATGGCTTGCCAAAAGGACTCAGGATGTTTATGTTCGTCTGATGTTTTAGGTCACCTTCGTTGTATCCATCGTGTCTACAGTGACCAGATGCAAGTTGTTGTTGCTGCTGACAAAGGCTGTCTGAAGGGGACAAATGGTAATGAACTTGTGCCTCAATGACATGAGAGTTGTTGCTTGGTCTTTGGCTAATTTCCACAGAGTTGAGAGCTTTAGATGTTAGGCTTTGAAGACTTGGGACTACTTGTTTATGGCACTCATTGCTGCTAATCCCTTGTCCTGGAGTTCTTTCCTTTCGCTCTCACTACTATTAATTCTGCCATTAAGAGGGTTCGTATTGGCCTCGCTTTGAAAATCTATTGTGTTAATCATTGTGTTTGTACCTTTGAAGGACTTAAAATCATGATGACAACGGTTTTCCTCAGTGGTTTTAATAGCTACTTTTAAAAAAACAGTAATCAATGCCCGTTTGCTGCTGTTGGGGCAAGAATAATGCCTGATTGGTGCCGTACCAGTAACGTTCTTACTTCCTCACACTTGGCTTGTGGAGCAGACTCTGTGGCTTTTTTTGTTATGATTGCTGAGGTTACATCCGTTGGAGTTTCCCACTTGTGCCATACTTCTATGTCTTCTATATTTGATGGACTGGGCTCTGCAGAGGACATTCCGGAATAATTGCGCGTGTGGACTGGGGCAACAGCCAGAGATCCCTCCTTATCCTTATCCTTAGCCTTATCCTTTTCTTTCTTGGACGTAACTTGGGGATTTTTGTCTTATTCTCCCTGACCGCATTCCCAGTTTTTACTGTACAACCGGGGGGATTAGGGTGTTAGGGGGTTTAGATTACTGGGAAATGCCCAGTTAAATATGTGAAAAGAACCACAGGAAAGTGGTGGGTTAAAAATTAAGAACAAAGCAGCAGCTGCGGCTAGTGCAACAGTTGGAAAGCAGCGTAGGACCAGGCAAGACCGCATGAGCGTGAGTGCAGAGCTCACTGGGGCGCCGCAAGCCACACCCAACCTAATTGGGCCGCCTCTGCGGATGCACCTGGGCACAACACTCTGCAACCGCCGCTAAAGGAGGCCGCGCTCGCACGCTCGTGCACAGCTGTGCCTGCACTTGCCTGCTTGCCTTCTTCCATGCTTGCTTCCACGCCACTTCCACCAACATCACCTTTCCGGGATTTCCAATGTTTAGCAGTCCTTCAACCCGGAGGAGTCTGTTCACTGGCTGCCGCCGGTGGCCAGGGTGCGTGCTGGCAGCTGCTAACTGGTAGCCCAGTTGTCCAATTGTCCGGTGAACCCGGAAAACGAGGCTGCAGGAAAATCCACCCTGGTGCCTCTTCACGTTCCTTTACACTCATTTACACACCTTGAAGAACTTGTAGGGCTTGAAATGTTGGTAGCGGGGTGGGTGGGCCTCAGGGCAGACCCAGACTTGACCAGGCTGCCTCCTAGTTGCTCCGGGGACTCTCCTTGCGGCTCCTTACGGCTGGGCCCCCCGCCGGTGTCCCAAAACTAGCCGAGTGTCGCTGCCCCCCGGCTAGCGGCTTGCAGCAATGGCTTGCAGCAACGGTGACGGCAAAGGCTGGGGGGACGACTGGGGGACTAGGGGGCAACAAAGACGCCGAAGCGCCAATGCGACACCTAGCTCCTCCTTTTTTGAGCTTTTGCCCAGCCCACTTCTCTCTCTTGGCTCATCGCAGCATCGCGTCTCGCAGCGTCCACTCAATTCCCACAGCGTCCACTCAATTCCATGGAGTCGGGAACTGTCTTCAAGGCAGGGGCTTAACAAAGCTATTGTGGAGGAACGTCCACCCCCCGCCCCCCCAAGTGGTAGCAAAAATTGAAAAAATAAAATGATAATAAACAAGGTTTCTAATCATATTTTTTTCTCCTAGGCAAGCCCTGGGGGTGGGGCCATCATGGGGGGGGGGGGGGGTGGAGGGCGATTAGGGGGGTGGGGGGTGTTGCATTGTTGGGTTGGAGACAGCTGTCACAGGCTCCTGGCCTCCCTGGGAGCTCAAATCAAGGGTGCTCAGGCCAATCCTCAAGCTGCTCTCATGAGTGAGATTAGCCTTTGGATTGTCTGCAGGGGATTCTGGGAGTCTGTGCTGGTGAGGAGAAGAGCGGCGATGCGGCAGGTAAACTATTACAATTTTTTTTATTTGTTTTATGTTGTAGTCCATGGTCCCCCTCCCTCACCCCGCCCGCCACTCAGCGCGGACACCAGTCGCTACTGGGGAGGGGCCCCTGCAAAGTGCATTGATGGGGCCCCTAATGCTCCGGATGCAGTCAGGAGCTCTCAGACCGCCGACTGCCACAAATCCCCATGCTGGAGGGGTCCACTGGAGCACCCCACCCCTGCACAGAGGGGGCTAATATTACACCACTGCCAAGACTGAATTTTAGGAGCATTTAAATGTCACTGTAGGGCAGTGTAGAGGATTCTCTATAATCAATTTTCATTCAGAGCATGGCATCAGTCACCAAAGGAAGGGCTCAGTTCTGGCCTTTAGCATTTACCAGCTGGGCCCACGCCCAGGGCGATGACCTGCGTTGGGGCGCTGGAGCTCCCTACATCAGTCTTCCTACGACTTGGGTCCCAAGAAATGCGCATTTAAACACTTTTTCTTAAAGCTGCAGGTGCCCTTCTATTATATATATATATATATATTTTTTTTCTTTTCATGGTGCTTCTTAACCTGGCCCGCCTCACCTTCCTCCTACTTCCCCCAAATTTGCAATACAGAGACAATTAAAGAGGACATGTGGGTGGCACCGAATTTGGTTTTGA
Source organism: Triturus cristatus (assembly GCF_964204655.1). Taxonomy (NCBI): domain Eukaryota; kingdom Metazoa; phylum Chordata; class Amphibia; order Caudata; family Salamandridae; genus Triturus; species Triturus cristatus. Next base: position 1,232,768,353 of record NC_140589.1, on the reverse strand, counting down.
CACGGTCTGAGCAAAGGCCAGCCCTGGGAGGGCTGCTGCCACTTGTGCCCGGCGCAGGTTTTCTTAAGGTTGTCATCAGGCTGGGAAGTAAAAATAAGGACAACTCTTGTAAACAAGCATTGGCAAAGTCAATAGTCACCTATCTGATGGACAAACGGCATCCTGGAGTTGTAAAGACCTTGAATAACATCATCAGAACCAACCCTTCTTTCAAAACTAACAATACAGTCCCCATAGCAAAGGATCTGAAGAGGAACTGTCTGAAGAAACACAGGTCTGAAGCTCAATAAATTGCATGAATGCACAGAATATTAGTTAATTTTATAAAGTTAATAGCCCACCTTATCCATTTAAATAAACATGCGATGTGGAGGAATGCAGCAGGATCAGATGAGTTGCTTGGACTGTATGTAGATCTGAGAAAGGTAGGCTTGACACGCAGAGTGCAGACCCGAAAGTTGTAGGCGGTGGAGGTCGCAAGACCTGGGTGGTAGAAAAGCTGGAGGCCGATAGCGGTCCTCTGATAGTTATCAACAACAAGTAGGGTTACCAACCGTCCGCAATTTTCACGGACTCCCCGTAAATTTGCCCTAAAGTCTGTTGTACTTGACTGATGTCTTAACAGATAGTATTTGTCTGTAATTTTAGCCTCTCAGCTAAAGTACAAAAGTTCATTTCCACAATTAATTGCCCAGCTGAAGTGCAAGGGAAGGAATCCCCTGTGCTGCATTCCAGAAAGAGGGCAAATGGCTAAAAAGAAATCTTCTTGTCAGGGTGTCTGCTTCCCTAAAGAAAATGCAAATGTGTGCATTTGGTTAATTGGCAAATGCCAAAGCTGCTTGGAAGGCGTTAATTGATGGAATCACTTGAAGCTGCCTGATGACAAGATATTCTCGTTTTGCAAGGTACTCTAAAGGTGTTCCAAGCTAAGCTATAGAGTGCATGCTTTTGATGGACAGCTTTAAAAAAAAAATGTTAGCACTAGATATAGTCTGCATATTACTATAATCTTTGCTTTAGAAGCACTTTTTATCTTTAACCAATGTATATGTGCCTTTAGTGGCAGCCTATATTATACTGTGTCTAATGCATGTTTAAACTAATGACTTAAACATTCATAGTGCTTTCAGGGACCTTCTAGCACTCAAAAAATCCACAAGTTGCTTTTCCCTACTGCAACAAACAGGATTAAATTATGTGGGCCTCTGGTTGCACACAAATACATTTGTAGTGATCGCATTAACTAATTGAGCTTTCATAAACTTAAAAAAATGCATTTCCCACTGATTAGTTTAACTTTTATTCATTTTTCAGTGTGTTGTTTTATATGAAGTCACCTGACGGGGAGAGTTCAACAAAATAGTTACAGATTATTTTACTCTTTTCAGCCATGCCTTTGATTACACCTCTGTGCTCACTGACCCCGTCCCCATGGCAGTAGCCATAGTTTTTTTAATGCACTTCAACCGCTGCATTAAATAGCTTAGAGGTGAGCGATTGCAAAAATTAAGAAGTGCAGAGCCAAGGGTCTGGCTCGGATCTTAGAGCCTGTGCATGAGCCAAGTCATGATATGTTTGCTGTAGAAATCATATTACAAACAACATGTAAAATATGATATAATTCAAGAGCAGTACATTTCTTCAACATGTTGTTAGAACTCAACCAGATTCCGCAAAAGTGAGGTTGTCTGTCATTGTAGTCAGGCATCAGGCATTACGCAGGGTCAGAAATGGAATAGCTAGGTTCAGATTCCACTCCTGGATGAACCCTAAGATGGCTGCCAGAAGGACAGGGAAAGGTCCCACTTAGCGTTTTAGTGGTTCCTGTGATTAAAGGCAGAGATAGAATTTTGACAGCTGTGGCATTAGAATCCTCGAACTTCATCTGAGGATTTTGGAGGTAATGGAAGTTTTTCTGTGAACTAGCGGTGTTTTAGCTAGTTAAGGTAGTGCCGGTCGCCTTGGTCCATCGCATTGTTATTGTTGAGGCGTGTTAGAATTACATATATTGTATTGCTGCATTTAGGGCCATATGTAGGCAGCTAAATACCGGTCGGTAACGGCCGAAATTCGGTAAATATCCCGTTACCGACCGGTATTTAGCTATTTGAGATGTAGGGGGCTGATTTCTGGATTCGGTATTTACCGAATCGGAAATTAAGAAATCGGTAAAATACCGATTCGGTAAATACCGAATCCAGAAATGCTATGTAGGGGGAGTGCATCATCGGTGTGTGGATTCGTTATTTACCACCAACTAAAAGTTGATGGTAAATGACGAATACCTTTAAAAAAGCATTATTGTGCTATTTGAAAAGTGCAATGTGGCAGACATACATGCCCTTAGGGCATGTATGTGCGCCACATGTGCACACATGCACGAATCAGGGGTGCAACAGGGTGTCAATGTGACACCCTGCCACCCATGATAATGCCTCCCCTATTACCGATTCGGTATTTACCGAATCGGTAATGGCAACTGGCTTCCCATTCATTCCTATGGGCCTCCAGGCCCATAGGAATGAATGGGAAGGGGTGCATTATTACCGATTCGGTAAATACCGATTCTTAAATACCGATATTTACCGAATCAGTAATAATTTACCTACATTACATTTACCGATTCATAAATACCGAATCGGTAAAATTCGGTATTTAAGAATCGGTAAATTTAATTTACCTACATATGGCCCTTAGTGAGGAGGTTAGTAAGGAACTGCATACTTAAAAGTCTTGTCTCAGTCGTCACAAGTTTAGTGGGAGTCTAATTCAAAAACTGCTTTTATGCACATTGTTCTTTTGAAGCTCTGAGCTGAATAGGGAGCATTTTGAGTATTTCACTTGTTTTCGTTTAGAGCTCACGTAACTATCGAAGCTCTGAGGCATTAGCATTGAGAGCTCTTGTTGTGCTTGCCTCAGCAGTTCAGGGTCATTTAATTCAATACTCTCTTCTGAGAATCTGTATTCTCGAGTTTCCCAAGGTTAGATTCTTTACTGAACCTTATTAGTTCAGTTTAGAGCGCGTAATTCTGAATACAAGCACTCGTGTTAAAACCTTTCAGTCAGGAGCATAAATTTCCAGACATTGCTCGTTGCTTGACAGTTTAAGAGAATACTTGTTCAAAAGCCTATTTCTCAGCCTTTACTTGTCATTTTCAGAATAATTGGATATCGTACATTGAAAGAGTTATTTCCTTACACCAAGTCTTATGGTGAATTAGTGCACATATTTTATACTTACCAAACAAAACCACCTGCTGGCACAAAGTGTTGCTGCACCTTCACCTTGAAGCCTTCCTGTAAGGAAAGAAAAGAGTTTTACTTAAAACGAAGATTTACATGCTGTGCAAATATATAGAAGAGAGGCAATAGCTACTTGCGAACAGGGTAAGAATATCAGAGGATAGATAGAGTAATAAGATATTGTTGTAAATAATATTGTGTGTTTTAAAACAGTGAAACATTTAGGTTTTTTCTTGCAGTTCACACATTTAAAAGAAAAACGCAAGAAACAAAGAAGAGAACCTGGAAGAAGTGTAGCTGTCTCTTCTTGTCCCCTACCCCTTTCCCCCTTTTAGTTTCTTCTGCCCAATTATTTATTAAGGTGTTTGGCTGGGAAATTGAATAGGTGAGTTGGGAACTAGTGTCAGCCTGCTCCTGCACAATTCACTTGGTGTTGAGTCTGACACATGTGAAGTAATGACGTTAATACATCATGTTTAAGACTATTAAGTCAAATACAATAGTTTTTTTTGCAGCTGGCATTTGGAACTCGCATATTTAAAAGTTCTTTTATATGCATTAATGAAGAAAAAAGAATTGTGGTGAAGTAAAACATTTGCCTAAGATCACACAGTGTAAGCAGGGAAGCCACAATTTATACCGGTTTTCTAGTTTAAGTTTGTATACATCAGCCAGGAAATGGGTACTTGTCTGTTCTTTTGTTAAGGGCTTTTTTTTTACTTCTTTGTGCATTTTTTTGAAGTTTTTATATAGCATGAACTTGACCCAAGGGTACTTGTGCACTTTACACGAGAACCACTTACATTTCTGAAGGTCACATTCATTGTTTATAGGCATGTAAAGATTAAGTGGCTTACCCAGAATCACATGATGTTGAGCCGTTGCAGAGACTCAAACCTGGTTTCCTAGTTCCAAAGTAGGCAGCCCAGTCCCTAATGCTAAATCCTGGCTATAGGGAAGAAGGCAAGCAGAAGCCATATGAAAGTGCAGCTTATTCTGTGATCGAAGAGCAAACAGGACCTTGAGCACAGCCAGAGCCAATCTTGAGGCTCATGCTTTCAGTGGCTCGCTCACCTCTAAAATAGCTATATAATGTCTAAAAACCCAGTGATGTTAGCATATGGTGTGTTGCGTTCCCTTACCTTCATTAGGGACTTTTCTTTTTACATAGTGTGTTAGACTAGCCTCTGATCGTATTTATTTAACACAGTATACTATTCATCTCACTATCTTCTGGTCCTAAAGGAGAATGAGAAAAATAAATTGATCTAATCAGTGGTTTAATTGCACTATGTGTGGCTGGGAACCCTGGGTTCAAACCCCAGATTTCCTGCATGACTAAACTGTGTGAACTTATTCAAATCAATTTGCTTCATGTGTCTAATTTACTGGACAGTGACATTTTAAAGCACTTTCAAGTAATTTAGTTTAAGATGGACTGTGTACAAAAAACTCACTTGTATGTTTTTTTAGTCTGGAATATTCCACCATCCATTAAAAATAATATTGGACATGATGTAAGTGGCACCAGACAATTGGTTCACTTTGTTCACTCCTTGTGTTGTTCAGAGCAGGGTTAATTATGTTTTAAAGTTAATGTTTAGAAACTTTCACTTCAAATAAATGTCAATGGAATGTCTTGATCATATGCACTAACCTGCAACACTATTAAATATTATATTGTTACATGACAAAAGAGGTTACATAGTATGATAGTAGCTAGGTGTGTGGCACAAGATCCCATTATACAAGTACAGAAGAACAGTGCTGGGCTATTTCTGAAGAGTTAGCATACATTTGTTAATTTTTTTCTGTGTAACAAACTGACTCATAATAACTCCCCCTCTCCACCCACTGCCCAGTTGCTGCTGCTTTACCTATCAGCATAGAGAAGCAGAGCAATGAAGCCTTTGGTG